>NC_090937.1:60845046-61491446 GCF_040938575.1 Ambystoma mexicanum
CCCGGGACAGGGAGAGGGTAGATGACTTTGTGAAGTCATGTATTTGGTGCCAAATGTAGGCCCTTTTGCAGAAAGAGACAATCATTGAACCAATGCCCTGAGCTGCAAGCTATGGGAAGCGGTTCATATTGACTATGGCTCAACCGGTAGAGACACCAGCATTTTAGTGATGGTCGATCAGTGGGTGGTCTGGGTACCCAGAGATGCGATTTGTGTCCTCAGCAGCCCTACCAGAGGTTTTGTTGGTGATAGAGATGATATTCTCATCACATGGGTTACCAGAGGTGGTTTGCTCCGATAATGGACCCCCCTTCCAGGGAGAAAGCCTTGCAGCATTTATGAAGGAGTGTCGGGTGACCCACCAGAAGATCTCACTAGTGTGACCAAGGGCCAATGGTGACGCAGAACACTTCATGAGAACACTAAATAAGGTATTTCGCATCACCAACAGCCAAGGACAGTGTCTCAAGCAGGCGCTGTACCAGTTCTTGAGAGAAGAGAATACCGAACAATGCCTCACTGCTCAACCAGAGTTCCCCCAGCAGAAGCACTGTTAACCAGGTACCTCAGATGCCTGTTACCGGACCAGGATTCCCAGGCTCCGTGGGTGATTGATGATCGTCAGAGGTCTGGTATCATCTGGAGCTGGGAGACAAAATGTGTTGGTGAGGTCTCGTCACCCAGCAGGAAAATTGACTCTTCCCTTTGAACCGACCCCTTTAAAAGTGGTGGATGTGAAGGAGTCAGCTTCGAATGGGAGAGATACGGTTACACAAAATGTGTGTTTCTTCAAGAAGGTGGATTGTAGGGTATTTTGTGTAGATTTAGGGCCCAGCTGTATTTTCTTACCGCCAAAAACAAAAATAATTTAGCAATAATCACTCCTTGCATTTAGATTGGGTTTGGTATTATAATGGTATAGTGGCTATGCATTATTTCAGTACACAGATACATTTGGTTGGTATACATTTCGTTGTGGTATAGTGATGAGCATAATTTTCTGTTCTACTTGTGGTCCCCAATATACAAAACCCCCTTCTTCTTGCTTGGTCTGTTCATGTGATCACTAGAGAGAACTTGGGCCTACATTTTATGGATACCACAATTTTCACATAGAGTGCCGCCTATGGCCGTTATCACTAATTTATTTACATTAGCGAGACTATGTTTCCCTGGAGTATTCACAATAACATGTGGTATTATCACTGATTTATTTACATTAGTGAGACTATGTTTCCATGGAGTATTCACAATAACATGTGGTATTGTCACTAATTTATTTACATTAGTGAGACTATGTTTCCATAGGCCTCTCTCTGCTGATTCATATACACTCAGCAGACTATTGCATTATATTCCACTCAGAAGCCACACACACATACATACCCTGAGTGGAACCACTCACCCAGCTATTTATAATTGCTCATAACATTACTTCATCTGCATAGGAAGTTTGGCACATATATCACCTAATAACCTCCCCTTTTATTATGTGATATGGGCTAAATGACCCAGAGAAAGACAGAAGCAAAGAAAAACCTTTACACAGGCTGTGATTTATAACAGTTTCATTTCAAAATAATACATTACCAGCTTTGCGAGCAGTCTTTTCTAGAATAAACAGAAGCGAAATAAGTGCAAAAATACAAGGCATTTAATTTTTAGCTTTGCAACAATAAAAAGAACAGTCAATTAGATGGCAACATTATAAAGTGGCATTTAAACACAGGAGAATTCCCTATCGTTACACTGCCTGTCTAATAGTAGATAATTTGTCTGGCAGTCACAGCAATCTCACTCCATTCGTATATTTACCAGCTATTTGTAGCTTTTCAGCACACAAAGTCTCCTGGCTTGTTGTCTTTGAGCAGTGACCCAGGGCTTTTTCTTTTTTCTTTCTTTAAAGCACCCAGCGAGAACATGCAGTTCTCAAGCCGGTGCCAAGTGACTTGGAAACCCCAGTCTCTGAAGGTCAGTGGTCCAGCTCCTCACAGCAGCAGAACGAAGATGACCTCACTGCAACTCCGCAAAATGTCTTCTCCCTCTCCTTCTCCCCGAGCTGCTTCAAGAAACATCTATTACAGCCCCTAAGGTGACGTGTCACCAATCAAAATACACAATATTCTACCCTCCTTCCTCAACAATGGCTCACCTTTACAATAAGCAACTGTATCTAACTGATTTCCTGCTATTCGAACTTTCGCTTCCTGAAAAGACCGTGAACAGAGCAAAACGAGAGGAGAAAAAAAATTTGAACACACGTTTAAAATGAATATCAGCCTGCCTCATTTTGCACATGGAGAACACATTACAATGTTAAGGAGTTAAAATCGTGTTAGTATTTGTTAATCAAATTAATTAATTAAGTATCTAATGTTTCTCCTGTAATTGAGGCATTTCAGGTGAGAAAAAAAAATGTGTGCTTTTAAACTAAGTATTGAGAAAAATGGTGTGCTTTAACATAAATATCCTGTCTTCATATACCTGTCCATATGTTACCCTGGCAACACATGGCTTGCTGTACCACATTACAGCAATACTGTGATCCCATGCAGAGGCACTGCACTCCAAACACGCTAAATTATACTACATACCCTCCTTGTTCTGAGAATTTGGCCATGGTCCAAGCCACAATTGGAAGAAACCCAACTTGCTCCCTTTCTTCTTTGAAAATGTATCAATCCAACAAAATGAATATTCACATGTGGAAAAAGAAAATTGAAAAATCATTGTTCAACCATCATAGTATCAAAATTCATCTCTGAGTCCATCAGTTCTTATAAAATATTTTACATATTTCTTCCCAATGGAAGTGTCCATAGTCCAGTGTCTCACTTTTATACTTGAAGTCAACCACAAAACAATAAAATAAAACAAATAGTTAAAATAAAGAATTAACATAACAGATTAAAATAATTAATTAAAATAATAAATATATGGAACTCCATACTCCAGGACATTTGTCTGCCTCTGATATGTCCCGACGAGCGATGTCACATCATATGGTTCATTCGGGTACTCTTTCATCCTGGCACTCTTGGATACTTTTTCATAGGAGTCCTCTCTCTTGGCATCCCGGTTACTCTGTCTTCACCTCCACCCGGTGGCAGGCATCATTTGATCTTCATCCAGGGGACTCCAGGACTCCATCATCTCCCGTGTCCTCTGGTCCCGTAACCTCCAAGCCAAAATGTGTTAATATTCTAAATCAAATAGAAAAGAAACAAATTAAGTACATAGCATAATACTAACTTCACCCTTTTGCCAAAAATAAAACATGCTTTGCAAAACATTTCGCCCTTTTCCTCTCACTTTCTGAAATTAAGCACATGTTAAAGAGAAAATAAACATACATAAAATAGCATTCAACATTTAATACATTTTCATTTTGCAAACCAACTCTACTAATTTCAGCTTCCATTTTTTTTTAACTTATATACATATGTAATAATCAATCACCTCTATTTTATTTCTCTGCTGTTGCTCTCTGACTAAACCCATTTACCTTACCTTCTTTTATGTATTCAAGGGACTTTATCTGTTTCTACACGCTCAAGTCTTTTAATTTCGTGTCTGGGGTGCCAGGGTTTAATTTGGTTTACATGAACAAACTGTTCTGTTGCTGTTTCACCTTCAGTTTTCAAAATTGTATAAACCACAGGAGAGACCTTATCTATAATTCGAAATGGCCCCTGCCAGGCTGCTAGAAATTTGGAATTTTTCTGTGTGCCTTTTCCAAAATGAAATTTATACACCTTATCGCCCACACAATATTCTTTCACTGATGTCTTTTTATCATAATATGACTTTGCACTGTCAGCAGCTCTTTCTAGATGTCTCTGTACAAAAGCAAATGCATGTTGTAAATGCCTCCTCAGTTCATCAATGTATTCATGAACTGTGGATGCGCTCACAAGTGTCTGCTCATGTGTTCTGTATAACAGGTGATGTGGTAACACCATGTTCCTACCTGTCAAAACCTCATGGGGGCTAACACCTGTTGCCTTGGGAGGAGTTGATCTGATTGCCATTAAAACCAAAGGTAAACATAAATCCCAGCTGGAACCTGCTTTTGCTACAAATGTCTTTAATATGTCCACAACAGACCTATTACTGCATTCAACTCCACCCGAAGAAGCCGCCCGATATGCAATATGTAATTTTCTTTTCACACCCAGTATTTGCCATACCTTACTCATTAGAGCACTTGTAAAATGACTTCGATTCGATTCTTTGTGGTAACCCAAACCTTGAAAACACATGATTCACCAGTAATGTAGCTGCTGTTTGAGCACTACAATCTGGTGCAGGAATACACTCAATGTACTTCGACATCAAACACACCACACTCAAAACATAACGGTTCCCCCTGCTCGACCTCTTTACAGGCCCTACATAGTCTATTTGCAAATCTGACCATGGAAGAGTTAAGCCTCTTTTCATGGAGCTCTATGCATTGGTGAAGCAGGTTTAAATTGGGCACATACTAGACATCGTCTAGTATATAATTCCACATCCTGGGACATATGTGGCCAGTAAGCATAATCTTTTAGTATTTCCAATGTTTTTTGGGAACCTCTGTGGCCTGCAGTTATTGCATCATGTGCATGGTGTAGCATTAACCCTCTAAATGAAAGGGGTACCACCTACTGTATCTGTCCTGTTATGGACTCTCTGATCATGAATCCATCCTGTAGTCTAATTCGTTTTTTATTCTTTAATAGCACCCTCAACTCTTCTTTTCCTATACAATAATTTTCTGTTAAAGGGTTTTGTTCAGGATCTATCAAATGATTATAATAGATTCCCAAAATCTGATCATCTTTTTGTGCCTCAATCGGATCTTGATCTGGTGTATCATAACTCCATTGTACTACTGGTTGATCTACCTCCTTTGGTGCTTTAGACCGTGTTACTGTTACTGCATCAATTTGTATTTCACCAAGTAAATGTTCAATAGGTAGCAATCCTCCCATCACAGCCCCAATTTTAGCCAGGTGATCTGCCTTATCATTCCCCTACCCAAACGGAACTCTAACCCATGCGTATTGAGTCTTATCAAATGAAAATGAAAATAAATTCTGTATCTCCTCTGCCAATGGCACGCACCAATATCCAGAGGTGAGATCTAACGTGATAAACACTTTTGAACCATGTACCTGAGCTAGGCCCTGATCAATGAATGGCAGTGGCCATCTGGATACTGCACTCTTTTATTTATCAAATCTGCACATAGCCGCCATTGACCATTTGGCTTTAACACACCTAAAATAGGTGTGTTGGATGTGCTATGAATGGGCTTGATGATTCCCCGCGACTCCAAATTTTTAATAATCTCTGCCAATGACTCTAAACATGCCAATGGTAATCTATACTGGCGCACAAATACTGGGCTTCTGCTAGACCCTTCCGGTAGTTTTTCTTTCTGCACCTCACCATGAATGCGGTCATGCCATTCTGAGGTACTATTCGGTGACCAGGTCCCATGTGCAAATAATTTTGCCTCTAAATATTGCACTAGGTCTGAGAATGTAGCTTCCCTTTGAGACATTCTGAAATTCGTTTTTAGTGACACACTGCTATTATGAAATGGGTTCCCTTTAATGTATAGATGGCAGTGTGAGACACCCTTGCCACGCCCAGTAGGTGCTCTATGTTCACTTTCCCGGCCTGCAAAGCACTATAAATATGTAGGGTATTTTGTGTAGATTTAGGGCCCAGCGGTATTTTCTTACCGCCAAAAACAAAAATAATTTAGCAATAATCACTCTTTGCATTTAGATTGGGTTTGGTATTCTAATGGTATAGTGGCTATGCATTATTTCAGTACACAGATACATTTGGTTGGTATACATTTCGTTGTGGTATAGTGATGAGCATGATTTTCTGTTCTACTTGTGGTCCCCAATATACAAAACCCCCTTCTTCTTGCTTGGTCTGTTCGTGTGATCACTAGAGAGACCTTGGGCCTACATTTTATGGATACCACAATTTTCACATAGAGTGCCGCCTGTGGCTGTTATCACTAATTTATTTACATTAGTGAGACTATGTTTCCATGGAGTATTCACAATAACATGTGGTATTATCACTAATTTATTTACATTAGTGAGACTATGTTTCCATGGAGTATTCACAATAACATGTGGTATTATCACTAATTTATTTAAATTAGTGAGACTATGTTTCCATAGGCCTCTCTCTGCTGATTCATATACGCTCAGCAGACTATTGCATTATATTCCACTCAGAAGCCACACACACATACATACCCTGAGTGGAACCACTCACCCAGCTATTTATAATTGCTCATAACATTACTTCATCTGCATAGGAAGTTTGGCACTTATATTACCTAATAACCTCCCCTTTTATTATATGATATGGGCTAAATGCACCAGAGAAAGACAGAAGCAAAAAAAAAACCTTTACACAGGCTGTGATTTATAACAGTTTCATTTGAAAATAATACATTACCAGCTTTGCGAGGCAGTCTTTTCTAGAATAAACAGAAGCGAAACAAGTGCAAAAATACAAGGCATTTTATTTTTAGCTTTGCAACAATAAAAAGAACAGTCATTTAGATGGCAACATTATAAAGTGGCATTTAAACACAGGAGAATTCCCTATCGCTACACTGCCTGTCTAATAGTAGATAATTCGTCCGGCAGTCACAGCAATCTCACTCCATTTGTATATTTACCAGCTATTTGTAGCTTTTCAGCACGCAAAGTCTCCTGGCTTGTTGTCTTTAAGCAGTGACCCAGGGCTTTTTCTTTTTTCTTTCTTTAAAGCACCCAGAGAGAACATGCAGTTCTCAAGCCGGTGCCAAGTGACTAGGAAACCCCAGTCTCTGAAGGTCAGTGGTCCAGCTCCTCACAGCAGCAGAACGAAGGCGACCTCACTGCAACTCTGCAAAATGTCTTCTTCCTCTCCTTCTCCCCGAGTTGCTTCAAGAAACATCTGTTACAGCCCCAGTTCAAACCGAATACAAGCCATCGTCAGGCTCTTTGGGAGCCCTAACATTCGATCCAGAAAATAACTTCAAGGATTTCCCAAAGTTGCTATTGGAGATTTAGGCAAGTTTCAGCCCCATAAAATAAAATCGGGGCTACTTTCTAATTATAAAATGTGATCAAAGGTGTCATAGAAAACTTGCCAAATTGCTGATGTAAGATCATACCTTGTGCCGTAAGGTTTTTAACTTTTACTCACAAAAGTTTGGCCCAAGGAGTTTCGGCCACACTCTGATTAACACAGACTCCTAAATAAATAATGCAGTCTACACATTCCAGTGGATGATGATTTACATACCATCTGAAATGTCTCTGACTTTTCCCTCTGTTGCCCCCATTGAATTCAAAAATCTTAGATTGTTTTGCATTGACTCTCAAATAGTTGAGGGTCATGTAAGACTGGAGGGCTGATCGCCTTTGGAGCCCTGTCTGTGTTTTGTCGATCAGTAACAAGTCATCTGCGTAAACCATCCATGGGACTGGAATTTTAGGCAGGAAGCCTCAAATCACTTCCTGGGATTTTCCTATGTCAAAGATATAAAGATTAAAAAAGAATAGGGGCCAAAGCACACCCCTGCTTTAAGCCCCCATTAACTCTGATTTCTTTGGATAACAGTCTCTTTCAGACAAACCTGTATTGTTGAGTCTGAATAAAGGGCTTCCATCGGCTCCAGAAGTTCGTCGGGGGAAATTCCAGTCCCTCAATTTGGACCATAGGCGCTCCTGATTCACACTGTCAAAAGCTTGTTCCAAGTTCTTTAGGCAATATACAACTTGTAGCAGATTCAACAGTAACAAGTTAAAACCAGTGCTGATACCTCTAACAAACCCTGTTTGCCGAGGATCTTGATGCTCTGAGTCAATAGCCCATCTCGGCAGGCGTTTTAGTAAAACAGAGGCCAAACCTTCCCAAAGCTGTCAAGAAGGGATATGGGCCGATAGTCGGATCAGTTCTTAACCCTCTTTTAAAATAGGGAGGATAATGGCCCTTTTCCAAGACAGAGGAATTTGTTTATCTTTCAAAACTTTACAGAAAAGGATGTAGGCGAATTCCGACCACTGATCAGGGGCCTCCTTTAATGCATGAATTGAAAGCCCATCAGTCCCAAGGGCCCTGGACGTGGAGAGTTTTAAGATCACCTCACGAATTTCAGATTTTTGTAACTTGCAGCCCCACTCCTGTTGCCTTCCTAAATATTTGGGAAGGGGTTTGATTTTCTTATCCATAAGGAGTGAGTCGAAGTGTTCGATCCACTGTTGTTCATTAACCGGGTGTGTTTGTAGAGCTGACTGCGCTGTTCTCACTTCATTAATCCATTCCCAAGTGAGTATGGAGAGCTTTTTATTCAGAACTTCCAACATATTCGCCCCCTTCTCATGCATGCGTTCGGCTCTAAAGCTTCTCAACCAGTTTTTATATTGTTGTTGGTGCTTTTGTTTTGCTGAGCGCTCGACTGATCAGTGGCAGGTTTTCTATGGCCTTTAGGTCAGCTCTACATGTCTTAAATTCAATCACCAGTCTGTTATTAAAGATCTGCTTCTGAATGAAATCAGATCTAGACCCACACCCACGTGCCTGTTCATATTTAGCAAGTAATGGCGCATAGTTCGAGACCCCACCATTTACATCCAGTCTCGATTGCAACAGGACAGTGATTTCTAGAACGTCCTGTCTAAGGAGGCAGATTCGATTTCGCCCTTGGGAAACCTCAATCAATGGCACTTGATCGGCACCACCAGGTTTAAGGGGGCCTGTCCAGATAATTTTGAGCAGGGAATGATCACTGCTCTCTATTGCCATTACAACCAGGGATTCCATCTCATGATAGCTGTTGCGACAAAGCAATAATCTAATATCGCCTTTACTGGGCCACGTCCCCAGGTAAACCCGGCGTGTATAACCCCTTTGATATTACTGTTTAACATGAATAAGGCCCTGCTTTGCATAAGTTGGAGCCAAGCTTTTCCTCTTGATTCACTATATACCCATATATCAAGGGATATTTGTGTTGTGGAGATCATTGACGAGGCAAGATCAGATCAAGTGAGTCTACATGTGAGATCATAATCGATTAGAAAAATGATATGGGCGGCTGCCCCTGCGTTCTGTTCTCTTAATTTTGAAGAAGGTGTCACAGTACGGTTTGGGAAAGAAAGAAGTAGTGGAATGGATAACGAAAGAAAAGAAGGTAGGGAAAGTACATAGGGGAAGGGAAGAGTGGGGACGGGAAGGGATCTGGGGTAGAGAGGGGTTAAGATTGGCAGGGTGGGGAAAGGATTAAGTGGTTTGGGGAAATAACTTGCTGGGGGATGATGGCTAGAACCGGGGGGTAGGGGAATGGGCAACTTGGGGAATAGATAGAACAGAATATGGAGGCAAGGGGCAGGGGAAATGGAAGGAAACTCAAGGGGGAGGAAGAGACTCAGGAACGAAGGGTGGAGGGGAGAAGGATAGGTTTGGAATTAGATCGGATGTAGGATCAATGAAGACGGGCAGGATGTGAAATCAAGAACAGGGAATTGAATTAGAAGAGTAGCATACTAGACAGAACAAGGGAATAGTATATAGAAGGGAAGTAGTGAACGGTAAGTGCTAGAATTAGAATGGTAGATGAGTAGAAGAAGGGAATAGAAATTAGAATGAAAGAAGGTATGTGAAATTGGGAACGGAAGTGAAGAGTAGAAGACAATGTGTACTGTGAATAAAGGCACCGAAGAAAGTGTCTGGGAAATGTGTACTGTGAATAAAGGCACTGAACAAAGTGTCTGGGAAATGTGTACTGTGAATAAAGGCACCGTAAAAAAGGGCCTGGGGAAAGTGTACTGTGAAATAAACCAAAGTAATGGCCATGGGTAGAGAGGGAAATGTGTATGGAGGGCCGGGCTTAACCGGCAGGGTTCTCAGGACGCTGAAGGTGGGGGAGGTCCTTAAGAAGCCACACCCGGCGTAGAATATCCTGGGGTGCGGTGGGGAAACGGATCACCTGTAAGATAACTCCTTGACTTTATGCAAATAAAGCCTGCTGTGGCATTGTGAATTTCGACCTAGAAAACTGGTCTGGCCTCTTTATTCAGGGAATCTCCTGGAGGTCTTTTTGGCAGGGTGCGGGGGGAGTTATGAATGAGGTAAGCGTGCCAGTGTTTTTGAGGAGGTGCAGCTGTGGGATGTATTGTAACAGCGTGTCCGAGAGGCAGGACAGGTGAGGACTGAAGTTCTGTGCCGACTAGTGACGACCAAGTAACAGTACAACAGTGGTCGCTGAAGATGGCGGTGATGAGCAGTGCCAGCGAGACCAGGCCCAGCGCCATCACCTGTACCATGGGCTCCATGGCCAGGGATGCTGGGGCATCACACGGGGCTGAGCGGGGCTACTGTGGGGGGTGGCACCCAGCATACAGCCTGCGCCCCCTGCAGTCCTCAGTGTGGCTCTGTTGCATGCTTCCCAGGAGTGAGCACTCTGGGCATTACTCTGAACCCTGCGGCTGCTGTCAGTGCTGGGGGCTGCAGCGGTCTGTCACGCACTGTCACTTGAGGTGCGAACGCGCTCTCCTTTCTGGAGCTGCCTCTGTGTCTCCTATCTGGTTCTATGTTTCTCCATCCCCCGCGCTTTCCCCGCATCTCTCTCCTCCCCTGTAGCACCACATAATTCAAAGGGGATAACTCTTACGTGGAAAGGTGTCTTTGTAATACTTCACCTGGCCAGACGAAAAAGGACGCAGAAACTATTTGGCAAAACATCTTAAAACAAAAAGTTGTACTCTGCATGTGCTGTGCCAACTTCACATAGAGCTCCACACCGGATATTTCAGAACTCCATTATTCGTTTCTACTGGTGACAAGGCGCCATTGCTGGTTTTCTCCACATAACGAAACGAATTCCTGTATGTCAGGTTTTTGAGAGCTGCCATTTGCATGACTTTTGCTACAAACGAAGGCTAAAGCTTCCGCGATGGATCGGAGGCAGCTACCTCCAAACACAGACTCTTTTTTTCTCACCATGCTGATCTTTTTTGGGACAGTTCATTTTGAAAACCATGATATTTCACCGCGCGCGCGTGCGTGCTTGCGTGCGTGTGCGCGCGCGTACATGTGACAGAAGGTTGGGTCTTTCTTTCTTGAGACACCACTCGCTCCCCAGTGTGCAAACAGCTGGGCTTTGAAGCTCCGAAAGCAACAGACAGAGAAGACGCTATTTGTTAGGCATAATGAGGCACAATGTGACAAGGGTTTTATTGCAAATAATAGACGATAAACTTCAAACTGCAGTGCATGCCATTAAGGGAGAGAACAAGGAGTAACGGAGCTAGAGAGGAAACTAATTAGCAGGCGCCGCACAGTTGAAAGGAACTGCTCCAGCGCCCCTGTTCTGTGGGGATGCTCTATAAATTCCTATTCAACTGCATTCATTTTTCAGAAGGAACCCAGCAGACGTTAGGGTCTAGCTTTTCCCCACACCCCGTTTCATGGGTACATAACTTAACTGCTGCGTTTTTTAGCACATTATTGGAAACACTTTAAAGCCCTCCGATACTTACAGCAATGCAGTGCTTTGCGTTATTCTGACACACAGATCAAATTCCACCTGTTCGAATCTCTAATTGAACGCATAAGCGAATACCATTTGCACTTTTTTCATTGGCACTCCATGAGACTGTGTCTACGGGGGAACCCCATTTCTTTGCGAGTCGTGTGCATTTTTCGTGAGTATCGTGAAGCCATTTCTATATGTATTAATACTGTTCAATTCATCTTTACATAGTCAGAATAGCACTATACGGAACAAGTAACTGAACTTTAAATCTCAAATTGATATGTGCTTACACAAGGGAGGTGCACTCCTTGCTGTACAATGGGCACACACGTGAAACCTGCCTTAAAGGCTGCATTTCACCCACTGCAGCATACATTCTGACCTATGCAGCGTGGAAGAGATGCTTGTAGGTGCATTGTCCACAAGGCTTTCTGGGGCCTGGGTCCAAAATACCTTCAGCTGTCCCTCCATAAATATCTTCCCTCGTGAGCTCTTTTCTCCTCCACCTCCAACTCCCTCAGGGTCAGTCGTTTCTCAAAGAAACGAGCTGGGGGTAGATATCTGTCTTCGGCTGGGCCCTCCCTCTGGAACAGCATCCCTGCTACTCTGAAACTTGAGGAGAACCATCTCTGGTTCCAGAAGCACCTGCAGACCTTCCTCATTGCTTCTGCCTTCTCTCCTCTGCTCCCCTGCTGATCTGTTCTGTCTCAGCATCGTGCACCTGGTTACCCTCTGACTTTTGGGGCCCAGATACCTGCTCACCCTGCCACCCACCCGCACTGCCTCCTGGCAATCCCTTGTACAGGGGTATTGGTAACCCTACACCCCCCTTTTTTTCTGCACTTATCAGACACACTCCGTCTGTTGCCTCAACATAGCACCTGCCACTTGCTGGCTGCACTACCACTGTTTGTTGCTTTTCATTATGTATTTATTAATTTATTATTTATTTGTATTCCTTCGCTCAGCACTTTCCACTTCTCTCTCCCTCCAATGCACTTTCTCCTTTCCCTCTCCAATGCACTTGCACATTCTCAATGTCACTGAGCCTAGTAAGGTTATTGTTTTGGTCTCCCTTGTTGCCCTCCCTTGCCTCATCGCGGTCTGAAACACTTGTGTACGAGCGCGATACAAATAAAATATCAATATCTATAATAGGCCAGAAGTAACCTTTTCATAGACTGCTAATGTTGGCCTTCAAATGCTACTTATCATTCTGATTACAGCAAGAATCAAGAGGGTACGTGGACTTAAAGGGAGTAAACATGCTTATTTTGAATGCAGCATACCAACCTATGGGTTGTGATCGGGACGAGGGGGGTTGTGTGACCAGATATTCTTGATCACTTAATTCCTTTGGTTTGGTGGAGGGGGCCCCAAAGATGTCCGTGCCCAGGGCCCCAAAAATCCTTAAGATGGCCCTGAGTGGCAGAAGGGAGTGTATCATTCTTTATGGGACAAAATCAAGTTAATATCTAATGACAGTTGATAGCACTTTAATCAAGTTAAAGATAGATTCCCATTTCAAATTACTTAATTTTAGTGTTAATTAAATGTGTTAATCCGATTTGTGAGATCAACAGAAGCCACCAACTGTTGCACACTGATACTGCACCAAGTTTAATATTTGATTTTACATAATTTTTTTTAAACATGAAGAAATAAAATATACTATACAAATGCAAAATGTGAATTCCGATCTGCGATGTCAAATCTAGCCAATCCGCCCCCAACAGTCTGGCCTGAATGATCCGGAACTCCATGTGCATTGGTTACCCAGCTCCACTACACAAGGCTGGTAAAGCAGCTAAGCGCAAGGCTTCACCTGACACAGAAGCAATGTCTTGTCGCTTATGTTTCTCTCCAGTCGCAACCCAACCTGCCGGTTCCTCTGGCTTGATCGAAACGGAACAGGACATGGCACACAGTCAATTATGCACATTCTCTTATAAACAACATGTTGGTAAATGATAGAGAAAACATTGCCCTACATAATGTCGGCCTCCGCTTACCTTCTAGATGTGACATTGACCAGTGGGACTCTGATGATCCAGTGCCGCGTGAGGAGCTGTTGAAGAAGGTTGCCGGTGCCAAGGGCTTATATTGTCTGCTAACAGAGAAGATTGATGAAGAGGTATTGAAAGCTGCAGGTACTGTACAGCGCGAAGAGGCAATGTGCCCAGAGTATACAAATCTGTTCAATTGGGTGGCCTGATGTCTACCTTTGTGTGCTTTGAGACTAAATGGTGCTCTGTGTATGCACTGCGATAATCTTCCTACTGGCTCCCTGAGGACAGGGTTCGCCAATTCTGTTCCTCAAGAGGTAAATCCGCTCCATGTTTTCCGGATAACCAAACAAAGTGCAGTGAATCAATAAGGCAGTTATTTTCATAGTCGTTGGTCATCTGGAAAACCTGGTGTGGTTGAGTTTCTGTAAAACTCCAATGAAACCTTACCCTGTGCTGAGAAACATATCACTTGTGGCATTTGCAAGAATAGTAGTTCTTCTGGCAACAGATCCACACTCTAAGATGGAAGAACTGATTGACAGCATGGCTTTTGTGTATGTCCTCAGAGCATTTTAACACAAACATTTCAGTGGATTTCATATTTAGTCCCAGTGGCATCCATAGCGTCCTAGCGCTGTAGGCAAATCGTTGTCCCAAATGGATTTTGCATTCACTTTCGCTAGTTACCATCGTGAATCTACACTGTATCTCACGAGAAAAACCTTAATGACACCTAGAAATATTGGGATGGTAAATTGAACAAGGCAGAAAATGTCATCATTAGTCCCCTAATCAATCTTTGAAAAGCAAATTCTTCAGAAAAAAGCAAGTGTCTATGTTGTCAGTTTGGATGGCCAGAGAAGGACACACTGCTACAGTGGTGTGGGCAGCATTTGTGTGAATACAAACCCATTCTAGTGCCTTGATATACCTAGATGGATGTGAAGAGAGGCCACCTCTGCACATTGCCTCAGTGAGCAACTTTGGCTAGCACAAGCCACAAGTTTGAGTATTCTTTTTAACTCTCTCTAACAGCCGCGGGGCGTTTCAATTTTAATTAAATTGTCTTTGTTTTTATGACATACCAATATCTTGTTGTTTTTTTGTAACAACACCATAGTGTTTTAATTACACTAAATCCATCCTCACTTGATTCCTCCTTGTAGGGAGACTGGGTTTTTACCCTTGAAGAAGGCGTTTTCCGCCGAAACGTCACGGGACCACTCACCATCTGGCTCAGATATGCCTGTCCCCACACACCATCTGATCAATATCTAGACGTAGGTCAAAGACTTGGTTACCTCCCTCAAGAACCTAACACACCTTGGAAACAACTACCAGGATGTTCTTTGTAAAAACCTAATTCTGGTTTTCTATTCACAGTTGGACGGTTTATGTGATCATAATTGCTGAAACAATTGCCCTGCTATTATGTTCATGCACTAGCAATTCTAGAACCATGTACAAATAACTTGAAAAGTGTGTCTTAAATCTGCTTTTTGTTTTGTTCGATTTTCAATATGTTTGCCAACTTGAAGGCAAGTGTTGTTCATAAAAATAACTAAATATTAAGGGAAACTGAACCCCTATTCCTTCTTTTGCTTGGACCTTAGTCAAATAAATAAGCTAAAAGTCAACCTTGAGATTCCTTTTGTATTTATACCTCGGCTAATCATGAGTATACAGTGTTTCTGATATTCAGCATGTCGAATGAGATAATCTTTGGAAAAAACCAAAATGCAAATTGAAGTAAATGTATGTGGCAGGACGCCACCATTTTGTTTCAAAAAATCAGTGAGCAACTTAGACATAGCAGGAACCATCACGTGACGCAGTGGAACCACACCAAGACTTTAGGCATTGAAGACGTGCTAGGTCAGAAGAAACTGACTAAAGGCAAAGAAGACAGTACAAAAGAAAAGAGCGTGTTTCGGAGGGAGGTGAGAATAAGGTTCCTAAGTAATAAGATAGACAAGAAAAAGGAGATAGATGAGGCAGAACAGGGCCCTACTGTGATAAAGGACCAGTTCATGAGATGTAAGCACCTAGTTGAAGAACTCATGGAATTCAGAGCACAGGCAGAGGGCCACTCGTCAGGGTGCGGAGTCATTGAAGAGTAGTCCGGCATGCTGGAAAGTCCATCAGCATCAGCCTAAGATGCGCCCCCCTGTCTCTTGTATTTTTTATAACATGTCTGTTCCTGGATCATGCCTTGCTACAGGCTTCATGGATCCCTTAGCTTTGTACAGTATTTTCTTTGAATAATTGAACTTATTTTCCCTCTCTGCAGCAATCTACTTTCAAATGAACACTTTTGTCTTGACAAGTTATATCTGTGTTGCAAAAGATAATACAAGTGGAAACTGCAGCAGGTTATGTACATTATTACTTTAGATTTGATGAAATGTTACGTACAGGCACAAACACTTGTGTATAGGCGCGTTATAAATGCCATATCATATCATATCATACATATAGCCAGGTAGAGCTACATGAGAAAATTGCACCGGGAGCACGCCTGCAGGAGCGGATCCCACCTAACAAGGAGGGTCCAGGGAACTATCCCTTCAATTCACATTGGTGTAATCGTACTCCCAGGCTATCAATGACCAATAAGAGAAGAAGCCCAGTTTGAAAAGGCCCAAGTAAGGCCGAAACACGTGTCACATACAAGTTTAGTATTCAGAGATGTTTTGGAGTGCCTGGCGCACCAGTGGGGTACAGCACTAGACATCTACATGAGATTACTCCTCGTGTCTGGGCTGAGAACAGGAAGCACGATATCTGTCAGCTACGCCTTCCTCCTCTGGGTTCTCCTAGGATGCTGAACAGTTTTTAAGTTTGGGCTATTAGGTGGCAGTGCCACCACTAAGCCAAAACTATTGATTTAGAGTACAGATAGGGAGAATGGCATATGAGGAGGGAGACAAAGCTTGAAGGTGTTGGTTGTTTGGTTATTTGCCCACCCGGTGACTGCCCAGGGCCATGCTAATCCCTATGGCCATTCCGACCCAGTTCCTGCCCCTCGCTGCCCAGAACAGCACTCAAAGTGCCTGCCAGTGTTTTTTAAAGCAATCTTCTGAGAGTTAATAACTTAATTGGAGCAGTAAACGCACTACTGCTGTAATAATAATGTCTTCACTAGGTTGGTCTTCAGCCACTCAATTTATAATCACTCTGCATGTTCTTCACTGAAGTCCTGTTAAAAACAAGCATTGGCGAAGCCAACAGTTTTGGCTTGTGCCCAGGGACTTGGCCCAGGGACTTGCACCATTTTGCACCTGGTACCCTCAATGGCCAGTTAATACCACTATGGCAGTGCCTGGTAAGTGTCTTTCCTATGCCTGCAGAAAAGGCCAAACTGATGGCATTGCCAATGCTTGTCGTTGATTGTGTTGGGGTTTATTTGGGGAAAAACATGATTTTTGCTTTTTTCCGATTGGAGTTCAGTAGACCTCTTGCAGATCCAGGTTCTTTTGGAGGCCTTCCTGAGCATGAGGCAGAATAATCACTTTGTCTGCTTTTGACAAACTCATTATCCTAATGCCATGCAAACATGGCAGAGCTGGATTGATGGTGAACCTTGCCGTAATCTCTGAACCATGCTTACTATCTGCATTTCCCAAGCATTGTTCCTCGCTTACTCCCTAAATATCCTCCAATTTACTGCTAAGAGGCTGGGCTAAGGACAAGAAGCAGGGCTTGCTTTCCCCACCTTGACCCCAATTTCAGGAAGCTGAGGGTTCCGCGTGAGCAGGAAGAGGGAAGGGTGGGGGTGGAGCAACATTTGCTCCAGGACAGCAGGGGCCCAGTTATGCTGCACCGTATATCACAGAAGCCGCCAAAGCACACGGCTCCTCATGCAACCACATGGTTCCTTGTGCAAGCACATGGCTCCTCAGACAAGCACATGGCTCCTCGTGCAAGCTTTCCTCCTACAAATACGAAGCAACTGCACCACCGGGGAGAGAAGCCCTTGATGTCCCTTTTCCGTTGAAGGGGTGTGGTGTAGTGGTACACACACATTTCTTTGCCAATTTGACTCCCTAGGTGCAAATATCATGAGATTCACCAGGCATTTCGGTAAGAAGGGTAGGGTGCAGACTGGCACTTATGGGGAGCATAGTGTCCACATCTGGACATGAGAAGAGGTAGTTTACAGATGATAACTAAACCTACTTTATGATGTTTTACTTGACGTAAAATTGCCCTATTGAGACATTTTAGGCATCAGGATATGTATGGCTACATTACATGTGGTGAATATACTAGATGTGTCCAAAAAGGAAAATAGTAGGTCACGTTACACCGCAGAATTTGTTAATAGACGGTTAAATTAAGCCATGGAGCAATTATCCAATACTGTCTGTCAGCCCATGGATGAACTCCTAGTCCTTTCCCTGAGCCGACCTCCAGGGAGAAGTAAGCCTGCATTACCCCTCTCCCAGTCAGAAGCATGGCTTAGCTCTCCTACGAAGCAGTTGAAATAGTAACACGCATTGGTGATCTGACTAGCATGCATTATCAGGCATGAGGCTACAGCCAGCATCTAGCACATGTAATGTTTGGTGCTTGAGCCAAAAGAGTTGCATCTTGGAAATGTTGGTTTAATGAGAAAACAAACTCCAAAAGAAATGCAGAAGAAAGTCCCTGCCAATCGTTGGATCAAGTAAAGAATCCTGTCACAAGATCATAGATTGCTGAATCCGATTCATTTTTATCAGGCGAAACAAGGCTATTCAAGTGGATAGTTGCTCCTTCATAGAGGTCTATATTGATGCGCCCTACCTTGTAGATGCTGAAGAGCAGACCAGTCCTTTGGTAAAGTAGATAAGTGACAGCCGTTGAGTGGCTACTATGGAAAATGCAGCTTCTGGGGAACTGCCAGTTGGTCACCAAAATGGCTGAAGACCTATGAGATCTGCTTTAGGGATCCCATCTCACTCTGGTTCGAACCGTCAACAGGTTCATATCTATGAACGGCGAGGTTCACCCAAGAACAGCAAATACCCACATGACCTACTCCAAGTGCGCACTTGCTTTGTCAGTCAGGTGGTACTTGCACTTCACTTTCAACTGCACTTCTCACAAGATGGTGATCTGGAAAGCGAGCACACATCACAGTGGTCCGGCTGTGGTGGCCTGTCAAGGCTGACGGGCACCGCTAATAGCGTACAGACAGAGATGAGGGAGTGCCAGCAGAAATCCCAGTGATTCACAGTTGAAAGCTGCAGTAGGAACCGAGTTTTAGATCACTAGGAGAGTGAGACATTGGTTGTGAGGAGCACAGAGAGCTTCTGATAGGCCTGCAGGTAGAATGGCAGAGAACACCCAGAGGTGAAAGGGTTGACCTATCAGAAACAAACACTTGTTGTCAAAAGTGGGCAGTCAAAAGAAAGTGGGAACACATTAAATCTATTATAAGGCAAGACTTCCCCAGATTCCCAAATGAGATGCTTACTTGGCTGAGAAATCAAGAGATGTGCTGATTATTGAGGGTTAAGACGCCAGCTTTGCTGCCTCACCTGTCCAATAGGAAATCAAAGGGAGACAATGCTAAGGTCATTCAATCCACGCCCAAAGGTTTGGGGACAATGAAAAGGAACTAGAGGTTGCTAATATTAAAGACATGGCACATTTATCCATGAGGTTTTACACACAAAAATCCAATACATTTGAAGTTGTGTGGGACAAATCACTGAGACAATATATGATAAATCAAGTAATTAGTGTTCAATATTTTATTATGGAGATGTCGAAGGATTTTAAGAGTTTATAGTGAAACTCGAAAGTGCCAAGACTTTCTGACACCTCTTCACAGGTTCACAGTTTGCAGTGAGGCGCCGCAGTCTGAAGGCTCTAACTAGCATTTCCCCAGGTTTAGGTTTCAGCTTTCAGCAGCCTCTTCAGGGGAGGTATGAGACTGAGCAGTCTCCAGGACTTCATCACCCTATTGACAACCTCAGGATAGGTGTGAGACTCAACAGGTCTCCTAACCAGCCTCCTAACAGGCTCTTGAGCACTAGAGAGACTTAGGGCCTCATTACGATTCGGGCAAAAAATCCCTCATTACAGGCACTGGCATTGCCGGTGCCGGTAATGACGGCAAATCCCCTCATGGAGTCCTACTGGACTCCATTAATGAGGATTAACTCCATCCCTCCAGCACTCGTAATCTGATGGCAATGCTGGAAGACAGAGTGCCGGAAACGGTAATAGTCTTTGCCGGTATCCTGGCGAGTTTACCGCCAGGATACCGGAAAGGCTATAATGATGCCCTTAGTCTTCTCAAGGCTCCATTCAGTCTGGGTCAAGTTCAGGATCCTAGGAAGTATAAGGAGTCTAACCATCCACTCCAGTTGTGCAGACTCCCTCTCTGCCTTTTTCAATCTGTCTTTACCATCAATTTTCCGTAGATCATATGGCAGGCAATTCCAAGCACGGGGACCTGCAAAAGAGATATGTCTATCACCCCTGGAAACCGGCCTTGATGGTGGAATCACTAAAAGGTGCTGTCCTGAAGACCGTAGACGATGATCTGGGTCGTAGGGAACAATCTTTGAGGAAAGATATATAGAAGCAGTTCCTCTGAGACACTTAAAGACTAAGTTAAGGACCTTGAACAGAACTCTTTGCTGTACTGGTAACCAATGAAGATTTCTCCTGAACTGGGACATGGGCGACCGTCTGGGCAGGGAATAGACCAGCCTAACGGCTGCATTTTGAGCAACCTGCAGACACTGTAGACACTGGTTTTGGCCTTTTGGAATACCCATTAACAGGGCATTGCAATAATCTAATCTGGAATTTACTAGTGCACCGACTATCAAAGAGCGATCTTTATCTGAAACAAGTGGCAGCAGAGATTTCAACAGTTTAAGGTGGTAGTACACAGATTTTACAATTTGAATTACCTGTAGATTAAAATTCGTCTGCCAGACACATCCAAGGTTCTTTACCTTGTATGCAAAAGATACTGGGACCCCGAAAAGTGCAGGACAGGACATATACTGGGAGATTTTGGTCATTTTTGTCTTAGATCCAAAATGTTATGATCTCTGTTTTAGCTGGGTTAAGTTGAAGCTTATTAGCCAGCATCCAACGTTTAATTTTACTGGCACAAGCCAACACTCTGTTCATTGCTTCCAGAGGTTCTCTTATCCGAACATAAATCTGCATGTGGTCGGCATAACACTGATAGTGCAAGTCAAATTCTAAGAAAATGTCCAACAAGGAACGAATGTAAATATTGACTCAATGGAAAGAGGGACGAGCCCTGAGGCAGTCCACAATTCACTGGTAAAGAGTCGGAGCCAAATGAACCCAGTTTGACTTGTTGGGTTCAATTAGTCAAAAAGGATGTGAACCATTTCAGTGATTCATTGGACACCTGAGCCACTGTAGATAGCCTAGAGTTAAGAATGTCAAAATACATTGTATCAAAGGCTGCCGACTAGCATGCTGACATCGCCCTCATCGGCAGCCTTCAAAATATTGTCCCAGACTGACACCAGTGCCGTCTCAGTCCCATGTCCTGGACTAAATCCTGATTGGTACATATCCTGATTGGTACATATCCTTCCAGAAAATCTTGCAATTGCACCGTGACGATTTTTTCCAGGAGTTTGGATGGCCAGGGTAGCCCTGCAATGGGACGATAATTAGGAAATACTTTGTTATCCATTGTGTTTTTTTTTCAAAAGTGGTGTGGGATAGGATTTTCTTAGCTCCTTTGGAAAGAGTCCCTGAGTTAGTGATGTATTTGGGACAGATCAGAGTGGCCCACTAAGAGCTGACACATGCCTCTTAGCTAGGTATGCAGGTAGGGGGTCGTAATTGAGATTGGTGGGCTTTAGTTTAGCGATAAGGTCAGAAACTGTTTCCAAATCCACAGGGCTAAGGGTACATTTAGGACACATCTGATCTTGCCTTTTAGTCATTTTCTATTTAACATGGTCATTTGCTGAGTTACGGAATGAAGGTCAATTTCTTTCCTGATATGATCAATTTTGTCAGTGAAAAAAGTATTGAATTCATTTGCCAGGGCCAGAGATGGAGGCAGATGTAAAATTGTACATGAAGGAGACGCAAAGTTTTTTTATAGTTGTAAACAATGCTTTTAGCCTATTCTGGGCAAGGTCGATCTGTTTTTGGCGACACAATGCTTTAGCTAAGTCAATAGTCTTCTTCTAGGCTTTTAATGCTGTTTTTGCCTCTAGAAGGTGTACAGGTGACCTAGTCCTTATCCGTACCTTTTCTTTCTGACAGTGCCCTTTTTTAAAAATTCCCAAAAATTCATTGTACCACTGGTTATTTCTACTCCTGGTTTTGTTGGTACTTATTTTAGGGGCAAAAATGTCAAAAATAATTTGAAGACAGGACATAAAAATCAGAAATAACCAGACATTTTCTGTCAGCCGGAGCCACAGTTAGTCCATTGAGATGTTGTGTGCTGATAATAACATCCATTTTCTTTTTACTATGTGCCAGTTGAACATTAGCAGCTATACTTTTTCCACATAGCATCTGTCCCAATGGGGTAGCAAACTTGACCACATAATGATCTGACCATGTAACCGGTATATTGTCCTGATGGCACACAGTTTTCCCTCTGAACTTTACTTCCCTCTGAACAATACTATGTCCAGACAGTGGCCACCTACATGGGATGCCATTTCAGTCAGTAACGTAATATCGTGGGAGTGCATAATGTTCTTAAACTCGATAAATTCCAAGTTGTCGTGTTCATTGCACCATATATTGAGGTTGCCCAAGATAATTACATTTGAATAATGAAGTGCTTCTGTTCCAAGATACACGTCGAGGTCACGTAGAAAGGACCTGGCTTGACCCGACGGTCTATAACAAAGTACTAAGAGATGAGAGTCATTATGAGAGGTAAACAAAGTGCAGGTAAGGAGTTCAGAGTTCATATTCCAGGATGGTGATTGAAAATTACGGTGGTCCAAGGATGACCTTGCAATAATGGCGACTCCTCTTCCCCTCATGAGCCCTCTGTTTGCCCACTTAATCTGGTAATTTTCTGGAACTAACAAATGAAAGTGTGCAACAGAGGTAGCTTTAAACCAAGACTCTGTTATGAATAAAATATCAAAATTCAGTGAGGTAATAAGATCATTGAGTGCAACAGCATTCTTTATAGCAGACATGGTATTGATCAATGCCACCTGCAAAGATAGTGAAGCAGGTCCAGCTGTGGCAAAATGACTATTCAGGATGCCCAATTGCCTAATTTTATTCAGCGCCCTTAGGGTTATTGTACCACCCTTAATATGCTGCAATTCCTGCAGGAACCCCGGTGCATATTGCGGCATAGCACACTGCTCACAACACAAACAGATATACCCAATGATAGTGCACAGTCTAATGGATTCACAATATCCGCACTGTCCCACCGGTAAATATCACGTCTCAAAGACCTACGCCAGTGGCTAAATAAGAAAAAAATACATACACCTCACAGTTGGTTTTGAATCAACAGCCCCCAGCGCCGACTGTCGAACTGACTCGAACAGGCCCAAACAGGCTTTGCGTCAGCGCAAGCACTGACGCAAGTCTTTTAAGCCTGCAGTGCGGGAAAGTGATGCGTGCAGTATAAGCAGCACACAAAGTCAGTCAACACACACAAATTCTTTAAATATTCTTTAAATATACTGATAAAAATAATCCTAAAAATAGTTTTTAAATTTTTGCTATTTAAATATGATTTTTGAAAATAGCACTATGCAACTAGCTTAACGTTTGAATTTATGTCGCAGGTCCAAGCACTGTGATTACCCTGTATAACAGCAGTGCAACACCTAAGGAATTGGTCCTTGGGACTTTAAGTCTGCCGCAGTGTGTTCTGGGATTTTGATACAAAGTAATTGGCTGAGGCAGAGACAGGAAAGGAAAAGAACCTGGCCACCATGTTAGATTACATTTTTCCTATGCGTAATAGCATGCAGACGAAAAAGGGAGAAAAGAGGGTGCACACCAGAGTAGGATATGTTTCAAGGAAATATACTTAAGAGTAACACAGAGGAGGTGTTTTGTTCGTTTCTTAGGAGGTGTAGGGGAGGAAAGGAGGGTTTTGGCACAAAAACCCTATGGTATACAAGAACAAAAAAGAGGACCCAAGATTGGAGTCCTCCCGTCCCCTGCACACTCTGGAGATACGCGGCTAAGGCATAATTGTTTAAAGTAAATATTTTAGTGCTCTATCGAAGTGTTTGTGAAATGACACATTAAATTCTAATATTTCTTATTGGAATTAAAGAGGTAATGGTGTAAAAGTAAAGGGAGGGTTATCTCCCATTTATTCATAAACAATAGTTGAAGCAGAAGCAATAAAAGTAGCAATACATCATCTACATCAGCATAGTTAACAGAAATTCCACTGTAGTAGGCTGACACGTTTCGAGGTAAATCCTCTTCTTCAGAAGCCTTTGTGGAGCTGTTATTGAAAATGGTATATACATAAACAAAGCAAAGAAACCAAAAAGGGTATTATTATATATAGATACAAGGCATGAGAAAGATGGATACCTGCATTACCTTAGTGGTTAAATGGATCGGACTGCTGCTATATTTAATCCGTATCCATGGGAATCAACAATCTCAGTCCGTGAGGATTATGTTGAATTGCACTGAGGCACTAGGGAAATAGAATAACCAAGGCAGCATGTGTAACAAGTGTAAAGTAATGGCTTGATACTCAAATAAATCCGTATTTCATTCAGTTTATGGGTAAATATGATCCAAAGGGTAGGATGCCCATAACACCTGGAGGGGTGACATAGTCAACGTGGCACAACAGATTAGTCACGGTAATGGTGAAATTAAAAAAATTGTTATAGTGGACGTGGCTCAACTAGTTAGTCATAGTGATAGTAGAAGTCAGGATAGTGTGAGGTTTATTAAACAGAGGATGCAATGTGAAATGCCAAGGTAGTTAAACTAAATTATTATAGAAAAACAGCAAAGTTGAGTGTAAAAATCGAGAAGAGTAATAACTCACATTCAGTCATAAATGAGGTTTCCGGCCGGGGATGATGCGCGCGTACACACTGTCTATGAAATGCCCCACGTCTTAATGGGTTCACTGCCTGGGAGCAGGTGAAAGGTAGGCACAAGCTGCCTGGAAAAAATTAGATAAAGGGACATCTAAGATTTTATGGCTATCACTGGCTGACAACAACCTAAAATCGTGACAGAGTAAAAGTAGACCGATAGATGTATGGAAATTAATATTACTAACCTTTCGTCAGCCGGTAGTGGAGCAAGGTGCCTCCTATGGCGTGGTTCGTTTCCAAGGAAATGTAGAGCCATCAGGACGCCGAACAAAAAATGGCGAACGACATCTAGGGCGGGAGGTTGAAAATCGTATGTGGTCTTTGAAAAACAGAGTACCCGTATGACTAGTGGATACGTGTGGATATGCATGCTGACATCTGTTTTTTGCAGGAGACTCATATTTTAGCGGATGAAATTTCTAGGTTGGAAAAGGAGTGGGTGGGTTCTGCATATGGATTCTCCTTTTCTTCAAGGTCAAGGGGTGTGGCCATTTTGTTTCATAAGAAATTACCGGTTAAAATTTTTTTTTGATCAAACACTTTTATTGGTTTTATTACATCATACAAGAAAAAACAGTGACCCTGAAGGGTCCGACCATCAATAATAACATAAACAGTAAAGAGTGTATGGTCCGTTTTACAACATCTTGAGGACACATTGTCAGCGTTATGCACATTCTTGCTCTGCCATCACATGCTGGCCGTCGGCCTAGTTCCTACTAAAGAATTTCATACTGCATTCTCCCACTTTTCCCAGATTTTCCCCGCTTTCCTAGGACATCCCCTGGCCGCATATACCCTTCGCTCCATCGCAATGCATGCTTCCACATCTTCCAACCACTCTGCGTGCACAGGGGTAACGCTCGAGCCCCACAGCCTGGCAATGTTGCGCTTAATCAGTGCCGTGGAGGTTGCAAATAATAGCCTATCGGAGCGAGACATTTCACCCTCTTCCTCCACTCCCAACAACATCAGCTTTGGATCTCTGAGCACAGTTCGACCCAAAACCTTACTGAGTGTGTCACAACAGTGCTGCCAGTATGTCGTGATGTGTGGGCAATCCCATATGATGTGAAAGAAGGTGCCCTCGTTTTGAAGGCATCGCAAGCAGTTTGGGTCTGTGGTCTTGCCCCATCTGTACAACGCTACCCGCGGGTAATATATTCTATGCAGGATTTTGAGTTGTACCAGGCGTAGCCTGGCCGAGATGGCTGTATCTCTTGGGTACATTAGGATCGTTATCCAATCTTCGGGCAATATCGCTCCCACATCCCTCTCCCACTTAGATTTTAGGCTTGAAAGCTCCGGCGTGGCAAACGAGGTGAGGACATTGTACATTACTGAGGTAATTTTGACATCTATGCTCTCCAGAACCAGGTTTCTTTCTATGGGGGTGCAGTCCGCCATATCTCGTAGTGCAGGTAAATGCTGTTGTAAAGCATGACACAATTGCACATGCCGATATCGGTCCGTGGCAGGCAGATTAAAATCCTCCACTAACCTCTCAAATGTCACCGGACTCCCCTCCCGGAACACATCTCCTACTTTGGAAATTCCCGCAGCCACCCAGTTCCGCCATTTTGGAAGTTTGCCCAGTTCCGGGATATTTTTGTTCGCCCACAGTGGCTGTACTGGTGTGGTTTTCCCCTCCCAGTGTATGTGCTTGTGTGCCTCTTCCCAGACTAGCGTTCAGTGATTAGCCATTGTTTTGTTACTACTGCTGTTAGTTTTCCGGTATAGGGATTCTAATGGGGTTGTGCTGGTCCCATCGAGAGTATCGAATTTTATGTGGGGTAGCGAGGAATCGCCGTGTGGGAGGTCGTTTATCACCGCCATTTGACTCGCCCAATAGTATGTCTGTATACGCGGCAATCCTATGCCTCCCTCCCAGATGGAGCGCTGCAGGATGTGGAGCGCCAGTCTTGGGTGTCCGTTATTCCACAGGAGTTTCCGAAGGATCCTGTCAATTCTGTGAAACTCTTGTCTGGGGATGTGTAGCGGGGCATTTTGGAGTATATACAGGAATCTAGGTAACGCCAACATCTTGAATAACGCTGCTCTCCCTAATAGGGTCAGTGGAAGGGCGTTCCAGTGTTTGACGTCGTCCGCAAGGCGATTAGTGACCGGGTGGAGATTCTTCTCTACATACTCGGCCAGATTCGTCGTTATCTGTACCCCTAGATAGCGGAATTGGTCAACTTCTATGCGAAATGGGCAGTCCCGTAGTTCAGCGCTGTCCACCTCTCTCAGTGGGAATAGTGTGGACTTCGACCAGTTCACCTTCAACCCACTAAAGGATTCATAATCCTTCAATATACCAATCACCACTGGGCACGAGACTATGGGGTCCGCTAGATACAAAAGCAGATCATCCGCATACAGCGAGACCCTATCCTCCCAATTTTCTGTCCACCGGAAGCCCTTCCATAGTCGAGATTCACGTAATAGAATTGCCAGTGGCTCTATGGCCAGCGCAAAGAGCATTGCAGACAGGGGGCACCCCTGTCGTGTTCCCTTGCCCAGTCTGAACGGTTGCGAAGACCAACCATTTACTCTGGTCACAGCTTCAGGGGATTCGTATAGTAGTTGTACCCATCCCAGGAACTGGTTACCGAAGCCCATTCGGCGCATTATTTCCCACAATGCTGGCCAGTGTACCGAATCGAAAGCCTTTTCAAAATCTATTGCTAGCAGGGCTAGGGGGTCCCGCAATAGGGGGGATTTTTCAATCGCAGTGTGCAGTCGGTGGATATTCATACGCGTTGACCGCTGGGGCATAAAGCCACATTGGTCAGGGTGTATAAGTGATGAGATAACTTTCTGCAGGCGGATTGCCAATGCTTTCGCCAGGATTTTGGTCTCGGTATTAAGTAATGAGATGGGCCTGTATGAGCTACACCTCTCTGGTGGTTTATCTGCTTTGGGGATCACCACTATAGTGGCCCTTCTTAGGTCCAGGGGAAGCTGCCCTTGCTCCCTCGAGTGAGTGTACATCTGCAAGAGATGCGGGATTAACGCACTCGGTTCCACCCCCTTCCACGTCTCTACCGGGAAGCCGTTTGGTCCCGGAGTTTTCCCAGGATTTAGTTGAGACATGGCCGCCCCAAGCTCTTCCTCGGTAATGGCTGCCTCAAGCAGCCCTCTTTGTGTGTCCGTTAGGCTGGGTAGGGTGATCCCGTTCAGCACAGAGAGATCAATGGGGGCTTCCGGCGACCCATAGAGCCCTGCGTAGTATTTAGCAAAGCCTTCTGCGATCGCCTGGTCTGTCCACAGCAGTTCTGAATTGTCGGGTTTGATCATCCTGACCTGTTTGTGCCCTTCATCCCTACGTTCCAGCCAGGCCAACATTTTACCCGCCTTATCGCCTGTCTCATATAATCTGTCTCGCATTGTGGCGTGTGCCTGTTTGGCATTGTCTAAGGCTACATTGTGCAGTTTTTTTTGGGCCAGGATTAAAGTTCGGTTCGTTTCGGGCAGGTCTCGCGCCAGATGCGCACTTTCTGCCCGTTCCACCTGATCTTCCGCTTCGTGTAATTTTTGCATGTGGGCCTTTTTTTGCGCCGCTATCCAGGAGATGATCTCTCCCCGCAAGACCGGCTTGTACGCTTCCCATAATAAGCTCGGGTCGTCTACTGACCCAGCGTTCAGCTCGAAGTAGTTGGTTGTGGTTTCTTGTATTCGCTCAACTAGCTCTGGGAAGCCTAGATAATAATTGTTGAGGCGCCATGAGGGTGGGGGAATGGGTCGTGATGTTGATAATTCCATTAGTAGGGGAGAATGGTCAGAAATGCCGCGTGGAAGTAGTGCGGCACTAGTTACCCTATGTATCTCGGTGGTTGGCACGAAAAAGTAGTCTAACCGGGAGAGGGAAGCGTGTGCGCCCGAATGAAAAGAGTATTCCCGCTCCCCCGGGTGAAGGTCCCGCCACACGTCCCTCAGGCCCAGTGCTGATATGAAGGAGGCTAGCTTGGTGTGTAGTTCAGGATTCCTGCCCCTTAGGTGTGTGCGATCCATGCCCAGGTTCATGACTTCGTTGAAGTCGCCACCAAGGATTAGTGTGTCTGAGGAGTCCTGTGCTATCCGGGGAGTTATGTCCTCTATGAGACTTGGCAGCAGCGCGGGTGGTGCGTACACGGCTATTATTGTTATGGTTCGATTCCATAGGGATCCTGTCATGTGCACGAATCTGCCCCCCTGTCCTGTGACACACTGGATAGAGTCAATGGCAGCCTTTTGTGAATCAGTATGAGGACCCCCCTGGAGCCCGTGGTGAAACCTGAGTGTAGTGCAATACGATAGTGGCCTCGTTTAAATAGGTTGCATGTGGAACCCGCTAGATGGGTTTCCGTGAGCATCACCACATCCGGCGCGTGTCTGTTTAATGTTTGGGTGACAAGTTTGCGTTTAATCCCAGTACCCAGCCCGTTGACATTCCAAGTAAGAAAACGCAATGTTCTCGTATCATATCTGTCATGCGTCATCTGGCTGGGGAGCGGGTTGTTGTGAAGCAGAATGTGTGGGATTCCGTGGGGATGCACGCGCTAGTGTTTCGCTGTGAGGCGCAAGCGCGTGAAAGTGGTTGTGTACTGTTGTCGGACCATACATGAATAAAATTTAAAACGAACCTGAAAACAAGCCTCCAAACACGGGAGTAGATTCTTCCTCCCATCTGTTCAAACATTTGTTCCCTCGGGGGCATCTACCGCCCCGGTTGTGTTATCTATCCCCCCTCCCTATACTCCCACCCAACTTGGAGTATCTGTCGCCCGAAGTTTGAACCAGAACAAATAAACTTTAAACTAAGCCACAGTCAGTGGCCTTTGCACCATATAGCTTACGCAACTGTCCGTGGTGCTGTCGTGGGCTTCCTCGGTGTTAGACTTTGCCCGTGGGGTGGGCGGCCGTCCGACCACTGGCCTGGTTGCAATCCGTGCGTTGACCTGCCCGGGGAGGGGGCACAAGTTTACTCGATAGTAGTCCAAATCCCAGTATCGTAGTTTCGTGCTCCGTGTTGTTCCCCAGTTCAAATATTTCCCTGCGGCGGATTAGCAGGCTGTTGGTGCTGTTGTTGGCCTTGCTCCGGTGGGCGCTCCGGTCGAGGGCTGTTGCGTCTGCCTCTTCTTCTCTCCTCCGCATTCCAATCCCCTTCTATGTGCCGCTCGGCCCAGTTCCATGCCTCTCTGGGGTCGGTAAAGTGCACTGACGTGCCACCGTGGAATATTTTGAGCTGGGCCGGGAAGATCAGACCATATTTGACGCCTGCTGATTGTAAGCGTCTTTTAAGCGGGTCGAATGATTGGCGTGCTTTCTGGACTTCTTTGGTGAAATCGGGGAAAAAGGCTATTTTGGATCCGTTAAATGTGACCGTGCCCTTCGATCTTGCTAGCTGGAGTACCGTATCTCTGTCTCTGTAATTCAGAAACCTGGCAATCACTGGGCGTGGTGGGGCCCCAGGTATCACTCTGCCAGTCGGAATGCGATGGGCCCGTTCAATAGAAAAAAATTTAGAGAAAGCCTCTCTGTCATAAATGTTCATCAGCCAGTCCTCCAGGAAAAGCTCCATACAATCCCCTTCGGCCTTTTCGGGCAGGCCGATTATGCGGACATTGTTACGTCGGGATCTGCCCTCGCTATCGTCCACCCTTGCCTCCAGGGTCTTTATCCGTGCTAACATGTTCGTCACTTGCCTGTTGACGCCACGTAGGCCATCCTCGGTTTCAGAGATTCGGGCCTCCGCCTCAACCGTTCGGGCGGTCAGCTTCTGGAGGTCGTGCCGTAACAGGGACACATCTGCACCGATGCTGTCCATCTTTTTCTCCATCGAAGTCCTGGAGCTGGTGATGGCACTCATGATATCTTTCAGGGAAATGTTATCCATGTGGTCCGGGGTGACCGGCGGCGTTCTCTCTGGTGAGCGGGGTGCTGGCATCGCCGCATATTGCTCGATCCTGCTCTGGGTGGACGTTTTCCTGGGTTTCTCCTTGCCCATTCTCTGTCCGGCAATGTGTTGGTACAATCTACCGATGTCTAATCCCAAACGTGGGGGAGCAGCCGGTGTTGACGCACTGCGACCGACTGTGTCTGTGCCGCTCTGGCTCTTTCCACGAGCAGCCCCGCTCTTAGCAGCTCTGAGGTTCCGTCTTCGCCCGTGGGGGGAAAGGCCCGTTCACCAGCCCCTTCTACTCCGGCTCCACCTCTCCTTACCACATCGCTGGATGTATCGGACCACGGCCAATAGGTCCGTGCCACCGTCGCCCGGCCCGGATTTGCGTGCCCCGGCCTTCGGTCGACAATTAGTGCGCAGACATGGCGGCCATTTTGAGTTCAACACTTGGTGCGGGTCGTGTCGCTTCCACACGGTCTGGACGGTGAATCCGTACACCGATTTGTGTCGGAGCGCCGCGATTCGGTGCAGGAGAGTCTCTCCCACCGCTGGGTTATTTCAGGATTTCGCACGAAGATATATTTTGTCAGGATTTCGCAGGATGGAGCCAGTGGTGCGGGAGCAGCGCGAGCTCACGTCCTCATCGGATGGCTGCTAGCCACGCCCCCGCCGGTTAAAATTTTGAAGGAGTATGCGGATAAGGATGGTAGGATGATTGCATTGTTGGTTGAGATTCAGGGGGAGTTGATAACTCTCTGCAATGTGTTTGCTCCTACAGTGGACAATGGCTCCTTTTTCAGAATGGTGGCACAGACTCTTTTAGATTTGAATAATTCTAATATTCTACTTGGTGGGGACTTCAATACGGTGGTTGATCCTGAACTGGATAGAAGTCAAGTCAGGCGTGTACTACGTTGTGATTTTCATCATCAGGCACTTAGATCTCTCTTGGAGGAGCATAATTTGAAAGACACTTGGTGTCTAGAGAACCTGGACAAACGTCAATACAGTTTCTTTTCTAGTCCGCATGGTGTGTTTTCTAGACTGGACATGATTTTTACTGGTGGGAATGTGTCAGAAAGTATTGTCTCGAGTGGTATTGGTAATATTTTATTGAGTGATCATGCCCCCGTTGAGATGCATTTGAGACTTAAATTTCAGTGTAAAAGAAGTTTCTCCTGGAAGATGAACACCTCTATCTTATTGGATGATGACATTTTGGAGCGGATTGTGTCGGAAGCAAATTACTTTGTTATGGAGAATCGTTCGGCAGAGATCAATTTGGCGACCACGTGGGAAGCCTTTAAGTGCTGTATGTGTGGTGTTTGTTTAGGGCTCTCTAGTGGTAAATGAAAAAAGGAGGAGAGTAAGAGGCGTGATCTTGATCTACGTATTGGGGTGATCTCTCGGGATCTGATGCGTGATCCTACTGACTCTGTAAAACTGGCTACTTTGAAAACACTTAAAAAAGAAATGGAAGACTTTTTGTCGCTGAGGGCTGAACGGGACTTGTTCTATTCAAAGTGTACTTATTTCGAAAAGGGAGAACGATGTGACAGATGGCTTCAGAGTCAGCAATTGCTTCTATGGTTGACAGGGAGGGTAGAATTACGTTTGATCCCAATAAAATTAACTTGATTTTTCGTGAGTGCTTTGAGAATCTGTATAGCAATGAGGCTGGTATTACTGGTAGGGGTGAACACTTCTTTGGTAATTTGCATTTGCCAAGGGTTCGGGATACTGAACGTGATCTTCTTGGTGATATGATAACAATGGATGAGATCAAAAGTGCGATTTCAGGGCTGAATGTGGGCAAATCCCCGGGCCCAGACGGCCTCCCTTGTGAGTTTTATAGGATCCTCCCGAACTCAGCCTTAGAGCTCTTGAGAGATATGTTTGTTTCTAGCAAACTGACCGGGATGTTGCCTAAAAGTACTAACCATGCGTCTATTTCGGTCTTTTTGAAAAAAGGTAAGGACTGTAATCACCCGGCTAGTTATCGCCCAATCAGCCTTATCAATACCGATAATAAGATTCTTGCTAAGGTCCTTGCTATGCGCCTGGTAGAGTTCTTGCCTACTTTGATTGATGAGGAACAATCTGGATTCATGAAAAATCGGCGTACGTCCAGTAACATCAGGAGATTATTACTTACTATGGAAATGGCGGATAGGGTGGGCTGCGATGCGGCTGTCTTTTCACTTGATGCGGAGAAAGCTTTCGACAGGGTTAGTTGGGATTATTTGTATTCGGTTCTGAGGAGGATGAATCTGGGTGAGGATTTCATTTCTTGGGTGGCTCTTCTTTATTCCAGACCGACGGCTGCCGTTAAAACTAATGCAATAATTTCGGAACCTTTTTGTTTGGAGCGCGGCACGCGTCAAGGTTGTCCTTTTTCTCCTCTGTTGTTCATTTTAGCGATTGAACCTCTTGCCATTAGCATTAAAAATTAACCGAATTTGAAGGGTGTTGCTTGTTGGGGTGTTGTACAGAAGGCTTGGCTTTATGCGGACGACCTCCTGTTGGTGCTGAGGGATTTGCAGGTGTCCTTACCCAGTCTGATGAGGCTTTTGTCTGATTTTCATGATTGCTCAAGCTACAAAATTAACCGTTTGACGGACGACCTCCTGTTGGTGCTGAGGGATTTGCAGGTGTCCTTACCCAGTCTGATGAGGCTTTTGTCTGATTTTCATGATTGCTCAGGCTACAAAATTAACCGTTTGAAGTCTGAAGTGCTGCCTCTGACGAGTAGATGTGATAAGACCCTGGTTACGGGGCAGGGGTTTACTTGGTGTGAGGCACGCTTGCGTTGTTTTGGGGTATGGTTGACGTATCCTCTTTCCAGGATGGTAGATGAGAACATGGGTGGGGTTATTCGAGATTGTAAATTGGATCTAGAAAGGTGGTCTTTGCTTAATCTTTCTCTATGGGGTAAAGTCAATGCCCTGAAAATGAATACAACACCCAAGATCAACTTTGTATCTAGCATGCTTCCATTGAAAATTAAGAGCTGTTATTTGAATGATTTGGACCGACTAGTTCAGGAATTTTTGTGGGACAAAAAACCACCAAGACTTAGTCTATGGAAGTTGCAGCTTCCAGTACATTTAGTTGGTCTAGGGGTACCGAATTTTAGGGCCTACCATTTGGCCTTTTCTGCTCATTCTTTTGTTTCATTTTTGACAGGTGAATTGGACAGCTGGGCGGTGGCGAAGTTGAGTGCCTATGGGCCGCTGGGCCCGGCAACCTTGTTGACCACTAATACAAAGGTTCCAGGTGGTAATTTGTTGACAACATCATTTTTGCGCAATTCATGGATTGCAGTCTTGTCATTGCTGGGTCGGGACGCATTCAAGTGCAGGAGTGCCTCTATCTGGTTGAATCCTAGGATTAGGGACAATTTGAGGACAATTTTTTGGCCTGAATGGTTTTTGATGGATATTAAACAGGTCTCCGATTTGGGGAATGATGATCGGTGGTTGACTGCAGCTTAGCTGAGAGAGAGATGGAATGTTGATGTTTTATCAGACTCTGCGTATAGACGGCTAAAGAAGGCGGTTGGTGAGGTGGACTGGTCTGACTCCTTGGATGTGAGCGCTTTTCTGACAGACTCTAGTGGGAAGAGTGGTGGTTTGGCCAGTAGGCTTTACAAGCTAATTGTGTCACATTATCGGAGTAATGTCAATTTGCGGAGAGTTTGGAGTGAGAGAATTGGATCAGAGATTGATATGGATGATTGGCAGAATATGTGTAGTAATGTATCTTTGTGTTTGCTGAATCTTAGTGAGCGGTCTCGACAAATCAAGATCCTGAATCGTGTATATTGGTGTCCTGAAACATTACATAAAAGAGGCATGTCTGACAGTACTGGCTGTTGGGGGTGCGTTCAGGCAGTTGGGTCATTGGAACACATGTTGTGGAGTTATGTGAGGGTCAGAGATTTTTGGAGTGAAGTTTGTGATGTGTGTGTAAGGATTGCAGGAGGAGAGCCGGTCCTTGATTTTAGGACGGTAATCCTGGGTGATGATTCTGGATTGGATGATGTCAGCTCCGCCCACAAGAAGTGAATTTTTCGTGCATTCATTGTGGCTAAGAGGCTGATTCTCCATGGGTGGAAAGGGCGGGACCCTCCTTCCTTTGAGGAGTGGATCCAGGAAATGCATTGCCTGTCACGGACAGAAAAATTGATTTACAAATTGAAAGGTAAAATGTCTTCATATGAGAAGATCTGGAATGTGTTTAATGACTTCTTTTAATTTGTGTTTTTAACTGTTGTTTTTTTGTACATTCTGTTATTATAATATTGCTGATTGCGGATATGTTGTATATATTGTATATATTATAAATAAATAAATAATAATAAAAAAATAATAATTAGCAGTTCCAGTAGTTTCAGTCCTCCACCGAGACCGTCGTCCATTCGCGGAACGGCGAGGACCACTCCCATTGGTTCAAGCACCTCCCGCACCCGTGCCATTGGCCCAGACACCACCCTGGGACGAGCTTATTAGCCAAGCTTGTTGCATTTGAATGATACAGCTACCATTACAGCAACAGATCACCCGACGACGCACGTTGCTCTCACGGCTCGCGGTAAGTGCCAAAATCCAGCTTTCACGCCTCCAGAGGCTGTGCCCTCTACACTTATCCGTTTACTCACTCACGGGTAGTCTACGATAACGGAACTACCACCTTCTCCGTTTGGGTCCACTTTACCATTTTGTGTATAAAATGCACAGCAACCACATGTTGCTATTCGGCCCTTCCTGCGCACTGTGATCCATCAGAGGAACACAGACGCACCACTTTTCAACACAGGCACTATTTTTGGGCCATTTTAAAACCAACTTGTCCTCACAAAATGGGTCGGTAATACCCTTCACGCCCTAGATCACTTAAGGCAATAGTTAACACCACGTTGCCCATACGCCCTGGAGCGTTTATGCACGTATGGCATTCACCATTACATAAACGTCCAACAGTGTTCACTAGACCAGGGACACCCTCACCCTAGTTCTAGACGTTTGTATCGACGCTTCATACTCACGTCCAGCTTTGGTTTTTTACAGACGAGAGACCTTTTTAGGCCCTCCTCTAGCCAACAGGATCCTGACCAAATCGATACCTCAGGAACCCACGGCTCCCCCTAGTGCATCCTCGCACCTACCATCCAGCACTAATCCTTGGATGGTTCTGTACAGCATCCCAACTGCTACCACAGCAGCAGGTAAACTGTCTTTCGATATGGCAATACTAGGCCTCAATTATGAAACACTAAATAACACAATTAGACCCTGAGATCCTTACAAATCCTTCTCTATTCACAGACAAAACGGACTACAACACATTTGGTGGTCATCCTGAAGAAGGCCAATACCATCCAGGCAACAATTCTGCCTTCCTGGCTGAAACACACCTGTGTCGATCCCCAGTGACACAACTGCAAATACCATTTTTCGTGTATGTCTTGTAGATTATGTTGTGTACACCCCATGTTTACGATACCCTGGACCACCCTATGTCCCGGGTGCACTACTGTATATGTACATGTTCTTCTAACTGTTGTATACCACTGTGCCCTTAGGTGGAACTCTGTATCTCAACACAAAAGATGTTAATATTCAATCTGTATTTCCACCAAACTCAATCACTCTTGTCCGTTCTTTTTTGAGCCTTTCGTGCTTATCGAAAGCTATGTAAACTAATTGAACAATAACACTTGTGGTTTTCTGAAATAAACTCTTCTGTTCAGAACCATAGCCTGCTGATTTGTAGGATCTCATATCCTGATTATTTTTTATTATTATATACGTACCCCCCCTGGGTAGATCAGGACTCCGCCAGGCACCCTTATTTTTACTTGAATCCCTCTAGATTCATCCATTTAAGGTTCAACACCAGGGGGCACAGAAGCTTGGTGGCGTGAACCGGCGCCCCCTCAATCTAGGCTGTTTCAGAAGATTTAAAACAATATTTACAGCAATTAATTTCACCCTTCTTCCTCCGTTCCTGATCCTTGAGCCCGGGGGCTCCACTGGCAGCAATCTCATCCGGATCCGGACTCTCTTTAGCCCATTCCAGGCTTGGCTCCTCTGTGCGGCCTCTACAGTTCCAGCCGCGGGACTACACACCAGCCATCTTCGCGCCCACACCTCCTGTGGCCTTGGCGAGTGGCGCAGCAGCCTGCTGCAGGCCCTCTCTGGGACTCCGCCGCCTGCCTCCATTCAATTTCCGGCTACTCCTCTGCAGTCTGTGCTTGGCTCCTCTGTGCGGCCCCTACAGTTCCAGCCGCAGGACTACACGCCAACCATCGTCGCGCCCGCGCCTCCTGTGGCCTTGGCGAGTGGCGCAGCAGCCTGCTCCAGGCCCTCTCTGGGCCTCCGCCGTCTACCTCCATTCAATTGCCAGCTACTCCTTTGCAGTCCGTGCTTGGCTCCTCTGTGTGGCCTCTGCAGTTCCAGCCGCGGGACTACCCGCCAGCCATCTTCGCGCCTGCGCCTCCTTTGGCCTTGGCGAGTGGCGCAGCAGCCTGCTCCCAGCCCTCTCTGGGACTCCGCCGCCTGCCTCCATTCCATTGCTGGTTACTCCTCTGCTGTCCCCGGTTTGGCCTGCACCCCCAGCGGCTGTTACGTGAGGCGTTGCTGGTTGCCCCGGGCCCTCTCTGCCCCATCGCCGCCTGCCTCCATTCTAAAGCGGGCTCCTCTCCGGCAGCCTGGCCCGCGCCTCCTGTGGCTTTTACACAAACTGCTGCAGCTTGACCCGGGCCCTCCCCGCATCACAACCGCCTGCCTCCATCCTATGCTGGTTCCCCCTCTGCTGTCCCCGACTTGGTCCGCGCTTCTAGTGACTTTGATGTGAAGCGTTGCAGCTTGCCCTGGTCCCTCTCTAGTTCACAGCCGCCTGCCTCCATTCTAAAGCAGGCTCCTCACCGGCAGTCACCGGCTTGGCCCGCGCCGCCTGTGGATTGACGTGAAGCCCTGCAGCTTTCCCTGGGCCCTCTCTACAACACAGCCGCCTACCACCTTCTATCAGCGGGCTCCTCCTCGGCAATTCCCGGTTTACCGCGCAGTCTGATCTCTTCTTCCTCCTTCCCCCTGCCTACAGTGGTGCCAGAGTATCCTTCGCTCTGAACTGGGACACCCTCCTTACTACAAAGGATGCTGTGTCGTCCCCAGCCCTGAAACCCAAGGTTTTGCTCCAACTCAGCCCTGTTGGATTTTTGCGCTCCTGCCCTGTTCTCCAGTCTTCAACACCTCTCAGAGCCTCTCCATACGCAGTGCCAGCGCTCTCTCTCTGGACTCTTGGACCCATAGGATCCTCTTCCTACACTCTTCCAGTGCTTTCACTCTGGTCTTCTGTGCCCATCGCAGCCTCTTTCTGTGCTGTTCCTGAGCTGGCACTCTGAACTTTTGAGCCCTCTGAGCCTCCTCCTGTGCACCTCTCATACTGACTCTCTGGTCCCCATTGGAGCCCCTCGACGGCTTGATCCAGTGCTGGCTCCCTGATCTTCTATACCCAGTGGTCCCACTTCCTGCGCTGCTCCTGCGCTGACACTCTGTTCTCTAGAAGCCCTCTAAACCTCTTCCTGCACTCCTCCCGCACTTGCACCCTGGTATTCAACAGAACCTCTCCCTCCCCTGCTCCAGGTTGACTCCCTATCCTCAGTGCCCTTCTGAACATCTTCCTGCACAGTTCCTGCGCTCGCACTCTGGTCTTCAGTGCCCACCTACTCTCCTCATATACTGTCCCCCTCCCTCAGTCTCTCAACCCCTCCCCCCTCATAGGGCCGTGGTCTCCTTTTCACTAAGATCCTTAGTTACCCCTCTAAACTACCCATTTGCTAGTACTTTCCACCTAGTGACCCACCTCTGCTGCTTCCTCTGAGTTCCCCACTTCATTTAACCCAACTCTACCTCACAGTACGCCCTCCTGACCCCTCACCCTTCAGCCCTCATCTACCAGCTCTCTGGTCCTCATTGCTCTATTCCTTCCTTTCCCCTCCCCTCTCTTTCGCATCTCACTCCACTCCTCCCTGCTCTCCTAACCACCTCTTGATCCCTCTCCTTCCTCTCTCCCCCCGGTTATGCGTTGGACCAAATCCCTTCCCCGCCCTCCTCTTTCCCCTCTCCTCCTCCCTCTTGCCCCCTCCCCTATCCTCTACTACTCTGCTTCTCCCTTCTCCTTACGTCCATTCCCCTCGCTAGTCCCCCCGCCCTTCCATTACTATGCCAACCCTCTCTCACCGCCCTAACCTTCTCTACCCCCCCACTGTCCAACCCTCCTCTCTTATCAACATCGCTCTCTGGAACGCTAAATCCCTCTGCAATAAGACTGCAGCAGTTCTTGACATGTTCCTCTGTCTCAACCTTCATTTATTCTGGATCCCTTCTCACAACACTTCTGTCCCTGCTTCCCTAACCACCTCCTCATCCTCCTTCTCTCATATCTCTCGTGCTACTGGTCGTGGCGGAGGTATTGGCCTCCTCTTCAACCCAAAATGCCTCTCTTCTCCCTCTTCTCCATCCCTTCCCTCTTTCACCTCGTTTGAGTTTCTCTACAAATCCTTCTCCTCTCCTCATCCCATCTCCTTTCTAATCATATATCACCCACCTGGCCCTCTCTCTACCTTCTATGACGACCTCGATCACCTCCTCTCTCTCATCTCTCCCTCTCCCTCCCCCCTTACCGTGCTCAGCGACTTCAATCTTCACCTCCCTCCTCCCCAGCAATCCTCTCCCCTTTCGTCCATCCTCGACTCCTACCTTCTTTCCCCTCTTCTTTCTTCTCCTACCCACTCCTCTGGATCCACTCTAGACCTTATCTTTATTTCTTCCTACCCCTCGTCTACTGTCTCTACACTTCCTCTCCATCTCTCTGATCATGCTTTACTCTCCTTCTTCCTTACCCCCTTCCCCTTCATTCTCCCCCCATGCCTTCCCCTTCTATTTTCTCCCATCGCAATCTTCGTAACTTTGATCTTTCCCTCTTTCTTGAAACTTGCTCTTCTTCTCTCCCCTCTCTCCATGACTTCTCTTCACTATCGGCCAATGATGCACTTTCTACTCTCTCCTCTTCTATCTCCTCCTCTCTTGATCTACTCCACCCCATTTCATTCTTCCGTCCAACCCGGAAACCCTCTCAACCTTGGCTCTCCCCTCAACTCCTCTCCATGCGACGTCTCCTTCGACGTCTTGAGAGACACTGGCTCAAATCTCCTTCACCTTCCAACAAATCCTCCTACTTCTCTTATCACTCCCTCTATGTCTCCTGTCTCTCCTCTGCTAAACGCTCCTACTACTCTAACCTTCTTCATTCCCAAGCCTCCCACCCCCGCTGCATCTTCCAAACTCTCTCTCGTCTTCTCTCTCCCCCAACCCCTGATCCCCCAACCTCCTCCACCCTCTCTCCTTCTGACTTTGCAAACTTCTTCTCCTCCAAGATTCTTGCTCTTTGGCAAAAAACCATTTCCTCGTCCTTCTCCCCTCCTCTCCCCTCTTCCTCCTCACCCTCTACTGGCATTACTGTATTCTCCCCAGTTTCCCCATCTGAAGTTTCTATCCTCCTCTCCAAGTCCCACCCTTCCTCTGCTTCATCTGACCATGTCCCCTCCCTTCTTATTCCTAAAATCTACCCTCTTCTTATTCCCTACCTAACCTCCTTCTTCAACACCTGCCTTTCCTCTGCCACCTTCCCCTCTGTTTTCAAGCATGCCACTATCATTCCGATTCTGAAGAAACCTTCTGCTGATCCCCTGCTCACCTCTAACTTCCATCCTATCTCTCTTCTCCCATTCCTCTCTAAACTTCTTGAGCGCCTTGCCTACTCTCAGCTCTCAACCTTTGTCACTAACCTCTCTCACCTTCCCCCTTCTCAATCTGGCTTTTGCCCCAAACACTCCCCTGAAACTGCCCTCACTTACATCCTTAACTCCCTCCTCTCTGCCCATCACGCTAAGCAATCCTCTGTCCTTATTCGTCTTGATCTCTCTGCTGCCTTCGACACTGTTGATCACCCCTTCTTCTCAACACTCTCTCCTCCTTTGGTTTCAAAGGTTCTGTACTCACCTGGCTATCCTCTTACCTCTCCTCCCGGTCTTTTACTGTTTCCTGGGGAGGCTGCTTTTCTCCCACCCACCCTCTCGAATATGGAGTTCCCCAAGGCTCAGTGCTTGGTCCTTTCCTATTCTCTCTTTATACCTCCCTCCTGGCCCCTGTTATCTCCTCATTTGGCATTTCTCACCATTTCTATGCCGATGACACGCAGCTCTTTATTTCCTTCTCTTCCTTCTCTCCTGATCTCCACCTTAAACCTTCCTCTTGTCTCACTGCTATTAAGAAATGGATGTCCTCTCACTTAACTCTGACAAAACTGAAGTAGTTTTCTTCCCTTCCAAATCCCTTCCCCCTCCCTCTCCTCCTCCTTTCATCCATTTTCCTCTCTAATCTTACTTTCTCCCCCCACGCCCGCAACTTAGGCTTTCACTTCGACTCTTCTCTCACTTTTCCCATCACATCTCCCTTACCTCTCGCGCCTGTCGCTACCACCTCTATAATATTCGCAAAGTTCGCTCCTCCCTTACATTCCATGCTACTAAACTTTTAATCTCCTCCCTTATCTTATCTCACCTGTTTTACTGCTCCTCCTTACATTTTGGTTTACCTGCTTCACATCCTGCCCCCCTCAAATCTATCTATCACTCTGCCATCCGTACCCTCTGTCTCCTCTCCCCCACGTGACTCCATCTATGCTTCCCTATCCTCCATTGGCTGGCTCCCATTTCACTCTCAACTTAAATTTAATTTTCTCTGCCTAGTCTTTAAATCTCTCCACAATCTTGCTCCCCCTTATCTTTCTTCTCTTCTCTCTTTCTACGCTCCCTCTCGTTCCCTTAGTTCTGCTGACCACTTCCTCCTCACTGTTCCTCCCTCCCCTTGTGCCTCCTCCCGGTTCCGATCCTTCCAACTCCTGGCCCCCCTCCACTCCTTACCGCTCGCAATCGGCTCTATTCCTATCTTTTCCTCTTTCGGCAAGTCTCTTAAGTCTCTCCTTCTAAATTCCCCGCCATGATCCCCCTCCCCCTTCTCTTCCTCCCCTTCTCCCACCCTTTCCCACTTCCCTCCCTCTTCCCTCCTCAAGCCTCTCCCTCCATTTCCCCCTTTCCCATCCCCACCTCTTCCTTTCCTCCTCCTCCCACCTCCCTCCCTCCCTCTTTCACATAGATCTATTCCACTTCTCTCCCCTTCCCTCCATCTAATTGCTCTACATACTGTTTTGTTGACTGATTGAAGTTAGTAATGCTTCTATTGTTACTGTAATTATGTTAATTGTATCCTGTCATTGTTATATGTGCAGCGCTTTGGTCTAAAGCGCTATATAAGCCTAATAAATACAATACTAATACAATATAATGGACACACTACTTGTGAATACACAATGAATGATTTACTAGCTTTTTGTAGCTATTTCTAATAATACCCTTTTTTGGTTTCTTTGCTTTGTTTATGTATATACCATGTTCAACAACAGCTCCACAAAGGCTTCTGAAGAAGAGGATTTACCTCGAAGCGCGTCAGCGTACTACAGTGCAATTTCTGTCAACTATGATGTAGATGATGTATTGCTACTTTTATTGCGTCTGCTTCAACTATTGTTTATGAATAAATGTGAGATATCCCTCCCTTTACTTTTACACCATTACCTCTTTGATTCCAATAAGAAATATTAGAATTTAATGTGTCATTTCACAAATTTATCACAACCAAGCTTGAGACTTTATGAGGCCTCTCTTGCAATCTTCTAATGATATTTGGAGTCCACAACGTTGTGTCTAAATTGTATTGATAGCTTGTAGGTGCCCTGAGCACTGTAGAGCCACACATTGTAAACCAGCGCCTCCACTTTAGTCTAGATAGGGAAACTACACCTGTATAGAAGGTATGTGCTGTGACAGATGGCCTTAAGAACACACCAACTCCCAGCGATAGTTCAAGGGTTTTGTTTTCTTGTTTGTAGAAAAGGGCTCTAAGCGGGTGTCCCTCTCTATCTAACTTAGAGATGGATAGCCCGCCCTAGTCCAGGCATCCCTAAACCCAAGGCTAGTACTAGAGAGCAGTAACCCCTACTATTGAAAGGCTACCTGCCTTCTCATGATTGCCAAAATGCAATTGCCTTCTCTGTGTCAGGGAACAATCTAGCGGGTCCTATTAGACAATCTCACAATGGTGTGATTCATGGATTGTGCCTTCAGACACACAGGCCCAACTCTGATGATGCATGGATATTGTCCTCTTTCGCTTCCATGTGGAAGTGTTGGTGTTTCCATAGTTACCGTCCCACACCAAGATGGTGCTGATAAAAGAAACGCTCGGCACGTAGCGGTGATGTCATACATCCAAGATGGCTGCTTCCATTGGAACGGAGCCGCAGAGGACTCAGACATCATATAAAGCCTTGCATTCAGGTACTCACAGCGTCACAACTCTGCTCCTATGTTGTACCTGCTCTAGAATCCCTGCTACTCCATTTCTCTCTCTACCTTCCTGGTTTTCATATCTTTTCCGCTTATCGTGTGATTCTGCTGCTGCTCCACCTATCTTGGCCTTAGTACTTCTATTTATATCTATTTTTTCATTGCTAGCATCTTGGCACTCCTTGAACTATCTGGACCGGAAACCACTGTATCTTTGAACTCAATTACCTAGTCGGTTTCTATTGGAGCTTCCTAGCACGATCTATTGGAAATCCTGTGTCCTGACCTCGTACTCATTTGAAACCTTAACAGCAACAGTCATCCTATCATCTTTTCCAGAGTCCCACCTTCCAGGACAACAATTAAGGAGGTTTTTTTCTCCCTGTAAGGGTTTTCCTCCTTATATTCAGGGCTGTGCTTTCCGGGAAGCCCCCAGCCCTCTGTATCTTTCCAGCGAGGCAAGGTGGCTTCTCGGGGAGACAGGCCTTTTCTCTTCACATCTCCACCCAGAGACACTCTTATGGTAAGACATGTTGCTGAGAGATTGCAACGCCACCTTCAAAAGGAGGAAATGGCCTAACTACAAGAATTAACTGCTGCTGTGCAGTCTCTGACCCAAGAGGTGCAGAACCTTAAACTGGAGAGCGCAGTTTTGCATCAATCAATGGTAAACCGAGATATGTTAATTGAAGCGTCCCAGCCAAAAGGGCTAACGTCTTTATATATAAAGATGAAAGCATGTGTCTGTATATGTTTGTCCGGTTATACAAATCCACACCGCTGAATCCATGTCTACCAAATTTTGCATGGATTCCTCTTTTGTCTGGGACAAGATCGTAGTCTGTGTTTGGATGCAAAAATCGTATTTGCAAAAAATGTTTGGATGTGTCTATATGTTTGGCTGTACAAATCCACACCGTTGAACCCACTGCTACCAAATTTTGCATGAATTCCTCATTTGTCTGGGGCAGGATTGTTGTCTATGTTTGGATGCAAACAATTCACTCTGTAGACACCCTCATTTACTGATGCTCACCCGATTCGCTACAGTAGGTACTAGAAGGAGGCAGAATTTGGAAAAGTGTCTGAAGGAAAATGTTCAATGTGTTGGTTATTCCTTTGAAATGTATTACTACTGTATGCATTGCAAAAGTGTTTATCAAAGTATTTTGAAAGGGAATAAAAAAAATGTTTTAAATGTTTATCACGCCACTCCAAACATTGGAAATTACAAGGTTACGGTTTACTTAAGTTCATTCAGGAGAAGAGAGCAAAATCAACCAATCTTTCTTGGACATTGCTTCAAATGTGCTGAAGCCATTAAGTGACTGAAACATGCCGCACAAAAAACAAACATCACTTGGAAAAGCTCCATCTGATGCAAAGCAAAAATCAATATCAAGAGCGTCTGAAACACAACAAACAGCAGCACGATCCACCGACCAGAGGACAAATGCAACTTTCTCCAGGGCAAATGAGGTGCCAGAGCAAACTGAAGCAAGACCTGCTGACATGAGGACAAGAGCAACATCCTCCAGGGCACATGAGACACCACATGATCAGGACACGAGCAACGCTGGGTACCCCAGGTAGTAGATAGATATTTTGGAGATTCCAAGAAATGTAAAGAATTGGTGGACGCTCGCACCATAGTATTTTCTTTTTGACAAAGTGCCTTCCCTACCGATAAAGCCAAAGTTGGATTCTTGGTCTCTCATATGTCTGGCAGTGCTCTGTCTTGGGTTACACCCTTTGTTACGGCAGGAAGTGCATTGTTGGACGATTACAGGGGGTTCTTGTCAGCATTTACAAGTATCTTCGATCTCCTGGAACTCACCTATACAAGACAGGATAACCTCTTGGATTTTGTGCAAGGAACCTTGGACGCTCTGATTTACACTACAAAGTTCCAGCAGTTGGCACAACAGACAGCTAGGCCGGAAGAGGCCTGTTTCACATTTTATCGTCACTGATTTTATGACAAGCTAAAGGGTGAATTTGCCCATTTTGCCCGTCCTGCTAACTTTAATGAGTTAATCCGCCTGGACCTTCAGATGGATTATCACCCATGTTTGGAAAGAAAAAAAAAGAAAATGAGCACTTTATAAAAACTAGCGCCTAGATAGCCTAGATAGCTACGGGTTATGTGCGCTGTAAGTAAATGCAAAAATAAATAAATAAATAAATAAAAGGAAACAGGAGAGAAAGAAACAACACAGCTCCACCTTGCGACCTCCTTGAACCCTTCCTTGAACCTTTCCACCTCAGAAGAAAGAGGAATTGAACCTATGCTGATTGGAGCAGCCTGAACACCTTTGTCAGAAGATGAACGCCCCAGAAGAAGAACCAAAGGTCTGTGCATGCACTGTGGCTCTGCAAATCATCTAGCCCGCCTGTGTCCTATTGCACCTCCCAAATGAGGGGGAAATGCTAGCTCCCATCCATAGAAGGGGCACATATGCGGGAGAAAGCTACCAGTGCTCCTACGATAACTCCAATTTGGACAAATACAGAATCAAGGACCACTCTTCTTTTAGGTACATTTGACTGTTATCTCTATACTATAGTTTCTGTGGAAACCACTGCCTTAGTAGAATCAGGAGTTGTTGTTGCTTTTATGGATTAAGGATGGGCTCATACGATGGGAATCACAGGGATACATGAGAAAGAAGTATTACCAGTAGGAGGGGCTGATGGCAGACCCCTCTCTAGTGGTCTCATAATAGAGAACATGCCCCGATACAGATGAGAATCCAGAAACACCAGGAGACCTTGTCTTTTGATTTGATAACTGCAACTCATTTTCCCATTATATTGCGAATAGTGTGGTTGACATATCACAACCCGTATATAAATTGGTCTAATATTGTTTGGAGGACACTAAGGGCAGTCAGACTCTGATAGCCTTGCTGGAAAGATCTGCTACTAAGTCTCTACATGTACATCAGTTGATCCCCTCGAAATATGCAGAATTTTACGAAGTATTCTAGAAAGAACAGTGAAATTCCTTACCTCTACACCGACCAGAGGATTGTTGTATTGACCTTCTACTTAATACCACAGTCCCGTTCAGTCGTTTGTCTACTTTTTCTTCCAGTGAAAAGAAGGCTCTATGAGACTATCTGGATAAGAACCTGCACAATGGTTTAATTACTGAGTCTAATTTTTCAAAAAGAGCTTCAATAGTCTTCATTTCGAAGAAAGAGACCACTGAGTTAAGAACATGCATCAATTATTGTGGCTCTAATCTCATTACTGTAAAGGATACATATCCCCTCCCTTAATTCTGGACATTCTTAAAGCAGTTAAATCAGCTTGCATATTTACCAAACTTGATTTAAGAGGAGCTTACCATCTTGTGTGAATAAGGGAAGGGGATGAGTGGCAGACTGCTTTCCGTATCCCCTTTGGACATTACCAATATCAGGACATGCCTTTCGGCTTATCCAATGCTCCTGCTGTGTTCCAAAGGCTAATGGACCATATGTTCACATATGTTCTGCTACACACGGTGGTTATTTATTTAACTGGCATACTGTTTTTTTCTCAAGACCCACATAAACACACACAGAGCGCACAAGTAGTGCTTTGTTGATTGAAAATCCATCAGTTGAGAGCGAAATCAGAGAAGTGCATATTTGGTGGATCATCAGTGTCTTATGTGAGATATATTCTTTCCGATCAGGGTATTTGTATGGGTTCTTGGAAGGTACAGTCCATTCTTCAATGGGGGGGGCCCTACCTCAGTGAAAGAAGTACAGCAATTCCTGGGCATCACACATTTCTACAGGAAATGTATCAATGGTTTCTCCTAACTGGTACTACCTATTACTAAACTCCTGAAAATAAGGGGTTCCTTTTAGTTGGTCTGTTGCAGAGAAATCATTTCAAGTACTTAAGGAGCGCTTCACTACTGCACCAGTATAATAACAACCCTACTGTGAACATCCCTTCATTGTCGAAACAGACACCTCAGATTTTGCATTGTGGCTGTATTACTGCAACAAGAAGATCTGGAAAAAGAGCACCATATAGCATATTATTCTCACACCTTAACCAGTTCTGAACCAAACTATTTGGTTCTAGAAAATTAATTACTGGCCATAAAACACGCCTGTAAGGAGTGTAGACATCTTTTGCCAGGTGCATTGGGGCTTGTAACTATACGTACGGTTCATCGTAACTTGCAGTTACTCAAAAACCTTGACAGGCAAGATGGGCTCATTTCTTTTCACACTACGACCTAATAATCGCACACATACCCAGTTCAGAGAACCTGATTGCAGATGCTTTATCCAAGAATGGATGGAAATAAACCAAAACTACTCTGTTAAAGGAATTCATGCTACCTAAGGCAACATTTCTATGTGTGATTGATACCTTTATTCAGCAAATAGTTCAAGCTACGGCACAGTACCCACGAAACAGTATAACGAGGAAGAAACCTGTTCCTCAAGGGGAATTACTAAAGTATAGAAATAAGATTTATATTCCTAACAAGGACTTCCCAAACCAAGGTTCGCCAGCTATCTCATGACACCAAGGTTGCGGGACACTAAGATCGTAGAGCCACACAAGACCTCATTGCCAGGTATTTTTGGTGGCCAGGCGTACATCAGTCAGTATTGGATTATGTTTGCCAATGTACGGTCTGTGAGCAGAATAAGACACCTGGTACATTTCCAGTGGGGCAACTGACTCAAGCCCCTCTTCCTACCGAACCGTGGCAAAGAATAACCACAGATTTCATCAGATCTCCCAAACTCGCCGGACTGTACGACTATAATGGTCACAGTGGATACCTTCACCAAGATAGCACATTTTTCAAATTTGCCCAAACTACCTACTGATCCACAATTGAGTCAGGTTTTTGTGAAGGATGTCTTATGTTTGCATGGGCTGCCGGAAGTTATTGTTTCAGATTCCTTCCATAACTTCTCATGGCTTGTTTACTCCTACAGTTGAAGACCTCATACAAGAACTACATAAGGTACAGCAACACGCTAAAGAAGCCATTAAACAAGGTCAGGAATCAACCAAACAACCATACATTTCATGGATAGCAAAAGAATAACCACACACGAATATCAAGTGGGAGATAAAGTGTGGTTATCAGCAAAATATTTGCCTAGGGTTTCTGAAAGATCTTGGGAAGCTGTCAGAGATGTTCATGCAATACAATTGGTCTGTGCTTTTCACAGAAAGTATCCTGGCAAACTCAGTGGAGTTGAGTTTGGAAGACGGCATGCTGTCAAGCATCCGCCCAACTCTGAGGCTGCGTGGAAATTGTCTTCTTTCGCTTCCATGTGGAACGTTGGCATTTCCATAGTTACGGTCCCATACCAGGATGGCACTGATACAAGAAACGTTCAGCATGTAGCGGTGATGTCATGCATCCAAGATGGCTGCTCCCATCAGAACGGAGCCGGAGAGGATTTGTGGCATCATAAAAAGTCTTGCATTCAGGTACTCGGTGTGTTGCAACTCTGCTCCTATGTTGCACATGCTCTAGAATCCCTGTTTCTCTCTGGGCCTTCCTGGCTTTCATCTCTTTCCTGCTTATTGTGTGATTCTGCTGCTGCTCCGCCTATCTTGGCCTCAGTGCTTCTATTTCCCTCTATCCATTTTCTTCATTGCTAGCATGTTGGTGCTCCTTGAACTACCCGTACCTGGGAACTACTGTATCTTTGAACTCAATTATCTAGTTGGTTCCTCTTGGAGTTTCCTATCACGATCAATTGGAAATCCTGTGTCCTGTCCTCATTGGAAAGCTTACCAGCAACAGTTATCCTATCATCTTCTCCAGAGTCCCGCCTTCCAGGGCAACAGTTAAGGATATTTTATTTCTCCCTGTGAGGGTTTTCCTCCTTATATTCGGGGTTGTGCTTCAAGGGAAGCCCCCAGCACTCTGTATCTATCCAGAGAGGAAAGGGGGCTTCTTGGGCAGACAGGCCTTATCTCTTTGCAGAGACACTACTAAGGTAAGGCCTGTCGCTGAAACCTACTCTATCTTGTCGCTCTGTGCTCTGTTGATTCTCTCCCAATATCTCTCTCCCTTCCTTTTTCCTACATCCCTCCCTCCTTTTCCACCCACTGTCTCCCCTCTCTCACCCTGTCTCTCCTCTGTCCCTCCGATGTTTCTCTCACTAATTATTATTATTTTTTTTCTTTTTTCTTTAGATTTGCAATGCACATAAGCCTGCAGGCATCAAAGCGCACAAAAAGACAGGTCTACCTCCACCCTACAATATTAATCCCTACTACTTTACTCGGTACCCATCCAGGTCAATCTTTCCCTGCTCCCCTCTCCCAGGAGGTGGTACACTCAACAAAAAGCATAAAAGATGGTCTAAGCCCCATCTCTTTCTCATGTGCGGGTCTACTAGGATTTTGCAATGGCCTCATGCAGTGGTGAGTAATGCAGTTCAAGTCTCAGTTGGCATGAGGGTCTCTCAGACTTGCCAGCTAGTAAGTTTTGTGGGGAGCTGGTTGCAGCTTTGTAATATATAAGCATAGTACCCATAAGCAGTTTGGAGCATTCTGCATATGCGTTGGCCTCTGTTCTGCTCCGTGGCTGTGCGTCCCATAACGTATTCCCTTCAGGATATTGCCATTTTGGGTTTGTAGGTACACGCCGACCCTGTGAGGCTTTCGATTGGCTTATCTGTCGGCTTTCTACCAGAGGGCATGCTGGGATATGTAGTTTTCTTGAATAAAACAAAAAGAAACTGCGCAGCATCGCACAAGACAGGTATGGGGTGATTGTCAGTGGTATTCTGGACAAGCAACCTGGCACTATAAGAAGGGCCACAGATTAGGGCCCTCCCAACTGCCACCTTCCCCCTCTGGGGCAGGACTGGATCTGGCTTCGACCATAGTAGGCCTTCCACTCCAGGCTGAGAGTGGTCCCCATTTCCTCTTGACAGAGTCAGACTACTGACCCTGTCATGGAGCTCAGTAATCAATGGTCTCCACCAAACTAATCTGTGGAAAGTGTATGTACATACAGAAAGCAACTAAATGAAGTTTGCATTTCAAGAAATACACAATCTCAATGTTATAATGCAGTTATCAGGATCCACTGCCCCCAATTACAAGCTGAACAATTCCCATTCCCCATCTTTTTGAAATTGGTAATTATCATAGCAATTCCTTCTAAAGCCTACTTCTGGGGTCCCTGTTTGTGTAACATAGAAAGGCTTCCCCATTCTGTCTTTACCGCTTTAGCAAGGCTAATGCTCCTGATGCCACCCGCTTCCTACTCAACCATTAGTTTGGGTTCAGATCTGCCCATCTCTCACAAACTCTACAAACACTGCCTTTGTTTCCTTTCATTTCTCAAATTACCTCTGTCCTTCGAGTTGACCACTGTCTTATATTTTGTATTTGTGTTTATTTGAAGAACAGGGTTGTCAATTTTGATCAGAAATTACTTACAATATGATATTTACAGATGACAGAGACATTCCCCCAAAGGATGCCTGTACAGTAGCACAAAGATTAGCACAAGTGGTGAGCCATTTTATGAGGGCGTAAGAAAAACCATGGACAAAGAAAGAAACAATATTTACAAGAAGGTGGTGGCTTACAAAAGTAACATCAAGCTATGAGGACAAATGATTCAAACTAAAGAGGAGTTCTACATAAATATACAAAATTACATAATTACACATCACTGGAGGGATGGTGTGGTCAAGTAGATAGGATTGGTGAGAGGGTGTGGTTGGGGCATCCCTCTTTAGCAATTAATTAAGGTTAAGCAGAGCTTTGAAGAGATTCACTATCTGGATGGCTTTGATTATGATGGCCTTGGGATCTGGTGGAGCAGAGCGAGTAGGCGGAAAGACCGGAAGCGAGAGGAGGCAGGGGGGAGTGGCATTGGAAAGTGGGGTTGAGTGCCGAAGAAGGAGTGATGGGAACGAGATTGTGAGTAGACAGAGGTACAGTCAAACAGCTTCTGGGGAGCATAACCATTGATATCTTTTTAGACCAGGGGAAGTAACTTTAAAAGGGAGAGCCAACAATCATGTTGTCTATAGATGGGGGTGGTTGGGTGGGGGTGGGTAGGTTTTAGAGAGTGCAAAGTAGCAAAGATGCCGACTTTTTCTAGAGGGAGGCATGAATAGGGGGAAAGAACAAGGAGTAGGCTCGAACAATAGTCAAGTTTCTGAGCACAAGGGTGGAGATTAGAGTTTTCATAGATTGGTTAATAAGAAATTGACGCATTTTCTGAATGTTAAGAAGGATAATATGAACAGCAGAGGCAGTGGTAGTGAGGAATTGTTGCACCTGGACGACACTATCAAAGAAGGCCTCAAGGTTGCATGCCATGGCGAGAGAGCAAGAAGCTCAGGTGGAAAGGGGAATGGAGAGGGGTGGGAAGGGATAAAATTGGAAGCTGGGAGAAAGATGACTACCATTTTTGAAGACTCCATCTTGAGGCAGTTATGACAAATCCGAGGTGCCCAGCCCAAGGGCCTTGGCCTGGACACCCTCATGTGGACAGTGAAAGGCAGACGCTTCCTGATCCTAAACCTGAGGAAGGTGTTCTGCAGGAGGATCACATGTGAGGGGACACAGGTCAGGAAAATTGGGACAACCCTCTAACCAACTTCCCTAATGATACCATGGTCTTACTGGCCTATTGTAAAATGTAAGCTTTTAATGTAAAACAGAACAAGAACATTAGGGACTTCAAGTCTCATAATGCTCTAAGATCTGGGACGCGGAAGAGGGTCTCAGAGGTGCAGAACTATAATGTGCACTCTAGTTGATTTAATGACCCACACCTGAGCGGGACGTTTACACATCTAAGACCCCCTCTGGTTCAGATCATTAGGAGGAAGCCGTAGGAGACGCCGTGGAAGAAGCAGCTGAGGCAGGTGGAACGAAAAGGAGCTGCTGCTAGATTTGAAGCTGAATGCTGTGTCGTGGTAGTAGCAGAAGTCGGACGTCCTGTGGGATGCAGAGCACGTACAGTGGGATGACTTTCCCGAGGGAGAGAGCAGCTCTCTTTGTTCTGCGGCGGGTGACTCCGGTGTGTGGCGTTCACCAGAGTGATGTAAGAGAAAGTTGCAGATAGCGTGGTCCTTGGCCACAGACGGCTTTATGGATGATGCAGAGGGATTTGAACTTGATCCTGGCAGCAACCAGGAGCCAGTGAAGAGTGTTTAGGGCAGGAGATATGCAGTCCCTGGGCTTGAGACCAAGGATAAGTGTTGCTGTCCTATTCTGGATCAGCTGGAGGGGTCATACAGAGGAAGAGGGTAGATTCAAGAGAAGCCTATTGTAGTAGTCTAGCCTAGAGAGAATCAGAGTTCTGGTAACATTGAGCTTCTGGGAGAAAGTGAGAAAATTGGGACTTCATGGCAATGTCCTGAATCTGAGGGAGGAAGGAAAGAGAGGAGTTGAACATGACTCTGAGGTTTCTAGCTTTAGATGTAGGTGAAAGGGGAGATCCCATAGTGGTTGGCCAAAGTCAGGGGAACAAAGAGGGAGCAGGGGTCCCAATAGGAAGGATCTCATTCCTGATGGCATTGAGACAGAGATCGTTGGAAGTGCACCAGGACTCGATGGCAGCTAGGCAGATCAGGATGATGGAAGATGCAAGTGGGTCAGCAGGAAGTTTGAAAAAGAGTTGTGTGCCATGTGTGTAACACTGGAAGTTTGGGGAGAAGGAGGAAATGAGGAGTTCCAGCTGTGCAAAGTTAGTGTTAAAACCAGGGGGAGAGGTTGGAGCACCACAGGTGGAGAAAAAGGTAATTGAGGAGAAGGTACCCAGAATAACCTAGGACGAACGATCGGTTAGGAAGGAGATATGCCAGTCCAGTGTCTGCTCCGAGATACCCAGGGTATCATGGAGCCGTTTTATGAGGATGGAGTGGTTGACCATGACAAAGGCAGAGGAGAGATTGAGTAGAATGAGGATAGCTGGAGTGTTAGAGTCCAGAGATGCAAGCAGTTCTTCACAGGTGTTTAGAATAGCAGTTTCCATGCCTCTGGATGCTCAGAATCCAGATTGATGGTCGTGGAGGATGCCAACAAGTTCAGGTAAGTGAGGGGAAGCCAGTTTCTCCAGAGTTTCCCAAGGAAGAGGGTGATAGAAATAGGGTGGTAGTTGGCCGGACAGTTAGGGCCTGCTGAAGTCCTTTTCAGGATGGGGTGCACAAGAGAGTGCTTGAGGGAGGAGGGGAAAGAACCAGTAGCAAAAGAGTGGTTGCAGAAGTCAACGAGAACAGGGACAAGATAACCAATGTTGTCCTTGATGGTTCTGGAGGAACAAAGGGAAACCTGTTTGGATGAGACCTTGATAGAGTGGACAACTCTAGTGACCTCATCTGGTGTGACAGGGGAGAAGGAGGAGAGGGGAAAAGGGAGGGTGGGAGGCCATAAGAGGCTAGGGGGATTGGGAGGGGTTGGTGGAAAAAGTAGCAAGGGTGCTCAGGATGTCCAGTGTTTTAGTGGAGAAGTGTGTGGCCAGTGTTCTGAGAGAGGAGCAGAAATCAGCCCATTCAGAGAGGAACAGGGTGGTAGCACCAGGGGGCCTGTAGATCGTGGCAATGGTCAGAGAGGAGGAGGAAGAGATGACCAACTTGCAAACCAGGGTCTCAAAAGAAGAGTAAGGCTGGGTGAGAATGAGGGAGGAAGGAACCCACTCAGGGACGATTAAGGCAACCCCACGACAGCACAGTTAGGTTGTGGCTTGTAAATGATCTTGTAGCCATCGGGGAGAAGGGAGTCAAAAGCAGTGACTGAGCTGGCATTGAACTAAGTCTCGGTAAGAGCGAGAATGACGAGGTCAATGTCTTCAAGAAGAGGCAGATGTCAGTAGACTGTTGGCTGAGTGGGCATTAAGTGTGGCCACGTGAAGGAGGTCTCTGCCTTTGAAGGTTCTCTGAGGAGGAGTACAGGGGTGTGGTACACCAGTTGGAGGAGGAGAGACAGAGGGAGTGGTAGGGGGAGAGGCAGGTGAGAGAAGAAAGTTAATGAGGGACGGCAGGCACTGGTCGAAGAGAAGGAGGTTGGGTTCAGGACGCTGAACCAAGATAGTGCCAGTGTGGTAGACATTAATGATACAGCGGGATGATGAGAAGCCTGCCAAGAGGACTTCCCATTTGGTGCTACCATTAATGGGAGAGGATGTGAAAGGGGAGGAGTAGAGATAAGATGGTGTGTCCATAGGTCTGGGGAGAGGACAGAGATAAGGTTATTGATGAAGACCTGTCTGGAAGTTCCGCTCACATAGGTGTCTGTGATGGGTAGGCCATGGTAGGCACTCATAATGTCTTTTTTGTGCTTTTTCCTTTCAGACTTCATGAGAGATGGAGGATAGGTGATAGTGTAGCAGTTAGAGAAGATAGGAGAGATGTGAGTGCCATCAGGGTGGCAGAGGATAGATGAAGGAGAGAGGGGGAGGCTGCATTGCACAGTCCTGGCCCAAACTCACCAAGTGGCCTAGTTCGAGAATCAGACAGGGCACAAAATGCAATGCAAAATATGGAATGCAGGATATTAAAAACACACACACCTAGGTTCAAGAATCAAACAGGACACACAATGCAATGCAAAATATGGAATGCAGTGTGTTAGAAACACACACACCTAGGCTCAAGAATGAATCAAACAGGGCACAATATGGAGTGCAGGATATTAAAAACACATATACCTAGGTTCGAAAATCAAACAGGGGATAAAGTACAGCGAAGAAGAGAAAGATAAGGTGAGGCAGAAAGGCACAGATATGGTTCAGTTTTGATAGTGGTGGAGGCAGTGGAAGAGTTCAGCCATCACTCACTTGACAGTCTGCAGAGAGCATGGAGGTGCAGGGGTACCGGCTGCATCAGGAGGTTGCCTCATGATTAGGAAGAGGGCAAAAGTAGGGGGGAGCCCTCCCAGTCCTCCTCGGCCCGGACAGGCTCAGACAGGTGCCTTAGATGTGGGCCTTGGGTGACAGCCGACTTCCACCAAATGCATCTTCCCTGATTGTCTCTATCCGGTTATGCTGGCCAATCAGACCAACGGCCAGAAGAGGAAAGGAGGCACTCAGAGGATGCCTTGAGTGGCGGCCATGCTGGAGGGGGGCACACAATCACAAAGCCCAAATGGCCTATTAGGCCAAAGAAGTCAGATAATAAAGTGCTCACAAGGTCTGGTTAGAGCACTGCCTGTATAGATGGCAACATTAGCAGACCGATAAATGTAAATACAAAAAAGACAAAAATAGCACTCTTCTTGTGATGCACATTAATTCACCTCTTTGGGCCCATCTGGGCTTGTAATCGTGCTGCAATGCGAGCGCTTCACCTGCAGCCTCATGGGGAGGTCGGGAGGCCTCAGGTGTGCGTCCAGTAAGCAGCGGATTGAAAAAGGGATGAACAGCTGATCTGGGCTTAGCTGTGGGATTTGAGTGGGAGCCAGCTTCCTCGCCAGCCGGCTTCCCTGATTGGCCCTATCCGGTTCTGCTGGCCCATCAGACCGACGGCCAGTAGGGGAAAGCAGGCACTCAGAGGATGCCTCGGGTGGCGGCCATAATGGAGTGGTGCACACAATACAAAGCCCTAATGACCTCTAATTTTGGCATGATTCTCAGTTCATCACTGCTCCTGCCTATGGTCAATGTGGTCAATGTCACCTGTCAAGGAAAAGGAAAAACAGACTCCTGCTCCAGTGGTTTTCACCTTCGAGGTTTTCATCCGTCCAAGGTCTCTTTGCAACTTCAGCTATACAACTAAAATACCAAATATACTGCAATGTGATTGTTTTGAGCTTCATATCTGTATTAAACTGTGTATTGACAATGAAATCTACAGATGTGGGTTGGGTATCGGCACACTTTCTAGAAAGTGACACTGTGGCCCGCAATGTTGACATGGCATGCTAGGCAAGGGCGCAAAGGAATTTAGCCTCTAACTGTATAGCACCAGATACACTCTGTGAGTAATTCCTTATTTCCTGTGTCAATTATAGGACCAAGCCTCAAAGTGGTCAGCACAATGTCTGTAGGATATGACCACCTGTCACTGGAAGAATTAAAGAAAAGGTAAGGAAAATGGCTTCAACTAATGGAAGCCTGTGGTAACAGATTTGGCCAGGGGTATTCATGAACCATTTGACATGTTTTTAATTATTACATGATATGTTTCATCATGGTATACTGCTTTGTTAAAAGAAATCTCTCTTTTACCTTTAAAATATGAGTGTATATAATGTACAATGGTCAAAATTGTTCACTGTGTGTATAGACATATAAATAGCTTACTATGTCGTATAATATCTTCTCTTTAATCAACTTTTAAATATATGATTGATGTTCCGCAACCATTTGTTGATGTCTCTCCATATATATATTTCTCCCTACTTCTCAAGCTCCTACTTGTTTTACATGTTTCCCCTTGTGTCCCAAAGACTTTCCTCCATTTATCCAATCTCATTTCTCCCACATCGCATGCCCCCTACACATGAACATATTATCTTATCCTACATCCACCTTGCTAGCCCTCAATCGTGCGGTGTCACTTACTTCCATAGGTACAACAATTACAAGGGAGACATGTTTGTGCATACCTTTTCCCACTTAGGGAGCCTCACTACAGATGGGAAAAAAGTTAAGAAAGAAATAACTGAATTAATAATAACCACCAGAAGTTGCTCTGGGCAACTCAATTTAATTGTAATTAGCCTACCGGCACCATTACGGAAGAGGACCAACCATATGCAAGTCAGTCTTGGTCCTACTACCAAAACGATCAGTCCACCCCAAAGTGCTAGGCTATGTTCATTCTGCACTGTACCACAAGCAACCCCAGAAATGTTGAGCCTCTCTGCAGTGCAGCTTGCCTCCCCAAACACAGTAAGGTGGGGCTAAATCAGCAGGGGGAGGAGCTACAGCTGGTCATGTTCCCACTTACCCTAGTCTCCCAAGTCTGGACCCCCCCCCTGGTTTAGCCATGATATCCAATGATGCATAATATGACATAATGCAACAAAAGATAACACACCCAATCTTAATGCAATCTTACATAACGTAAAAATATCTGAGGTCATCCGCACAATTATCAATATGAAGCACACGTACTGTTTCTGCGACCCTTGCCTGTCAAGAGCGGTCAAGTAGAGAGCAGTGGCACAGGCTCTGAAATAAACAGCTGCGTACAATGCATTACCAAAAATCTGAATCGCCCCAACAGTGCAAGAGCAATCCTTGATTATGACACCTCTTAAAAAAGCCCAAACTTGACACAAACATACAACATTCTTGCACATGGTCTTCTTAATACATGTAATTAGAATGGTTGTCCTTAGCCAATACTCAGAATACAAAGAATCCTGCAACCAGCCAAAAATCAAATCGCAAAGACGGCATTGCTTTACCTAAAAGAGAGACGCGATCTAATACTAACATGTCTTACCATTACAATTCTGCTACACCTGTCGGCCACCCTTGAAACAATAGAACACCAAATTCTACTGGACAAAATAAAAGAATCAGGAAAAACTAGAGAGGGATCCCAAAGATGGGTGATCCCTTTCCTGACCAGCCGACACATGAAAGTCTTGGTGGGTGCATTCAACTCACATCAACACACTCACATCATGTGTAGACTCAGAGGGATCAGCTTTCCAACCAGAGGTCTTTAATGTTTACATTTAGCCAGCATTGCCTGCTATCTCAAAAGCAGATTGACTTCCAGGCATATGCAGACGACACACAGCCCTACTAAAAAACATTGAATTCAGGGTCACTCCCATTTACGATCCTCAAGCAAGTGTACTTACCCGTATTGCAACTCTCTAGAATTTTTCTGGCCCCACTGCGCTGCAACCCAAGGTCCAAAAACCTAGGAAGATAACTCTGCTATCAACTTAGCATGGCTGAGCAAATGCGCCAGGTTTTACAAAGAAATATTGCATGAGAGACTTGAATAATCTATAGCACTCCTTGAGGGAAAAGACAGGCTCACAAAGGAAGGGGCATCGTTGGAGAAGAAATCAATCCCGCCGATGCCCCCAAGCCGACCTGACCAGAATGCTATTCATCTGACTGCGAAAGGTTGAGTATGTAACAGCTGAAGCAGTGATAGGCACACTTTCCGCCCCCAACAAATGTCCACATGCCTCTCCAAACTTAATGCATTAAAGAACAGTCTAGAATCAAATTAAAAAACACAGTCACAATGGATTACAAAAAAAGTGTATGGTAAATTTTCCATGGAGTAAAGTAAAATGTGTGTGTAAAACAGTGGTATTCAAACTTGTTCGTACCCAGCTAAATCCCCCCGCTCCCCCTTAGTAAAAATATTGGATCTGGGCCCCGCACATAGGGGTTTCCCCACCCTCTAGGGTGCCCAAATTATGTGCAGAGGTGCCCCAGGCTCTTTAAAATACAAGCAGATTGCCTGCTGCTTACATTTACAATTAAATGCAGTCACTTTAATCTGTTTTCTATTATAAACGGCCATCGTAATCCCTTTGTAAAGAGTCTGGGGTCCTCCTGGACTTCCTTTGGGCCCCCCTAGAGGGGCCATCCTCCAGCGTGAAGACCACCGGCGTGAAATAAGTGCGTAAACATTTTACACATGAATTCTGCTCTGCTCCACATAATCCTTAATTTGTATGGTGGAGACATTTGGTCCCTCATTTGGTGGCTCAGACTGCAGGAAGCTTCGTGCAGGATTTGCGTTGGCCGCATGACAGTTTTGTCACCTGACCTACTCTCTGCGTCATAGCCTAAAGTGAGACAATCCTGCACACACCCAATCATTGGGATTATTTGAAATAGTTGACTCATTGCTTAATATGAGTTAGCAAAAAAGAAATAAAAAATCTACTTTGCTAATAACAGGTGCACACCACCTACTATTTCTCTAAAACATTTCAGCCTGGAATCAAGTGAGACATAGGAGGACAGGGTGCACACAACGAGACAAGGGATGAATGCTTTACTGACCAGCAAAGGAGAGCTGGAAAAACAGAAATCGAGCATTGGACTGTGATTGCAGTGTGCCCACATCTTTGCACGGTGTGTGCCCTCAGCTGCTGGGCACCACAGACACTGCCCTGACTCCTATCTCTTTCTAACGACTTGCCGTGGAGGTGACAAGCATAAAATACTTTCCATATTCTGCCCAGTAAATAACATAGGGCTTCATACCTGCAGCACTTTTATTTGATCAAATCGTGCATGGCATTAGGGTTGCGTGAAAACATAAAAGCGTTCTCAACTGTCACGAGGAGCTCAAGCTAATGACTTCAAATACATCTTTGCCAACGAGTACATCTGCACCCGAGTTCCAGGAATCTCCACAGCAGGTTATCATTATCACGTTCACTGAGATATTTTAATGGATGCGCAGCTATTCGGAGAACGTGTCCCAGTCGGGGGGCCTGAGTGTACGTCACCCCCACGCAGCATGCAGAAGAACGGTCACTGTATGCAGCGAGTGTACTTTGTGACAGGGATGCTGCTAAATTACTCCTTGGTTCAACCGGCCATGTTTGCGTCCACTGGTTCTTCACTCCGAGGGCTGGACTTGGGAGCAAAAGAGACCCTGGAAATAATGATCAAATGGGCCCCATATTAAACATTTCCAGACAGCCCAACCCTTTTCCTATCGGAAAATGTGAAAATACCACACAAGAGTTCACCAGGTTGGAGAGGCCTACCGGGAAATCTCCAGCGTTCTCTAAAAGCCAGTCCACCCCTGTTCACCCCTCACCCTGATTGCCCCACTTTCATCATCGGCATTCACACAGTGATTGCACCCCTACTGAATAGTTTGATGTGAATGCTTTTAAATCACTAGAACACACCTGAACAGTGCTTCCTTAGTCTTGATGGTCAGTGTTGGAACTTCAAAATAATTCAACATAACTGATTGTTTATCTTGCGTTAAATCCATTCATTCTTGTAGTTATGATAACAAATGTTCATTTTACTCCACTTTCTACTCATTTTATTAATCTAGTAAATTTGAAAGGGCTAGTTAGAACCTCTGCAAGCTGTTTTCTGTTTTAGACACATTTGTGGCATTGCCTCTTTAAGGGTACGTCAAGACGATGTCATGACTGTGAATAAAAGGAGCCTCACCCGTCACAGCGCTGACCCAGTGAAACCATCTCTACTGTGCCAAGAACACAGATCAAGAAGCATATCAAATCGCGACTACACACTCAACCTGAGAAATTGGAGTAATGAGGCACAGCCTCAGTATCCAACATCCCCCACTGACAGATCAAAACTGTCAGCAAGACACAGTTCTCTCGACGGGCTTCAGAACGTCTGCAGACTCCATGTAATGGAACTTCTGTCAATGTGTCGATAGGCCTCCAGGCTGACTCTGTGTGACCGCAGTCCTGCTGCCCTGCTGATCTGGGTCAACCCAGATCAGTATGTGTAGCCTGGGTCCCCCAGGCCACTGTCCTGCTATATGACCATGCACTGCTGCTATCCCGGGAGCCCCCGGCAGCTGATGTATTACTGTGTGACCATGGTAACCAGGGTGATCCCTGCAACGGTCTGTGCCGTGTCACCACGGCACTCTATATGTTGCCTGGGTGCCCCCAGCACTAATGGGGCTGGCCTGTGTGACGAACGTAGACTCGTCCTACCTGATCGCATGTAATTCTGATTAACGAATGCGTATTTGAACGCATATAGCAATGCTGCCGCTTGTAATTCTGATTTTCAAATGCGTGTAAGAACGCATAAACCAATGCTGCCGCTGCTGGAAAAACAAACATACCCTCAGCTAATCTCGCTTGTTGAATCTAATGCATTTAGTTAGCTGGTGCTAATACGCCAGCGCTCACCTCTTATTCGAGTGAAGCTGCTATTCTGCGACCCGCGGGGACGCGTGCTCGCGCAGGCTTGAGAGCTTCCTTTAAGGGTCGCCATGGAGATGGTTGCGAGGCGCCACTGTCCAGCTGGGAAGCCGGAGCACGTACGCCTTGCGCCCCACCCCTGGGTGTACACCCTGGGCAGGGATGTCTCCATTGTGACCTAGTGTTGCTTTGGACGCTGAGGTAGATAGAATATTAGAAGAGCAGTCAGAGCTCTTAGGATTCAATTAACTAGCGCAATTCCCATTAGGCAACCATGATTCTATATATTCTCATATTGTGCTGTTATTACATGGTGTAATGTAAACCTGGGACAACGTGAACCTGTCATAAATTGAAGAACCGGAGTTGTACATATTCGCATATTGTGTTGTAATTGCATTTGGAACCTGATACAATGTAAGCCTGGGGCAATGTGAACCTGTCATAAGTTGAAGAACCGGTGTAGCAATAAAAAGTATTAATGTGAAACAAGCTAATTCGCATAAAGACAAGTGTGCAAAAGTAAACAGTAGTAAATACTCAATGCAATGTTCAAAGGCTAAATCAAAGAAAAAGGATCTGAGGCGCAAAGTGCAAAGAAGCAAGTCGCAGGATGTCGCCAATAGCATCAAAACAATTATTCGGGGTATGGCTGCAAAGTTTAAAGGCAAAATCAAAGGCGAAACGTCTCTGGCGCTATGTGCAAAGATGTAAATTGCCGAATGTCACCAATAAGAATTTTTTGAAATATTTTGAGTATTTATAAAAAGCACATATAATTAATCTCTTTGTTAAGCCCCTTTGGTATCAAGGAGCTAAGACGGTCAATCCAAAAGGTTTCACGTTGGTCCATTCTTTTTTGAAAATTCTCATGAAGATCTCTTTTTTCCACTACTTCCAGAATTGCAAATTAAATCTGTGCCAGATTATGTTTCTTATCATGCCAATGTCTGCCCACAGCTGAGATTTTGTTGTTCGGTATACAGGAACTAGGATCATTCCATCTGGTTTTAGCCATCCTCAGTGTTTGCCCAACATAATATAAGCCACAAGGGCACTTTATAGTATATATCACGTTGTGGGAATCACACGTAGCAAAACTTTTCAATTTGATTGTCTCTCCTGTGTAGGAATGTTTAAGAGAATTACCTTTCATTATGTAGCCACAATTACTACAACTTAAGCAGGGAAAAGTACTAATTCTATCCGTGATTTTCTTTTTGTGTGCTGGTTTGGGGTTGACAAGTTTATCCTTAAGATTATGGCTTCGTTGGTAGGCAAATGTGGGGATATCTTTGAATAAATGTTCGACTCGTTGGTCGCATGTCACTGTGTTCCAGTGTTTTTTAATGATGGTTTTAATATGGTTGCTTTGTCTAGAATACTTAGACACGAACACAAGCGGAGGTGAATTGTCTTTCTTGCTTTTTATTTTCAGCAAGTCTTCCCTGTTTTGAGTTGCTGTGCGTGTTTCTGCTGCAGTGACTTCTTCTTTGGTATATACTCGATCTAAGAACTTCTTACCCATTTCTTTGACTTCCTTTTCGTATTCCGTTGGATCACTCACCAGTCTTTCCACGCGAAGCATTTGGCTGTAAGGTAGATTTTTGATATGGCTGGTTGATGGAAACTAAGTCGTTGGAGCAGGTTATTGCGGTTTGTGGGTTTTCGAAAAACAGTTGTCAGATATTCTGTGTTGGTTATACTAATTTTCACATCAAGAAAGTGAATACTTTCTCGAGAGTACTCGTGTGTGAACTGGATCCTAGTATCTTTGCTGTTTAGATATTCAAAAAATTCTAGTAATTCCGATTCACTGCTTTTCCACACTCCAAAAATGTCGTCAATGTATCTAATCCAAATACTCAGGTATTGTTGCCACCGCTGATTGAGTAGAACATATTCTGTTTTGAATTTATGCATAAATGCATTCGCATAAGCTGGAGCCATGGTTGCTCCCATGGCTGTGCCAGCTACTTGGAGATAATATCTGTCTTTGTATCGAAAGTATGAGTTATTGCTTATAAATTCAAGGAGCGCCATTATGAATTCTTTTTGCGCTGGTATTTCTTCTGCCTTAAGTAGTATCCATTCTACCGCTTCACTTCCTAAATCATGTGGGATTGACGTGTATAGACTCTTGACATCTATAGTGAACCAAATGTTGTTAGAGTCGAATGGTATTGAGTTCAAATGTTGTAGAAAATGTGTAGAATCCTTAACATATGTGCTCGTTTTTTGAATGAGAGGTTGTAAAAAGTAGTCCACATATTTACCAAGAGGTTCTAGGATACTGTTCATCCCTGCTACAATCGGTCTCCCCGGTGGTTTCACTGGGTCTTTGTGCACCTTTGGAAGTGCATAAAAGTGTGGTATCCGAGGGTATGTATTGGTCAAGAATGTCTTAGTATGATGGTTGATCCATTTAAGTTCTTCCGCCTTGTCAAGAAGGATTTGCAAGTTGTGCTTAATCTCTGGTGTTGGATCATTCGCTAGTTGTGCATAGGTATTTGTGTCACTAAGTTGCCTTGCGCACTCTTCATCGTAGTCTGTTGTGTTCAACAATACTAAGCCACCACCTTTGTCTGCAGACCTTATAGTCACTGTAGGATCTCCATACAGATCATGTATCAATTTCAATTTGTGTGGTTTCATGTTGCATCTTGTTTTTGACTTAAAATGTATCTTCTCCAAATCTCTCGTCACTTGTTTTTGGAAGATGTCTACTGAAGGGATGGTAATTGGAGGGATAAAGGTTCTTTTACTCCTAAATTCTTTTAAGTCTTCTTCTTTCACGTCTTCTTTGTCTTCCTGTTCCAGTTCGCTAAAGAATACTTTTAGCTTAATTTTCCTGATTAATTTATATAATTCTATTTTGGACTCAAATAATGTGCTGTCGTATGTGACGATGTTTTCTTTTGTTGTAACCTCGTATTTGGTTTTCCTTTTAGTCTTTTTCTTCCCCCTTCTTGTTCTCTTCTTCCTTTGTCTAAAAAAGCTGTTCTACCTCTTGTTGATGCTTCTGATGGTCTTGGAGATCCTGAAGTGCTCAGAAGATTTTCTTCCTCTGTGTTGGTAGGCTCTCCCTCTGTGTCTGTTCCTGAACTGGACGTCTCACTATTATTAGTGGGTTTGGATTTTCTTATTCGAGAACCATACTTATCCATCCAGGTGTAGACTTTATCTTTCAAATAGTCATATGTGTCTCTTTTGAATTTCCAGATCTTTTTAGTTTCAAGTTCCACCTTATATTCTGCCAACTTGGTGTTAATTTCTTCTAAATTAATGTCCACCTCTTCTTTGTTCAATGTTGCCACAAGATCTTTTTCTATCTCTTGAATTTAACTGTTGAGGTCTACCAAATTGTTAGCCAGTTCTTGGATTGTAAGCAGTATAAGGTCCAGAGAGCACTTATTCAGTATAAGCTCCCATTTCTTTACAAAGCTTTTACTCTCTTTACACAACGTAGGGCGTAATTGTATCCGTAGACCGCTCGGGATTCTTTGGCTCTTAAGATATCTCCCTAACGTGATTGCATGCAATTTGCGGTTGATTTCTTTGCGTATTAATTATTCCAATTGTTTGATTTGTTGTTTTGGATCTTGCTTTTTCATGCTATTAGCTCCAAATCCACTGTCCTTAATCAACCCAAGGATTGTATCTGCTTCTTCTGATGTAAAGCCCAACGTATCTGCTCTGTTGGTTGTCTGAGCCTCGATATCTGTGAATGACATTGGCCCTCATTACGACCCTGGCGGAAAGGGGTTTACGCCGGCGTAAACCCTGGCGCACCTTTCCGCCTGACTACGAGTTCCCGTAGCGCCATGGTGATTTTTACGCCTGCTTTTTGCAGGCGGAAAAATCCATGGCGCTACGGGACTTGTTGTTAATTACGCCACCGTAATTTACGGTGGCGTAATTAACGCCTTCCCCACTCCCATTATACCCTATGGGGCAAAAATGGGAATGGGGAAGGGTAAATGGGGATTGGGGACTTACCGCCCCGCCAAGGTCGGAATGGGGCAGTAAGTCCGCCAACCACCATGGTGGAGTTGGCAGCTTAGCGCCATGGACCATGGTGCAAATTGCACCATGGTTCTCTGCCAGGGTCGTAATGAGGGCCATTCTCTTATTGTTTGTTGATCAAATTGTCTTTTTATTTCAAAATGAAATTTCAAATGGTGTGCCTCCTCCTCAATTGTGCTGAGGAGAAACAAGAAAATGTGAAGGGGTGGTGGGCACCACACTGCTCATCGATTTGTGATAATTATTCAGAACTAATCGCTGTTAGTCTAATGTTTTAACCTTATGTTTTAACCTGGAGCTGCCAATAATAATTTTTTAAAAATGTTTTTTGAAATTTTCAGTCCCTCGGATTGGGGGCCAACTGAGAAGCCCCAGTTTTAATAAGGTGAAGCAACCTTATTTTGTGTTTTTTTGTGTTACTTTGAGGTCCTTGTGCTATAGGACCATTTTAAACTGGCAGCTCCAGGTTAAAACATAAGGTTAAAACATTAGACTAACAGTGATTAGTTCTGAATACTCATCATGAATCGATGAACAGTGTGGTGCCCACCACTCCTTCACATTTTCTGGCCTGTGTGACCACAGTTCAAGCCCACAACATTAACCCAGCTGGCTACCTCACCCATTTACCTGGCATATGAGACAATATAGGGGTACAAGTCTGTGCCAAACAACGATTGTAGGTAGATATGATATATGATGTGATAGGTTATTTATAACGCATTCAACACACAGAGGTTTCTAAGCGCTGACACGGGGAAAGAACCTCTGTGCTCCGTGCCGTCTTGCTTCCAAGGCGAGCACGTTGCCCCTGAGCTATCCTCCCGAGAAAAATAATTGTGTTATGATATGAGGTGTTGTAATCACGCTTTCTTTTTTTATCTTTATGAATATTGTGTTATGGAATGTAGAATATATTTTCAGTATGCATGACGTGAGTTACACAAAATTAACTAAATATACAGTTGTTTATGTCTAAAAGCGGACCCAGACAATATGATGAGACATCATTGCCTTCATAGCATATTCTTGCCATTGAAAGAAAACGGTGACACCAAATGTATAACAGTGATTAAAAGAGCCGCAAACTTTGCCAAGACCAAGCACCAACATGTCTGCTCGTTACGAACAATAGAGACAGCTGTGTCGCACATCATCATTCCAGCATTCGGATCCACATTTGTTTTTACATCTGGCCCAAATTAACTGCGTCATTTGTCATGTCGGCGCATAGAAACACAGGTCATATAAAAAATAACTGACAAACACTAATGAACAATTTTTTTAATTAAGTTACTCAATAACCTTTCGTTTCAGTGAAATAATGTTTCACCACTGGCAAACCAGGAAATATGCAGCACCTTTTGTTCATAAACTACACATGTCTATCGGTAAGGAACAGGGTTCTGGCAAACACTTTCATAGGAGCACTGAGCGACAATAATTAGGGCAGGCAGGTCATTTGAAGCTCCAATGAATAAGCGAGGTGTGTGCTTTAACGTTTGGCCTGGGCAGCGGTTCAGCTTTAAATGATATACACCCAAGGTAAAAACGCCTAGTCATTATTCTCATAATATGCAGCCACCATTTTCAAGGTGGCAGATGCATGTCACAAGAGCCAACCTGCGTGTACACCTGAAAGACTTACGAGTTTGATATCATGCAGCTAAAAAGCCAATAAGCACTACTTGCCTAGAAACACATGATCATCTGCTTTGAGACATCCCAGGAAAGCTTTGTATTTCTCCCCCTATGTTGCACAGCCGATCGGTACCCAAAGGGTTACCCACTGCAAAGCTCTCAACCTGTAGTGTCGCCCGGACGGGTGCAAACACCTCATTTGGTTTTTTGGTGGGTGAGGCCCCATTGAAATGTATGGGCGTGTTGGGGGCTTGGTGGGTGATTCCGCTGATTGAGAACTGTGACCAATAAGATTGTATAGCTAATATGATTACTATGTTCCTCTTGGAAGGAGTCTTGTGGGGTGATTTCTGTGCATACTGACATTGCACGATTCATTCAGAGTGTTATTCATGATGCATTGAACAGTCCAACATGCCCGCAGAGTGTGCGCACGTCTCTCCCCTCCTGAATTTGCTCTCATAATACGGACATGCGGCACCTGATCGGTTTCTCCGGTCTGTTGCCCCGTGATCCGGTCAGCCTTTTGAGCTATTTTGATCAATGGTAAGTGGGTGAGGTGTGGCTAAGAATTGATAACGCCTGACTTGGGAGAGAAGGTCTACACTATTCCATCTCGTCTTCTACAGATCGATAAGAGTATTCCCAGTGAACCTCACTTGATAACCAGGAGCAATATGACATTCAAATTCAGGTTTTTACCTGTTTGATGACTATCTATCGCAGAGGTTAGGAATTGGCATAGCTATGGTCTAGAGCTTTGTTATATTTAATGTAGGCGTTAGTAACAGTATATTATACATTTTAGGTCTACAGAAGCCTATGAATAAATAAAGTGAAAAAGCAGTCTAACAGCCTTTAAAATGGATGTATGATCCGAAAGCGTTGGCCACCTTGAAATGTCAGCTATTTACACATCTGGGACTGAACACTATTGTATAGCTGCTTTGTGTTATGAGAATATTTATTTTTTCATGAATTGAAGTGACTGCAATTGCTTTGGGGGTTACTTTCACTTGGACATACACTAGGAATTCAAGAGAAAGTTTGGATTCTCTATTTTTTATTTGAAAAATGCAACTCAAGTGTGAGGATTAAAACACTACATACACAACTATATTGTAATCAAGGAAATTGTTTATTTATATGTTTATAAATTTGTTTTGAACTATGAATAGCTTGGTATAGCAATTCTTTGTGATACTTAAGAGTTAACATTGGGGAGTAGACCCCTAGGAGAGCATCTGGGGGTACCAGTTGCAAACAGGCTTGTTTTTGTTTTGTCTTTACGAGGTTCCATGTGGTCGGGGGACCTTACCCAATTACACCTGAATGAATAGAATTACTTCAAAATACCTTTTAAAAAAATAGGAATAAAGAGTTATATTTAGCATCAAGACTAATCTATGAGTAGTGCACCTCACAATTGTAGTGTTCATTTAACTCATATAGAGCCACATAGATCCCCTCCCACCCCCGTGCCACAAATAAGCCAAGAACCGAGTTGGGTACAGACAGAATATATATCTATTAAATAATATGTACAATGAATATTTGCACCAAATGATTACACACGTCACCTTCTCTGTGACACAAAATAAAGGTTCAATACAGAAACTCTTTGGGATTTCACTTTTGGGTATCATGCATATGGAACACAGGCCAAATAAACAGTTCAACAGAAACCTGAAGGTGTCTCCCTCACTAGTCCCCTGGGATCTGTCATCCAGGTGGCCAGTACACGACCATCGCTATTGGATCCAGTTCCTGGGGGTGGACCAGTGAGGGAGGATCATCTAGATGGGTGGTCCTCAGAGAGTGGACGTGGGACACCTATGGGTGAGACACTGTATCTCCCTTCTTATAACACCTTTTCCCCTAGGATAATCAAATACTCTATCCCCCTTTTTCCGACACAAAGTGTTAAAGAAAGTTTGAAGCAGCAACATTATATCGCAAGTGAAGGCTGCACGCGTGTGGATGAAATGCAAAGAAAGGCAGACCTGTGAATTAACTTTGAAGTAAGGGCAGCTGTGAAATCAGTGACACTGAGTATCGGAGTGGTCCAGTGAAAGGAAGTTACCCACTCGAAGGTTCTAGTGAAAGGTGCATTGTTTGTAATGATAAAGCGAATGAACAAGAAAAAAAAAGTAAGCAAAATTAACTCCTAGAGAAGGGGAGAGTGAAAGTTTAACCTTGAACTTTTAGTCAAAGTGGTCCTGCGGAGGTCTATAAAGAAAGCTGTGCCCATTTGAAAGTCTTTGACATCCGAAAGTGGGTGAGCCCGACTGATGGAGACCCAAAGTGCAATAAGCTTGGGGAAGGGAGCCCCCTTGCAAGTCTTGTTCAACTGTGTTCTGAAAAAGTCTCAGCCCGACCGAGGGCGACATATGTGAACTTTGTTGTTAAAGGTTTGAGCCCGACAGAGGGAGCCCTACATTAACTTTTTGTTGAACCATTATTTGGAAGTCAGGATAGAGAGACTTTAACGTGAAAGGCCAGGCGGGCCTCGATTCATGTTTTGGAACTGTTTATTGTGTTGAAAACCTGAGTCAGAGTGTGTCATCCTGCCTGCAGGGACCGCCTTACTCTGTGTGGTCTAACGTGGGTAGGAGAGCTGATTCAGCTACATTTATACTTTTGAACGCTGATTTTTCCTTTGCATGTATTTCTCCTTAACACACTTTTTGTACAAGAGATAGGGCAGGCATTAGGTTTTGTTAGCATAGGCCATTTTGATTTGATGGATTCCACTAGGGATGTTTCGTTTATCGTTTGATGGTCGAAACTACTCTCATCTTCGTTATAGGGCAAAGTAGGAGTTTTTCCAACCTCAGAAACTTCAATAAAGGTTTTACAAATTGTACCTATTGTGTCAGTGTCATACATCTGATACAGGCCTTCCCTACACTTAATAACGAGGAGGTTGCCTATAGCCCCAGTCTGTACTATCAAAACTACACCACACCCATTGATTGGTGGGAGGGTAGGCAGGACTCTAGACAGGAAATCTATTTCTTGGAGTAATAAAGATTACCGGGAAGTAATCGGGACAAAAAGCACTTCTGAAACTTCATCTCACTTCTCTTTGCTTTGGACCTGCAGGTTTCAGCAATCAAACAACCAAAGTCTTTCACTGAAAGAAGCAAGCTCCATTAGTATACAGCACCTTGACCAGATCAGAACCAGCAACTAAATGTGTGACTTGTTTGTGAAGAATCTTATTCAAGAAAAAACGATTCAGTAATAAACATATATTATTTATTCTGGTGAATTGATCCCGATTTGTTTGGTTTCTGCAATGTGCAGCAAGTCACTGACACAGAGTGCCCCTCACTTCCAATGAAGGTCTTTTAAAAAGTAGATGAAATGGGTACAAGGAAGGTGAAAGGCAAAAGGCATGGGAGAATGAAGTTCACCAGACCTCTTTATCAATTAAATCATGGTTCCCATGCCTCTAACCAGCTTATATATCCTCTACTCCCATTTATCCTTGATTTTCTAATTTCTCCTCTTCTTTTTTCCTATAGGGCTCTTCTCTTCCCCAACCTACCCATACAATAATGAGCTTTTGTTTGGCATTTAGTCTGAAGGCTAGAATTAATGTAAAATTGTACAGAGCGATTTTCCTGTCAAATCGTGAATCCATGCTGTGCTTGTGCATTTTATCACTTCAAATGTGCCTTGTAATAGATATGTCCATGTGTTTCGATTTAAGTTTAATTTTTGTCTCCTTCCCCACAGAGGAATCCGGGTGGGGTACACGCCAGATGTGTTAACCGAGGCAGTTGCTGAGCTCACCGTTGCGCTTCTTCTGGCCACGTCGCGCAGACTGATAGAGGCTGCACATGAAGCCAAAAGGTATTTCATTTTATGTTCTTTCTGTTGATGGATTCTTCTTGATGAATGCTTTTTAAATTTCCTTTTTTTTATTAACAATGAGATTAAATGCACCTAAATTAATGCTAAAAAATTACCAGTGAGTACAAAACCTGTTTGAAGTAAACACAACGGCCAAACAAGTGACTATCAATTTATTGCAATATTTGATCTTCTTCTCAAATCTATGGTTCCAGTGAATATTGACCCCGGATAATAGAAATTGCCTCCTCTTATGAAATAAATTGCAGTACATTTAGATATATCATTGATTCAACTAATAACACATGCATTCAATGAAAATACAAAAGCACTCCCATTGTCATCGTGTCAGTCTGCTGGATCAAATCCCTGCTCGGGCCAACTCAGTCCTTCATCCTTCTAAGATGTTTAAAGTGAGTGCTATTGAATTTGGTAATAAGAACAGTTATAAATGCAGCACTTAGAGCAATAAGCATGCAGCGCTGTATGAGGAATCTGGTGTGAAATCTTTCATTACCAATGAAGACTTGGGGTTTCCTTGATCTCACCAATCAGATACACTGACTTAATTTACTTGTTTTTTTCTCAATGGAAAGGGCAACATTTTCACAATAAAAATGGGCGAGAAAAAAGTGCATGTCTAAAAGAATCTCCTTAAGTTGTTGTTATCCCTCATTTCAAGAAGGCTCTTCTTTGACTCCCAATAGTCGGCCACCCTGCTTCAGAAATAATGCTATGATGTTAAATGGGTGCTAATATAGGGATACTCCTCTCTACAGTATCTTAACATGATGTACATGGAAGACAAAAATATGTTCCTTATCCTGCAGGTAAAGAGATCAAAGAGAATGAGGCATTCCAGACCACAAACATGGCTCTTTGCCTCTGCCCGGTATGGAACTTGGTGACTAATCATGTTCACACCTTAGCTCATCCATGTGTGCCCAACAAAATGGCATATAGAAGTAGACTACCCAAGACAGGTGGCAGGCTATTTCAGGGCCACTGAAACGTGCACCTTTATCGTGCACTCAATGGATTGTACACATTGTTGTCAATTGTTTGCTTTTTTCGCTGTTTTTCAAAGCACTTTGTGAAATTTCACATGCAATGGTGTGTAACTGTTTTTCTCAGCTCCATGGATTTTCCTTGCACGCTACATTTGCTTATAGTCAGTTTTACGGATCCGGCTTCGGCACTGTGGGGAATATTCTTTTGTCCCCCCTGCTTCCCTTTCAGCCTTCACTTATGCGGTGGGGACCTCGCCACAGCCCCGGCCCCTCAACCCCTCATCCCGACCCATGCGCCCACATTTCTCTTTTGTGGTGGACACCCTGCAGCCTCTGCTTTCCTGCTAAGCCCACTCTGTGACTCCAGTGATATCACCCACTCCCCCCTTCTCCCCAAGAGGAACTCCACCATATGTCCCACTCATTACCTCCCGCGGGGTGGAACATCCTCCTCCTGCCGCTCCTCGCTAATGCATTAAAAGCACATGCACTATTCCAGGAAGGTCGAACAAAGTGGGTTGTTGGAAAAAGGCGCACAGCAAGAATAGGTAGCCACATAGTCTTACAATTACCTTCATTACCTTTATACACTTACTCTCCAACTTTCCACCACACTTGCATCCATTTTCTATTATTGGGATGATAATAATCTTGCTGGCAGCCGACCCTGCTGTTGAAGTCCTGACACCGAAATTAAGTGCCAAAGTGAAGCGAGGGTCCCTTAACATGAGTGGTACCAACAGAGGTGGCCCGTGCTTGTAAGATGTGAGCGCTAGAGCCTTTTCAAAATGAAAAACGTATCTTTTTTACTTACCTGAGTTAGCACTGAGACTCTCCTTTCAGAGAAAGTCAATTTTCAGCGCTCTTCCGCTGATGTAAACAACACAGAAAGGGGATTTAGACTGACAGGAGTGGGTTCCCTGTGCTTTTTCTCATTTTGAACAGTGTTAGTGGTCAGAAATGAGAGGCAGACACAAGGTTGTATTATTTTCAACCTTAGCCATGTTTATTAAAATAAAAAGGGGTTTGGATGAAGGCATTCTATAGGTTCCTCTTTCTCCAACACAGAAACAGGCTTTAATAATCCTTCTGGTCTTCTCACTGTTGGAGCAGATTTGCTCAGACTAGGAGGAACACTATTAGAGGGACTGGAGCTTATATCTATTTCTGTTTTTATGACGAATCTTAATTAGATGTGTCATTGTATATTATAATCAGATACCTTAAGGATATCTAGCAAAAGTTCACTATGCAAAAAAAGGTTTTGGTGATGCATGGGAAAAGCTACTTTTGTCAATATCTTCTGTTGAATTCTTAGTATAAGGTCATGAGGATTAATAGCAAGACACAAAATTGTAATGTTTTCAACATTAGTACAACATTAGCCATTTTTATTAAAATAAAAATGGGTTTGGATTAAGGCATATCTGTGCCTATCCTAACGAAAGTGCCCCTGCCAATGAAACTAACACTAAAGCAAGCTGACCTTGTGTCCAAAATACATCTGACCCTCACACGAACAGACACAATGAAAAGGTGCAAGGTAAATGTCTCTGTTTCCAACTCAACAAAAAGGTGCACAAATCCAATTCCAACAAAGCACTCCTTCTGTCCAGGGGTTGAGTCCCTTCCCCTGTACTATTTCAGGAGAATTGTTGAAAATGTTATGTTCTGTTAAAATCAATGAAAAAGGGTCTTTCACAAAATACTTTTCTCAGGTTGGCAAAGCAAATGTCCTTTGCACAAAATACTTTTTGTCATGAACTTCAGATCACGCCCCTTTTGGACCTCCTGGTCCTTGTCTCAACGGGGCTTGCATTCCGTACTACTTCCAACATGGCCGTCCAGAGCTGAAGCCCTTGCTCGCTCCATGCACTGCACGCGGCTTGGTCTATTTATAGACCACGCCTTCCGCGGCTCTGTGCGTCTCAATGTTATTGCAGAGTAGCCCAGACGTGTGTTCGTAGCCCGCGGTATTGTTTCCCTTGTCCCAGTGCTAATACCCATTCCTTTTCCTTCCCCTTCCTGGTTCCGAGCTTTTCTAGCCTTTTCCAGTCTCCCGGATTCCTGGACTCCGTGATCCCGGAACTAAAAGCAACCTGGAACCAGACAAATCTCGAGCAACGCTGCTCAAGACCAGGAGCGTTCGCAAGAAGGCAGCGATCGAAGTCACCGGCAAACATCGGACCCAGGTGAGAAGGGGGGAACTCCTTGACAGTTTGAGACGCCACCCGACCGAACCAAAAAACGAGATGGAAGCCGCCGTGCAGGACTTAATGCGACGCATGCAAGAACTATCAACCGAGGTTCAAAATCTTAAGGCGGAAAACGCTGCGCTCAAACAATTGGTCTTATCCCGGGATTCTGCTACAAAGGAGGGTGCCCTGTTGGGTGGTATTGTTGACAAGTATGATGGTTCGGCAAAAACACTCTGCGGATTCCTGGATTCATGACTGGTCCACTTTACCTTCAAGCCCTATTATTTTTCGACTCCTAGGGCTAAGGTGGGTTTCATAATATCCCACCTTTCCGGCAACGCCTTAACTTGGGCAACACCCCTTGTCAACTCCGGCGATGCCCTCCTAGACGACTACGATGGGTTCATACAGGCCCTTAAAGGCATGTTTGACCGTCCAGAGCAGGTCTATACTGCCCAAGAACGTGCTGGACTTTCAACAAGGCTCCCTAGATATGCTCACTTATGTGACCAGATTTAAACAATTGGCCAAGGAAGCAGACTGGTACCCTGAGGCTATTTTTACCCTGTTCAGGAGAGGCCTAAACAAAGAGATCAGGGATGAACTGGCCAGGGTGGCCAGACCAAATTCATTCCAAGCACTAATGGACCTGGCCTTCCAAATAGACTTTCGCATCCAGGAAAGGAAGGCTGAAAGAAAGAAATCCAAGGAAACCCACCCAAGATCTCCTTTGAGAGCACAGCCAGATCGGACGCAAACCCAAGTCCAGCCCCAGAACCTGAACCCATGGAAATTGGAGCCTTTCGTGGACCCATATCGCCTCAAGAAAGATTGAAAAGGATCCATACGGGTTTATGTATGTATTGTGCTTCAGACAAACATTTGGTCAGGGAATGTCCTCTGGCACCTCCTCGGCGTTAGGGAAACGCCAGCTCCCGATCTTAAATGGAGTAGAGATTCGGGAGAGAGATGTTGGCTCCACATCAATTCCATCCTTGAACTCTCCTGTGGTGATACTACAGGCTTTCCTGTCGCCCTCCAAAGACAAGACCTGTCCCATTCTGGCCTTGGTGGACTGCGGAACTATGGGAATTTTCATAGATCAAGACTGGGTGGTTAGTCATCATATTCTGTACGAGACCCGAAACACCATGCAGCCGGTGGAAGCAATAGACGGAAGACCACTCTCTTCAGGGCCCATAAGCCTGCAGACTAAAGAGATCCAACTTTCCATAAACCATCATCAAGAGCGGATTACATTCGACATCATTAAGTCAGCCCATTACCCAATGGTTTTGGGAATGCCCTGGTTACAAAAGCACAATCCGTATATCAATTGGACAGCAGGATCATTATTCCTGGGCTCAGAGGTCTGTATGTCCCACTGTCTGTCCCTGGATCCCTCCTCGGTAACTCCTAAAGAACCACCAAGAGACCAAGAAACACCACTCATGGTTTCCAATATCATACAAGTTCCAGAGGCCTATCAGGGATATGCTGATGTATTCTCTACTGCCATAGTCCAGGCATTACCCCCTCACAGGCCTGAAGACTGTGCCATAGATACTGATCCCTCAGCTGTAATTCCTTTCGGCAGAATGTTCATTCTTTCCCAACCTGAGAAAAAGCCCCTTCGGGAATACCTAGACACTAATCTTGAAAAAGGCACCATAAGACCCTCGAAATCTCCAGCGGGTGCTTCATTGTTCTTCGTTCCCAAGCAGGATACCAAGGAACTCAGACCTTGCCCCGACTATAGAGGCTTAAATAAATGCACTCTCAAGGATCGGTACCCACTGCCCCTGATCTCGGATATCCTGGAAGCTGTGAGAGGAGCCGTAATATTCACCAAATTGGACCTCAGGGGCAGTGGTCGAAGTGTACGAAAAGAAGTAGTGGAACTATGTTCCCTGCTGGCCTGCACCCACTCCCCACAAACCGCATCATCACGTCCCCTCCAACACACAATACACACCACAAAACACTTGCACCTGCTGTTTAAGAGAACGTTCAGTGCATTGCACTGAAAGGGCAAGTTTCAACTTCTTCCTACACTTTTATTTCAAAAGAAAAACAGTCCGGAACGGTTTCTTTTTAAAATAAAAGTATAGGAGCTGTAAAAGGTCATTTAAAAAAGTAGAGGAGCACCGCTCCCGACCGCTCCCGCTCACTTCGACCACTGCTTAGGGGTGCCTACCATTTGATCCGTATCCGGGAAGGAGATGAGTGGAAGACCGCCTTTAGAACACCCTTTGGCCACTACGAGTACCTGGTCATGCCCTTTGGACTAGCCAATGCCCCAGCAGTTTTCAAACGTTTTATGGATAGGGTGTTCTCTGATATGTTGTTTCTCTTCGTCATTGTCTGTCTGGATGACATATTGATTTTTTCCAAGGACCCTCAGAAGCATGAAGGACATGTCAAGGCAGTTCTACAAAGACTCCGGGAACATCACCTTTTAGCCAAGCCTGAAAAATGTTTGTTTCACGTTACCTCTGTGCACTATCTGGGATTTATCCTTAGTCCAGAGGGGATTGGCATGGACCCTTCAAAAGTAAAGGCCATTCTCGCCTGGCCTACTCCCACGTCCGTGAAACAAATCCAATCCTTCCTAGGACTAGTCAATTTCTACCAGAAGTTCATAGCCACCTTTTCCGAGATTGTACAACCCATAGTGGCTCTGCTAAAGAAGGACACCCCATTTGTCTGGTCAACTTTACAAGAAACTGCATTCCAGCGTTTAAAGACTGAGTTCACACAAGCTCCCATATTGGCTCAACCCGATACAAGTCGACCCTTTTTAGTGGAAACGGATGCCTCTAATTACGCCATAGGAGCAGTGTTGAAGCAGAAGATGGAGGACGATTTGGAACACCCCGTTGCTTATCTGTCAGGAACCTTAACTCCTAGTGAAACGCACTAGTCCGTCCTGGAAAAGGAACTCTTAGCCATTCGCCAAGGTTTCACTGAATGGCGACACCTACTTCTAGGAGCCAGACATCCTGTCCAAGTCCGTACTGATCATTGAGACCTACAGATTCTACAGTCACTGGAGTGCAGGAACAGTCGTCAGGCACGTTGGGCCTACTTTTTTGCCCAGTATAATTTCCACATTACCCATGTCCCTGGATCACAGAACCTGATCGCTGAAGCCTTGTCTCGCCGTTCTGACTACGTGACCAATGAAGATAAAGTATTTCCTAAAATGTTCTCTCCCACAATATTCGTAGCCCAAGCAGTTAATCTCCTGGAAGAAGTCTGATCGTAAACCCAATTCTCGGAATTATGGAAGGACATTTCAACACGAAATCTCTGGAAATTAAGAGCCAAGGAAGGCTACTTATTCAAGGACAACGCACTATTAATTCCTACACGGAAGCTACAGCAAAAGATTATAAACCTTTGTCATGACACACTCCATTCCGGGCACTGAGGTATCAACAACACCCTCCGTCTTATACAGAGACAGTTCTGGTGGCCTAAAATGAAGTCTGACGTGCAGCAATACATCCAGACTTGTATAACCTGTTCCCAAAATAAACATGATAACAAGAGACCAGCGGGTCTTCTTCTGCAGCCCACTCTACCCTCTAAACCATGGGAAATCATCGCTACAGACTTCATAGTGGAGTTACCACATTCCCGAGGATATACTACCATCATGGTCACCATAGATTTGTTTACCCATATGGCCCATTTTACGCCACTGATGAAACTATCCCCCTCTTCAGAGCTAGCTGCAATATTTCTGGAACACATATTCCGACTACATGGGCTTCCTTCCAAGATCATATCTGACCGGGGTCCCCAAAACATTTCACAAATCTGGAAACACCTCTGTCGGGTATTAGAAATCCAACGTGCCCTCTCTTCAGGATATCACCCCCAAACCAACGGAGCCACAGAACGTGCAAATCAGACCCTGGAACAATATCTCCGATGTTTCGCTACCAAGGTCCAGGATGACTGGTCTCTCCTGATACCCGTTGCGGAATTCGCTTACAACAACTCCGAACACTCAGCGCTACAGACCAGCCCCTTTTATTGTAGTCAGGGGTTCCATCCATCGGTCTTACCTTCGGTTCTTCCTGACCCTACACCAGTACCTACTGTTGACTCCTGGATCGAAACTCTTATCAACATTCACCGGGAGGCTAAAGAACACTTAGAGAAAGCCAGATTACAGACCAAGAGGTATGCAGATTCCAAGAGAAGACCAGGTCCGTCCTATACGGTCGGTGACTGAGTGTGGTTGTCATCAAAACTACTCCCCCGACACTTACGACCAAACAAGCTGGCTCCCCGCTACTATGGTCCATTTCCCATCAAGGAGATTATCAATCCTGTCTCATATCGAATCAAGCTACCTGACTCCTGGAAAATAATTCATCCAGTCTTTCACACATCCCTATTGAAACCCTACATCCAGTCCTCTCGAAATCCCAGTAGACCACCTCCTCTACTGGTTGATAACCAACTGGAATATGAGGTGTCCCGGATATGTGACTCCATGTATAAGCGGGGCCATCTTCAATATCTAGTGGAGTGGAAAGGATATCCTACTAGCGAAAGGACCTGGGAACCTATTTGAAATATCAAGGCTCCTCGGTTGCTCAGAAGATTTCACCTAATACACCCGGGCAAGCCTGGAGGGAAAGGTCTTTGGAGGAGGCATGCTGTCATGAACTTCAGATCATGCCCCTTTTGGACCCCCTGGTGTCAAGAACGGAGAATGGAAGGTTTGGAAGCGCTGGAAGCATTGACTTACGAGCGCTCTAGTCCTCATTCAATATGGTGGCCGTACCTTTAAATTCTGACTCCTCCCCCAAACCGGTGCGTTGTATCTGTACACATCGCTCCGGTTCGTGTGGAACTTCGTTCTTGGATATTTCCTCCTTGCGGACCATCCTTGCAGCTACCTTTTGCCTTCCTTGTGCCTACCTTCTGTGCTCTACATAATTTCTTCCCTTGTTACCGGTCTCCTGGGTCTGCTACTTCTGCGAGTGTTTATTTGCCTCTCCTAATCTGTTCTACAGCTCCGCCTCGCTTGAGCTTCTGTACTACACCTCTTGGTTTCCGCCGAAGGATTTCAGTTTAATTGTTCGGCGTTTTCTGCCTTTCGTCTTCTCTGCACTCTCGTTTCTCGTTTGCAGACTTACTGCACACGAGAAACGAGACGTAATTCCACTTTCTGCTTATGGTTACCTGCACACAATCTCTTACTTAGCACTGTTATTTACGGGCATTTCTATCTGTTCTGTCTTCCTTAAAATTTACTTATTGGTTATTTGGGTTCCTGTATCTTTCCTCTGTGTGCTTCGCCCTACTATCATCGCAGAGCTTAACTGCTCTCTCCACCGGAGTTGTTGGTCAACTTCATTAGTGCTGCAGCCAGACTTCAATTACTTATGAAAGGAATTCTCAACTCCTTATTAAAACCCATCTGGAAACAGGGTTTTTTCTGCCTTCGTGCTTTTTCCCTGATCTAGGTCTGGCCCCCTGGGGGTCCCTGCGGACAGGGTTCTATCTCTGCCGCGGTGGCTTCCGGAGGGGCCCGACCCTATTTGCATGAAAAGAAAGCCAAGACATCAAAGGACAAGACGCCGGTAAGGCGGAAGGACCGTAAGAAGACGGAGTCGAATCCAAAGGAATCCGCCACAGAAGATTCAGGTGAGGAGGAAGGGGATAAGGCCTCCAATCTTGACAGTATACAATGCCCAATATCTACCATGGCATCGTTAGAACAATATCAAGAATTGGTAGCAGCGATGCAGAACCTTACTATGGAGGTCCAGGCTTTGAGAACAGAGAACATAGCCCTCCGACAACAGGTTGTGTTGCATCGTGATGACAGGGGAGACCTGCCTACAATGCCACTCTCCTTTGGCAAATATGATGGTCACCCGGGAGGGCTGAAGGACTTTCTTGACGCATGTAAGGTGTATTTTGCCTTTCGACCTCATGCTTATGAGACTGCTAGATCTAAGGTCGGGTTTATCATTGCAAACCTAATGGGGAATGCGCTCTCATGGGCTACACCGTTTGTCACCGGAAACGACCCGATTTTGGGTGACTATGATCGTTTTACGGAGGTGTTTAAAGAATGTTTCGACCGACCAGAAGTCTTCTATTCCTCTCTAGAAGCTATCCTAGATGTCAGCCAGGGAAACACTGGCGTACAAACCTATCTGTCTCGTTTCCAGAGGCTGGCAGCCAAGGCAGATTGGCCTGATTCCGCTCAGCAAACCATCTACAGACGTGGCCTTTGTGATGAAATCAAGGATGAGCTGGCCCGAGTGGCGAGACCTGCGTCCTTTCAAGATCTGGTTACATTATCTCTTCAGATTGAGTTTCGTCTACAAGAGAGACGATTAGAAAGAAGACGAACCAGAGGTGTTCCACAGCCAACCGGCCTCCCCTTTTCTGTCCCTCCCACCAGAGCTACCCATCCTCCTGAAGAACCTATGCAGATAGGGGCGGCCCGAGGACCTCTAACTCAAGAAGAAAAGAGAAGAAGAAGAGAGGCTGGACTGTGTATGTATTGTGGCTCCTTGAAGCACTTATTGAGAAACTGTCCTGAGGTGCCACCTCGAAGACAGGGAAACTTCAACCCCCGATCTACAGCAAGGGAGGTTTCGGGGGAAGTAACAAGCACCCTTGCAACTACACAAGAGCAGTAACCACTCCGGATGACAACAGTCTAATGGTGTTTCGAGTTGACTTATGGCTGTCTGATGCAGGTCCCACAGAGGTACTCGCCATGCTTGACTGTGGAGCCGCAGGGAATTTCATCGACTCCAAGTGGGCTGCAGAACATTTTGTTCCCACAATATCTAAGGCCACTCCCATTCCGGTGGAAGGGGTGGACGGAAGACCCTTATCTTCGGGACCTATTACCAAGGAGACCACTCCGTTGAGAATGAGGTTAGGCCATCACGAAGAGTTCCTGGTATTTGACCAGATCAGAGCAGCTCATTTTCCGTTGGTCATTGGCATTCCTTGGTTAAGGAGGCACAACCCTCAAATTGATTGGACGGCTAACAAGGTAGTCTTCCATTCTACATTTTGTAAATCACACTGCATGAGCTTGTCCTCGACGTCCAACACTCTAGCATATGACCAAAACAGTACTCCAGTTCCAATCACAGTGGCATCAGTTCCCATCCATTATCAAGAATTCTCAGAGGTGTTCCTGGATGCTGTTCCCCGTCAACTCCCGCCTCATAGAACAGAGGATTGCGGTATAGACCTGATACCTGAGGCGGTGGTTCCCTTTGGGAGGATGTACCCGTTGTCTCTACCAGAGAGGAAGGCTCTGAGAGAATACCTCGACGCAAATCTTCAAAACGGACTCATCCAAGAGTCCAGATCCTCCTGTGGGGCTTCCTTGTTCTTCATTCCTAAAAAGGATTCAGCAGAGCTACGCCCTTGTATAGACTACAGGGGGCTCAACAAGGTTACCATTCGAGATAGGTATCCTATGCCTTTGATCCGGGACATCTTGGAGGCCGTACATGGGGCGGTGTTCTTTACCAAGCTTGACTTGAGAGGGGCTTACCACCTCTTGAGGATCAAGAAAGGGGACGAGTGGAAGACAGCGTTCCGTACCCCTTTTGGACTCTTCGAATACCGAGTGATGCCATTTGGTCTTGTGAATGCACCGGCCATTTTCCAAAGGTATATGGACAAGATATTCACAGATATGCTGTTTGTGTCGGTGGTAGTGTACCTGGACGACATCCTCATTTTTTCCAAGACTCTGTCGGAGCACAGGTCACTGGTCAGACTAGTCTTACAGCGTCGGCAATTCCATCAACTACTGGTAAAGCCGGAGAAATGCTCATTTGAAGCTACGTCCGTGTCCTATCTAGGATATATCTTATCCAAAGAAGGTATTGAGATGGACCCCAGTAAGGTGAAGGCTATCAGAGAATGGAGAAATCCTGGCAATGTCAAAGAACTCCAAAGCTTCCTAGGATTGGCCAATTTTTATCGAAGGTTCATTCCCAACTTTTCTAACAAGGTACTTCCATTGACCTCTCTATTGAAGAAGGGAGTCAAGTTCGTATTTGATGAAGGGCCCCAAAACGCCTTCTGTTTTCTAAAGGAATGTTTTTCCACAGCCCCCATTCTGGTCCAACCGGATCAGAATCGACCCTACATTCTGGAAACAGACGCTTCTACAGGGGCGGTGGGAGCAGTTCTGCTTCAAAGGTCAGATGACGACTATGAACATCCGATAGCTTATTACCCCAAAACACTTACCTGTAGTGAACGCAACTCCTCTGTGATAGAAAAGGAGCTATTGGCTATCAAACTGGCCTGTCAAGAGTGGAGAAATCTTTTACAGGGAGCTACTCATCCGTTTACTATTAGAACAGACCATTGTAACCTTCGGGTTTTACAACAGTTGGAATGTTCCAACGCCAGACATGCCAGATGGGCATATTTTTTTTTACAATATGATTTTGTAATTACATACTTACCTGGTACAGAGAACATGAAGGCTGATGCCTTGTCAAGAAGTCTTGGGGATACCTCTGGCTCCTACACGGACACAAATTGGTTTTCCCTAATCTCAAGGTATTGGCTTCAACTGTTTCATTTCTTCAAGACCTAATCCCACAGTATCAGATGGGCACCGAGCTTCCGTCAACTGTCATTCAAGATAAGGACGGATTGTATTATCATGAAGGAGCTCTCTATGTTCCCAATAAGAAGCTACAAAATCAGATACTTTCCTGGTGTCATGACACTCCTTTATCTGGACATCCCGGAATCAGGAAGACATTGGATCTGCTACGGAGGGGTTTCTGGTGGCCGACCTTAAGAAGAGACGTAAGCCAGTACGTTTCCACTTGTTCGGTTTGTGCTTCTAACAAACACCGAACGGGAAGACCTCTGGGGCTACTGCAGCAAGAACCCTTACCGGACAATCCTTGGGAACACATCTGTACTGATTTTATTGTAGACCTCCCTCCGTCATATGGCATGACTACGATTATGGTGACAGTTGACTCATTTAGCAAGCTCGGCCATTTTTCGGCCTTTAAACAGGTTCCTTCAGCCTCTGAAATGGCCGCAACCTTCCTTCAGGATATAGTCCGTCTACATGGTTTGCCCAGGACCATAGTGTCGGACAGAGGACCCCAATTCACCTCCAAGTTCTGGGCTTCTCTCTGCCAAGTTCTAGGGATTCACAATGCACTGTCTTCTGGATACCACCCACAGAGCAATGGCCAAACTGAAAGATTAAATGCCAGCCTAGAACAGTACCTCAGGTGTTTTTGCAGTCCGCAACAAGAAGAATGGTATCATTTCCTCCCACAGGCAGAATTTGCCTACAATAACTCTCTCCATACCTCGATCCAGATGAGTCCTTTCTATTGTACCTACGGATATCATCCTCAACATTTACCCAGGCTCAATCCTCCTTCTACCAAAATTCCGGCATTGGATGGGGTTCTACAGGACCTACAGGAGATACACAGACTCGCTAAGGAAGCACACCAAGCGAGTCAACTTACACACAAGAAATGGGCAGACAAGGGTCGTACTGCCAATCCGAGCTGGAAGATAGGGCAGCTTGTCTGGTTGTCCACCAGATTTCTACCCAGATGGGTTCATAAGGGGAAGTTCTCCTCTCGTTTCCTTGGGCCATTACCCATTCTTCAACAGATCAACCCTGTTGCATATAAGATCAAGCTACCAGAATATCTCAGAAAGGTACATCCCGTCTTCCATGTCTCCCTTCTCAAGGAACATAAGGAGGACCCTTTTAAGAGACCTGTGTTCAAAACCCGTGCTCAGGTGAGCCCTACGCCAGAAGAATATGAGGTGTCTCGTCTTGTCGATTCCAGATACCACAAAGGACGGTTGCACTATTTGGTTCATTGGAAGGGTTATCCAGTGGAAGAGAGGACATGGGAACCTGTGAGCCATATACATGCCAAACGCCTTGTGCAGAGGTTCCATCGCCTTCATCCGGGCAAACCAGGGAGTCCCCCGAGAAGACGGGGGTATACTGTCAGGAACGGAGAATGGAAGGTTTGGAAGCGCTGGAAGCATTGACTTACGAGCGCTCTAGTCCTCATTCAATATGGTGGCCGTACCTTTAAATTCTTACTCCTCCCCCAAACCGGTGCGTTGTATCTGTACACATCGCTCCGGTTCGTGTGGAACTTCGTTCTTGGATATTTCCTCCTTGCCGACCATCCTTGCAGCTACCTTTTGCCTTCCTTGTGCCTACCTTCTGTGCTCTACATAATTTCTTCCCTTGTTACCGGTCTCCTGGGTCTGCTACTTCTGCGAGTGTTTCTTTGCCTCTCCTAATCTGTTCTACAGCTCCGCCTCGCTTGAGCTTCTGTACTACACCTCTTGGTTTCCGCCGAAGGATTTCAGTTTAGTTGTTCGGCGTTTTCTGCCTTTCGTCTTCTCTGCACTCTCGTTTCTCGTTTGCAGACTTACTGCACACGAGAAACGAGACGTAATTCCACTTTCTGCTTATGGTTACCTGCACACAATCTCTTACTTAGCACTGTTATTTACGGGCATTTCTATCTGTTCTGTCTTCCTTAATTTACTTATTGGTTATTTGGGTTCCTGTATCTTTCCTCTGGGTGCTTCGCCCTACTGTCATCGCAGAGCTTAACTGCTCTCTCCACCGGAGTTGTTGGTCAACTTCATTAGTGCTGCAGCCAGACTTCAATTACTTATGAAAGGAATTCTCAACTCCTTATTAAAACCCATCTGGAAACAGGGTTTTTTCTGCCTTCGTGCTTTTTCCCTGATCTAGGTCTGGCCCCCTGGGGGTCCCTGCGGACAGGGTTCTATCTCTGCCGCGGTGGCTTCCGGACGGGCCCGACCCTATTTGCACGAAAAGAAAGCCAAGACATCAAAGGACAAGACGCCGGTAAGGAGGAAGGACCGTAAGAAGACGGAGTCGAATCCAAAGGAATCCGCCACAGAAGATTCAGGTGAGGAGGAAGGGGATAAGGCCTCCAATCTTGACACCTGGTCCTTGTCTCAACGGGGCGTGCATTCCGTACTACTTCCAACATGGCCGTCCAGAGCTGAAGCCCTTGCTCGCTCCATGCGCTGAACGTGGCGTGGTCTATTTATAGACCACGCCTTCCGCGGCTCCGCGCGTCTCAATGCTATTGCAGAGTAGCCCAGAAGTGTGTTCGTAGCTCGCGGTATTGTTTCCCTTGTCCCAGTGCTAATACCCATTCCTTTTCCTTTCCCCTTCCTGGTTCTGAGCTTTTCTAGCCTTTTCCAGTCTCCTGGATTCCTGGACTCCGTGATCCCGGAACTAAACGCAACCTGGAACCAGACGAATCTCGAGCAACGCTGTTCAAGACCAGGAGCGTTCGCAAGAAGGCAGCGATCGAAGTCGCCGGCAAACATCGGACCCAGGTGAGAACGGGGGAACTCCTTGACACTTTTCTCAGGATGGCAAAACAAATGCCTTTCCCATAGAACACTTTTCTCAGGATGATAAAAACAAATGTCGTTTCTATAGAACACTCAGGATGGCAAAATGTTTAACTTCAACAACTGGCTCAAATGATAAAGTGTCTCTTTCACACAACTGCTCAAAAATGATCATTTCAAAGTATACACTCCTGCCAGGAATTTCTCAACTGAATCTCTAGATATCCTGGTATACTCTTCTGCCAGGCATCCTTCAATGAATCTTTTCCTTTCCTCTACCTTATGACTACCTGGTGTACTATCATGCCTGGTATCTCTTTCCAAAAAGCGTTCCTGCCTGATGCGTATCTTTCACCAGGTCTTTTCTACAATGTTCATATTTCATTAAAGTATAACACAGTTGCTCCTCTACACTGTTTACACCTTGTTGACTCAGGTAGCACTTGCTCCAGTTTCACTCATATTGATATCCCACATATAGGGAGGGGTCTGTTCAAGTTATGTCTAACAACTTCTTTCTAAATGTCTTTTGGCTTTTGGCAATGCTTGTTCCAAGTTTCCCCAAATTGAAATCACATATGAGGAAAATTGTACAACTTTTGCCCTTTAATTTTTTCTTTAGTGTCTCTTGGCATATGACAATGCGGGTTCCAAGTTTCCTCAATTTAAGGAGATTTTTACCACGTTTGCCCTTCTCTTTCAATTCTACTTGGTCGGTATTCAAAATATTTCCCCAAGTATTTGTTAACTTGTTGGCACAACCCAGTGCCCCGAACCCTCTGGGTTGACTCACCTGTGTAACTTGCAGCTGCGGCAAAAAGCTTTAGTTGGGCAGGCTTCCCCTTCTAGGCAGTCTCTTTCAGTTCCTGCGACAGCCTCTCACTCTTTCATCAATGGAACCATTGCCACTTTATAGGACCATGTCTCCTTCGGTCACGCAGCAACTATCTTCTCGCTTATATGCGGTCCCTTCAGGGAACCCACTATAATTTCACCAGAGTTCCTCTCCTCCGGTATGTTAGGCCTCCAGGCAGTTGCCTCTGCGCATCCTCTTCCTGCACGGTTCGGTTTGTCTACGTGAATCCGCCTATGCCTCTTGGTTCGCTTCCCGCTCTGCGCTCTCTGCAGCTCTTCTTTGCTCCTTTCTAGCAGGTGATTTTCAAGTTTAAATGTCCCAACCAGCTGATTGTTAATCTGACAACTAGACTGCATGTTACACTTGGCATCACTTTCATTCCATATTGACTACTACTTTTCTTCATTTTAGTACTTGAGGCTTTCTGCGACTTGGAGTCCAAAGAAGTTTAAACTGTTTTAAGTTACATTGTTGGACACTTTTGTTTGAATAATAACCATCACAAACATTAGATGTTAAATGTGTTTTAGAGGTGTTATGTTTCCATATGAAGAGTGAATAGAGTTCTGCTTGGAATGTTTAACAATAGGGGTCTTCAGGGTTTTACCACCAAAGGCTTCTGAATAATGACAACATACCATCAGGGACACTGGAATCAGGGGTCCGTTTTCACAGGAGAGGGAAGAATACCACGTCTCTACTGCTGGAGTCGCCGCTTCTCCCTGACAGCCATTTCCTCCCATGTGGCCCACCCCAGGGTACCACCCCCAGGGTCAGGATCAGGCAGCGGCTGCCTTCCCCGGGCCACATGGGAGGATACTTTAGGCTGGGGATCAGTGATGACTCTGTAGGATTCATCAAAACAGCCTTCCCCATCCTCCTTCTTGCCCCTTCATCCACCTTCACCCTCCCCTTCAACCCTTCCCTCCTGTCACTTCACCCCCTCGCCATTCTCTTTCCATAACCACTCCCCTGCCTTATTCCTTCACTCCTCTAACTCCTATACCTTCAGACCTTCTCTTACTTGTTCCATCATTCCCTTTCAGCCCCCTTTGCCCCTCTTTAATCCTCTGCCTTTGCCTCTCCTCTCTCTGGTCACTTCACCCCCACCCCTTGAACACTGCACTCCAGACCTTCACCCCTTTCTTAGTCATTCACCCCTTCACCATCTTACTCTGCTCCCTTTACCACTCTTCTAGCGTGTCCCTTCACCCGCTCTTCACTCCTATCCCTGCTCTTACTACTTTGTTAACCCGCATTCATTCCTCTCCCATTAAGCTTCCCCTTGTTTTTTGCTTCACCTCCGTCGACCACCTTCGCTTCTCGCCCTTTACTACTCTCCCTTTACTCCTCTTCCTGCTTGTTCTTTCATGTCATTTCATCCATTAAGCACTCCCCTTCCATACTCCGCCGTCCCATTGCCCCTCATTCTTTACACTTTGTCTCACTTGTCCCTTTATTCCCTCCATGCATGTCTCTTCAACACTCTTCACCCCTTCTTCATGATCCCTTAATCCCTTCACCACTCTCATCCCTCCAACACCCTCCTTCCTTATTCATGCAACCCCTTCAACACTCCCCTTCAGTGTGCAGATAAGGTATTGAAGAGCCCTCAACACTAAACAGTTGCTCTAGGGGTTTATAGGCACACACATGCATGTGTTCCACACAGTGTGGCACCTGGCCCAATTGGGGCATGACTAAGTGGGCCTGCATGCTTGCCCCTGAGGGAAATAAAGGCATCAAGACACAGACAGTGGGGTAAAAGTATTTTGCGCATGAGTTTGTGTATGATAGTAAACTTACCTGTTTCTTGGTGGACTAAACCATCCGGCCTACCATGGTGCTGGGTGGAATGTATAAAGAGAGAAAGAAAAGAACAATAGACAAAGTCTCACAGGCCCAGGAGTGGAGCCCGCTGTGGAAAGAACCTTGAAAAATGTAACCATTCGAATAAAACGCATAGAGGAGGAGGAAAGGGCAAGAGGCAGCAAGTATCAGCTCCCTGTGGAGCTGACGCCTCGAGCCGACACTTAGGGCTAAATAGGCTTCCTCCGCCACGTGCTATATGGGTGTGCCAGTGAGGAGAAGAAGTCCTTGGTCGCTGTGTCCTCGCAGCCTGGTTGAAGAGCTCCAGCAGATGTGCAGGAGCCGGAGTAATAATGGTCGAGGGCCCCGTGCGCATCCCAGATGCAGAAGCTGGCGGGGGCCAACCTAAAGAAGTCCACAAAAAGAGTTCTGACAAGGAGCCGGAGAGCATCACAACGGGGACGTCACCTGAAGAAAGCAGTACTCACTCACGCGGTGCTGAGTGCAGCAGCCCCACTTCGGCATGGGGCCACCGTGAAGATGATGAGTGTGCCTCGGGCATGGCGGTGAACGTGGAGGCCCCACGTGGTGGATGTCTACCCGTGGGCTGTGCACTGGTAATACGCAACCCAACATGGATAATGGGGGTGCCATGGGACAATCAGGGGGCATGGGGAAATGCAGAGCTGATGGGGTGCCCTATGTGGAGGACAGGGCACTGCATGGAAGGAACAGCGCCTGAGGATGGGACAGCCCCTGAGAGCCAACAGATAAGGGCAGGTCCCGCCCCAATGTGAACTAAGGTACTGTAAAACGAATGCCCGCCACTTCTATGCATTGAAAACTAACATTAAAGTTAGAGATCACTATTTATATTTAATTTATTTATTGTGCATTTGTAAGGCGCTTATACATCAAGTAAATTGTGTTTCAAAGCGCCCCTTTTGTGAGCTATTATATGAATAGGAGGCGTAGTATAATACATGAGCAGAATAAATGTGCATTTTATATACGAAATGTACATGTACATTTGGGAGATGTAGATTTTGTGCATGTACACTTATACATGTTAGAGAACCCACCTGAAAGTCAGGACTGACTTTGATGTCAGCTTTCAGGAATACATGTATGTACTGGACCACTCTTTTACGCCTTCTATACATATAAAAACTCACATTAAGGTCAAACCTGACTTCATATGAAAACTCACATTGAAGTGGAGGTGTACAGGACATGTGCATTTCATGACTTTATCCCAAACACTCATACGCTATTTACACCCCAATCGCTCACACACATTTGGAACACACACATGTATGGCACACACTCTTAAGCCGCTCACACTTACGACACTCACACTTACAAGACCTGCTCCTATGACACATGCTCTAATGGCACTTGCTCTTAGGAGACACACACTTTTACCACACGCACACACTCTCTTATGGCACACACTCTTACAACTCACACCATACAAACTACACACTGAAATAACCACCACACAGTCCTGTGCTGCAGTCCCAAGTGGCGCCCTGTGCACAGGGGTCACTGCATTCACAGCTGCATGGGTCCTGCACCAAAATGTTTGAGGTGGTTCCCCATGCCTGGGGTGGAGGGTGTGCCTCACTCACCACCGTGCCTCTGGCCCTCATTTCCATTTCAGGTGACATCCCACTCCCATGGGGATGTCACTCTTATCGGGCACTCTTAGGGTGCATCACTCCGCTCCCCCTAGTGGAGCTTGGGCGGGACCAGCCCCCGGCCACCTGTTCACTTGTGTGACAAAGGGAGACATTCCCGCTCATCCTTCTCTCCCATCTGGTGCACAACTTTCCCAAGCACAGCCTCGCCATGGGCGGCCTTGGATTTCTGGATCTTCGCCACCCTGCACGCCTGAACTTCGAGCGCACTCCAACAAGCTCCTGGACTGCTCTTGGAATATGCAGGCCAGGAGCATCGATCCTCATGGTGCGCCCCTTCTGGCCATGAGACAGGTCAGCTGGGAGCATGGCCACACTGCCTGGTCCCAGGCCTCCTGCACACACAGCTTGGGGCTGGGTGGGCCTGATCTTCTCCAGGGGCGTCTGTTTTTTTTTTTTAATGTCAGGCCTGCCTGGCCTCCGGACGGGTCGACTTGCTGGCAGGCTCTGTGGGGGCCCATACTGCACCAGGCATGCAGCCCAGGGTCACAGTTTATGCTGGGCCGCTCCTGGCATATGCCTCTCGACTTTTGCAGTCATTGTCACCCAGATGGGCCACTCAAGGCCACTACCCCTAGGGAGAGTCTCACAAGCCTCCTTCTGTATCACCAGTTGGATTGTTATGTTATTTATAGAAAAATTAAATAATAAAAAAATGATGAAAGGGATGGGTTTCGAAGAAATAACCACGCGCTGTGACCACGCTAAAGTAATGTAATAGTATAAGGACCGGCTTCGTACACTTTTTCACAAAAACCCACCCATCGATGGTTTACAAAATAGTGCAAAAAGATAAAGCTGAAAATGTGTGTCGCGCTCTGGTTGTAGATTATTCAACATAGACAAGTCCGTATTAATGTATTTTAATTCTTGATTCCAACAGCCGACACGTGTTAAATGCCCAACCATGCCATTGATATAATCATGATGTCCCGGTTGATACTAACTGAAAAGAAACATACCATAAATCCGTTTGGTAGGGTGGGGTGTTGCGGAAGACAAACAAAGAGATGACAAATTAAATGATCAAATGAAAGGAACAGGTATTCACATGTTAGGTACATTCGCCGATGTGGTGATATGTTGCCCTCAAAAGCATGAGCAATTATGACGTTAGGTCAAAGGATCAGCAAACGACCTGGAGTAGACTATGAAAAAAGAGGAATGTGCATCGTATCGTCATGTTATAAGTGTGAAGGTAGGGACCGCCATTTGTGACAACATGCATGATTCAAAAGATGCATGACTTGTTTGTGACAACATGCATGATTCAAAAGATGCATGACTTGTTTGTGATAACATGCATGATTCAAAAGATGCATGACTTGTCTCAGGTGCCGTGGTCATATTATCCCTTATGCTAGTATTGTGACTAATTCCGAACATTTAATATGGCTCCTCTCTATGATAGCTGGGATTGGACCCTAGGATATCTTGTCTGTGCCCAATAGGTATGCAATTTTATAGGTCACCGTTGGTTGGGATCTAGCTTATCCTTTCGATCTAGTTTGGCTTCATGGATTCATAGTATTGCTCGCTTTCCCGCTTGCACTTTAATCAGCATTTTGCGGATTATAAAAGCCACGTGAATGGAACAATAAAGCGCCATTAGCCTTTACTATTTAGAATTAAAATACATTCATTAAAATAAAAAGCTGTTGGAATCAAGAATTAAAATACATTAATACGGACTTGTCTATGTTGAATAATCTACAAGCAGAGCACGACACACTTTTTCAGCTTTGATATTTAGAGTTGTGCCCTTTTGTTCACGTTCTCTCCCCTGCCGGGCCAATTCTTGGGCAGGGGAGACCATTGTCCTTCCTTCCTTAGTCATTATTCCATCCAGTTCCAGGCTTGCCCCGTTAGGGGACAGGCAATAAAGTCCTTCTAGGCAGGCCCGAAAAGTACATGCATCTTCTTATGTTCACAAACCCATCTGGTTGTTGAATGCTTTATTCACTGGTGTATTAATTGCATGACAAATAAAAACTGTGAGCCTGATAACACAATGGCTGGTGCAATACTGCCAAATGGAATGACTGTTACCGCATGTGGCACGCATGCGGTAACTTGAATGGTCCTCATGATTTGGAGTCATGCTGACCCTTCTGTTTTTTTCCTGTTTTGGAGACAATAGGACTCCATTGGGCACCTTCGGTATTATTGCATGCGGTAATACCACATACCACATGTGGTAATGGTTTTAAGCGGAGGAATTTTCCTTCACACAAACTGAGCCAAAGAAGAGCTTTGGTAATGAAACTCACATTGTGGCATGCAGCAAAACTTTCCCGGGACAACTTGGGGCAATTTCATTGCAGCCGTTTTGCTGCATTTTTCGCCGTATTTTTATCTCAGGTTTGGTGTTTCGGTATTTTTATTTTGGGTGTTGGAGAAGGGATGGGCGGGCATAGAAAAGGGATTCGGAGGCGTTGCCCCTCCCTCACAAAAATACTTCAAAATTGCGTGGAAATGGTTGCATTGAGTTGGCCACTTACGAGTTGTACCAGATCCAGGGAAACAGTTGGTGTTTTGATGTACCGCATAATTGACCTTTTCTGTCAATCTTGCAATCAGGCCCTATACACGCTGCTATATACACTATTATGTGTGAATTTCACTAATCTTTGTAATTGTGTTCATTTTCCTAGTGGAGGATGGGGTACCTGGAAGCCACTCTGGATGTGCGGAAATGGGCTGTCGCAGAGCACAGTGGGGATTTTCGGTCTTGGCAGGATTGGTAAGTTGTTAGCGCTTTGAAGCACTTCACTTGTCTATAAGCGCTTTACAAATAAACAAGTACAATTACAATTACAATGTGGGTAGGACTCGTAGAAGAGGAATGCAGTAAAGAAGTGTAACCTGAAACGGTATTGACAATGCTCAAAGTCACAGCCCTAAATAAGTGCACAAATCAAGCGTTCAAAGCTTGCAACGTTTTGTCTCCCCAATTCGTCACAGTTCAGCACAAGTTTGAGAAAATCTCCAAATAAGGATCAGAAGAAACTGGGATTTTTTTTAATTCCCATTCTCAATTGAAAAGAGAAGAATAAGTTGCCTGCCTATAGAATCATCTTTCTATAGAATGAATCATACGGTTTTAGTCAAAACCTGGTTGGAATATGGTCCCAGCATTTTCCAGCATGAGAGGTTCTGGTCGCAGGAAAATGATTCAGAGATGGACAACACGCAATGTGATCTAAGGTAAAGAACCTTGGTCTTGAGTCTTCTGTCAAGGTGAAAACACTTTCATAATGTCTTCATTGAACTTTATGAAAATCTTCTGCTATTTATCCTGAACAGTAAATAGAAATAAAAGAAAAATGTTCGCTTCTTCATGTAAAATGGAATTAGGTGTTTTAAAAAAAATATAGGTAACCCTGGATTGAGGGACCACCCGAGCCTCCAAAAGTCCACTGACCCCAATAAATATAGTGTTCGTGAACCCGGAACGCATGTCCTAGTTTACACATCCCAAAAATGTGCAATTGTGTCCTTTCTCCTCATCTGTGTCATATTGTGAACAGGGTTATATTATACGAAGCTTCAGAGAGCCACGTCTTAGTTTGACGCTCTTAATTCGCCGCTCCTCCTCGTTCTGTGCTGCCCTTCCGTCCAGGCATTTCCTTTCCTCTCACTCTTACACAAACCTTAGAGAGGACCCTGCAACATGCATCTGGGATCTTTAGGATTTGGGTTCTGCCATTCATGTTTTAACAGGGCGCAATGCATAAAATAGATCTAAAATGTCCTAAACTTGTAATCTGAACGCCTTTAAAGCAGTCATGATTTATAAATTAAGTTCAGTGAGAGATAACAGAAAATCGGTTTACATTACTGCCATATGCACACCACATCCACAGAGCGAGCAACTGGTTAAAGATTTAGATGCAGCCATTTCTAAGATCTCAATGACAGAACTACTGCTGATGCAAAACTTTGCTTTGCCAGATATTGAATTACTAGTTGAGAAGCGAAAAAATCGCCTCTGCCTAGACACGAGTCCCAAGCCTGCTGGGTTTAGGGACACAAGCTACACTTAAATGATGATGCCCAATGAGGTCGAAACATGTCTGATGTTGCCGTTGGTCTCGTTCAGAAGGATGTGACCTTGCAGCTCGTGCTGGCTTTCCCCTTTTGGGGTGGCACCAGGCTTAATTTGAAATGGTCTTTTCCCATCTGCAAACTGAAAAGCGATGGTCTGGAGGGTTTCCCAGAGCAATGCCTGTGGTTAAAATGTATTCAAAACCTTCCAGCCATCACCTTCATTCTTCCTTTTCTCCTGAGACATGTACTTGCTGTGCATCACATGGTAACACCTGTACTGCAGTACTCTAAAGTGTAGTGTAAGGTTTTTTGTTCCGTTCAAATAGGTATCCAGTTAATATGTCGAATGCATTTTTTCGAATGACAATAATGTCGAAAACATTTGAGCCACATTTTATTTCTTCAAATGGGTTATTTTTTAATTTACATGTTTTTTTTGGTTTCATGAGTAAAAAAAGGGTTTAAAAAAAGGGAGTGGGGGTTGGGGGGAACCCCCCCATTTCAAACAGAAAATTAAAAAAAAAGACATTCGAATTTTTTTTTTTCGGCCAAATGTTTTCGACATTATGGCATTCGAAAACATGTCATTCGAAATACTGTAGGTAAACCGTTCAAATAGCCATACATATACCACTTTCCAAATCCCCTATAATATACTGAAAGCAAGACAGCAAAATGCACTGATGGTGTAAAAGCCTAGTTTATGTACTTTCAGTAGCTGAGCTGTATCACACTTATCTACCCTTGCGCCCAGAATGCCTTCCCTGGCCACCTGATAGCAATCAATCAAGTCCCTTATTTAATATTTAACATTTTTAGAAGTGGGACTACCATACACTACGAAGACTGAATTCTGGGTTACTTCTTGGTCATTAACATAGGGGAGCTCATACTCGAAATGCGTAATTTCCCACCGGTGACGCGCGACGTTTACACTTGAATGTATGCAGATCACAGGCGCCACGTTTTTGTCATTTGCACTGCACTGCGGGATGCAAATGTAAAGGGCAAAAGGCGGCATACAACAGTTTACACCAACTTTTACCCTTCACATTTGCACTGCGCGGTGCAAAGTGAGTAAATGCTGCCTGGCATGCCGGAATGCCGGCAGCATTCACAATTACAATTAAACCCTCCCAAGACATGCTCGCACGTTGGGGAGGGTTTCATTGTAATTGTACATGCACCCTTTCGTGCTCGCAAGTTGCGATCCACCCCTCCACTCCGCCATACAAATGCTTGAAAATGAGCTGTGGTGTGAATGCAAGGCGTTAAAGCCATACTCAAGGTTTTTACGCCTTCTGTTCATGCCGGGGCTCAGTGAAACATGAGCTCCAGGGTCATCTCGAAGTCCATAATCCATAATCTGAGTCTCTGCCGCTGTCCCCTGGTAGCTGACCACTGATTTTTAAAAGTAAAGTAAGTCAGGGGATAAATAATTGATACCTGATTGGAGGATGAAAGGCACACGGTGATATACTCCTTCTCTAGACAGAGCTGATGCGTATTCCTGTGCACCCAGGTGAAGCCATTGCCAAGCGTTTGAAGCCATTTGGAGTAAAGAAATTCCTGTACACAGATGTCACCCCAAGACCCGAAGTGGCGGCCAATATCTCAGCAGAGTTTGGTGAGCAGAAATGATTCACTGTATGAAGATAAAGAAAAACTAAACACATTGCAATGAATATGTATTTTTACAATCTCCAAACAGATTCATAAAGCCGTATTGCATGTATTATTGGAATCAAAGTCTGTAAATCACATACTATATTTTATTATTACTTCTTTGGTGCTGGTATGAAAAGATGATTGCACCTCTCCAGGAAACTTATCTGAGTTTAGCTGTTGATATGTTTTTTTTTGTCCTAAATCCCATTGCCTCTATATTGAAATGACCCCGTCCCTAGATATTTTCTCTGTCTGAACCAAACAAACAGGAACACATTTGAAGCACTGCTTTCCTTGTAACACTATTGCGTAAATGACTACACCCCCGTTGTGTCAGTGACAACATAGCAACGTTTCACTAGTAACATGTCCCAAGGTAGACACACAGGCCTTCTTAATAATTGATGACTCGAACTTGAGAGACACAGACTGAAATATGTGCTAGTCTTCCAAGTCAAGCTTTTGCACCCCAGCCACACATCCAATTATCACCCCCACCCCTTACCAGTGGATATGGCAGAACTGTTTGATACCTGGCGAAGATGGGGGTATTAAGTCTGGGAATCGCACTATTGCTAACATCTCCATGTAATAGCATGTGTCATTGCGATGATATCACAATTTGCATGATCCTTCACCCTTAACTGCAAAGGTTGCTTCCTCTTCATCTGTAGCTATTAGTGCTTAATTGTCTCCAGGTACTTGCGCACTACAATATGAACTAAACCTGCTCTATTTGCAGTGCATGTCTGGGAGGGAATAAGTATTCCCCTTGCATCACTTGGAATCTTCAGAGCTTACCCCGAAGAGTTGGTCTACCTGCATGAGAAACCTGCTAGGGTGGGGCCTTTGAGATAGCTACGCTAAATGAGTTTGCATCCACACTCCACCTCCATGTACTTCTGTCGCTTCACTGGTGATGACAAAGCGAGAAAGTCCCAATGGCAGAAAACAAGAAGATGCAGAGGCTTAGTAGGCACATCCATAAAAGCAGAGCAGAGCAGTTGAGAGGAGGGCACCGCCTGGCCACCGATTACGAGAAGTGAGCCAGCCGCCAGCATCACAGAAGTGCAGATGTGTGTTTGGTAGCACTTTGTGTGGCTTAGTTAAACTCCGATGTGTGCTTCGCTCAAGCTTCCACTTCAGAAAATGAAATCCCAGAAGCGGAAGTGCCAAGGCCAGCCAACAGTGAATGCCAACAACACGGACGTTGGCCATGTACAGGCCATGCAGTGGGAAAAAGCTAACCAATAAACAAGAAATTCAGCGGCAATAGAAACTGGGAAGAAAATATTGATTGGGAAGAAGTCAATGCTTCAGGCGTGATAACCCATAGGACCTAGCCACCAGCGAGGAAAATCCTGCAAAAAGATTGATTTATAGAAGATGCAAAAGGAAGGGCCAATGTCCAAATGCTACAGAACCAGCAATACCAACATCATAGACAAATTGTGTGAAGACCTGCAAGACAAAGAGGCAAAGGTGAAAGCTTCCATGGTCTGGATCCGGGGACTAAGTGAATAGGGGTCATTGGCTGAAGACAGAATTGCAAAAGGAAAGATGGACGTCGCGTGCAAAGCAACCATCCTACTCTTGAGATGGGCAGGAAAAAAAAATGAACATGACATTAGATCCCAGTGCGGAAAGAATGTGCCAAGTCCAAGACACAGAGTATTCAGATGGAGTCTACGGTGCCTCAAAAGGTTGACCTATTGCTTTAGGCTAAAACCTGGGGCTAGGCCGATATCCCACAACGTACCGAACATCTGAGCGTGAGGAGGTCAAGATAGAGTTGCAAGCCACGCAACGGATGGTGTTATAGAAAGAATTGAATCAGCAGAATATCGCATTTGGTAGTCATACACGACCCTAAGGGCAAGTTAAGGCTGTATACAGACTCTCAAAAAGTGTGTTATGCCAGACAGACATCCCCTGCTCAAGGTAACTGAATTCCTGGTCACTCTTGTTAGCCACCGTAGGGGATGTGAGCCACTTTTTCACACTAGATCGCAGGTCAGCATATCCTCAAATACGACTGCACCCCCTGCTCAAACAACTTTATAACACCAGAGGGCTTGGTTCAATACATCTCCATGCCATTTGGGCAAGCTTTAGTGACCTCTATTTTTCAGAGGATAAAATACCATTTGTTTCAGGCAGAGAAGGCAGTGATCAGTGCATGCCAAAAACAAGAAGGAATATGATGCAAGACTAAAAAGGGCGCTGCAAATTATAAAAGAATCAGGTCTGACCCTGAGCAGGGATACTAGAACAATAAGCAGAGAAGACCCTGGGGCAGGGTCCTTTGAGGAGAGGACTACAACCTAAGAAAGAACCAGTTGATACCATTAGGCAAATATTAGGCAAATACCAGAATTGATAGATAACGAACAGTTGATCTCCTTTCTAGGAATAGCTGAGGATTATTCCAAGATTGTAGATACTTTTGCAGAGACATCAACCAGCATGAAACAATTAGCAAAGAAAGGACAAATGTTTGTGTGGGACGAGGCATGCGGAAGGAGAATGCTCCCGCACTGCAGAACTACAAGTTTGGTATAAGATTAATTATTGCAACGGATGCAAGCAACTAAGTGTTGGGAGTGGTTCTTACATAGAACGGGTAGGAGCTAGTGATAGCATTCTCTTCCATTGTGTTCAGTGGTGTGCACTACTACACCCCATGACTGAATGGGAGATATAAGCTAAACAGTGCCCCATTGAACACTTTCAGTCATTTGTGGGGGCTGTAATTTCAAAGTTCAGACCGTGCACACGCCACTGAAAGAGACACTGTCAACGAAATACCTTTCCATCCCACCAGCCTTCGAATATAAAGAGGGGGGGGGATTGCGTCATTCCAGTTGCATCACTTGGCAACCTCAGAGCTTCCTCTGAAGATTCCAAGTGAGGCAGCTGAAGAGATCTCCCGGCAAGAGAGAGTTGGTTTGGAGAGGCCTTTGCATAACTCCAACGAATCAGTTTGCAACTACACACAGTCTCCATGTACATCCGTTCCTACAGTATCTTTTTTTGTAAACTATGAGTCGATATTGGGACGCAGTCAGGGAGACCAAAAACAGTAACGAGGCAATATTGGTGTTCAAGGCTCAGGTGTAAAAAAAACAAAATGAAACGGACAAATCTACATCTGCATCCTCAATCACAAGTGTAAATAACTTTACACCACTTCCATACTACCCTTAGTTATTTTAACCCCTTCAGTGCCAAGGACGAGTATATTCGTGCTTTTTGCATATACTTGCATAATAGCCTGGCACTTAAACTCGTGTCCCTTTTTTGCTCCTCTAGTCAGAAAGATTTTAGCCTAGAATACTCTTCTGTTAGGATATAGATCCTATGTGTACAAGGATGTCTGTGCACTGGGGACTGGACATGCACATAGACACCCGTGTGTGCAAGGTGGGCTTTCTATCCCTTCTTCCAAAAGTTAGGGAGCCTCCCGGTTTTGGGGAGAGCCAACATCAACTCCCGACACATTGCCTTTTTGGCCTCAATAGATTGACAAAGGCCACATCCCTTGCTTAAATCCAAACTCAGAGGCTATCCGAATAAGTATGCATTGTTCATGGTTACACATATTTTAATGTTAGTGTCAATGGTGCAAGAAATAAAATGAGCATCGAGCCCATTGTGAGTAATGGCACAAGTGGCAAGAGAAAGATGTGATTTTAAAAGTGCTTTGTTCCTTATTAATTCATGGAAAGGGTTGTACCACAATGCCTATAACACACAAGGGAACTCTAGAAATAAGGAGGACATACTTAGTGAAACAGGGTCAGAGAATGGGCAAAACTAAGAGGGATGTTCTTGAGATATCCAGCACATACTTTGAGATTTCCAGGAAATCATAAACTTCATAAGACTGTTGTTAATGAGTCCTTGCCCCTTCAGGAACAGTCTGTTCTGCAAAGTAATGTCCAATGGTTGGCCAGCAGAAAGATCCAAACTTATTCTTAGCAAGTCCTTTACCTGCTGGCTAACGCTATGCTTGCACGTAAATATTCCAATGCATGACCATCAAGAGAGTGTACACAAGTCTATTCTACAAATGCCCAGCCCTAATCTATGAAACAAAGCTGTCCTGGGAAGGTTCTTTCAGGTAGTACTCACCTTCTTCACCCGTTGTCGGTCATCATGGTTCCATCATGCACCTTTTAGCCATCTCTCCGGCCTCTTGATTTCAGGCTTCACTTCTCAGCCTTACCTTGGCATCCTCTCTGCTGGACTGTGCAGCATTGCTACTCCAGTGCATCTCGCTGCACACGTGGTTCTCTTGGCAATGTTCGATTCTCCATGTTTTCACATAGGCCTCTCCCAGCTGTCATGACTCAGCATTCAGGACTGGTCTTCCTTAAACCCCTTGTTTCTCAACTTTCAATGGACAGGTCCCTCCAAGACCTTCTGGTGCTCAGCTTTCAATGCACAGGTCTATTTCAGACTGTGGCCCTCATTCCGAGGTTGGTGCTAGTCATGGCGCTATGACTAGCACCAATACCGGTACCACCACCGACTTGCTGGTATGGGGACTTACCGGTCTATTACGACCATTGCGGGACCGGTAAGTCCCCATTTGAAAAGCCATTCCCCATTCCCATTTGAGCCCCCGTAGGGCTCAATGGGAAGGCGTCAATAACGGTACCGCAAATTGCGGTACCGTTATTGACCCCGGTATCCCTTTGCGGGTCCCGTCCATAACGCCTGGTGAAACCAGGCGTTAAGGGAGGGACCCGCAAAGGGACCTTGGAATAGGGCGCAAAGGGATTACCGGCACCAGTGTCATTACCGGTGTCCGGTATCCCTTTGCGCCCAGGTCGTAATGACCCCCTATGTGTTCCTCAGTATTCAATGGAAAGGTCTCTCCATCTTTCTCTCCACATTTAGACTCTTGTATTGTTGGATGTTTCGCAACAAAGTGGCCACCCTGTACCAGGTAGCGGCGTCCTTGCCCCTTTCTCCTCCCAGTTACTGCTCTCAGTGGATTTGCCCAGCTTCTTCTATACTTCTCAGGAGAGGTGTGGATGAGTGTGGTTACTTGTGCGTGTTTTGCCCCATGCTTCTTTGTAACACATGTTCTAATTAGGGTTTTCTCATGGTTCCCCCAATTGGCCCTTAGTTGTGTAATAGACATCTTTGCACCATTTATTAAGATTTCTAATGGGTTCACTGGTGGGTTGGCTGCTTTAAAGGTGCTGTGGGTGTCAGCGCCTTCTTGGATTTCCTATCATTGCTGTTAAATGTTCTATGGTATTTTGCGTCTCCCCTTTCTCTGTGAGCATATTTAGTCTTCGGTTTAGTTGTTATCCTTGTCGTTCCTCCAACTGAGTGAGGGGAATGATAGCATTATGGTCTGCAGTCTCCACAGGTTTGTGAACTATAGTAGAGTTCTTCTTTGGATCCCAGTTTTTTAAATAACAAACCATTTACCCTTTTCCTGAAGGGGTTCAGGACTTATAGTCAATATGGAGAGTTTATATTAGTGAGGTCCCTGGTGGACTGTTATCATGTCTTACAGGGACCAGCGAGCCTCAGGCTCTCTCTCCATCTACTCCCTGGGATGCACATCAGTGAGCAGCTGGAGCATCCCAGTCCCTTGCAGCGTAGCCTCCTCACAGAAAAAACAGGTGGAGTTGCCCCAACTCACCACAGTACTTGGTGATTCAAGCATGCAACCTACCTTTTTATCACAGACACTTTTGTCAACTATAAAGATCCCTGGTCATTCTTATGTTCTGAAAATGCTCTTTGATTTTGTGGAAAGCAGCCAGGAACCCCCATTGGAACAATGTGACACATTCCCCTTCCTCATACGAGTATTTTGAAATAGTACAATAGGAAATAATGTATATGATTATTCTAGGTTTAGTTAATGTGCTTTGCTAGGATAAACCAAGTGTAGCATTCTTATTGGCACCCGGGACGGAGAAGCCAACCAATCAGGTTGCTTGTAACATGGGCTGAAACTGCTAATCTCAGCCCACGTTTTGAGCAGGCCGCTGGCTGCTTCCCCATCCCTGCAATTCCATCTTGTCCCCCACCCTCCCTTCCCTTAAGTTTTCTAACTTTAACTTCCTCCCTCCCCCCAACCCCTATTTACCTTTAATTTCGGTGGTGACACGGCACTGCTGCCGCGCTCCATCCAGGCTGTCATGGAAATGGAAGAGGGGCTCTGCAAGGAGCCCCTCCTTCCATTTATGTGGCGGCCACCTTGGGACAGTATTTTGTTTGAATGAATGGGATGCAGCGCGGCGTCCTGTTCATTCAAACAAAATACACCACTCTCAGCACTCCGGGTTATTGGATTGGCAACCCCGGGTGGAAATAGCATTAACACCCTCTCCAGCATGCTGGATCAGGTATTATTGGCCTGATGACCATTGTTAAACACCCTCGTCCAGCTTTGGCTTTTAACTCTGGCCCCAAGCCCGTTACCATACTATCCAGCCCGCCGGAATGGGTGTTAACACTTAATTATGACTACAAAATAAACTGGAAGCTGATCATTACTAATGAACATTGTACACATTTAAAAAGAGCCATTTTGGCACTCAAAACATCCTTCCTTCTTGTAATAGGATATGCTCTGGTTAAAACCAATAATCTGATCCTTCAGTGACCAGAAGGCAATGTTTATTTTTGCCTGCTGGCCACTGATTATTTGGCACGGCATCAGAGAGTGGGGAGATATAGTGCACCTGACGACCCGAGCCTTCTCTTGCCCACAGAGATAGGGAAGGAGACACGCCGTGAGAGAGACAGACAGAGAGAGAGAGCACAGAAAGAGTGAGGGAGACGGGCAGACGAGAAGCACAGGGAGAGAGAAAGAGTGCTTTGTGTGGTGTACTACACACCGGGTACAACTAGTATTGTATATCAGGGTAGTAGAATGCTGGGGAACATGGTCCTTACTTTATCTCAGTGGGGTATCGTTCTGTTGTATAATTGAGGCCATGGAATTTGTTCTTGTTTTGGGAAGTATTTGGGAGGCATTATATAATATAACGGTGTTAGTAAGGACATGAGATGGTGAGGGATTTGGGATTGGGGGTGGAAGAGAGGTGAGAAGGCGATGGGGTAAAATAAATATATATGGTGAGGATTATGCAGTTAGAGGGAGATTGCAAGAAGATCTGTGTGGTCAGCAGTTTCTCAAAGTTCAGGTATCAATAGTGACTCTAATGTGTTTGTTATGGTCCAGAATACCCAGGACCAAAGGCGTGAAAGCTGAATAAGGAGTTGTATTCACAGGGAATAGTCATTGCTGGTTTCACATACTCAGAAAATCATGCCACTCTTTGAATTTCATTACGAAGTAGATGTTGTCCTAACCTTAATGCTGACAAAAAGAGTCTAAACTTGACAGCATGTGTTCCAGTCTACCTACAGCATCAGTTCACAAACTACAATTGATCCAAGATAGGAGGGACATGATTACCTGAGCCTTAATATTGAGAAAGGAGCAAAAGCTCAAATATCGGACGCTGAGAAACAAAGTAATTCTGACAGAGCCCGAGGGACTCTAATTATAAATGAGAAATGTGGTCTTATTAAATAAAAACGAATTACACTGTAAGGCAAAATAACAATGCCAATGGGCCTCATTACGAGTTTCGGGGTAGCCATGCCCTTAATAAGGGCATGGCTACCTCCAAACTCGGGTCCGGGTCCCGCAAAGGGGTCCTACTGGGCCATTCCGACCTTGGAGGGCCCGGTAATTCCCTTTCGCGGGACCCGGAGCCGGTACGTCCCCATTCCCATTTGAGCCCCGATAGGGCTCAATGGGAATGGGGAGGATGGTAGCAGCTGTACCGTTCATAACGGTACCGTTGCTATCATCCTGGTCTGCTCGCGGGGGCCACTCTGCACACCTGGTCTGACCAGGCGTGCAGAGCGGCCCCCGCGAGCAAACTCGTAATGTTGCGGCATGGCACCAACGGCGCCGGTAGCACTACGGGCGCCGTTGTTGCCTTACCGCAACATTTGTGTTATTATCATCACTGGGCCACAATACATACTTTTAAAGCCCCCAAGGCCCCCTTTATGGATGCAGCTTCAAGTAAGACATGTGGTGTTTACAAAGGAATGTTTAATCTCCAGAGTTATGTGAGGGTGGCCTTCTATGGACTTGTATTGCTAAAGTGTGGTTCATTGAGGAGCAAGCTTGGCGTTTCTAGATGCAATTTTGGTTTCAGGTTCTTAGGTAGTGGACACTGACCTCAGCTGGCCACTTTTTTTTACCATTTACTGATATCCCCCCTATAGAAGGGATTCAAAGTGGCACTCGAGGTGTGGTCATTGGAGAGTGCCTTGAGACACTGTGGCCCCCTTTCTCCAGATGAGGTTGGTGACAACACAGCAGACATGCATAAAATGCAGTGAAAAACACTCTCATATTATTGTATCTGTAACTTTATATCCAAAAGCAAGCAATGTCTACATACAGATATCCCATTCTAGATCAATGCTCAGTTCATGATTCCAACACAGGGCATTCAATGAACATTTATTCATTGAAATGTAATATCATTCTTAATAATGACATACAAATATATAAAAGCCATCCATAAAATGTACAAAAAAGATTTTTTTTTATATTAGATGTAAAATCCACATTCATACTAGACATGATGAAATATGCAGTCAGGCCATGTGTGGCATAATCTACATGTACATATGCCTTTCCTTTGGGTCACCACGCCATGACTAACAGGCATTCCCTTTCCTTTGGGTCACCACGCCATGACTAACAGGCATTCCCTTTCCTTTGGGTCACCACGCCATGACTAACAGGCATTCCCTTTCCTTTGGGTCACCACGCCATGACTAACAGGCATTCCCTTTCCTTTGGGTCACCACGCCATGACTAACAGGCGTTCCCTTTCCTTTGGGTCACCACGCCATGACTAACAGGCGTTCCCTTTCCTTTGGGTCACCACGCCATGACTAACAGGCGTTCCCTTTCCTTTGGGTCACCACGCCATGACTAACAGGCGTTCCCTTTCCTTTGGGTCACCACGCCATGACTAACAGGCGTTCTCTTTCCTTTGGGTCACCACGCCATGACTAACAGGCATTCCCTTTCCTTTGGGTCACCACGCCATGACTAACAGGCATTCCCTTTCCTTTGGGTCACCACGCCATGACTAACAGGCATTCTCTTTCCTTTGGGTCACCACGCCATGACTAACAGGCATTCCCTTTCCTTTGGGTCACCACGCCATGACTAACAGGCATTCCCTTTCCTTTGGGTCACCACGCCATGACTAACAGGCATTCCCTTTCCTTGGGGTCACCACGCCATGACTAACAGGCATTCCCTTTCCTTTGGGTCACCACGCCATGACTAACAGGCATTCCCTTTCCTTTGGGTCACCACGCCATGACTAACAGGCATTCCCTTTCCTTTGGGTCACCACGCCATGACTAACAGGCATTCCCTTTCCTTTGGGTCACCAGGTCACCACGCCATGACTAACAGGCATTCCCTTTCCTTTGGGTCACCACGCCATGACTAACAGGCATTCCCTTTCCTTTGGGTCACCACGCCATGACTAACAGGCATTCTCTTTCCTTTGGGTCACCACGCCATGACTAACAGGCATTCCCTTTCCTTTGGGTCACCAGGTCACCACGCCATGACTAACAGGCATTCCCTTTCCTTTGGGTCACCACGCCATGACTAACAGGCATTCTCTTTCCTTTGGGTCACCACGCCATGACTAACAGGCATTCCCTTTCCTTTGGGTCACCACGCCATGACTAACAGGCATTCTCTTTCCTTTGGGTCACCACGCCATGACTAACAGGCATTCCCTTTCCTTTGGGTCACCAGGTCACCACGCCATGACTAACAGGCATTCCCTTTCCTTTGGGTCACCACGCCATGACTAACAGGCATTCTCTTTCCTTTGGGTCACCACGCCATGACTAACAGGCATTCTCTTTCCTTTGGGTCACCACGCCATGACTAACAGGCATTCTCTTTCCTTTGGGTCACCACGCCATGACTAACAGGCATTCTCTTTCCTTTGGGTCACCACGCCATGACTAACAGGCATTCCCTTTCCTTTGGGTCACCACGCCATGACTAACAGGCATTCCCTTTCCTTTGGGTCACCACGCCATGACTAACAGGCATTCCCTTTCCTTTGGGTCACCACACCAGCTGATAATGTATTCTTATCATTTTTAAAGTGCTAATGCCAGCCAGGTTTTGGCTGTTCTGTCCCAATTATTCTGCTGACCCAGGCTTCTTCAGGGAAACACAATGGCATGAGGGACTTGTATACAAAACACTATATGAACTAATCGTTAAAACGGTATTTAATCCATTAATTATTCAATGAAATCAAACATTTCTCCACATCAGGTACAACATAGAAATCTATTACTCCTTTAATCTACAATAACATCCAGTAACACTATAGCGGGTTGCACACCTTACACTAGCGACTTCCTTGTCTGTCAGTATTGTTTGAATGCTAAAGAGGGGTTCCGCCAAGCTCAGACTCAGAGTTATCTGGCACAAGTTAAGAGGCTCCTAGTTACCAAAACAGATCAATATAATCCAAAATAATGTCCTATATTTTGATAAATCAAACATCATTGCACTAACATTATTCATTCAATCTACTGCTCTAATGAAGGAGCCCTTCCCTCAGGCTTGTATTTGAAAATCCCATTTGGTGCAGCCGAATCCCTTGCGCTGGTCCTGTATATCATACTCACACGATTGGCCTGCGCCAATCAACTTCCATGGCAACTAACGAATCCGAACATAGCCCGGGTCTGACTCAATTATATTCAGGATTTATTCTTGCGAGCCCTTGCACAGCCACCAGTCAACTTCTGCCTGCTCAAGCTCTTGCTTTCCTGAGAGGGAGTGTACTGAGGGTTAACATAGTGCTGGGGCATCCAATGCTTTGTCTGGTGTGCTGCAACTTATCAGAAATATAATGCAAAGAGAAAGCACGCATGAACTTACTCAACCAAACTCAAACCAAAGTTCGAGTTCAACGAATTTCATATACGTTTAAGAAGTGTGGCTGTTAAGTTCAGGTTAAGTTCAAGGCAGCAGAAACTTTGAGTGGAGCTATTTGTAGGAAAGGTCGTTTTAATTTGAGACCTAATCTGCAGTTGTTATGACAGTTTGTCCCTTTGTTATTTGCTTGCAAGAAATGCATTCTTCAAACAAATCACCCCCTGTGTTATCATGGCCTTTCATGGGTACAGGCCGGTTGGCAGCAATTAGAAAGGGGGTTGCATTCGGCAAGACGTTTCCTTTATTGCTTTCCGGCTGGGTGGGGGCAGAGATGGATCATCTTTCTCTGTACTTTGCTCAGCGGGACTGACCTCTCTGCATATGCCACTGTGCCTTTCACCGGACACTGTCCTTGGCCCCTCTTTGTGGACCTGGCCTTTCTAGCCTATCTCACTCGGATCGCCTGCCCATTCTCCAATTCTTGAGCTGCACAGTGTCTGGCTGAATGATAGCTGGGCCCCTCTTCTGAGAGGTTTCTAATTCTCGGTTGCTCAGTGATTTTCCACTCATGCCTGAATCTCAAAGGAGAAACTGGTACCTGTATTGCATCAAACAAGGTCTATTGAGAACATATTACATGCACATTGAAATCTAGCATGGGACCCCCCAGTGTCACATCCCCTCTCTGTCTGCCCACCCCTCATACACTCTAGTTATACCAGGCAATTCTCTAACCTTATTCCATACCTAGCCTAATTTTCATTCGTTCGCAAACCCTTCTATGTAATACTTCCGTCCAATAAGATGGCTGTTCACTAAAGGTCCCTTGAGTGTACAACCCGAGAGTTCATCAGACACCCAGCATAGAACATTGCACTCTTGAGGGGTGGTGGCAAGACAACCTAATTGATCCTCAGTCCAGCCCCTGGTGCCAGAGCATGGTGTGTGGCCAACCGTAGTGCAACACTTCCTCGCGTGGCTGAACTATCCCATTCCAACGGGTATGGTGGCTGCTACTCATTGCAACTCCCAACTTGCTCCAGTAGGAAGTGAGAAGACCTGCTCTGCTGTTATAAGTCAATGGTCCTTCACAGAGTCTTGTGACTAACATAGGTCAAAGGAGGTCAGGGGCGTTGCTAGGGGGGGCTAAGGGGGCTATAGCCCCTGATCTTTTGGTTGTAGCCCCGGATAGAATCTCAGGAGCTACAGCCAAAAGCCTAGCTAGCCCCCAGTCCAAACAGTTCCGACATCAGCTTAGCCCCGGTCTTTTCCTGACCTAGCAACTCCCCTGAAGGAGGTACAGTTACAGTGCTCCTAAAGCATTTCTCAACAGGGATGGGAGGGACACCCTCAAGGAGTGATTTGGGTGGAAGCTGGGAGTGCTCATCATTCTTCAACCACCTTGGTGCACAGGAAATAGAAAGACACCTATTCATGCTGGTACCACATTTTCTCTCCTCTGGTTCCTACATTCCCATCTTTTCTGTTACATTCCAGTCCAACAAGCCTTGCATATGTACATGCTTGTCACAAACTCTCCTTATAATAATATTGGAGACTGCAATAGTACTCATTGCATCAACCTCGGGGGAATGACAATGAGGCCTTGACATCTTTGACATGTTATGAAGTCTGCCTCTAGCCAACAGAGGTGCATGCCTGCCAACTGAGAATGTTGCACCTCAGTGGACACTTTGTGTTGCTCTTAGATGGATGAAAGAATGAGGAGTTGTCCCTGTCAAGTGATTGATCTGTGCACTGGAGGTGGCACACAGATGTCTGTAGCAGGTGCAATCTAGTAACGTATTTTGCTGCAGTAGAATGTGCAGTCATATCTTGGTAACATTAACTCAAGCATCCGATGCTTTTCCTCTTGCTCACCCTCTCATCCAGCTCCCATCCCACCCTGTCTTCCTTTCAGACCTTTCTTCCATTTCTGCAACCTGTCTTCTATATAAACTTATGTTTTGAACAGAATGTAATGCCAATGTTTGCCGTGAAGCCCGAAATTCCTCTGCAGATTCAGGACTAAGAAATGCAATGCTGGTCGATTCAGACAGGACGAAAAGCCTGGGAACCAAGTGTCTGTGTGAGATTCGCTCTTGAAAAGGTTTGCCCAGGCATAGCAACGTGGCATCCAGCGCATAATGTTTCCATTCTTTATTTGCTGCCAGTGTACCAGGTCATATAATTTCCAGGGGTCTGCGACTGATGGACTGATGTGTGCTGTTCCCCTTTTCCCTTCGCGTCTTTCCAGTTTCCATGGATGAGCTAGCCGAGCGGTCAGATTTCATCACTGTGTGCTGTGCCCTGACACCTGAAACACAGGGCATCTGCAACAAGAAGCTCTTCTCCAAAATGAAAAGCACAGCTGTGTTTATAAACACCAGCAGGTAAGAAACAGCAGAGAGGGGAAAATAAGAAGGCAGGGGGAGGAGGCAACTGGGCGGTCCAAACGCAATGTGCATATTCCGGCATGAAGGCTGCCATATAGAAACAGGCAAGGGAATGTACACTTGCTGTGTATGGTTTACATAGGAAGCCATGCGTGCATACAGATGTTTTTAGATGCTGTATCCTCCTGCTATGACATCATGACTGTGGAATATGTAAGTTACATTCCATTGATGTGACATCACATCAGCGGAATACAGCGTCTCTGGGGTTTGGGGACAGAAGAAGGGTGGTATGATAGGTTATTTATTACGTGCTTAATACCCAGAGGTTTCTAAGCGCGGACCCGAGGATCGAACCTGTGTTGCTCCGTGTTGTCTTGCTTCTAAGGCGAGCACGTTGCCCCTGAGCTATCCTCCCGAGACCGGGAGAGGCTAAGGTGACAGGAGCCACTGTATGCTTACCGGGCAAGGTTGTTGTGCATTCCTGTCCTTTTTACACCATTTCTGCTGCTCCAGGGGGGAGGGCCGGGAGAGGAAAATGAATACCAATGGGGCCAAAAAATCAATAAGGGGATTCATTTAACCCACAGGTTTAAGGTGGCATCCTAGACCACTTAAGCTTTGCTCTCCTTGTCTATGAGATGTCACTTGGAACCCGCTGGCGGAATACATTCCTGTTGTTGATAGTTACTCATCTACAATTCTATATATCCTTCAGAAGGATACCATTTTGTTGTAAATAAAGATGCTTTTTGGATTAAGATATAGCATCTATAAGGTGATGTCAGCTATAATAGCAAAGTGTTTCCGTATCCAGAGGTGGGATTGTGGTCCCCAGTCCTGGATGATAGACAAATGTGATCCTTCATATTGCCCTCCCCGCCCCATCCTCTCCTCCAATGCTCAGACACCTCCTGTCTTCTTTCTTCTCATGCCCGACTTTAAGGGGTTAGCAGAGGTTGAGAAAGGGACGTTTGTACCATATATACACAAATGGTGGGCACATAGGCAATAATTATAATTTAATTCCCATAAAAACATCCAGGTTCCTGCCTGCCAAAGGATGTCATTCACATCCCCACTTACAAGGTCCAAGTGTTGGGGGCAGGAGTGAGGGCCACCTTCATATTGGCTTTCTCCAACAAAACCATGGGTGAAACCCAGGGAGGTTGGCATACAGACTCTAACGCATAGGAATGTATGTAATTTACGTAGTTAGATATTGCCTACCTTTTTGGCAAAATTGATACCCAAGACCTACTTTTCTTCTTAATTATGTGTTTAGATTGTGAACGTGAGTACATTTTACCATAGTTGCCCTTCAACATACACATAAACAATACACTTTTAGTTGCTACAATTGACCTCAGTGCAGGTCACTTATCAAAGTACCCTGCGATTCATTATAAACAAAAGATTCATAATGAAATTCAATAAAATACATTAATAACGAAGAGAACAATTAATTTATAACGAACATCCATTAACATTAATTACGATTTTTCAAATGTGCCTTTCCTTTTGATAAAAGAAGAAAGCACAGGAAAACAGTCTGTGTAATAATGATTTGCGTAGATTTAATGGATTTACAAAATGATTTACAAGTATATAATAAGCAGTTGTCTTACAGGTTTTTAATAAACTTTTGGCTTTAACAGTATATTATAACCATCCGTTGTCTTTTGTCCCAACAAGTACCAATACTAGTTAAGGAATCCTCTCAAAGGGCAAGCCTTACTGTGATAGCCACCACAACTCAAACCAACTATTACCACATATATTGCATAGTTTCAAGAGCACTGTAGCATCAGAAAGACCTACCTATTCCTCTTATGCAAAGTAATTTAGCTCCCAAGCCCTCAGACAACCGGTGTGAAGTTGCACAAAGCAAGAGTGGCGAAAGACACGCTGTAAACAATAGCACAAAACAATCATCAACAAAAAGCAAGAGTACCTCCAGAAAAAGTCAGTCAGGAAACTCTCTAAATTGCTACTCCATACAATAAAAAAGAAAGTTTCACTCTGCCTCACCAATACCTCAGAAACACAGCTCCATGGAAATTCAGTGTTAAAAGTCACCAATGAAACTCTGGTCAACAATAGAGATACAGTAACACTGCCATCATTATCAGAACACTGAAAGCTACAGATTACAGTTCACCCCATGTTGAAGAAAGCAATCCTCCAACACCACAATACCTTAAACCTGCCTTTGGAGCACAGATCTTATGTCTGGTCAACTGATAAATGCATGGGGCATCACAATCACCTGGGCCACAAAGAAATTGCCAATGCATCATTTGTTCAAGAGAAGGTCCAAGAAATATAAGTAGCCACTAACACTTCTTTCATAAAAACGGTTTATGCCCAGCACTTTCTGAACACTATCTTCTTATTACAAATGTACGTATCTATAATTACCAGTATCTTGGAAAAAATCGTCCTGCCACAACGACAGCAGAGATTGGAACACTGAATCATGCTTGTCTAGGAGTTGGAACAAAAGTAATCCTAACCTTAACATAAGGGACCCTTTTATACAGAAGGGGGAAGAAGACCTATTCGCCATTTTATTTTTCGTAGATATCTGGGTGGCAGCCATCTCGACACTAAAAACTAAAGCAAGGCTTCAGACTTTGAATTTAAATGTGTTTTAAACTGCTGCCAGCTTGTGAAGCTTGGACAAAACTTCTCAAGCATTAACCCATTAGAAAGACTTTAAATGCATCGTCTGTATCTACAGATACAAACAGATAAGCAATTGATTGGTAATGGTGGATGGGGAATCTATGTGGCTGTGACGAAATTACTCTACCTGCCCTCCAGTCTCCCTTTTGAATTTCCCGATTTCAAGGCCAAAGAAAGTTTCCCGAATTTACATACAGAGCCTCCCACTTCACGATTCTCGATTTCTTGTTTCCCAACTCTGTTTTAGGATTGGTCGCGCCTACCACTATTGGTCGCGCCTACCACTTTGCAGACTTTTCCTTTCTTCTTCACTATTTAATCCTTTTTTCTGGCACTGCATAACAATTTGCTTCCTCCTCTTCTTTCTTGCTGCTACTCATCACTCCTGCTTTTCTTTTACAGGGAGCAATCTCCTACAACCTCCTGTTCTTTCTCCGCACCCTTGCACCATTCAGCTACTTTGCCTTTATGTGGGGTAAGCCCGCGTCTCTCCTTTTGCATCTCCCTAACTCCCGGCCATTGTTACAACTTTGCAGCCTCCTTCCCATCAGCCATCTATTTTTGATGCCACCTTATTTAGCCACTGCCAGACTCCATCTACCCCTATTTTCTCAGCTGCACAACCCTCTTCCCACCCTCGGGTGATTTGGTTGTGTGCCCTCCTCTTTCTTCCCATCGCAATTGGGCTGCAAAATTGAAAGCAGACTCAAACATCAGTCTCACTCTTGAGCTTTGAATTCAAGAAAACCACCTAAAACCCTGATTCTTGAACATCAAACGTTTCACTTCAGGATTCTTCTCAGTGTGTTTCTACATTTTTTCAATTGTAACTAGGAAAAACACAGCATCCTGGTTGGGATGGCTGAATTGGATAGTAATATTCTAAGACCCACGGCTCAATTCTAGAAGAGGTGTTTTTAAGGGTGATTTTGAACTAGTCAATTTTGGAATGTCCTTAATTTTAGGGAATAGGTATTTTGAGAGATTGGGAGTCAGGAGCATGAGGGAATGAATGTGTGAGACAGCAACGGATGGGTGGAGAATGATTACGCTCAGGAGAGCATGGGAATGTAGAGTGCATGAGGATGAGTTTTGGGAGATCCATTAGGCTGGCTGGGGGGGGTATGCTGTGGATGGATTTAAATGCATCCGGTGGGAATTTGAATAGGAAGGAATTTGGCATTTAAACTGACCCCATCAGGGGATCGTGAGAGGTTCTCGGGGTACAGGTAGCATAGCTTGATACCTTGTAGAGCAGAGAATGAGTCCCGCCAGAGGGCTGGACCAATAACGTAGCCAGCTGAGGATTAGGAGCGGGTGAACTGACTAAAAGTTGCACACTGGAAAAATGTGCGAACTCCAGGCAAAATTCGTTAACTTCGCAAATTGTGCAATTGGGTGTTTCTGGCTTTATCTGCCTGCAATTACATTTATTTCACAAAATTTCATTTTTGGATGGTGATGAAATGTTGAAGGCTTGAAAAAATTGAATTCCAGGAAAATTTTATTGGCTTAAAAAATAACAAAGCAGGTAAAAAGACGCCACACCGGCGAAACAGAATTGTAGGTGAAGATTGCCAATTTTGTTTCATCAGCTGCAATTTCGCCCACATCTACTGATAACCATGGTCATGAGGAGGGTTTCAGTAGAGTGAAAGTTGAGATGTGGATGCATTTTGTGGCTGTTCAGGCTGCCTTAGTAGTGGGGGTGACGAAGTGCTGATTTCAGGTCACAGTCGATGAGAACTACCAGACTTCATACCATGTGGGAAGGGGTAGAGAGGCGTGTTTAAAATGATAAAGGAGAGGGGATATGTGGTGTTGTTTTGGCGTACAGGAGCAACATTATTTCAGTTTTTGAGTAGTTGAGCAAGTAGCAATACAGCAGCATCCAGTGACAGATAACAGATAGGAAGTCAGTGATAGAAGAGGAGAGTGCAGGGGTAAAAGAGGGGAAAGGGAAGACGAGGCAAGTATCATAAATAGCACATATGACAATGCGGAAAGAGGAAGTGTACAGTGCGACAAGTAGGGGACCAAGAACAGACCTTTGGGTGATCCCTACTAGTTGGGTGTTCCCATATTAGTGCCCTTAGTTCCAGGAAATGGAAAGGTTGTAGGAGGTCAACAAGCTGAAGACATTTCTTTGAAAGAAAAGCTATGAGAAAGAAGGAAGGCAGGAGGATGAACAACAGCATCAAAAAAGCAGAGAAATAAAGAGAAAGGTAATAAAATATATATGTGGTAAGCCAGACTGAAGGAAGCCAGACCGAGGGAATTAGAGAAGGAAGGGTTCACTGAGTTGGTTGGCCTCCACATAGTAAGTGATACAGCTAAAGACTAAATGTGTTAATAATATGCAGGAGTGTAGAAGGAGCGACACCTTTGATATTTGATGGGTTACTGGGGCCAATGGTGGGTTTCTTGTGGCCACCTTATCGAGTTTATTTCATACAAATATAATGCATTCCCTAAATAGGGTGCATTGTACATTGCTTTCTATCCCTAGAATGTTCATCTCACAAAACTAAATTGTTCCAAAAAAATGTTCAATGCAAAACAGTGTTCCTTTGTCAAGCCATGTTATACAAATGAGCCTTAAAGTGTATTCTAATATTCTGAGAAAGAAATAACAAGTTAATGCAATATTGTATACTGATTGAATTAAATTCTTTGTAAGACATAGATGAATATGTTTTTGTAAAGAAAAAGTATATTAGCATTGTTTGTTTGCATTTATATTACTCTAAACACTGCTGGAATGTTGGAAACCCATCCTGTGTTTATTAAACTTCATTTCACATGACAGAAGTTCCAGAGGCCAGCTTTGTGGTAGAAAATACACAACACTAATCAGTAATTAATGCATTAACTGACCTGAACAGACACAGCTGTGGGTATTCAAAGCAAATCGTAAATCTCATAAATAGGTTTTTGTATTCCAGAAGCCTCATTTTTGTGGAGCATCACAGTTTACGAATGATGCTGGATCAAAGGTCCTGGGTCTACTACTTTAGTGTACAAATGCTTCAAAAGACCACATTTCCATGACATCCTGACCCTTTGGCCTGAAGCAGAGCAATAAACCATTAGCCATTGTCTGTCTGTTTCATAGCCTGGGACCTCAAAGGCCTTAGTCCAAAATATTTCTGGTAATGATAAACTCCCATACACCTACCAAGCACGCTTTGGAAAAAAATGAAGTAAAGGTATTTATTTGGAAAACGCCAAAATTAAATCATATTATCGGCTATAACTTTTGAACACTTTGCTTGATTTAAAAACTGAAAACAGATTTGAATTCAGCAAGCCACTTTGCATCATCCACTTATAAACTCTATGTATACTAGTATGCATAAATGTTTTTTTCTCTTTATTGTTCTGGTTTATATAAACCTTTCATTACAATAAATACATAACCATAAAATAGTTTTAAATCACATTTGCAAACTCAGTTCCAATTACTTTACATTTTCAAATTAACCTTTGCCAATGCATCTACTACTATACTTTCGGGCGAGGTAGGAGCTGTGTCCTTTGGTGAAAGGCGAAGTGCTGGTGATCTGGCTTCAACTGTGGATAAACAATGCAGTGACACGGAAGCTAAGGTACGCTGTGCCCACGGGTCGTATTGCTGCAGGCGGTGTCAGAAAAGCCTAGCATACTTCCTCCTTGTGCATATTATTCTTCTGGGCCCATGAGGTGCGTGGGTTGAATACTGTGGCAGACGCCTGGTAGCACCATGGGGCATTATTGCCACAAATCAAGACTTTGGATATACTCCAGTGGGTAGGGCCTTGGTGAACCCTAGGAAACAGGGCAGAATGGGCCAGTAAGCTCGATTGGATGTAGTAACCCTGTCACAGCTTGCTGACCTGGGCCCCTCCCAGCTGGATGTGACAGCCCTTAACCACACTTTGCTAGCCTTAAAGAACAGCACAGACTCCTTGGATACAAAACTTGATGCACTTACTCTTGGCTGTGCAAATTGACAAATTGTGTGGTCGGATGAGTGAAGTGGAAAACTGAATCAGTGAGGCTGCGGATAAGGTGGCGGTTCTGCAGTGAGAGGTTTCCAAACTACAACAAACTGTAAAGAATATTGCAGCCAAAAATGACGATCTTGAAGGGAGGTCACAGCGTAATAATGTGCGAATCCTCATGGTCCCGGAGTCTACTTTACTTTAAAATGTAAATATTTTTTTTTTCTTTGCGTAGCTCAGTTTTGCTGCCTGTTTCGGACCTTAAGTGCCTTCCTCTCTCTAGTACCTAATGTATTTGGCTCTTCTCCGGGTCTTTCTCTCTGCCCGTCTCAGTCACTACCCGTGACTGTCTCTCTGTCTCTTCCTTTCACCATGTCCCATGCTCCTCCCAGGCCCACCTCTGCCCACCACCTCAGGTTCTGCCTCCTGTCTTCTTACATCACACACAGGGGCAGCTGCACAACTTTAAATCATGTTTGACACACACATATTGTGGCCCAGCAGCAGTAGTCCGAGTTCAGGCAAATCTACCGTTTTCCCTTGACCCCAGCCCTCATGCCTCTGTAATACGATCCACACGTTTGCCCCTAGGAGGGCGGATGCTGAAACTCCTGTGATTATTAATGAGGCAGGTTTGGGGCACTTGAAAGCAGTGCTGACAGCTCCCGGTTAGCTCCGTGCCACATGCAAGATATGTAGCCAGCCCCAGTTTGGTATGCCACATAGCCATGCAGTTTGTGCATTTCAGACTTGTGCTTACAATGTCAAAAGTGAAACTAGAAGTAAAGGACAGCAAGCCAAAGGAGCACTTCTATGATCTTGGGGGAGTGTTTTTTGGGAAGAGCACATAGTGGTTGGGGTTCATGAAGTGCAATTAAATCAGAAACTCAGCTAGTACTTATCAGATGCCATTACATCTTATATTAATATTGTAATTGAATTACACATAAAGCTAAAAGAGAGAGAGGGAAATTGGGCTCTGAACTGAGACTAGCTTGTTCACATAGCAACCAGCAATGCCACGCCTGCATCCCATGCTCTCTATGCCCAACCTCCCATCCTACACCTAACCCACCCTACCTCCTCTCTCTAGCCCCACCCACCCCATCTCCTCTCTCTAGCCCCACCCTACCTCCACTCTCTCAACACCCACCCTACCCCCAGTCTCTTGACACCCATCCACCCTAGCCCCACTCTCTTTACACCCACCCAGCCAGCTAACCCCCACTGTCTCTACCGCTATCCACCCACCCTACCCACACTGTCTCGCCCCCTCACCCTACCCCCAGTCTCTTGACACCCATCCACCCTAGCCCCACTCTCTTTACACCCACCCAGCCAGCCAACCCCCACTGTCTCTACCGCTATCCACCCACTCTACCCCCACTGTCTCGCCCCCCCCACCCTACCCCCAGTCTCTTGACACCCATCTACCCTAGCCCCACTCTCTTTACACCCACCCACCCAACCGACCCCCACTGTCTCTACCGCTATCCACCCACCCTACCCTCACTCTCTCACCCCACCCATCCACCCACCCAACCCCCACTCTTTCTACCCCACTCACCCCACCCCCAGCCTTTCTACATCTACCCACCCAATCTAACCAACCCTACACCCTCACCCATCCTACCCCCACTCTCTCTATCCCCACCCACTACTCTGCCTGACTCTCTCTACTCTTACCCAACCTACCCCCACTCACTACCCGCACCCACCCACCCTACCCTCACTCTCTCACCCCACCCATCCACCCAACCTACCCACACTCTTTCTACCATCACCCAACCCACCCATAGTCTTTCTACCCCCATGCACCCTACCCCAACCCCCTGACTCTCCCTACCCTCACACACCCTACCCCCTCACCACACACCCTACCCCGACCCCACTCTCTCTACCCCCACCCAACCAACTCTCTCTTCCTCATCCACCCAGGCTAGCAACTCTCTGTATCCCCACCCACTCACTCCATCCCACTCTCTCTACCCTTACCCAACCTACCCCACTCTCTCCACTGTTACCCAACCGACCCCCACTCACTACCCCCACCCACCCTACCCTCACTCTCTTCCCCACTCTTCCTACCCCCACCGACTCTACCTTCACTCTCTCTACCCCCACCCACCCTATTCCCACTCTTTCTACCCCTACTTTTTCTACCCCCACCCAACCCACCTCCACTCTTTCTACTACCCCCACCGACCCTCCCCCAAGTCCTTCTACCCCCACCCACCCAACCCTGCCTCTCTCTACCCCTACCCACCTTGCCCAACTCTCTCTGCACCCACCCAACCAACTTCCTCTACCCCATCCACCCAGCCTAGCAACTCTCGCTACACACTCCCACCCTACCCCCAGTCTTTCTACCCCAACCAACCCACACATCCACCAGTCTTTCTAGCCCACACATCGACCCTTCCCCTTGTCTTTCTACCCCCCACAACCTACCCCCAGTCTTTCTACCAGAAAAGCCACCCACCCTACCCCGGGTCTTTCGACCCCCACCCACCCATCCTACCCCACTCTTTCTATCCCCACCCACTCTATCCCTACTCTTTCTACCACTGCCCACCCAACCCTGGCTCTCTCTACCCTAAACCCATCCTACCCCTTCACCAACCCTACCCCACTCTCATCAGACGCAACCACCCACTGTACCCAACTCTCTCTACCCCCACCCACTCTACCAACTCTCTCTCTCTCTCTCTCTCTCTACCTGCACCCACCCTACCAACTATATCTACCTCCGCCCACCCTACCCTCACCCTCTCTTCCACCACCAAACCACCCCACCCCACCTCATCCACCCTCCCTAGCCCCTTTATCTCTATCCCCACCCACCCTACCCCCTTTATCTACCACCACCCTACCCCCTCTATCTACCACCACCCATCCTACCCCCTCTTTTTCTACTCAACTCTACAACCTCTCTCTTTACCCCCACCACCAAGCCTACACCCTTTTTTCCCCCACCCACCCATCTTACCCCATCTCCCTATCCCTCGCATCTTTCCTCTCACATTCTCGCTGTATTTCTTACCCTCTCACTCTCACCCTTTCTCGCTCATATGTCCTCTTGCTCAGCATGATGGCATGCTCTATCAATGGCTTCCTCTCTTGCTCTATTCCCCTTCTCATTCTATTGCACATCTGCACGCCTTATCCCAACCCAATATGAAATTTTGCACTCTCCTCCTTGCACCCTGGTACCTATAAATGCAAAATGCAATGAACAGCAGTAAATGCCAATACTATTGGTGTTGCCAATGCTTGTTTGTCTTGTGGGGCCTTGAAAGGCCATTTGTTGTATAGGCACCTTACAAATATCCAATAAATAAATAAAATAAATAAATAAGCTCCACCACCCTCTTCTGCCTCTTTGCCCCTTCTCTAGGGTCCTGGATCCCAACCCAACTCTGGCATGTCGCTATTAATCATTGTGATGCGCAAATCTGGGTTGCCCTACCAAATTCACTAACATCCAACCGAATCCTGTTCAATTTAAGGAACCATTCAAACCTTTAGTGAAGTTGGTTGGTTTGAAACTAAAGAAAACAATCATTTAGCGTGAACTCTAAACAAACTCACATCAATATAATTAAAATGCCCTTGAACTTAGCCTTCTCCAAAGTAATTTCTATGACTAAGTGAATGAGAGTAACTAAATCCTTCTGCTCCTAGAAAACATTTGCAGAAAAAAGAAAGTACTCATGAAGTGATATTGATACCTTACTATTTGACCTCTATATAGGGGAGCGGTGGTTAGCCAGGAGGATCTGTATGAGGCCCTGGCCAATGGTGAGATCGCAGCTGCCGGTCTAGATGTCACGGTCCCAGAACCACTGCCGTTGGATCATCCTCTTTTTAAACTAAAGAATTGTGGTAAGTAAAAAACACAAATAAATATGAATGTCAGTAGAGTTAACAAAAAAAACTTTGTGCTTCATCCGAATTTATGAAACACTAGAAATCAAGATAGATGAGCAAGTAACTGGTTTATCCCAGGCATTTGTGTTTAGACTACAGTATACCGGTTAAAATTCGAGCCGAGTCATGTCAATACATTGGGGAGAATTCATTGGGTGGTAATGTCACCTAATTGTATAGCACTTAGAAGTGGGAGGAATCTAAATATTAAGCGTTGCTTGTAGCCGTGGGCTCCTTCAATTATCAGCACCCTGGAAGGGGTTGCTGGCCAATCAGGATGCTCGGAACGCAGGCTTTATTGTCTGGTACAATGCCCTCCCCAACCCCACGCCTCTTAGCACCCGTGTAGTTCCCTACACAGGTGCTAATCGTGTCTCTTTTAAAACAAAACAACAAAAAGTGCCTTTGCTTTGATGTGTTTTTTCGGTGGAATTCCTTCGAAGTAAATTACTTCTTAGGAATTCCTGTAGGCAAAATGTCAGGATACTCATAGAAGTACTCAGAGGTTTTTCGGTTTCCAATGCTGCCTCCATATGGATATAAGGAGCCAGTTAACAATACAAATCATGATTCTGGGTGCAATTTTTAAAATAAGGATTTATGGTCTGACTTAATTGTCCTCTGGTTTTGTGGACTTGCAAGTTCGAAATTGTGCGAGCTCTTATTTGCACATTAGTCTTAAACAAGTACGTATGATACATGAACATGTGTAAACCTTTACCAGTGCACATGTGTGATGCAGAGATTGCTCAAAGCAGGGAAAGGAGCGGGTAACTCAGAGACATTTCATATGCATCTTGGAAGTGTGAATGCTCATGCTAGGAAGGCAGGTGTACATGCGCACTTTGTGACCGATCAACAACAAGAAGTCATTGCAAAAGGTCACATGAAAGGTGTGCGTCACACTATCTATATGCAGATTCTTGCACGCAAGTGCCCTGATTCTCAGAGGGGACGTCGGTGGAGGTGGAGGAGGTTCTAGCTACCGGTGCAAGGCTCCGCCACCATCCCCTTCATGTATCAGTTCACATTGGGTATGCTCTTAACACATGCACATCCTTCGGTCGACTGAATTCCCATGGCTGTAAGGCAACCTTTAGCCCACACCCACTTGCGTGCAGTGAAGGTCTAATTGTATACTTCCCAACCTGATAGGTACTCGCTAGCGGAGAAAGACTTTTGTTAATGGGCCATTTGTGGATATGTGTGCCTCTGGAAAATGCTATAAGTGAAAGCCCTTGGCGGACTGAAGTCTGAGGTATGACAGATTGGTCCAAGAGATTTAGAGTGCCTAAGTCCCTGCTAGCGACCCAAGTAGAACAGGCTTGTGGTTGGGTGCTGTGAAGGTTGTCGGAGAGTACAAGTCAAGGAGACTGATTATGTGTCCAGCTAGACCAAATTTTTATCGTGGGACTGCATTCTAGTGGTAGAGGTGATGTGCGATATGAGATCCAGTAGCGGGTGATTGTAGATGTGAACGGTCGGTGGCCATACCTTGGGAGGGATATATTGCTATCTTCCATCGAGACGGAGTATGATACGTACCCATGACAGGGTGCAGGTCCTGGTATGTGGGTCTACAGGGATCTTTGTGCATGCTCGATATCTTCTTGGAGTCTCCTCACATGCTCAGTACTTTCTTTGAGTCTCCTCATGTGATTAATAGTTGCCCTCACGTACCTGTCTGGGAGTGAATTCCCCCAAGAGGCGGATTAGGTCAGTCAAGACACAGGTGGGAAGAGCCAATTCTTGGGTACTTTCCAGAAGGTGAGCTGATCCTCAATGTGGCGCATGCTAAGTGCTGGAAGCTGTCTGTGCCTGTCAGCACCAGATCGGCCTACATTTGAAAATTTAAAACCCCTGAGATTTCTACAGCCCAGTGTTTGTGCACGGATCTTGCCTCTGCTGAGGTTAAAATATGGGGAAATAAAATATTATTTATACGTCCAGAATATATATATATATATATATATATATATATATATATATATATGGGACGTTATGGTTAAGTTGCCCTTTTAAAAATCTGTGAAATTCGGTGAAAAAACATTATTAAAGGAACGTTATGGTTGCAGGGCAAAATCTACAATCCATAGAAATTCACCAGTTATGGTAAACTATGCAACCATAACTGGCGCCACCGCCATGCACTGCTAAGACTAACACCCAGGACATCAAAGATGACATCACAAATTACATCATTGAGCATTGAGGTGTGCATTCAGTGAGGTCATTACTTTGTCGCCCATGTCCATCATCTCTGTCCTTACTCTATGAGGTCAATTTTTTCACTGGGCTTCATAAGCCCCTAAACAATGTTTTGCTCTTCCCATTTTTTAAAATCCTCCCATAAACTTAGAAAAAAATCACCTCTAGTTTACCAAGATTTCCTGTTTGATTACCAAGCAGGGTAAAACCACAATGGGTCTGTGGAAGGAGGGATGTCAAGGACTGTAACAAGGAAAGCCTGTACTTGAAATAATGAAGATTGTGGATAGGAATCGTGCCATTACCCGTGCAGTAGTTGAAATGATAGGCGATGCTACTCGCGATGCCATGCATCATTTGATGGTTGTGGGATATGTTGCATTGTAACCTTCTGGCCTGTGCCATGCCCTCAAATGAATACCATTATGCCTGCAATGCCCTGGTCATGGAACAGGGGCATTACCAGGTACTGCCTGTGGCCCATGCCATCAGGTACTTTTCAGACTCCAATTAAGCCTGCCTGACGAGTGGAGATGACATCCTGTTACAGACGATGCAGTGAGAGTGAAGCCGCACTGAGGACAGCAGGGTGACATTGGCAGGTCATCACAGAGCCAGTCCCCCTTTGTCAGTTCGCAAAAGGCGGAGAGCGCTCTGATAGCCGGCAAAGGTGCACCCCGGGACACAACGGCTGTCGTGTCACAAACAAGTCAATGCTCAGTCTGGGCTCAGCATGCAGTCCACCGTTCTGGAGCCAGTGGATGCAGCAGGTTGATGCTTCTGGCGGGACCTAGGGTGGCTCTTGCTACTTGCGGCGGACAGTTGGGAGTCTTTATGAGGATGGAGAAAGGGGATGCCCCTTCTCCTTGAGTCCCCCATCAGGTGGGGAAAATTTGACGGCAGCTGTCAGATCCGCAATGTACCCAGGTTCACCCAGGCAGGAGTTCTTTACAGACACTGCAGTGACAGAGGCCACACCATGTTGAGGTTCCCTGAGGATGGAGCTGTCACAGGCAGCAGTAAGGGCCCACCACATCATCTCTCTCTCAAGCAGGAGCACATCACTTCAATACAGTGGCTGCAGCGGCCACACCGTGGCCAGGCTCCCCAAGGCAGGAGTTGATGGCAGCGTGTCTGGGCCGCATGGTCTTTCCACTCTCACTTTCTGCCTGCCCGCACAAGCAATCCCTCAGGAGAGAGCTGCTGTCAGGTCAACGTCATTGTGCCCTTGTCACCACGCCAAGGCAGGAGTTCATTGTGGCTGCGGTGCATGTTGTGCCATCTACGGGCTGCCCAGTCAGGAGCGATTTGTGGTGATGGACGGGCGCAGAAGAGGCAGCAGTCCAGGTCACTCCCTCTCCGGTCACAGGGGTCAACCCTTTTTACCCAATGCGGCAGCATCGACAGGCATGCCACGTCCTCTCTCCCCCAAGCAGGAGATGATCACACTTCTGTGGCGGAAGCAAAGGCTCCACCAGGTGTGAGTTTGCTGTGGCTGCAGCCCAGGTCGCACGATCTGCGGGCTCCCCAGGCGGAAGTGATTTGTGTTGATGGGCTGGGTGCAGGAGTGGTGACGTCCGTGCTGCATCCTCTCTTTCCCCCTAAGCAGGAGAAGGTAATTCTGCTGCAGTAACAGTGAAGGCTGCACCCTTGCCATTTCCCCCAGGCAGGAGTAAACAAAATTCCTGTAGTGGCATAGGACACTCCTCTCCCCCAGCCAGAAGTACCTTAAGGCAGTGCACCTCTCCCCCAGGGAGGAGTACCTTTGTTTGATGCACCTCTCCCCAGGCAGGAGTGCCTTAATATCATGCAGAGGGGTGAGCCGCTCCCCTGTCTTCTCCCCCAAGCAGGAGTGCATACAGTCACTGCACCTATCCCCCAGGCACGAGATTTCTAACAGTTATTGCGGCAGCCGTCCGTGAAGCGCCGCGTCTCCCTCCCATCCCCCCCCCCCGCGCAGAAGATCTTTATCTTTGATTGCAGCAGCAGTCCTCAACGTTCCACTCCGCTCCTCACCTCCCCACGTGGGAGTTGTTTTTTTTCATCTCCGTTTGTGAAGACGGCCGCGCCACTTCCTCTCCCCCAGGAGGGAGACTTATATCTTCATGCAGCAGTGGTATCAGGGCTGCCACACAGTCTTCTCTGTCACGTGGGAGATTCTTTTTTCCAAATACACACCGGGCACCCTGCCGGCATGCACCCATAAAGCACGGGGCCCTCCGGAGTTGCTAGCTCGGTCAGGTGGTGCCCAGGGGGCTTATCGCCATGCTCCACAGCAGCTCCCGGACTGTGCTGACCATGGCTCGGCTACCCCCTGCTGGGTGTTGTGTACGCCTTACGTCACCGCGTCGTGGGACGTAAGGCGCGTTAAATAAAAGCCCTGCACCCGCCAGGAGGAGGGTAGTTCCGGGCACACCACGAGCCACTGTGTGCGTCTCCATCATTTATGCTCCACAGCCAGGTCTCGGCCCGCAGAGCCCCACGTGGCTCTCCCGCGCTGGCGCTCCGGCAGGAGAAGCCGCACACCAAATCCTTTTTTGTTTCTGCGCCGGGAGGCTAGCAGCAGCACGTGGGCCCATGGACCTTCATCACCAGTTGTTAGGGGGCTGGCTTGTCAAGACCCCATAGTCTGGGCATGCCCTGGGAGCCAGGGCGGCCCAGAGGGGCCATTGCGCAGCAGGCAGCCATCGGGCTGCAATGATGATGCCAACACTGGTGAATACCTGCAACGGCTGAACCGCTCAGCTCCTTTGTTTACATTGGTGACATACACCATCTAACACGCACAAGCCCTGTGGCCCGGTGGTGACGGCCCAACCGATAATTGGAATCAGCAGGAGTCGATTGAGGCCTTGTAGTATTATCGATCAGCCAGGTGCAACTAGAGAGGGTACTGAACGGGAGCTGTTGAGTGTAGCCATAAGTGTCCCAGCTCACACAAGTCTAATAAACATTTAGAAGCAAAAGTCTCTGAGCTGGCCTACCGCCAGTATTATCCGCAGGGTGGGTTCTTGGCCAAAACTCGAGTGAGGTCTTCTACATCGTTTTTGGCATCTCTGATAAAAGGATCTGTCTGTGATTGTAGCAAAGGGATAAGCTTTAAATATAGACCCTCATATCCGCCATTTGTAGAGTAATTCTGTTAACCATATTCCGTTAAGAAGACAGTTAGGTTTCCTCAAAAAGTGTTTTTCTGAAATGAATAATGTTTTGTTTTGAGTTTTTATTCGATTGCTTTTCCATCATCTGTTGTATATCAAAGTTGGCTACATATACTCAGAAGCTCCCTCTAGGTTCGGTGACCTTTGGCTCTCCAGATGTTTTGGACTACAGCTCCCATCAATCCTAACCAGCATAGTCAATGATGAGGGATCATGGGAGTCATAGACCAAAACATCAGGAGAGGCGCAGGTTGCAGACCACTGCCTAGGTGTCAACGTGACACTATACAAATCCCCTATAAAAGTACAACAATACATAGGTACTGCCTTGAACTGTGGTAAACACAAGTGCTAAAATAGGTCTCTGGTCAGTTCCGACTTCTTTTCACGATAATTCACAATAGAAGGCAATATATTTGTGTCTGCACCTTTTTGAGCTCACAGTTTCCCCAAGAGGAGAGCTTTCCATTGGGTTTCCTCTGTTTATGCTATTGGAGTGATGGATCAGAGAAAGAATAGAAAAGACTCATATCAAGTTCACCCTTAGGTACTACCATCTGTTCACGGCTTTAGAATACATCAATGAGGTCTATGCAGAAGGCTCGCTCTATCAGTAGGCTTTACATGATAAGGATGATGATGATGATGATAATGTGTTATCTATATAGCGCCTTTATATGCTCCTTTCTGACATGGGCTCCTTGAGCGTTTGAATCCCGGCAAAGCCCATTCAGCCCTTCATCCTCCTAAGGACAATACGCTGAGGGCCGGTCATTTGGGAAATGATAACTGCAAATATAACAGCCCCTACAAGCAAAAGGAATCTAGCATGAAGCGCTATATAGCAACCATTTATATTGTAACTCCTTGCAAACTCTGTGCAGCGAAGCCAATGTCCTGGTACAAGAGAAGGAAAGTCAATATATATTTTGGATACAAAGCAAAATCGGTTTACTGCAGGAACAAAAAGTAAGACTGTACCACTCCGAAATAGAATAGAGATATTAATCAAATAATGTGACTGTAACATTAAGCACCAGGCTGGGGGAGAGCTTGGTCAGTAAAGGCCTGCTAGCCTGAGCATGGTGGCCCGAGAAAAGTAATGTAGCAGTCGGGCCTTTGATGCCCCTGCATTGATTATCTTCAGGTAGCAGATTTTAATTGCTTTTTTTGCGCATATGAAGTGTACCCTGTTGCCAACCTCAGGAGTGTTCCTCTGGTATGGTTGGGGGTGGGAGAGAGTTGCTTGACTTGCTGCCAGAACGCATTGAGAATTAGGGTTGTGATCTGGTGCCACGGGAAGAAGGAAGTGAGGGTAGCAAGAGGCGGCCATGTGCAGAGATTCTGACTGCTACCTGCTGGGCAGTAGCCCCTGCTCTGAACTATATGGACTTGTGCTTGGAGTGTGAAAAGATTAAAGCGGAGCCAGGCCGAGTTGCAGGTAAGTGTTTATTAGGCCTGCGGCTAACTGGCACCACCATCCAACATCAAGTCGCCAACTCTGTCTTCCTAGCGGAAACAGAATCCAACCCTCCCCACAATCCACCGAATCCCTGAGCAAGTCAAAAAACACAATGGATCGTCCTCCTGTAACAAAACAAAGTGTGAAAGGCAACTCGGAAAAGGAGAGCCTGGACAAATATATAAAACAACCAAAAACGGGGAAAATGTATGATAAAGCACGCAACAGCAGGACTATGAAACAAAACAGCACAACAACTGAGCAACAATAAGGCTGTGGACACATTCAGACCCTCACATAATCCTTCATCCAATCAAGCTCGCTCCTCACCCTTTTTGTCATCGCCGAATGATCGCCTTCCACCACATCATCCTTTGCAGGCAGACAACCATCACTGCCATCACTGCCCCTTCCCCCACCACACAACGCTTGCCTGCCCCTGGACCAGACTTCACCATCTTCCACAATCACTACCCCATTCCTTATGGCTGAAATCCTCTTGGGACCCAGAAACGTACTCTCCATACATTCATGGCCAAACCTGGGACAGCGGATCAACACCCAATCTCCAACCTTCCAGCCATGAGCTTTCACCCTTTTCTCATCAAACACATTCTTAAAGTGTGCTTGTCCTTCCCTAATCATTTTCCTAACTTCATCCAAATTCACCAAGATCGGGATGGCCGGCCCTAACCAACTGGGACACAAGCTGCTACCCGGCTCCATATCCTTCAAAGATACAAAAGGTGACACCTTAGTCACTGAATGAGGCGTGGTGGTATATCCCCACATCATGTGTTGAAGCACACCCTTCCAAGGCAAATTTGACACCATGGCCAACTGGATGCCACCTTTGATGAACCAGTTGACCCTCTCCACCAAGCCATTGGCCCTGGGATGATAAAGGGCGGTGCAAATGTACTTTATGGAATAACTCTACAGGAACGCCTTCATCATCTCAGAGCCAAACTGCACTCAGTTGTCTCTAACAATACAATTTCCATCAGGAACCCTTCCCTATAAAACACATCCTCAAATAACTCAATCAATTCCCTTGTGGTGGCTTCCTTGACTGGCTTCACTACACCCACTTGGTGTGATAGTCTACCAACACAAACAAACATTTGAGCCCCCCTCCCAAACCTTGAATGGGACCATGATGTCAACAGCAGCTTTACTCCAGGGTTGGGTGGGGTCAAATACAAGAATAATCACCATGCACCACTTTGCTCTTGTCACTCAAACAGCACAGCACACAATCCCTCACCTTCCTTTCCACATTATCATCCATACCAGGCCACCAGAAGCTCTGCATTAACCTTCTTTTAGTACCATTGACACCCAAATGCCCTTGATGGGCTAACTCAACTAACTTAGTCCTGAGCCATTCTGGGGGAACAATATTCACTCCCTTTCTAAGCCTCCCATCGATCAGGGACAAATCATCTTTCACTTCCCACCACACATCAAACCGTTTGTCCAAAATGGCCTTGCTTGGCCAACCCGATACTGTCCATTCCTTGACACACTTTGTCCTCATTTTCCACCAACTCTCCTTCTTACTGCCCCACACTCTCCATACCCACACTGGCAACTATGTTTTCCTCCTCCTCACCCTCTTCCTCAGGTTCCATCGTTCCACCGGGCAAAGGCGACAGGCAGTTTGCCACTGCATTCTTCATGTCAGGTAGATAGCAAACTTGGAAATCATAACACTGCAACCCCAACCACCATCTACAAATCCTCTGTGAGCCACTGCCCCAACCATCACTCGCAATCATTTGCACAAAAGGTTTGTGATCTGACCTTACGACAAACTGCTGACCCCACAGGAAAAACTTAAAATGCAATTCAGCCCAATACACTGCAAGGAGTTCTCTTTCCACAACCGAATAATCCTTCTCAGCTGTATTTATTTGTATATATTTATTGGGTATTTATAATGCGCCTATACACAAATGGTTTCGAGGCCAACAAGAGAAGAGGGTGAGGGAACAGGGAGGACAAAACAAAAACGATCATACTAGGCCTTGTGACATTCAGAACATGCAAGTGCAGTAAGAGAAGTGCAGGGGAAACGGGGGAGGGGGGAGTGCCGATCAGGGTGGAAGGGCCCATGTTAAAAAGTGAGTGACAGCGGAGGCCAGGTGGACAGAGCTAGGGGAAAGCAGAGAGTGCAGGGGAAGGAAGGTCCACAAACTAAAGGCCCAGCCTGGCTAGTGTCGGAGGAGGGGCCCAGAAGGGAAAGTGCAGGTAGTGAAGGGGAGGTCCAGGGAGACCAAGTGCAGGAGGAGACTGGAAAGGGGGGGCCTGGTGCCCTGAAGACTTTGGAGGTACCAGGCAGTCAGTCAAGAAGCAGACAGACACATTAGCAGGGGAGGGCGAGAGGGAAGGAAGAAGAGAAAAGAAAGTTCTTGAGAAGCTTCCGGAACTTAAGGAGATCCAGCTGAAGTCTGAGAGGTCCAGGGAGGCCATTCCATAGGGAGGCACCTGCGGAGGAGAGAGAGATACCCCTCACTCTCTGCTTAGAGAAGAGCTAGAGGACCGAAGGGCTCTAGCAGGGAGGTGTTTAGGGAGAGAAAGTTAGATGTAGAGGGGTCCCAGGCCCCAAAAAGCCAGGTAAATGATGCAGAGGGTCTTGAACTTGATCACTGCAGCAACCGGGAGAAAGTGGATAGATTTTAGTGCTGGAGAGATGTAGCCCCTGGGCTTGAGGCCAAGGATAAGTCTTGCAGTCCTATTCTGGATTAGTTAAAGGGGCGAATGGAGGAGTTGGGCAGATTAAGGAAAAGGATGTGCCCTCCAGCCTGGAGAGGACCAGAGCTCTGGAGACAGTTTCTGGGGGAAAGTGAGGAAAGGGAGGAGCTTCTGAGGAGGCGCAGCTGAAAATGGGCCTCCTTGGCAAGGTCAGTGATGTGAGGAGAGAAGGAGAGAGAGTATTCAAAGATGACACCAATGTTTTTGCCTCACAGGAGGGTGACGGGAGGGGGGCCCATGGAGGGAAAGAGGGACATGGGGTCCCAATGAGAAGGATATCTATCGTACTGGCATTAAGGCAGAGATTGTTAGCAGAGCACCATGCCTGACTAGCAGACAGGCAGTCAGGAATGAGAGAAGAAGAGGAGGAGCCAGAGGAGGGGAGCTTGAAGGAGAGCTGCGTGTCACCCACATAACACTGGAAATTAGGAGAGAAGGTGGAGATCAGGTAGGCTAGAGGAGCCAAGTAGATGTTGAACATCCAAGGTGAGAGGATAGAGCCCTGAGGGACTCTGCAGATGGAGAGTGAGATGGTGGAGAGTAAAGGGCCAAGTTGAACCTGGGAAGGTTGGTCCAAGAGGAAGGAGGTCAACCAGACTAGAGCCAGGTCTGTGATGCCAATGGTATCACAGAGCCGATTTATCAGGATGGCATGATTGACCTTATCAAAGGTAGAGGAAAGGTCAAGAAGGATGAGAACGGAAGGAGAGCTGGAATCGAGATTAGCGAGCAGGTCTTCACAGGTGTCCAGGAGAGCAATTTCTGTATCTGACAGCTCTGAAGCCAGACTGGTGGTCGTGGAGACAACCAACAGATTCAGTGTGTCATTTTAGCTGGGAGATGGCCAGCTTCTCCAAGAGTTTGCCCAGGAAGGGGTAATGGAGATAGGGCAGTAGTTTGCCAAACAGGAAGGGTCGGCAGGAGGCTTTTTGAGGAGAGGGTGCACATGGGAGTCCTTGAGAAGTGAGGGAAAGGTTCCAGTGGCAAAGGAATGATTGCATACATTGGCCAAGGCTGGAGCAAGGGAGACAATGTTGTCCTTGATAGTACTGGAGGAGAATGGGAGCACCTGTTTGGATAAGACTTTCATAGAGCAGGCTTGTCTAGAAAACTCACCAGGTGTTATGCGAGAAAAATAGGAGAGTAGGAAGGAAGCGAACAGGGGGACCAAGGGAGGCCTGAGAGCAGGAGAGGGAGAAGCGCGAGGAGGAGAGGAGAGTGAGGGCAAGATGTCTTACGTTTTTAGAAATTAAGCATGAGGCCAGATAAGTGCAGAGTGCCAGGGAGGGCAGAGGAGAAGTGGAGACTGCAGTAGGGTTGGTGAGTTCCTTGCAGATTTTGAAAAGTTCAGCCATGTTGTTAGTGGCTGGAGATTTGCAGGCTTGGATATAGGCCCTCTTCTTCGAGCCGATGAAGAGTTGGTATTGACTTTAGAGCAGGCAGCAGGCAAGTTTGTCAGAGGATGTGCTCGAGGCCTGCCACTTCCTCTCAGCCGCTCTGAACTTGCGTTTCAGAGTGACCAGGTCGGAGTCATACCAGGAAGTGCACTTGGAGGCAGGTTTCTTGCAGATCCTCATCACAGGGGCAAGGATGTCCAAACTGTTGGAGATAGAGAGTTGAAAGTTAGTAAGGTCTGTGTCAGAGTGAGAGTCAGTGGTAGGAGTGGGAGGGGGGATGAAGGTGGTGGCAAAAGCGGCAACTGACACTCGATTTATAGGTCAAATGATGGAGAAGGGGGCTTGCTTGTCGGCTGGGGCTTAGCCAGGGGACTCAGGAGGTCCAGGTGAGAGGAAAGGAGAGCATGACCAGTCCAGGAGAGAGGAGCAATGAGAGGGATGGAGAAGGGGATGTCTGAAGAAATGAGAGCATCCAAGGTGTGCTCAGCTGAGTATGTTGGACCAGAGGGAAGAATGGAGAGGGAAAGAGTCACAGAGCTAAGAAATGTTAGAACTGTGTTATCCTTAACACAAACCTTCCCCAGTAAGGGTGCCTTTACTATGTCCTCTTTCATTCTCTAGAAAGCTTCCCCACGCTCCTCTGACCAGCAGAACTGCACTCCCTTTTTAAAAGTGATCTAAGAGGTGTGGAAATCATAGCAAAACCTTGCACAAACTTATGGTAATATTCTGCCAAGTCTAAGAATGACCTGAGTTGATCTTTGTCCTTGGGCTCTGGAGCCTTGCTAAAAGCTTCACCCATGCTCACTTTGGGAGTGATTCCCTTCTCTGACATACAGTGCCCCAGGAATTCCACACTCTCCACTACCATGCAGTATTTCTTGCGATGAACAGTCAAACCCGCCATCTTCAGTCTGAAGAGAATTTCCCTTAAGGTGCTATCATGCTGTTCTAGAGAGCCTGCAAAGACCAGTACATCATCCTGGAGGATCGCTGTGTTTGGGACCCCGTCCAGCACCTTTCCCATCACTCTTTGAAAGACATCACTCTTTGAAAGACTGCAATTGCGGAAGCTAGGCCAAAAGACATCCTACAGAAAATGTGAAAGTTCCCTCAGTGGCAATGCAAGTGTTAACATGCTGGAACTCTAGGGTCAGAAGAATTTGGTGGTAGGCTGCCAACAGGTAAATCACTGTGAACAACTTGGCCTTATCCAAAGTCGCCATTACCTCCCAGATGACTGGTAAGGGATGACGATCTATCCATATGCTTTTATTGAGGTCCCTCACGTCTATCCAAACCCTCAAGTTTCCATTACTTTTGGTGACTACCACCACCAGAGACAACCAATTGGAGCGCTTCACCCTATCAATGTTTTCTTTCTGAAGCAACAAATCCAACTCCTGCTTCAACTTCCCTCTAAGTTGGTGAGGTACCGACCTCACTTTGTGAATCACTGGGTTAGCTCCCTCCTTAACTTTGATATGATGTTCAAAATACTTAAGACTTCATAGCTCATCTGTGAAACACCTTTGGGAATTCACTCTCCCATTTGACTCCAATTTCTGCCACTGATACTTGCTCAGCTATGTTGGCTTGGACGCAAACTCCAAACTTGTACTGTTTATCCCAGCTGAGCAAAGACGACCCTTTGGCCACCACATATACTACATCAGAGCAGCTCCCGCCCTTATACTCAATATGGGGTGGGAATGTCCCCATTAAGTCATTTTTCACCTCTCCATACGCGTATGGGTGTATATCATGTTTCTGTAAGTCCTCCAACCTTCCTCGTACAGCATTTATGTAGGTTTAACTTGAAATAATGGTCCATGGTGATCTGCTGTCCACCTTCACCAGGATGGTCATCAATCAGACCACTCTTGACCCCGTCACAGCGCTAATTTCAAATACATGCTTAACCTGCGCAGGCAGCTGGGACCACCCCACTTGTACTGCCCCACTTGTACCGCTTCCTGTTCAGGGCGGCACGCCCCCAACTCCACTGCATCCACTGCATTTTCTCTGCAAACCCGAGCAAAATGCCCCTTTTTCTTGCACTTTAAACAAATAACATTCCACGCAGGGCAAAGCAGATTTGTTGACAGGTGTCTATCGCTGCCACATTTAAAGCATTTCAAGCCCTTGTTATCACCTCCCTTCCTTGAAGGTCTGATCACGTTTACTTCCTGCTCTTGCTTCTCCATTTTAATGTTCTTCATGTAGTGGATGGTTTGTTCCATCCTCCTCATTACCTCTACCACCTTCACTAGTGATCGATCTTTGGCCAGAAGTTTCTCTTGCACCCTGTTGTTATTGGTGCCAAGTTCTGGGTTCATATGTATTACTCTCAGAGTTTTCGTCACCTTCTCTTAAGGTGTCCCAGGTTCGGCCAGGAACTGAGGTGTTGATGCCATGCTAGTCACTGCCATGACTGCATCAGCAGAGCTGCCTCCACAAACACAATTTCCCACTTAGATACAATGTGCTGCTCCTGTAGTCCTTGCCACATCTTGTTTAGTCCTGGTAAATGAAACTGTCCTGTGTCTCTGATGCACCTGTTTCCTTTATAGTCCTGAACGGTTGCTGGCTGTGCCACAGCTTGCGCTCAAACTAGAGACGATCTGTGGTTACTGGGGACGCTGTTAGGCTGGCAAATCCTGCCTCCGTTGGGCACGCCGCTCATGGTGTTTGGTGCTTTCCTCTAGTGTTGCAGTGCAACATGCTGATGCTCTGGTGTCATGTACATGCTCCACCCCAGAATAACTGAATCAGGCTTGCCCAGCCAAATTGCCCACTGGCACAGGTCTCTGTGCCACTTGACCCCAGCGGGCCACTGGGCACCCACTGAATTCGGCACAGGAGCAGCGCTCTCGACCAGCCATAAAACAGGGGAGGAGTTCCCACAGGCAGCAGCTGTCCCCCACTGCCTCCTCCAGGTCGTCGCCAGTGAAAGACTGAGGCGGACAGGTAAGTTTATATTAGGCCCGCTGGGAACCAGCACAACCGTCCACCATCAAGTCACCAACTCTGTCTCCCTAACAGAAACAGAATCAAACCCTCCCCACATTCCACCAAATCTCTGACCAAGTCAAAACACAACAGAGTTCAACCAGGAGGCCGGAGCCCAAACTTGCATTGAGTAAAAGTGGGTAGGCTTAAGTGGGTAGGCTTAACGTCATGGCAGAGGACTAGGATACAGGAATCCTTTGCTGAGGGCCAGGGGCGTTGCTAGGGGGGGTAAGGGGGATATAGCCCCTGATCTTTTGGTTGTAGCCCCGGATAGAATCTCAGGAGGTACAGCCAAAAGTCTAGCTAGCCCCCAGTCCCAACAGTTCCAACATAAGTTTAGCCCCGGGTCTTTTCCAGACCTAGCAACTCCCCTGCTGAGGGCTATAGTTGCTTTTTTGAGTATTCGCATTTATTCAGGAGAGGGAGGTGGGTGCTGGCAGGTGTTTGAAAAGAAAGGGGTAACATTAGCTGTCATCTTTAAGATTAGGTTCCCTTGGCGGTCACCTATCATCCCAAGAGTTAATGCTACAGCCAGCATGATGAAGAGGAAGGCAACTATATGGCTGTCATCTGCACCAGTGGAAAAGAGGGGAAGAGGGTCCCTACAAATCATGCGAAGAGTAAAAGGTTAAGCACGGGGTGTATTGCACCGTGTTAAGGATGTTGGCAAGGCTCTGGTTGACTTGAAAACCACTGTGAGGACTAGTAATGTGGTTGCTTTCTGGTTCATAAATAAAGATTTGGGCATTGGCAATGACACCACATTTTCTCCGGATCCATCTTGGTGTCCAACCACTGATTTGGACATCGGTTAATTAAAGACAAAAGATATTCTCCTTCCTCCAAGTAATGTGGCAGTCATTGTCTCTTCAAAAATATCTTGCCCTCAACCTCTAAGCTTGCCTGTAGGAGATACCCCTCACTGACACCATTAAGTCCCAAATGTGATTGATGGTCCTCCATTTGAGCTCTGAGACATGTTCTCTTCTGAGTAAGGAGTGGTGAGCCCAATATAGGCTCACCAGGTGGCTGTCCATAATCTCTTGTATAAAGCTGTTTGTTAAAGGTATAACCAACTAACATTATCGGTATGTTTCAGTCATGAGGTACTGCAAGCTTCCAGGCACCATGCTTGACTAAACCATTTGTTTTTAAGGGCAGAGGATGTCATCAGAGCTAGATTTCATTACATTTCATCTCCTTAATGTCAGAAACCATGGCACATAGTCATTTATTTTTTCACTCTTCGCCTACAAAAATCAGCTATTAATTAGGAGGTCCATAATTGGCCTAGTTAAGATTTCTTTGGACAAAGCTAACTTAAAAATGGATTCCTTACAAATAGTAGTGGACTCCTTGACTGCAATGTGTTCTGCTTTGAAGAGGAACATTTCCCTTGCCCCATTAGCAAATGCGTCCCATTACCTGACTAAAGCAAGAACATCTGGTGTGGCCCTGGGTTCAGTCCAAGAACCTCTGGCCGCACGGGGCCTGAACTGTGTGTTGAATGGCCTTAATGAGTCTTTGGCGGTCTTACCTTGTTAATCATGATCAAGCATGATGGAGAGCATAGTAGTGTCCCTGGGTCAATTCACCAGGTGCAGAATGCTCCTCCCAGGGACATCGTTTAGGGTAGCAAGGGGTCACAGCTGCGACCCCCTGAGCTCTCCCTGGCTACCCCTAAAAAAGTATGTTTTATTTATTTATTTAAATGTAAGCTCCTGGGCTGTGGCCAGTGCCATGATGCTCTTTGTTTCTGCAGTGGAGGGCTTTCTTGTTCACGCCACTTAAAAAAACAGAGGGTTCCACAAGTGTAACACTTTGAGCAGTGACCCTAAATAAGAAAGAACGGGAATAACAAATAATTTGTTTTCTGGAATTCTATACAATAATTGCTGGGAGGAGGGATAGCTCAGGGGCAACATGTGTGTCTTGGAAGCAAGACAATGAAGCACAAAAGTGGTTTGAATCCCAATCCCGCGATTGGAAACCACTCGCTGGTATAAGCGCGTTATAGATGAACAATACATTTAGTTTTATTAAACTCAATAAAGGTTTATTTCAGTCACACTTCAGGGAGCGAGACACTAATTTAGTCTGTTCTTAAACACTTCACCTCAGACTTTCACTCTTCTGAGGTTGATAAATGAATACCAACACATTTTGGTTGATATTGTATGTATATTTGTTCTGTATAAAGCGCTCAAGCATAAGTGCTAACTGATAACACATCATTATCATTTGGCCTTGGGCGTCTGCTTGCATTCACAGTAATTCGGTAATATGTGCATATACACACTGATATTAACGATACATATGGTGATCCATTCTTGTATGAGATGTATATCACATTAGAGTGATTACGTAACCATATTTTTGTAGTGTACTTAGGGACAATGCTATGTGATGCCACTTCCTGTTTTGTCAATGGGTGAAAGGTCGTGTTCCATCGCTTCTCGTAATGTCACTCCGTGAGGTCAAGGGTCGTGTGATGTCACTTCCACAACCACTGCTATTTTGGTGAAATGACGTCCCTGGCTCCTCCCTCTTTAATTCAGGCCCAAATAGTTTGGCATCCTCTAGAGAGCAAGGAGTGACAGGCCCAATCAGTTTGGCTTCCTATAGGGAGAAAGGAGTGACACCTCAGGAGCTTAGTTTGACCTGTTATAGTCACACTGGTACTGTTTTCCATCTTCCTCCTAAGGTCTTGCCATTTGTGGTATTAGTCATACAGGTTCCCAAGTTGCGACTTAGTCATAGTGAGTTGGCAGTCTCTTTAATCATAAAGTGTGTTCATCTTATTAAGAAAAGAACACGCCATGTACTTGAACCAGGGTGAAATCTTGAAGGCGATTGGAGTGGTGTGGGTAGATCGGATATAAAAACTTCTGCAGAGTGATTATGTTGTTATCACTTGTAGGTCCCAAAGTATTGCCGGAGTATGGGTACCTCACCTGCATTAGATACTTCAATTTGGGAAATTCCCTTAGGTTTCTTTTACAGACGACCGCATCAGTAGCAGGCGGACACAGCACAGTCATTCAGCAGAGGTGTTTGGCCCTGGCAAATGGTAATAGCTCAAGTTATAATCACACAGGTGACACACAAAGGTGTAAAGAGCACACACCTTTAGTCCCACATAGTCATACAGACGCATCTATAACTGAGATCTTTTTTAGTTCAGCCCATGTTGAGCCCAAGACTTGTATGCCTGCATTCATGCTACCGACCCCAGTATTCCAGAACATGCCTGGTATCCAACCTCAACATCCTCTCATGGAACGTGACTGGTCAGTGGTTGAAGCATGAGTCATTGGATATGAACATATTTTTTAATAACTATGATCTGCATCTGATTTTGCCCCAGGAGATTAGTTTCCTCCTTCCTCCCAAGTTAAATGGGTAGCTTACTGTCGTGAAGCTGGCCATGAAAAATGCTAAAGGTCACAACTCAGGACGATTGTGTATTTGGGGTGCGTTAGATCCCCACCTTGAGGAGATTAGTGTTTACTGGCCACATATTCAGGCTTTAAGAATGCAGATCTACTTGGATACATATATGTTATTGATTAACTTTTACAATTCACCATCGTTTGGTTCACCTAAACCACGTAACTAATTTGGAAAGTGTGGTCCTGAACTTAGCATCTCAGCTACACTGTGATTTTTTTTAACACTTAAATCTTTCCTCAACTACTCCACTTAGTATAACTCTAAGCTGTCTACGTGAAGATGCTCTCTCCATGAAAAGCAATTTGGTGGGAAACTCTTTGTCCTGATGAGTCCCTCTGGAATATTAAGAAAGAGTGTGGGGGCCCCTCTACTGAGAACAAACATGGGTCAAATACCCTGTTCTGTGGAGATTCTCCACTCAGGAAGGTATACAACAACGTTTTAGCACACTGCAGCCTTCACAAAGGAGAAATATCCATTTGCCTATAAGTCTGGTCCCACACACAAGAGCAGTCTAGCACTGAAATGCCAGGCAACTCTCCCCTGAACAAGAGTGCCATCAGCAACCCCAGAATCGTGTTTCGGCCTCCTTAGTGAGGTGAAGCTAAACCTCTCTAAAGCACAGTGAGCAAGGAGTCCAAGTATGGTTTACCCAGGATTACTAAAGCTAAAACCCCAGGTTTTCCAAATTAAGAAAGGGTGTGTGAGCCCCTCTACTGAGAGCGAACATGGGTAAAATACCCAGTTCTATGTAATTTCTTCCACCCAGGAGGGTCTACAACCAGGTTCCAGCTCACTGCATCCTTCACAGAGGAGAAATATCCATTTGCATGTCAGTCTGGTCCCACCCACAAGGGCAGTAGAGCACCGAAATCCTAGGCAATTCGCCCCTGGACAAGTGTACCATCAGTAACCCCAGACAACTGTTTCGCCCTTGTTGGGCATCCTCTGTGAGGTGAAGCTGAGCCTCTCTAAATCACAGTAAGCAAGGGGTCCATGTCTGGATTACCAGGGGTTAAGTGCTAAAAAGTAAATTGGGGGGACTCATCAAAAAACGCAATGGGAATGGGAACCACCCAAATTGCCCAGTGGACGAATGGCATTTGCCTATAATAAAATCAACACACACACACAACCAAGAGAGAATATTGTCTTCTAAAAGTGTTTTTGAAAACGTTAAAAAGTGTGCATGATTTAATATCCAAGAACCAATACTAATGTTTTCCCTGGGATTTGCAGTACCGAAATGGGACATTTCACCTTTAGTCATTTGTTATTTTTCATCAGGTTATATAGTGCAGTGGTAAAGTGTCCGCCTGCAAACCTGACAACTGCATTTCGATCCCTGAGGTCGGCGTTAATTCATAAATTCAAAGAGGACATTCAATGTTTCTCATTTTAGCTGGGGGGGGACTCTGAGTCCACCCTGTGAAAAAAGTGGGTGGACTCTGTCGCCACGCGTGTACCCTCGACTTGAGCCCTGTGGATTACCCTGGGGTATTTAGGGTAAAAACGCAGGTTTTAGATATTAGGAAAAGGCACAGGAGCCCCCATACTGAATACAACTCTGTTGGGTGTGTCAGAACTCAATATTTCTGAGACACAGGGCTCGTAGGTGGCAGCAATCTTTTAGGCTTCGCATGATTTTATACCCAAACTTAAAACAGGCTTTTTCAGTCCCATGCAATAGTCAAACTTGACCGAGTCAGACTGTATTTTGGCAGGTTTAACAGCTCTTGTAATACTGCTAAATTAAATCTGCTTCATGACATCAAAGCTCCAATTAGGTCACATGGTCAGATCTTAGATGCTCACCAGGTATAAAAACTGCATGTAACCAGGTGTGGTAAGTCAGAACCAGGAGACAGACAACACATTGCGGTTTGTAAGAGGATTGCTTTATTTAAGTGCCCAAAACCCTATAATAACTCTAGGCTTCTGTCCCTACACTGAAAGAAAGAAAAGAGTTCAAAAGAGTGCACATCAGGATGTCATACAAAATCAAGTCTGCCCACGATCTAGAAACCTAAGCTAGTCTGATCTCTAGCCCTAACATTAAAACGGAAGAAAATCTAAGGAAAACGCAAAAAATGCCCTAGGGCCCATCTGCCCAAGTGATATGCTTCTGGCTGGTTTCTGCCCCCCACTGTACTGTCTCTGGATTAGACAAGGCTACTCATCCTCAGCAAGGTTTCACTTTGATCGCCAGCAAATGTCGCTGGGTATTTTACCCTATTTACAGTTCAAGTAAGAATGTTCAATAAGCCTACAGATTCAGGTCCTGTATGAAACATTTCCTGTAAATGTCTCTGATTAGCCAAGCCTCTTCTGGCTTGGTTTGAAACCCCTTTGGCTCCAACTGCTCCCTGGGATCTCGGTTTCACACCCTCTCTTGGGGTCAGTTTGATTGCAGCCCACTCTGGGCCAAGCAGATTCTCACCCACACGAGCGAGTAAGGTGTACCGTATCACTGATCCTATCACCATTTTATTAATTGGATGAAGAACTCAAGTGCAACATACTCACCTCAGGAATGAGACGATGCTGTGTGACAAGGGTTTGACACCGTAGTTAGGTCGAGTTGGCCTTTTTTACTTTTAAGGTCAATAAACCCAGTACAAGTGGTCAATAACATCCCTGATTATTGCAATCCGTCTTCATGAGATGCTATATAAATCTCACAATTTATATTGTTATTATTATTAACATTATTATTAATTACATATTGGATTAGCCTATGGGGTAATCTGGAGGCCAGTGTATACAAACCCACACTGAAATACATTTAAGGCTTGGGTTCTAGTATGAAGATCCCATCTGTAGTATTTATGATGAAACCGTTTGTAGGCATTGGGCTTTGGAATCCTGTGGAAGACTCCAACTATGACCATTAGGGATTCCCTTCGGGAAATGATAGAGATTTTGGAATGTGAGAAGGGTGGTGATGTTGAATAATCAGGAGAAATGTCCCTTGAACTTGTAACAGCTTATTGAAAGGCCACCCTCAACATGGTGTTCCTTCCCTCCCCAATCTAGGTGTCACACAATAAACGGTTTAATGTCAGTTTTCTATTCAGCCCTATTTCTGATGCATATCACACCCCTTGGATCCCTCCCCCTGAACTACCAATGAGCCAATAACTAGGTGGGTGTACAGGACATATTTTTTGTATTTATTTGCCTGACAGGTAATAGAACATCACACTAAACTGCCACACACCAATTTATCCGTGGCGCAACACAATAAACTTCTCTCCACATAAATAACTGATACAATTTGGTTGGTAAAACTCAAATCACATTATTTTACTTTATACACATTTCAAAATAAATGATCATCAACACTGGTCCTTGAATAAAATCACTTTACATTTGCAATGCTGTACAATTCTGGTTTTCCTGTGCACATAAAAGGCTAGCAGCAAATAAACACAGGGCGATTTAGCAGTGGGGTTTTCAGCCCCCCCACCCCCCACTTTGGTCTGTGTTGGGGAAGTCAGACTGAAAAATTGGGTTGATTTAAGAATATGGGATTTCAACCCATCCCTCACCACCCCGCCCCCCACTTAAAGGCATTTGTTGGGGAAGCTGGATGGTAAAAATTGGGATGATTTGAGAATTTTGGATTTCAGATCCCCCTCCACTTAAAGGTCTGTGTTGGGAAGATGGATGGTAAAAATTGGGATGAATTTAGAATTGTGGATTTCAGACCCCCCTTCACTTAAAGGCCTGTGTTGGGGAAGCTGAACAGAAAGGTTGCCCAATTAAATTACAGACTATAGTTTTCATTGCACACTGGTAGTGAGCTTTGTCAATGTCAAATTCTAACAAAATCACCCTGTGGTGTTCTGCCAAGGGGAATTAATTAAATTAATATGTGTTTAGTTAAATAGGCTATAGCACGGTTTTGCCATTGCCCTTTGCTATACAGGGAATGGATTTAAGGCCAGCAGATTCCCCCACCTTTTGGTGCAAAGGGTTCAATTCTACTTACAAAGAAAACCTTGGTTTAAAGGTTTAAAGTTCTGGTAAACCAGCTGCAAGGCAGGACCCTCTCGAAGGGCAGGGTAGGGGTCGGGTCACTCCACTCTCAAGGATGGCCCCCATCTCTCCACCATAGGACCCAGTCAGCTTTTATGCCTCCCAGTACAAGACAACTAAACCCAGACACAATCTCAGCCAAAACTCCTTTTGATGTTTTCTTGTGGCTGTCAGATGATAGGTTTTAGCAGCTATCTTGATGGTCATTTTAGTAGCTCTCCCCTCTGATGGTAATTTTGGCAGCTCTTTCCCTTCCTCATAGTGCATGCACTTTATATATCAATGATGACACCATCAAGTTTACAACATTGGGCAGTTCCCTGCAAGAGTTCTCGCAATGGGGATTTGCCAGTTGCCCTTATCTCTCCTCCCAAGTCCAGCCTCTCTCTATGGATTGGTTAAGGAGTCTGGAGCAGACATATGGCAATTCCCATTTGCAATCCCTTTTGTCTTCATGTCACCTTTTTGCAAACATATATATATTCTGCTTCAGCTAATCATGGGGAATTTAATAAAACAACAGCCAGGTCCGCACCATGTTGCACGGCTGTTTAGCAATTTTCTGCCATTTATACAAAAAGCATTATTGCAGTTTATTCCCCACATAGCTAATTTTACGCCCCACCAGTTCTTAAATCAGGGAAATGTTCATAGCAACCAGGAACACCTTTTAGCTCACCATTACAATTCCCTAAGTCACAGGTGGATGAATTTTATTTCAATAAAATCGCCTGGGAAGTACTTAAAAAATGACACATCAATCAAGGAAGTACGACTAATGGTTGCTGAGAAAAATGCCTAAATGATAATAGTCCTTTTATATTAATAGGAGATCTTTAGGTTATGCAAATTGGAGCCCTCCTCTCCCCAGCACCATTTGCCTCTATGGTCCAGCCTGTGACCTGAGTTTATTTTTGTATTAATCTCTTTGTTGTTTGAAATTGGTAGCTGCTGGTCGTAAACACTTGGGAGGCCTTGGCAACACAGAGATCCCCCTCCCCAAATTTCAGTCATGAACCGTCTAGAGCCATTTGCTCTGCGCAGAAATGAGCTTTCAGAGACACGAAGATTGGGGAAAGTCTATTTTATCAGCCACACTTTATTGCAGTTGTAAACAGCTGGGATGCCAGCCAGGCTTTCAGTGGGTAAGCCTTTTCACATAGCGCGTCCTTGTGTTACGTGCAGAAACCCCCACAGTCTGCTTTAATAGGCCCAGTTTCTATGTGAAGGTTTTTCTTATTTTCTTTGCTGAAAGCTGGCAATCCATGCTTCATGTGGCCCTTCAGTTTCGTTTATTTGGGGGCTTTGATTAATCCCTATAATATCCTGGCATTTGAAACAAGGATAGTGGGTGGATGAAGGCTCATGTTCCCTTCATTATACGAAAGGAGGCAGGGAAGCTACTTATGCAGTTCATATTGGGATACCACTCCCTGAGCTAAATGCTAAGAGGAGCAAGGGCTTAACGGCCAGACTCTGTCAATGCAATCATAAGAGTGTTGCGTCTGTGATGCACTTTTAACTCTCATACCCTTGTTAACATGAGAGGGCAATGGAAGTAGTGGCCGCCAATTTCACTGCGGCCTGGCGTGAAACAAGAAGCGCTCTTGCTCCTTAGAATTGTGGGCTTTGCATAGACAGATATAGGGAGTGGTGTGAGAAAGGGATGTTGGATTGTATTATGGAATTTTTCATTTTAATTGCTCATATCTTAGTATGGTTATGTCTTATTTTATGGACTGTTGTCTACTCATTATATTTTAAGTATATATATTTCTAGGATATTGCATTGTGTTATATTGTAATGCCTTTTGCTACACAAAAAGACATGATGGTTGAAGAAAGAAATAGCAAAAGAGACAGAAAGTGAGTCAGAGAATGGCAAAGAAGGAGATATGAAGAGGGACAATAAGGAAAGCTAGATGAAGTGAGAGAGAGGAGTGTGCAGAGATGGGGAGACTGTAACTCTGGGCTTCATTATAGGTTTGGCGTTCCAGAACTACAGGTGCTGGTAGCAACATACCAGCTCCCTTTCCGGACCACCAAACCGAGTTTGCCGGCAGGGGCACAGAACTCCCGGCATGCCTGGCCTGCCCGGAATACAGACCCCTACTGGCAGTGTTTTCACTGAAGCACTGGCAGTGTCCCCATGAGGATTTATCGTTACGCCGCTGCTTATGATATCCCGGTGACACCGGGATATCAGGAGGCGGAAATGGTGTTACCAGGTCTGCGGCAGCTTACTGCCTACTGGAGGGTTTTATCGCCGACCTCGTAATGAGGCCCACATGACTGAGAGACTGTGCCTGAGACAGTCAACCTAGGACATAGGAGTAGGACTTGTATAGAGGTGAAGGAGAAGATCTATGATTAAGGGCTGTGAATGAGAAGGACTGTGACAAAGAACTGTGAAGAATGAGAAAAAATGATGAAGGATTAGGATGAAGGTGGAATGTGGGAAAATATTATGACAGCAGAGCAAGAATCTCATGGAGGAGATGGGCTAGTGATGAACTGTGATGAAAGAGAAGGACTGTGATGAAAGAGAAGGGCTGTGACAAAGGCTGTGAGGAATGAGAACCGTGACAGAGAGGGACTGTGATGAAAGATTGTGATAATAGAGAAGGAATGTCATAAAGATGATAGACTAATGAAGGACTGTGATGAAGGAAAGAAGTGTGATGGAGGATTGCGAAGAAGATGGACTGTAATGAAAGACTGTGATGAGAATATAAATAAGGATGATTACAAAGAAGGAATGTGATAGACAGTTATGAAGGTGAAGGACTGTGATGCAGGAGAATGACTGTGATAAAGGAGAAGGACCTTGATAAAGGACTGTGTTGAAGGAGAAGGACTGTGATGAAGCACAACTGATGAAGGAGAAGGACAAGGATTGAGACAAAGGAGAAAGAATGCGAGAAAGGACTCTGATGAAAGAAATTAACTTTGATGAAGTAGAAGGACTCTGATGGGGAGGACTGTGACAAAGAAGAATAACTGATGAAGGAGAAGAACTGTAAGGAAGGACTAATAAAGGAGAAGCGATGTAGTGAAGGACTGATGAAGGAGAAGTGCTATAGTGAAGGACCGAAGAAGTAGAACTGTAGTGAAGCACTGATGAATGAAAAGCGCTATTGTGAAGGGCTGACGAAGGAGAGGAACTGTGACAGAGGACTCTGATGAAGGAGAAGGAATTACAAAGGACAAAGACTGTGACAAAGGAGAAGGACTATGAAGAAGAACGACTCTGATGAGAGGGGGCTGTGATTAAGGAGAAGGTCATTTTTGAAGTGGAAGGTATGTGATGGAGGAGAAGGCAATGACAAAGGAGAAGCACTATGATGAAGGAGAAGAACTGTGATGAAAGAAAGTGGCAGTTTGGAACACCCAAGGCTTCTAGCATGTGTTTCACAATCACAATAAGGCTTTTCACTTAAAAGACTTCAACATTTTGCTACTCCAAGAGGTATGGCTCCGGAACACACAATCCTGGATGGTTATGAAGTACGTTTTTTCAAAAAAATATGCTCATAAAGGAACTAAAGGTTGTCCCTATGGAGGACTGATTGTAGAAATCCGAAGTAACCCAGGGGTAGTCTTTAAGATTTTGTACAATGGTTCACCTCATTTTCTTGTACTTAAGTTGACTTGGAATTACATTGTTGCAGAAAAAGAACATGAAATACTAATCACACTACTTATAGGAATCCTCTCAAGATAAAACAAACCATTTATTTAGATACTTTATCTGACATCTTAAGTGGTTTGTTTGTGACCACTCACTCTACTAATAGATTGGGTAAAACAAGAAGCTCTGCTCTCGAAGAAAGTTTTAAATCTTCCAAATTGCTTGCCTATTGTGACACTAAGATTTGAATTTGGATTGCTTTCTCTTCAAACTATAATGCATTTGAAAAAGCTTTGGTCATATAGGAATATATTAGATCCTGCCCCTAATTCTTTATTTTGTAATTTACATAATCTAATGCTAACAGGGAAAGGCCTGTATGCAAATGTTTGTATTAAAGCTTGCAATGATTTACTAGAAAGGTTAGACCAAACTTTAGTTTAATTGATCATCCATAGACTGTGAAAAAGAAGCTCTGGAATTGGGATTCATTGCTCACAAGGAGATAAGTAGGGAAATTACGTTTCCGAAAAGTGCCTCCTTACAAGTATGGCAGAGCGGGAATAAATTGACGGTAACAAAATGACGGCCAATGTTCCTGCTCTGCCATGCTATTAGTATGGCCTAGAAGGGGAGGATTTACCTCATGCTGGAGATAAATCCTCCAACTCCCTACCTAAAAATTGTCAAGATTGGCAGAATGACTGCGGTGGCGAATAAATTGGGATTTGCACCACCACTGGCACTTGTAATCTGGCGGTAATAATGCCGGACCAAGTGGCAGTAGCAGTAATTCAGTTTGGTGGATTTACCGCCTAGATACCACCAAACTCGTAATGAGGCCCATGTATAAAAGATTGAACCTATATCCTACTTCCAAAATGATAGGTGCGAGATATGTGATGAAGGACTGTATTGAAAGGGGAGGACTGTGACCAAGGACTGTGATTAAAGTGAGGACTGTGTCAAAGGCCTACGACAGTGGAGTACTGTGATGAAGAAGAACTGTGCCAAAGGAGACGGACTGACAAAGTACTGTGAGGAAGGAGAAGGACTGTGATGAAGGACTATGAAGAAGAAGAAGTGTGAGGGAGGACTGACGAAGGATGGTGCTGAAGGAAAAGACCTGTGATAAAGAAGAAGAGGTGGATGAAGGAGACATACTGTGTTGGGTTTTGACAAAAAAGAAGGACTGTGATGAAAGATAAGGACTGTGATGAAGGAGAAGAATTGTGGTGTACATCTACTGTGACGAAGGACTGTGATGAAGGCAGAGGACTGTGACAAAGGAGAAAGATCCTGATGAAATACTGCACTGAATAAGACTGTTTTGGACCATGTACTGTAATGAAAGATAAGGACTGCAATGAAGGAAAATGTCCTCGATGAAGAAGAACTGTAATAAAGTGCAAGACTTCCGAAGGGCTTATGAAGGAGAAGGACTGTGACGAAGAAGGACTGAATAAGGAGAAGCATTATGGTGAAGAAGAACTGTGATGAAGGAGAAGGACTGTGATGAAGTAGGCGGCTACAGCAAATAAATAATGTTATGAAATAAAAACAAGTGTGATGAAGGTGAAGTACTGTCACAAAGGGGATGCACTGTTATGAAGGAGGAGGACTGTGATGGAGGATAAGAAAGGACAGTGGGGATGAAGAAAGGCTGAGGAAGAGATGGCAGAGACGAAGCACTGTGAAAGAGAGTGTGGCAAAGGAGAAGGACTGTGATGAAGAAGGATTGTACTGAAGTATAAGGACTGTGCAGAAGGACTCTAAAGAAGGAGAAAGACTTTGAAAAGGGAGAAACATTCTGATGAAGGACTGTGAAGGGCAGGATTATATTGAAGGAGACTGTGACAATGAAGAAGGAAGGATGGTGACAAAGGAATGTAATTAAGGAGAAAGTCTCTGATGAAGGAACAGCTTTGTGACAAAGGAGTGTGAGAAATTAGAAAGCTGACAAAGGAAAAAGACAAGAACTGTGGCAAAAGAGAAAGGAGGAGCCAACCAACCGGGTGGCTCGGATTGCAGCCTGATTCCCATGATCTCAGCCCACGTTCCAAGCTGCCTGATTGCTGCTTCCCCTGCTGTGCCATCTTCCCTCATCCCCCTAACTTTCCCTCTTGTTTTTCGCTACCTACCCACCCCCTGCTCCACTTACCTGATTCATTCTGCGGCGCCACCCAGCCACCGCCGCCGGCCCATGTCCTTTCTGGTTGCCATGGAAATTAACGAGGGGCTCCCTATGGAGTCCCATCTGCCAGCTCCACGGCAGCCTTCTTGAGTAAATATTTTGCACCCCGTTCATTCAAACAAAATACATTGCTGTTATCACCCCGGGCTTCCTAATTGAAAACATGGGGTGCTAAGAGCAATATGCCCTCATCCTGGGGGCTTCACTGGCTGGTAATAACACTCGGTGCCCAGCGTTAAGACCCTCGCTTCGTTTTGCATATAACTTGGAACCTCTGGCCTTTACTAGCTGGTGAAGCCCCGAGAGTGGGTGCTTATTGCTTAAGGATAAGGACTGTGATAAAGTAGTACTGTGATGAAAGAGGACCGTGATGAAGAAGGACTGTGATTTAGGAGAGGGAGAGTGATGAAGGAGAAAAGACTATGGCAATGGAGAAGGACTATGATGAAGGAGAAGCACTGTATTGACGGAGAGGACTGTGTTGCAGGATATGACTTTGATGAGGGAAAAGACTGTGAGGAAAAAGAAGGATTGAAAAAAAGGAAAAGGACTATGATGAAGGAGACAGGCAATGATGGAGATAGATTACAATGAAGAAGAACTGTGATGAAGGACTGACAAATGAGAAAGACTGTGATGAAGAACTGCAATAAAGAAGAAGGACTAACAAAGGACAAGGGCTGTAACAGAGGAGAATAATTCTGATGAAGGACTTGGTCGAAAGAGAATGATTGAGACCAATGACTGTGACAAAGGAGAAGGACTACGACAAATGACTTTTATGAAGAAGTACTTTGATGAAAGAGAAGGGCTGACAAAAAAGTACTGTGACAAGGGAGAAAAACTGTGGCAAAGGTGAAGCCCTGTTATGAGTGAGAAAGACTGTGATGAAGGAAGACTTTGATGAAGGAAACTGTGATGAAGAAGTATTGTGATGAAGGGGTACTGCAGGGGGAGATATAAATGAAGGACTGTGAAGAAGGAGAAACACTGTGATGAAGGAGAAGAGTTGTGACGACAGAGAAGGACTTTGCCACAGGAAAAGGACTATGATGAAAGTAGAAGGCTATGACAAAGGAGAAAGACAATACCATAGCAGGCCTGTGATTAATGAGTGTGATAATAGGGAAGGGATGTGATTGATTGTGATGAAAAAAAAGGACTGCGATGCAGGAGAAGGACTGTGATGAAGGAGAAGATTTATTACAAAGGAGCAACCAAAAACTTGCATAGGAATATACATTTTTTCTAAGTATACTCTCTTTCATCAGCATGGCAGGCAAGACCATGGTAATGCACGTAACATGTGCCAAAAGGACAGAATTTCTTTAAAAGGTTAGTTAATATCATATCAACTCCTTATGTCTGCAATACTTTTACTTATTTTCCATCTATTTTGGAAATATATATATGCATATATTTATATATGTATATGCAAAACGTGTTTATTTTTTTATTTCAAAACAGCATCAGTTACGTAAAATACCCTCAACACAATAATGTATATAATGGAAGAATAAAATACATGGGGCCTTCTCTACATAGACATCACAGATACTAACATCTTGAGTTCATTCGAGCAGCAAAAGTTCTTAAGAACTTAATATTGTGAATTCAAAAGAAGTTTCCAAGTCATTATACAAGGTCTGAACTGGACAATGATAAATGATTACAGACTTCGACCGCACAGTTGGCAGGGAGAGCACAAGCCATTGACTGTTTTGACCTTATCATTGCAGTGCAACAGTACAACTACTAATAACTATGAGGAAGCCCAATAGCAGTTGTCTTATTGTCCGGTTCAGACATTGTATATGACTTGTAAACTTTTATGATTGAAGATGTTCAGCGGAGTGCTGCCTGGTTAAGGCTGCACCCTCCCCACCCCGTCAAACGCACTTTCTCGTCTCCCGCTGGTCAATTATACACCTTTCTGCTGTGGCGTGGCTTGTGCTCCTCCCTCCCTGCATCCCCCCAACCCCCGCTACTTTTTGCTACCTCAGAGACCATGAATCCTATTGTGATTGTGGTCTCCAGAGTGTCAGGCTGCAGCACGCTGCACCGCGAATGACACTACGTGCAGCACGCTTTTGTGCGTCACACTTCAGCCCTGTGGCCTGGAGACGGCACTCGAAAATTGCAGTGGTTATGAATGATTGAAACCATTCCAACCAACGTTCTTTTGATTGTTTTAGGGAGCCGCCCCCAGTAACTATGGGTCTGCCCACATGTGCGTCAGGAGTGTCCTGTCTCTATGGTCGCAATCTACACTTTACTGATAGATAATGGCATAACATGTCCAGGGTGTTTGTGGTCAGGGTCGAACTGGGGCCTAAAATTGTCTCTGGCGCCAATGAAAATGTGGCCCACCGTTGCAAATGTCAATTCATTCCTTTTGTGACAGACTGTGTGAGTAGTACCCCAGGGGGAGGTTTTTGATCAAATGTGATGCAAATTGTGCATTTTAAAGAATATTTATTCAGTAACACTGGTCAAAACTACTGGCCGCACGGTGAAGTAACTTATTAAACTGGCCCACATGAGCCAAAAAAAGTGGCCGACTTTGACCCAAAAAACGGGCCCACCCTGGCATTTTGTGTTTTTGGTTTGGGCATTGCCCTGTAGGCCAGTCCGGGCCTGTTTGTGGTCCAGAGCAGAAGAGATGCGGGCTTAGCAGTGTGGACTTCTCTGCCCCCTGTGGGGTAGTTTCAACACTGATTTGCATGTGATGTTTCCTCTTCTGTGATAATTAAAGGGGCGCTGCCCAGAAGAACTGCCAGTGGTTATGACTTGTTGGAAGATTTCTATCTGTCACTTTTAGGCTGCTTCAGTATCATGAATGCTGCCATGTGGCAGTGCATGCAGGTAAAAATCAGTGCCGAGGACAGTATGCTGGTCTGGCATTCACGCCCCTGAAGAAATCTATATCATAGTGGTTCAGGAGCCGAAAGGAACTATGACCATTCCTGCAAATTGGACCTGGGAGATGACACACCATGCATAATTCTTTCAAGCAGATCACTCAGGAGCCTTCATTAATTTGTAGGAATAGTGAGGAAAGGGGCAGGCACGTTAGAGTCACTCCTGAGATTATGGAAACTACCAGCGACCTTTGATCCGGAAGTTGTACAGGGGCACTGCAGGAGAAGACACTTTACACAGCGCTCTTTCCTACACTAACCCTGGGTGGCAATATCAATCAAATGGCAGCTGCTCATCGGCTGGTAAGACTACTAGATCCAGTTCATCACCATCCCCCATGGACAGGGAGGCGACTTGTAGATGTGCAGAGGAAATGGACTGCGTTTGGAACACTCTGATGTTTGGGATTATTGTTTCACGCTTTGGGAGAGATGCAATGTATGCGCTGCAGATGTGGGAGTTTAGCCATATACCCCCCAGCCACTCCCCCCACACACCCACACACCTTTTGTGTTGTACCAGTGACACAACCCAAAATATCATGAAAGCCAGCTCTAATGTCCTTGTTTTAAATACACAAATGTGTTAGCACATGGAGCATCCTACCATCTGGTGGTAAAATACTATATGTTCCACAAACGTGGTGTTAGAGTGGAGAGACAAGAATGCTATAGGAATTATGAGTGGTAGTTGTGAAAATTAGAAGATAAGGGTCCATATTGGGTACTAATTGTATCCACCAGGTGGATAACCGTAGGCACAGTTGGATTACAAAATGTAATCCCACTTTGGCCTGGTGGTTGAGAAAGAGGGCTGAGCCGACCCTTGCGCAGTTCAGTCAATTCAAACTGGTGGTACCCTTCGAGGAGGGGGGCATTTGGTGTCCATACCTCCAGTGCTGGAGCCTCTGTGGCCCCCCATGGATTTCCACGGGTTTCCAAAGTGCTAATAAGGTACGTTTTCTTTTACACTATGGCAGTCTTTGCCCTAGTGCTTATACCATGCAAAATGACACTTGCACCGTTGCATGGTCTGTGTAATGCGGCCCCATGGTGTCTAATGTGCTGTGCTACTGCATGGATTTGTCATAACACTGAGCTCGAACAAATTAATGCACCGTTCTAAAGTGATTTTTGTGTTTTATTTGCAGTTATTCTGCCACACATTGCCAGCGCCACGATTGAAACGCGGAACGCCATGGCCGCCCTGGCTGCAAACAACCTGCTGGCCGGCCTCCAGGGCGAAGCAATGCCCAGAGAAGTGCCGCTCTGAAGCTCTTGCCAATCAACACGTCGGTCAGCCTCTTGCTGGGGGGGACAGACCTCCCCTCTGTCGTGCCTTCATTCATATTAAATCTCAAATGGGTCAACAAAAGTACAAACGCAACTCCTTTCATTTGGAATATTGAAGTTCAACATAAGGCTACACGCTTCCCTGAATCCTTCAGCCATTTTAGACTCTTTTATAGGGTAATATTGGACTTGAAAATAAAAGGCAACCTACTGCACAAGCATTTTGGATTTCTTGCAAGAAGGACATGTCGGAACATGTTCCACCCTGAGAAAGATTCAACCACCAGAGTCAACTGAGTTCCAAGTGAATCAACTGCTTCAGCACCATTTTTTTTAACATATCTTGGAGGTTTGAGTTGGGCAAAGTGGGAAACTGCAGCAGCAGCAGCGACCATTGGGAGCAAGTGGTTGAAAAAGAAGTGCTTCATTCAAAAGGCAGGTCCACGCGCACAAAGGCACCTCCTTGGCAGTGTTGCCATCCACACCAAAAACCACCTACACAGTGAGCCAGCATTTGATGCTACCCTTCCAAATCAATCCGACCTTAAGAACATAATTCCCCCCAACCATAGGATCTCTCAAACACCACACTGCCCAACCTTGTTTTCCACATAGAACTTTATGCCCATTCTTTTCCCCTTTTCCCTCGTTTCTTCTGGACCATACAGTCCCTTATCTGGCCTCACAGCCTTCTCCAACTTCTCAAACATCCTGGTGTGTATTCAACTGGGCCTATCAGGTCACCGCCCTCTGCCTACTCTGGGACAGTGCTCATAAATCCTGCCTCCCAATTAAACCCCTCTTTAACCCCACGCTGACAGATTGTTTTCCTTAGCTAGTGATGTATTAGCCCTGATCTCCAAACAGGCAGCAACCTCAGCCTATACCAGATAGGCTCTTTAAAATCTAGACATTGCAATCTATACAAATCGAATTGTTTACTGTTTGACCCAACCGATGAACACAACTGAGTTCCTCCCCAAGGCCCTACTATTCTTATATGATGGGAGGTCATTCTAAAGCATCCCGGCCTCACGATGAGCTGTGCCTGTGTCCTGTGGGTATGCACACAGGCCAACATATTCGCTGTGGAAGGGGTGTTGCTAGGTCTGGAAAAGATCTGGCGCTATGCTAATGTCGGGACTCGGGGCTAGCTAGCATTTTGGTTTTCAACTCCTGTGCCCACATCCGTGGCTACAACAAAAAGATGCAGGGCTATGCATCCCCCCACCCCCAGCTTCCCTCTAGTGACGCCTCTGCGCCGTGGGCTTGTCAGTCAGCTCAGTGACACAGCCTCATGGCACCCACTCCCAAACTCACAGGAAGATGGGCCCCTCAAGGTAACCTTTTTGACTCTGAAATGGGGGCCAATGCCAATGTTTCATGAACACGAAATGTTAGCAGACATGTTACAGGTCCTGGGCCACATCCTGGAGTAGTACACGCGGACAGGAGAGAAAAGGACCCTGCACATGTCCTGGCGGTCATGTATCGAGCAATCTTTCATAATTAGAAGCAACCTATGCTTTACCAGAAATATTCTGGAAGGAAGACGGGTTACTGTTCATTTGATCTTGTAGAGCAAAGCCACAAAGAGGTGAAATTGGTGGAGACTCAGCTTCCTCTGAATCTTCTCAATAATTAATATAAAGTGCGAGATCCCCTATGTCCCGGCTCAAAAGATCCAGGCAAAAGTCGCTGTGTTGGGAAATTTAGAAAAAGAACATGATGCACAGTGTGAATATATAAAAAAATATATCACGCCAGGAAATCCATTACAGATATAGTGTCCTCACCTGGCAAGAACTCAAAGCTGGTCTTATCAGTCATGGAGCCCCTGGAGAAGGCCAATGGCATTCAGTAGAAGGCATCCATCTGGAAAATACACATTGAGTCCCTTTCCAATTGTCATGGTGAATCAGGGTGTTGTTGGAAGTTAGTTTATGTTATGTCATGAAGTCTCTATATTGTGCCAAATCAACACTGTGGTGGTCTCCGAACACCTAGGTTTGTCCAAAAATGTGGAGTGTATTGTGTTCCCGCAGTGAGTGTCCAGAACTTAGGCTGCAGAAAGAAAAAAGAGCATGAGAGAGATAAGGAGGATGGTGAAAAGAAGTTAATCCACATTAAAAGATTATGCTGGCTTGTTGCTTTGATCAAAACCTGGTCTTCATTTTATACAGAGCAAAGGTCCGTTTTCTTCATGATTGAGCAAGATTTTTTACACAATGTCCCTGCAGAACATATGCTGGTTCCCGCACATCAATAGACCCTCTTATCCCATCGGTCTTACTATGAAGTCTGTATCTCTCCACCTTTCATGAAAGTCGCCCTTACAACAGCAGAGAGGGACGCATGCAAAAACAGGGCAGGCGTAGCCAGGATTGACTAACAAGTGGGGCCTGAGTCTAATGTAGTTGGGCCCGCCGCAGTGGCATTAAAATCTGTAAATGCCCACATAGCGCTGCTGAGTGGGCATTTACAGATATTGGATGGGCCTTGCCAGGGCCTACCCTGTCTACGCCTCATCACAGAAATGTAGGACCAGACCCCTGGTGCATGGTTTGGGGCACAGATGCCCCCTCCAATTTACGACATATAAATACATCCTAACTGCAAAATGTAGCCTTTTATTGTGGCACAGATAAGTGCATGCAGAGGGCAAGTCAACAGTAGCTTTGGAAGATGTGCTGCCCCTACAAGGCTTGTGATGTGGCTCCCTCTCACAGTGACCATCATTTTGGGATCTGCACAGTCCATATTAAATAGATTCTCCCTTCAAAATTAAAAAAGAAAACAGTACAGTATCTTTCATGGGATCTTATTGGGTCGCACCAATTACCAGATCTTAAAAAGAATTGTCCTTCATTTCAACTTTCTGCATTTGATAGCCTTGCGCCACCTTTGAAACCAAAAATGAGGTAACACTGCTACACAAAACGGGATGCAGTACCCTGAGCTAGATCACAAGCATCATGTAGCACGACCTCTGCATCTACTTCAGTAAGGCTGAGAATGTTCGCATTGGGACCCCTGCTCCCGGTTTCCCACTTTCTCTCTGGCCGGCCTCCAATGGCCCTGCGCCTGCACCCACCTCTGAGGCAAGAAACCTTGGGGTCATTTTCGACTCCACTCTCTCCTTCTCCTCTTACAATTCGGACATCTCTAAAAAGTCTATCAGCTACACCTCCTCAGAGGTACTCTAACTTTTCTCACTTTCCTGCAGCGGCTCACTGTCTGCAGAGCCCTGGTTCTCTCTAGGCTGGACTATTGCAACAACCTCTTCCTCAAACTCCCCTCTTCTGCCCTGTGCCCTCTGCAACTCATCTAGAATACAACCGAAAGACTTATCCTTGACCTCAAGCCCATGGACTGCATCTCTCTGATGCTGAAATCTCTTCACTGGCTCCCAGTGGCTACAAGGATCAAGTTTAAGACCCTCTGCATTGTCCACAAGGATTTCTGTGGCCTGGGACCTATCTACTCTCTGCTTGGAGAACCGGCTCACTCGCAGAAGGTTGGAGGTAGAAGAGCGGAGGGTTCGTGAGGGACACGTTCCCTCACGAACCCTCCGCTCTTCTACCTCCAACCTTCTGCGAGTGAGCCGGTTCTCCAAGCAGAGATTTGGAGCGAGATCCTTATCCTCAGCAGGTGCCTCCCTCTGGAATAGGCTCCCTGCCGCTCTCCGTCTTGAGCCTGACCTTCTTAAGCTCTGGAAACTCCTCAAGACCTTCCTCTTCTGCTCTTCCATCTCTCTCCCTCTACCCTGCTAACCTAGTTATCTGCTCTTCCCCTCTCTCCTTCCTCTTCCTTACAGCTTTTTGACTGGCTGCCTGGTGTACCTCAGAGTCTCACAGGTTGCTGTCAGCCCCACCAGTCCTCTTACGCACTTGCCTCAGGGCCCTACCCCCACCCACACTCACTGCATTTGAGAAATAACCAATGAGAGGTCTCTCTCAGCCCTTACCCCACTCTCCACCGACCGGGTGCACTAGGACCTCCCCCTCCCTGCGACTGTCTGTGCACTGCGTGATCCTTACGCACTGTGCCTGAAGTTCGTCTGTCTGTCATCTCTTATCTTCACCCCTTAATTGCACTGGTAAAACTGCAGAATCACCATCAGGTCTATTTGCTGTATCTCAAACTGTTAAATGTATTTTACGAACATACTCTGCCTGTGCAGACTATTATTGTCTCAGAATTTCAAGGGCTCTGAGCGACTGTTGGTTCTTTCCCCATATTCCCTCCCTCCTTGAGCGCTTTGAAATACTTCCTGTGTATAGGCGCTTTATAAATAAACAATACCATACCTCAAAGAGGGTAGATCCTTGGGAGCATAGGCGCATACAGATGTTTGGAAACACTTTACATGGCTTGTTTATTTCTCTGCTGTGTTACTGGTAGGGTTAAACACATTGTAAAACTTAGCATTGATGGAGAACCATAGATTTTTAGTTCTCTTGACATTCCCAATTATACCAATCACCATTCTTCTAAATGACAGCCAACGTACACTCTCCCCCGATACAGGGAAGATAAAATCAAAGCAAAACATGTGTGCACAGATTTTCTCTGCATCTTCCAATTTTGATCTCCAGTGGCATTGATTTCCCACAACCGACGTGGAACCCAACATTGAAATCCCACATCACAGTTCCTGTTAAGGGGTCTGACACCAATACAGGAGCTCTGAAGGCCACCAGAGATCACCATTTTCATCCCTGTGGAATGTGTTACTTTTCACAGAATGGGTCCCGTTTTCATACACTAGCAAAAACTTGGGGCAATCTGTGGAGAAAAATAGGACAAAGATGGCCGCCATTTTCACATGGCAGCCCCTATTGCTGATCTCCCGCGTTCCAATGTGTGCACAGTGGAAAACTCATGTCCGTATGTGTGCAGGGAAGGGTGTGGAAACTCTGGTGAATCCTAGGCGTGGGACGCTTCTGCACACACTTGGTCATCACCGTCTCCAACGTTTTCAAGGACACACCAGAACCTCTAGAAAGAATCCAACTACATAGATGCTCAAGCAGTCGGGCTCTTTGCCGCGCTTGTAACATCAATCTCAGAAAAACGTCTTGAATGTCTTTTTTGTTCAGCTCCTACCTACTTCAAGCTCTTGTGCACCATGGTATGTACTTCACAAACTCTGCATGTTACATCATTTATGAATATGAACATTGGACATTTTGAAAACGACCAACAATAGAGATATTAAATTTGCATCCTAAACTGTATCAAGGCTCTGTGTTGTATTCGCAACCCTTTGTTTTCTTTATGGAATACTAGGTGGATACCTACTAGTGTGATCGTTCTCTAATGGGTTCCCAATGGTGAAAGAGGGGTAGTGTGGAACCTGTAAGAAGAAGGATGGTAAATCGACTCCACCTATTAGTGTGGAGACCGTATAAAAGAAATCTCTTTAAGGGCATGGGTCGGAGAGGGGTTGCACCACTCATAGGGGCCAGTTCTCAAAAAGTGGCACAACTAAAAAAGCACAGCGGATGCACTTTATCACTTCAATCACTTTAAGAAATGTGCAGGTCACCTTATTCACAAAGGTCTCCTGCGCATTTTCAGGGGGCTGTGCGCCAGCGCAAATGATGTGCCAGGCAGCCCCCTTGCATACATCACGGATGGAGCAATGATCCTGATATTAGCATTTAACAGGCTCCAGGCACTCACGTTGCTGGCTGACAGCACATTCCATATTGACAGACACTTAAGATGCACGTCATTGTGAAATGTTACGAAACAGAAAAAAACGATTCTACTACTGTATGGGGGATAGAAATGCAAGTGTGACAGCAGCAGTCCATATTGCTACTGTTTCACTTTTTGTAAAAATAAAAAAAAGGCATGATAGGGACAGAATTGACCTTGTCATGCATTGCACATCCCCCTATTCCTGTTTCAATCACACACAGGGTATTCTATTTTGATTTCTGCAAATTTGAAAGTGCATCCTGTTTGTGAATTCAGGGTGCATTTGCCAGGCACTGTTATCATATGACCAGATAAACATACCCGTTTCCACCTGTTGCCATTTTATGGCCAAGTATTGCCATTATGGCAGTGCCTGGCAAATGCCTATCCCATTCCAACGCCAAAGTCAAAACTGATGGCTTTGCCAATGCTCACTTTTTACCCCAGCAGCACAATGCCACTCCTCTTCCTAACAGGGGACTATGCAGGTCACATCAGTGGTCTCTGCTTCCTTTGTACTCATCTTCTTCTCTCGTGCCCCTCAGTTGCAGTGCTGTGTTGCTAAAGGAGACCTAAATGGAAATGGAGGAGAGTACATCTGGCAGGGCACACAGGCCTAGGTCACTCCTCTTTTCGTCCAAGAAGGAACTGCTTGGGACAGCAGTCCTCCTTACATCAAAGTCCCCTCCGATCTCCCGACATGTCGTCAGGCTTTTCCTTACATGTGCACCATTATCAAGGCATCAGGGAGGGGGACAGGTCACCTGACAGATTACCACAGGTTTCCCGCCGCAGGGGACAAGTCCAAGTGACGGCATTTGGGGAAAAGATTATTAAAATAGTATCCAGTGTTTTTTCCTCAGGTGATGTGCTTTTATGTTAATGTTAATGTCAAAGGATATTTGTACAGTGCACTAGCACCACCGGAGTGGTCCCCTGGCGCTCTAGCGGCTCTGAAAGTGGGAGGGGGGGGGGGTAGTGGGAATAAGCTGGAAAAGTGCAAGAGAGCAGTGATGTGCTGATGGCAGCCTCAGCCCGGTGGGTCCGTCGGCTGGGCTTGGGGTGTTTTTTACGGTCGGTAGTCGTCGTGTGCTGTTGTGCAAGTCTATGTGGGGTTTGTTTTGTTGTTGCAGTGTAGTGAAGTTAGTGCGGATTGCTGCATTTTAGGCTTGGGTTGTGTTTGGTTAGAGTTTGAGAAGTGTATGCAGAGGGATGAAATTGTTAGTGTATTGGTTAGTTGGCATTGCTGTCCTTGCAGTTATGTCTATGTCTGATGTTTGCTATCATTCACTATTCCATTGTTGCTAATTTTCAATATTCTGTCTAGATGTGAGGCAGGCTAGTGATCACAATTCTAATCAAGTGTTGCACTTACCTTCATTCAGTTTAATCCAAGTGTGGCACATGCTAACATTCACATTTCTATCTAGGTGCGACACAAGCTGCGATAAAACGGCAAGTATTATAGTAAAACATTACTGATAACAGTGCAGTGGCTCTTTCACTAGCCAGACTGGGACATTTGGAAGCGGGACACCTCGGGTGCCGAGCAGGAGGTGTTCCTGCTCAGCACCCTCATTGTCCTGGCAGCAGGACACCTGTCCCGTTCGGCACCTTCATTGTCAATGAGGGTGCCGAACGGGAGAGGTGTCCCGCTGCCAGGACAATATCCCACAGAGCTCAGGGCAGCAAAGCGGCTCTTCAAAGATGTGCCACGTTGCTCTGTGTCAACAGAGCTTCACAATGGAAGCCATTAAACACTGATGGTAGGAAGGAGGGACTATTAGCAGGGACTTTTGTCCCTTATGAAATATGAATGGGGGTGTTCAGAAGCGAGAAGAATGCATAAATGATAGCATTAATGTGAGTTTACCAGAAGCAGATGAAATGCAAAGCAGAACCTTAATAAATATCTATATCAACTAAACCTGGGATAATGTGTTCATTTGCTTAAATTGTCCACCTCCTGGTTTCACCATTCAACCAAAGTGTGTGATCCTGGGCAAATCATCTAATCGCACTGTGTCTTACCTGCAGCTCTGTAAGTGATTCAATTCATAGCTTATGTTAATATATCATGCTGTCATTTAAAAAAATCTAACTATAGAGTTGCTCCATATATAAGAATTGGGCAATATAGGTATTTTGCACCACAAAGTTATTTGCCACTTACTTATGGCAATTTATTTGAAAGTCACTTTCATGGTGCCTCCAAGTATCAAAGACTGATGATTCTCCTTGCCATGTGCTTTTCTGTGAAGTCACTTCTGTTGGTACAATCCATATGCAAATTAGGAGATTTGCAAATATGTTGCCGCCCAGAGCTCTAATAGATGAGCTTCCTGCACCTGGAAGGGTCCTACATTTTTTGTTTTTTTTGTTTTTGTTATGTGTATGTGTTAAAATGCCATCTGCCGCTAATGTTACCCCTCTCTGACCCCCACCACTTGGAATGCTGGATACTCCCCTGGGTGGGATGGTGAAGCTTTTGGGTTTATGGTTTGATTGGAGAGGTTGCAGAACCCCTATCTGTACACGTATGCGGTATGCCACATATGAGTGCAGAGGAGAGTCCACATGTTCTAATCATTAACATCTGGGATCAGATTACAGAAACCTTGCACCGGTGCAAATGCAAAGCTGCACTGTATTAACACTAGGGCAAAGTTTGCCATATTTTTAAACACACTCAGACATATTAGAAAACGATTGCACCATGACAAGTGTAGTTTGGCATGGTATAAGCACCAGTGCAAACATTGCCATGGCACTGGCGTAACATGGGCCCCCGCAGCCCCCGCCGTGCGGTGGGCCCCGCCAGCACATGTTAAAAGAAAGAAACATTTTTTTCTTTTTCAATTTACTCTGCATTCATAAAGTCAGAGGAAATCATTTCTTTATGAAGGGAGTGACTACAAAAAGAAATGTACTTTTTGAAGTCCGAGGGCTCTGCCCCCCATGGCATGGCTGACCCTAGGCTGGAGGCCTCCATGTCATGGGGTGGGGGCAGCCCTATGACCTAAAAAATAAATAGTTTATTTTTGAAGTCACTCTGCCTTCCCAAAGAAATGACTGCCGGTATGGTTCGGTCCTTAACAGAAATAATTTCTTTATGAAGTCAGAGTGACTTCAAAAAGAAACAATGGGTCTCATTACGGGTTTGGCGGTAACCGTCCCGGTGCTACCGGCAGGTTGCCGCCAGACCCGTAATGATTTACTCGTGCCCGACTTCTCGGGAACACAGGGAGATTACAAGCCCGTCGGTCCGGGAAGTTAGGCGCCGGCAAATGATAAGTCCCCATTTCCATTGAACTCTATGGGAATGGGGTCCACGGAAGCACCAGCACCGTTAATAATGGTGCTGGTGCTTCTGTGAAAACTCTGCGGGTGGGTGTCGTTCCAACTGGCAGGTCTGGTCTAACCTGCCGGGTGGGATAGCAACCGCCCGCAGAGCTGTAATATGCCGGTCTGGAAACAATGGTGCCGGTAAGCTTACCGTTGTTTCCGGACCGGCATATTTGTAATGAGGCCCAATTATTTGGAAAGTATTAGGGCTCCCCTCTGGGTGTGTGCCTGGTAGTGTGTGCCTCTATGGTGAAAGGGTGCACACTTAAATGTACGGGTGGCTGCTTGGGTGTCCCTGTATGGTGAAAACATGCACACTTAAATATATGGATGGCTGGGTGCGCGTGTGTGTATATGGTGAATGGTGTGTGTGCTTGCGTTCAGGGGCTCAACAAATCTACATTTCGGGGGGCTAACCCTTCAAATGTTGAGAGAGGCACTAACTTGATGGGTGGTGAGGGAGGGGCAAACTTATTTGTTTGGGGCATCTCATTTCTTTACACATTTTAATGAGACTACTCTAGTGCAGCTTCAATGTTACAAGCAGTTAACTCTCTCCTTTAAGTTTGAAAGCACCCACTTATGGACTGCTGTGAGAATGAGTGGTCTCCTGCTGCCTTCCTACCCTTCTAATCACTCCGCTGGCAAGCAAGTATTAAACCCACATCACGATTTCAATTGCCTAAAAAATGTGGCATTTGATTGCAGGTGCTAACGGTGAAATGCTTTATGTTAGTAATTGCTGGGCTTTTGTTAAGAGCAAAACCTAGGTGCCATTTAACATCTGTGTCCTGTTCTGTCTGCCAACTGCTGTGAAGGTCGACCAGGTTCAGTCATCATAGCCCAAAATTTCAGGGGGAAGGCGGAGGGAGTGCTGAATCCCAGTCAACTCAATGGTGTTGCACCAATACTTGCATTTAATGCCTTGATTACTCATTACTCCTAGCCCTATTCTTCCTCGACCCAGTGTGTATGAGACAGCACTCGTGTAAGAGGCAGAGTGCCTTATACACAAGTACTGGGATGAGGTAGAGGTACATGGAGGTAATGCCTGACTTAGCTACCTGTAAAAATCATTACTCCTAGTCCCACTTTTCCTCATCCCAGTACTTACCTTTGAGGCAAGGAGCCTCATCCATAAGCTCTTGGACGAGGAAGAGGGACGTGGAGGCAATTCTGGGCCCAGAAGCTGAATTTGGAGGTTGGGGTAGGGTTGGGAGGGAGAGGGGATGTGTGGGGGGGTGCAGGATTGTGCAACAAATCATAAAGGCTGTCCATGTCCAGGTTAATCAGGCATGATATGTGGTATTAGTGGCTAGAGAGGCATTTTGGGCTAGCCAGTCTAGTCATTCCTCAGTTTGGTATGACATTTCTTTAACTGGGCATTTCTAATAAAGCAGCCCTGCTAAGTGAATTACCTGGCTAGACTGCCATTTGGGTGCTGCTAGTCTAGCCGCTTCTTACTGCGGCTTTGTATATTTTTCTGTGCATCTGTGATCAAATAATATGATATAAGTCATTTATAATGCGCCTGTACACAAGTGTTTCTAGCTGCAACAAGACCAGGGCGGGAAAATAGAGGGAGGACAAGACAAACAATCTTACTAGGCCTTGTGTCATTCAGATCGTGCAAGTGCAAGAACGAGAAGTGCAAGGGGAAAGCGAGGGGAGAAGTGCAAGGGAGAGGAGAGGGAAAAACAGGGCAGAAATGCTCTGAGTAAGTGCAGCGCGGCTCTGAGTAGTGCAAGGAGAACAAGAGACTGTAGGGTTACAGTTACAGCCCCTAAGTGCGTGGTAAACCCAGAGGCAGTGCAAGGGTGACTGATCAAGAAAGAGTCTGGACTCAGTGAAACTCTGAGGGTAGCCAAGCAACCAGTCGGTACAGCAGACAGTTAGGTCAGGTAGGCCAGCAGGGGAGGGAGAGAGAGAAAGCAGAAGAGAAGAGGAAAGATTTGAGCTGCTTCCGGAACTTCAGGTGGTCCGGCTCAGGTGTGAGAGGGGCAGGGAGGCTATTCCAAAGGGAGGTGCCTGCAGAGGAGAGAGATCTACCACCCACTCTCTGCCTGGAAAAGTGTTTAACCCTTAGAGAGTTGTAGGTAACAGAGGAAAGGGCTTGAGAAGGAAGATTTTTGGAAGAGCGTGTTGGATGTAGTGTGGGCGCCAGGCCCAGAAAGCCTTGTGGACAATGCAAAGGGTCGTGAACTTGATTCTTGCAGGAACTGGGAGCCAGTGGAGATCTTTCAGGGCTGGAGACATACGATTCCCTGGGCTTGAGGCCAAGGATATGTCTCGCAGTCCTGTTCTGGATTAGTTGCAGAGGGTGGAGAGTAGAGGAAGGTAGATTGAGAAAGAGGCTGTTGTAGTAGTCCAGCCTAGAGAGAACCAAGGCTCTGGAGACAGTGAGCTTCTGGGGGAAAGTGAGAAAGGGAAGAGTACCTTTGAGGAGGAGCAGCTGGTAGTGGGACTTCCTGGCGACATCCGCGATGTGAGGAGAGAACGAGAGAGTGGAGTCAAATATGACACCAAGGTTGTTTGCCTCACAGAATGTCGAAGGAAGAGGACCCAAGGCGGACGGCCAGAGTGAGAGAGGGAAAGCAGGGGCAGGAGTCCAAATGAGAAGGATCTCCATCTTACTGACATTAAGGCAGAGATCATTAGAGGCACACCAATCCTGAATCGCAGATAGACAGTCAGGAATGAGCAAGAGAGGAGAAGAGTCTGAGGGGAGCCTGAAGGAAAGCAGAGTGTCATCCGCATAACACTGAAAGTTAGAGGCGAAGGTAGAGAACAGGTGGGCCAAAGGGGCCAAGTAGAGGTTGAAAAACCAGGGTGAGAGGATGGAGCAGAGAGAAAGGGACCAAGTTGGACCTGGGAGGGGCTGTCCAAGAGGAAGAAGGTCAGTCACTCAAGGGCTTGATCCGTGATGCCCATGTTCTCATGGAGTCGATTGATCAGGATTGATCAGGATGGCGTGGTTGACCGTGTCGAAAGCAGAGGAAAGATCAAGGAGGATGAGGACAGAAGGAATGCTGGGATCAAGGTTAGAGAGCAAATCTTCACAGGTGTTCAGGAGAGCAGTTTCCGTGACTCTGGCAGCTCTGAAGCCAGACTGAAGGTCATGGAGCACAACCAACAGATTCCGTGTGGAGAGTAAGCTGGGAGATGGATAGCTTTTCCAACAGTTTGCCCAGGAAAGGGGTGATGGAGATTGGGCGATAGATTGCCAGGCAGGCAGGTTCGGCAGACAGCTTCTTGAGGAGTGGATGCATAAGGGAGTGCTTAAGGGGAGAGGGGAACGTGCCAGTGGTGAAAGTGTGATTACAGAAATCGGCCAAGGCTGGAGCGAGGGTGTGTGCATTAAAACACATATTTATATCGTTCTGCTAGTGCAGTGTGCAGCATATACCTTCAGCAGCACATTCATGAGTATTGCACAAGCGTGATGATCTATGGCGGCCCAGAGTGTGGCGCGACCAGTGATTTGTTGCTGAGTTGGGGGGGCCCCCCTCAGCATGGCTCGCAGGGGGGCCCCACATTTTGTGTTACGCCACTGTGCCATGGTGCAACAAAGATAAATTTTGTACGCGTTTTTTCACCAAGGCTAAGTTTTCCCTAGTGCTAATACTATTCCGTATTAGTACTAGGGCAAAGTTTGCCCTCTTGCAATAAGACAGTGAACATGTGTCTCTTTTGCCCGTGGGCAATTTTTGCCCTTCTGCTTATACTATGCCAAACTGCACTTGCCATGGTGCAATCGTTTTCTAATATGTCCCAGTGTTTTTACAAATAGGGCAAACGTTGTCCTAGTGCCTAATATCATGCAACTTTGCACTTGCACCGTTGCACAGTTTCTGTAATCTGGCCGCTGAATTTATTGTTGCTACAGTCCAACAACAGCAAATATGCACCAACAGAATGCAACGTGCAGTTCCAATAAATTCCACTTGATGGTGCTGCTAGACTATCAAAGAGAAGTACCCGAGTAGTTTGTTTCAATGGCGCGCAACACTATTTTACACGAGACCGATGGGGTTAAACATGACCTGTTAAATAGGAGCCCTTCCGAGGACGAGCGCCAGACTTTCCGGATCCGGCTTGCTGTGTTTTGGTGCTGAGCCAACGGATCCCTCAGAGCCAGGGAATGAAAGCAGCAGCGCAGAGGCTCATGAAGGTTTTTGTGAGCCGGAGGATTCCCCCGGAGGGGCAGCAGCTTCTGGCCCAGTCTAGCGTGTAAGAGAGCCTGGGGGTGCTACGCACGTGCCCTCCTCGCTAGCTGTTTCTGTGCCTTTCATTATGTGTGTGTTCCGCAACGTGTGTTTTTTATTTTTTTGTGTGTGCATTTGACAAAATGAGTTTTTCCTTTTGCAGTATGTTGCCGAGTCTGACAGCTCATAAACCATCCAGATAATAATACCGCCACATGATTTCCCTGATTGAAGTTGTCCAATGTTTCTCTATCCTTGTCCCCATTTCACAACTCTAATTGCCACTTAATCACCTTTCATTTTCTTATGTGTTGAAGATGGCTGTAAATCCTCGGAGCCTGCCCTGTGTGCAGTGTGAGTACATCTCACACTGCTAGCGTGATTAGATTTTCTGAACTAAAAGCGGCGACCGATTATCCCCATAGAAAACGAAGTAGGAGCTCTTAAACTTTTGCTGCTGTTCTTGCAATGCTTTCAGGAGGAATATTTTTAGTTATCAACTCTTGAGTACAAAAATTAATATATAATTATAGTGGCACAAACAATAATATTGAGCTACTTTTTTTTTGGCACCCACTCTTTTACTCACCTCTGTTCCCTCCTCACTCCATCGTGCGTTGTCCTCTCTGCCATTCCATCCCACCACACTCCACACATCTCATCTGTTGCTCTTCTTATTTCCTGACAAATGTGTTCTTAGGGCAGCATTGAGAGCTGCTTGCACTTGCTATCTGTCCTTCACAAATGGCTTAGCAGCGACAGCCCACGTGTTGCCCCTGCCCGCACGTTGCCCAAGCACCTCACAACTTCCCTCTGAGCTCCCAACCTCTTAACACCACACTCGGTTTCCCAGGTCTCCGGCCCTCTTACCTTATTACTTGGTTTCCAATATCCTGCACCCTTATCCATTTGCTTAGTTTCCCAGGTCTCCTGACCCCACACACCATCACTCGGTTTCCCAGACCCCCAACCCCTTGAAGTTTACCAATTTCTATTTTCCCAGGTATCTGACCTCCTCCATCCACAACTTCCCTTTCCTTGAGTTTGCTAGATTTCCTGTCCTCTTCTCCAATTTGTTTTACATGTTGTTCACCCCAGGCCCTATACAAAAACAAGGCGGTCCTGCCTGTAAACGTACTATTTCTTTGCAAATTATTCAAATTTATGTCCATGTGGGACAAACTGGCAGCATATTATTGACTGTCATGTAATGCCTGGCTGTGTACCAAAAAATGCAGTTATGCACTCAATATAGTTAGTGGGAGTCAGTTTATTACTGATTGCTGACCCATTTTTTTAAAAAACATATCCATAAGTTAAAACAAACACTGTGAACAATGTAGATAAAGACACAACTCAGGTTCACAGGGCACAATACACATTATTTCATGAATAAAGACATTTACAAATAAATAACAGTGTAGTCCCAACAGGGTAAACACAAACATATACGGATATCAAAACAGAGCAAAGGCATACCTTCATGCCAATGCAACTTCTCTCATGATTTGAGAGTCATACAGATATCAATGTAGTCACAACAATGTTAATTATTTCCACATGTGAACAGGGAGTTTCCAAAAACACAAAGGCATTACTTCATGCAAATTGGTCATTCAGAAGCTCAATGTGTAAAGTTTATATGTTGTTTTAGGTCTTAAGTGGAAATGTATTCAATATATTACATCTAGGAGACCAGACCTTGGAGAGGTCTATTTCTTCACCAAAAGTCTTATTTAAAGCCAGGCTAGAGGGTGAGTTGACGTCTGGAAGTTAAATCAAAACCCCAGATGGGGTGGAACCCAGGATTAACTACGAGTTGTGCTAAGGTTCATAGACGTTTCGGCATATTTTGTCAAAAGCCTTCTTCTGGAGCCAAGGCGCAGAGTCTCCTGCAAAAAGCAGAAGGGACTGTGAGTGGGAGGGAACAATACATACGATTGGACGAATGAGTATGACTAACTACTCGAGTGTCACAACATTGGGTACACAGACTTAAAACAATGAGTTAAAAAATCAATCTATAGAAAGCACAATTCCATTCTCGCACTGACCTTAACAATAATAGCAACAGGTGTAGTTGCTTTTCTGGCTTAGTAATTTGGGATGGGAGTGTGGAGAGCTCATTGTAGACAAGTTGCTGCGGCTCTATGGACACCCAGCGGTCGAATTGTGGCACTAGAAATGTGATGAAGAGACAAAATAGTGCATTGAAAATGATGTGAAAAACTGGAAAAATGGGGGAGCAAAGCTCTGGTTACAAGGGTATAGTAGAAAAATTAAAATTAATGTACCTCGATGTCCAGAGATGAGGTAAGAGAAGAGGGATGGATGAGTTTTCTTGCTCCCTAATGGTGGAGGGGCAGCGCAGAGATTGATGCATGCTGCTGTATATCAAAAGCAGGGGGAGGAGAAGGGGGAACAAAGTTTTAGAAAAAGACCGGGAGCTGACAGGACTATTATTCAAGTTGCGCTCACATGGCAGCAAAATCAAAAAAGGGAGGCCATAAGATATTACGACCTGGACTTACCACTGGGTGATGCGTGACACGAGGAAATTGATCCACAGTGCTGCGGCGTGGGGCAGCTCCACCGGTGTGGGGCTGCTGTGTGAAGTGAGCAGTCTCTGGCGGAGCTGTGTATAAGTATGGAACGGCGCATGCGTCTGGAGCGAGATACTAGTCCGTGCGCATGCGCAGTCTCAGACTCAAGAAGGTAGTGTCTCTAGGGTGCAGTCGGCATCCGTGTGAGAACATTCTGATCGCAGCGGGCACCTGTGTCTACCATTATGCGAAACTGGTCAGGTACATGTAAACTATACAAAATGACCATGAAATGAATGCATGAAGGTAGAAGATCACATATGGGTATGTAAAAGCGATCCTACTATAGTAAGTGGGCACAGATCACTGATGCCCTACGCATGCGTGCAAGTGCTGTTGTGTCAGCCGTGCAAGAGCAGCTGATGGAAAAGAAAGGGGATGCTGAGTGCCAACACTGTACGTAGGCCTCCTACAGTTATAGGGCAGGCCAGACAGCGTTGTGCAGCAGCCAAGGTGAAGTCAAATATAGCAGGTGTGTTGAAAGTTGTATTCCTATATGGGGCCCAGAGGGGAAGAGTAAGCCCTGGACCAGTGAGTATACTGGGTGTAAGCTACAAGTAGGAGGTGCCTCCATGACTAATATGCAGAAAAACGAAAAATGGTTATGTATGCCAGGTAGGGGGACCATGCCCCAAGCCAATAGGTAAGAGGTGTCGGCTGTAGGTAGTAGGAGCACAGACAATGTGGTGTAGCTTACATACTGGCAGGTACCGAAAGTCAATGTTGACATTCATAAGGTGTACTGACATATACAATAATGCAGTCCAAGATCTAGATTGTGAGAACACGGGGGCCCTGGTGCAAACAGGCTCCCCAGTGGGGGGATGAAGTATGACGCCCCAAAATTGTTTCGTGTTGTCGGGCCTAACGGATGTGCCTCATTGAGACCCAATGCTATTTATTTTAACTTGAACATTCAGGCACAAATCCACATAATCCTTGTTTTCCCCTCACTTTACTTGCCCCCACCCGCCATGATTCTCCAGCAGCTACTGCAGTTGGGAGTTCCCTGACCTTCCTCTGGGGGGGTTTGGAATTCGAGGGAGTTTTATTCCCTCGAGTTCCTACTGTTAGTTATTCATTTTCCCAGTTAATAATAATTTTGCATTTATATAGCACTATGAACCCTCAGGTATCTGAGTGCTGCTTATTACCCACGGTCTGTGGTGATTATTTATCGACCTCAGAAGGATGAAAGGCTGAGTTTGGCCCTGCCGGGATTCGAACCTGCGTCAGCGGGCTCTGCACTGATGTCAAAGCGAGTGCTCTACTCGCTGTGCCTGACTTCTTACAGTTATTCATTTTCTAGGTGTTGACCTCTAACGTAGTGATCAATACTACATTCCCCAAGGTGACTTGATCCCGTCCCTTCTCCTTACCATTGTACTTGTCGTCTTTCGCGACGCGTTCATGATCCTTTGCTGTTAGCAAATATTGAGCACTTAGTGTGCATGCCCGGTTTGCCCCAAGGCAACCCCCCCCTTTGGGTGGCGTTCCCACCGATCATTTGTTTTGATGAGACATAAAAGTAAATAACACAAATTGTGTTAGCTGACAAAGTTATGGACCCAGGTACCTTGACTTCTTACGCAGTTTTTCATTTCCCCAGGTGCCTTGACCTCTTGCAGTTTTTCATTTCCCCAGGAGCCTTGACCTCTTATACACTTAATCTTCCCCCCAGGATTCTTGTCCTCTTCGCAGTTATTTATTTCCCCAGGCACCTTGACTCTTACATAGTTATTTCTTTATATATATTGTTTTAGCTGACAATCCCTTTTCATAGGGTTCTTTATGATCTTCTGCTGTTTAGAGAATATTGAGCACATCGCGTACATGCCTGGTTTGCCCCATGCCAACCACTGCTTGTGGTTGCGTTCCCTCTGATTCTTTGCTTTGGCACGAGTATAAACTTACGTCCGATGAATTGTTAGCTGACCAAGTTACAGACCCACGTGCCTTGACCTCTTCAGTTATTCCTTTTTCCAGGTCCCTTGACCTGTTTCAGTTATTTATTTCTCCCCAGGGGCCTTGAGCTCTTATGCCATTATTTATTCCCCAGGTGCAATGACCTCCTATGCAGTTATTTAATTCACTGGGTGTCTTCACCCCTTAAGCAAAACCACACCTGCAGTGTCCTGGGAATTACACAGTATTTAGTTCCTATGTTTTCCTACTTTTGGTTATTAATTTCCCCCAAGCGACTTGGGCCTCTTACCCCGTTATTCATTTCCCCAAGTGTCTTGTCGCCTTATGCTGTTACTTAAATTCTCCGGGTACCTTGACCTCTTAAGCTGCTATTTATTTCCCAGGGAGTCTCGACCCCTTCAGCAAACACCCCATCCCCTGGTGTCCTGACCTCATGCATCAATCTTATCATCTCAGGAGTCTTGACCTTTACCACACTCACTCCTTTCAAATTGTGTCTTGACCCCACCCCCTTTTCCCTCCGATCTTGTCCTCTTACACGGGGCACTGATGATCCTCTGGTGTTTAGAGAACTTCGCAAGCATTCCCAGTTTGCCCAGCCGACCACCCGCTGTGGCGGTGTTCCCTCTTTTCCTTCGCTTTGTCTCAACATGGGGTAGATTGCACAAATTCTGCACATGTACCGGCTGTCTGTCGCAATCCCTCTTCTAGTTGCGCCGGAGACAGCACCCCCGCCCCTGCATACACTTGCCTTGGGGATAAAGGGTTCTAACCGACATGCTGTACACTAAACATTTGATTTCCAGACATTGTTTTGGGTGAAACAGGTTACTCGTGTACCTTAAGATATGGACGAAGATGCCCGAACTCTGTCACCATTCCTTCTGGCTAGGCCCACAGTCCAAGGCATAACATAAGCAGTGTCGCATAGCAATTTGCTATGTAATTCTGTAGTTTTGCTAATCAAATGAATACTTGTGTAGCAAAGTTAGCTATTTAAGTTGCCCTCTTCAATGAAAGCTCAGCTCACCCTGCATTCCTCTCTTGCCATCGGTGCTCCCTTCACACTCTTTTCCCTGTTCCCTTCAAGTGCAGCATTAATCCTCTCTTCTACTCTTATGTGCCAAATGCAGGAGTGCAAGAATTTGTTGTTCAAATAATTGCAAACCAGAAGTAATTGGGATGGTACTTTTATTCCAACATATCTTTTAAAAAGACAGTCCTACAATTCCATTCCTAAAATGTACGTTGTTAAAAACATAATTACAGTATTGAGACTGTAAAACCTTGCATCGATCCATGCTTTACAGTAAAGTTTACGTTAGTGTATCTGCATTTCATAGTTTCAACTATATTTCATTTTGGGGAAGATGCATCATGTTAACTAGTGAACTTTTGGAAATGTACATTATCACATGATCAAATGCTTTTGATGGCACACCTAGTTCTGTAACTTGCAGGCAACTGGTGCTCAACCCATGATCTAACCCATACTCCTTGACATTCTATATTATCACCCTGTTGCTTTATACCAGGTACCCTGAAAGTGAAATGACCACAAACTACAATATTCCACCTAGTTCTGCTTAATCTTTCTTTCCTGTTACACAATAAATACACAAAGTGAGCTAAATGCTTAAACAAAGTAGTGATCAATAGTTCGAGTATGTAGATATCTACTGCAATACCAAACACTGTAGTTAGCCTCTAGAGCTCGCTTTGTTTTATGATTCTATTATATTATACCCCCTGGAGGAGACAGCTGGCCAACTGTTTTCAGACCCTTTTTTATCATATCTATTTATTTGTGCCATTCATGCAGCTAACCTTTTACGTTTTACAGACACATATATGACTCGCAAAGTAATTTTGCCCACTCAGTCGAGTAGATTTTATGAAGGGCGAGCAGCATTTACAAGAGATGTTTGAAACTTTATTTAACATCTACTTTGTTTGCAGTAAATGTCAAATAAAGGTTTCACTGTACATGACTGGACTCTGGGTGGCAGCAGTGTATCAAACATAGTTGGTTTGTAGTGACATGCACCTTTAACAGAAATCACATTATACATTTGTTGTCCTCTGTTGCTATTGGTCAATGTGAATTTCTTTGGTTGAATAGGTAAACTATGCTACCCGACCTGTAGGTCTTGCTGAAGTTTAAAGAATTTGCAAGGTCTGACTCCTCTAACCAATGTCTTATTTCAGCGGTAAGCAAAATTGCTGTATTGTTGCTCATTTCATGTCTTGTGTCCAAATAACATCTGGTGACATTAACCATATTAATACAAAATTGCTAATCAAATGGGACTGTTTGCTAATCAAAAACATTTTAAGTAGCAAACTCTGCTAATCAATTTTTGAAAACTAATTTACGCCTTGCAGTCATTTGACCTATTAGAAATTATGGCACCCAGTTACCCTTATATTACTACTGCAATCACATATTACAATTCCCTTATTCCGTTGCACCATAACTTTGTAAAATGTTTCCTAAAATCTTGTATGCATGTATGTTCCATGTCACGCACTTAGGATAAGTATTCTACAACATTCAAGTAGTTATGCTTATGATACTTGGGTACGTCATATTGCTGGGCATACTTGACTGGAGTGCCACCTTCAGTAAGCGAAGTATCAGATCTTCCTAATGCCAACCCCAGCTTCCAAGGTGCCAGAAGCTCCTGTTATTTCAATAGAGAAAGCATTCCCTGCTCTAACCAGGGTAACAAGCGCTCCAATGCCTATTACCATTGTACCGTATTGTGAAATCCTACGCCAATCACGCACTCTTCCCACTTAATTAAAAACAGCCTTTCTATTACACCCCGCTGTAAGCAAAACTGCACATTGTGGGCAAGAAACCCCCCACTCAGCACCAAAGCTCGAACCTGTGGAGGAACGCAGAGGCCAGGCGCCTCCCATCTCCTAGTTACTGCAATACTCAGTTAAATGTAATATTCCCGGGCCACCATATAAAACCTGTATATTGTCAAACATTAGAACGCGAAACAGTTACAATTGTAGTTGCTGCACAGATGCTATGTTCCCAAAACCCCCTCTCCCACTAACGGTCCCCCATAGAGTACTAAAGCGACAACCCCCTCTTAACACCAAGCTGCGTCGGTCTCACCCACACTTACCCTCAGCCATTTTCACTGCCTATAATGTATGCATAAGCATGCAGAAACCAACGGCCCGGCGCGGCGGGATGACGTGCTCTGGACATCGCACTGGGCTCAGCGTGTCCCCCAGGACAGGAAGTCGCTGCGCTCCATTATTATTGCACCTCTGCTCCAAGCACTGGGAAAGAGCAGAGCCATCGTCCTACAACACGCCGCCCAGTGAAACTTCATAATGCATAAATGCCTTTCTTGTTGACAAAATGATGAAATGATGCGTGCATTCCATTTTATCCCACCCTTTAAACCCTAATTATGCCGAGACTATATATATATTCCTTCCTCTTCGAACTACAGATCAGTGCGTTCCATACAATATCCCCACCTTGTTAGACCAGAACAGGACGGATTATTTCCCCAAGCCACCGCATCGGCAAAGATAACATTGCCAGGGGCCAATCACACAACTATATGCAAATATGCTGTAGGTATTCTAATCCTGGCCTGGCATAATCTCCCCATAGCACTGCCTGTGGACTGTAGAAATGCACTGGAGGAGCAGAAAAGAAGACTGGTCCCTTTTTTGGATCTCAAAGGGGGCTTTAAAAGGCCAGACCTTTCAAAGAAGGGTCATTTGAGTGCTATGGGTGTCTCTTGTGCTTTTCAACACTTTCCCAATGCTTACATTGTCAGTTTTTAAAATGTGAAACACACTTTTTAACCTGTGACTTGCCACTTAGTGCCACGCTCCGCCTCCCCCACTGACTTCTTAACTTAGAATTCCTCTTTTTTGGTTTGTTTTCTTAACTGCACGGAACGTCTGATTCATCTCTATTCATGGGCAAAGAGCAAACCTAGTTGGTCGCCTACTGGCAGCGTTTTTCTAATGTGGACTCACCTACAGGAAAACTAGTTGCCCCATTGTCTGTTTTTTGGGGAAAATATTTGGGTGAGATGAGACACATAGGGCCTCATTACGAGTATGGAGGGCTTCATTACGAGTATGGAGGCAGCCATGCCCTTAACAAGGACATGGCTGCCTCCATATTGGGTTCCAGTACCGGGTTCTGTGAATGAGGAATTACCGGGTCATTCCGACCTTGGACTCTTGCACAAAACCATTCCCCATTCCCATTGAGCCCCAATAGGGCTCAATGGGGATGGAGCTAATAACGGGCCTGTTAAAAACGGGCCCGTTATTAGCTCCTTGGTCCCCTCGATTGCTAGGGGACCTCGCAATCAGGCATCCTGTAATGAAGGGTGCCGGTCCCGTACCGGCACCCTTCATTACGGGAGCGCCTGCCTCGTAATGAGGCCCATAGTCACTTGTCAGGCATGATTGGCTGGGGGCGGGGCAGACGCAAATCAGCCAGTCAGGTATATATTGGATTCATTTGGCAGACCGGGGGCATCAGCCATCTGCCAGGCCCTGCTCCCGCCCCTCAATTCTGCCTTGAGACTGACTCCAGCATTCCCAATTCAATGACCCCAGTCTGTGGAAGCATCACCCATTTTCCATTATGCCAGTCTACCTTACCCGCAACTGACTCTGGCCCAGCCCCACAGTCCTGACATTCGGGACTACCTCAGGCTGTTCGACAGCACCAGCCTGTGGAGGGACTGCCATTTCCTATTGTCCAGTCATGCTTTCGTTCTGCACCTTTTGCCATTGGAGCCGTCTGGTCTGACTGCAGTGCAACCTGGAATTCGACCCTTTTATTTTAATTGCGTCTACTAAATATAGCTCATGCCTGAGAACGGGGAGCTGCTGAGCACTTTACAGAGAGCATTTGTTGTCATAGGAATAGCATCTGGGTGATGAGCGAAGCATGGGCTGCTGGTGTGTGTGGGGCCCAGTCAGTCCAGACCACAGAAACTAGGATGTGATGGGGGGGGGAAGACTGGGTAATTGTTGCAGTGCTTGCTAGCACACCGTGCAGTTTTATTTTTCACATGTATCCAGTTTGCAGCGAGTTACCCGAAATAGTACAATTTTGGGTAAGTCTGGAAAGAAAATCCTTTGTTTCTAAAATAAGCATGTTAGCCACTAGAATATGGCACCCTTAGGTTATTTTATGAGGCACCCGCAACATCCAACACATGACATCATCAGCAATTTATACGGCACCCCACACGTAGAATGAACTTCTGCATGGCTTACGCAGAGAAAGCAGCTGCGGTGGGGGGGCATTTGGCTGTGGCTGAAGGAGGCCAGCCGAACGTGTTCAATGGGGGTGGGGGCGGGTGGGTCCTCTCGTCTGCGGGAACGACCGGGGGAGGGACCTGGAAGCGCAGGGGAGAGGCTGCGCACATGGGCCCAGCCTGTTGGGGCGTTGCGGACCAGAACACCGCCACATTGGAGCAGGGCTCCCCACATCCCTTCACATAGTTGCCCATCCGCAGTCTTCCAATAGAACAGAGCCAGTGACTAGCGCAACTGTGAAATCCCGATATTTCCAGGTGGTCTCCCATACACACACACCGGGGTCGACCCTGCTTAGCTTTAGGAAGCGCATTGCGCCCCTTTGAGTACATGGCCTAATGGTAACTGTCCTTCCATACAACAAACATTTCAGTAAAACTTCAAACAAAGCCAGATGCGACCCAGCCATAATGTATACACCAATTAACTTAAAGGATAGTTCCGGGACTTTTTTTTTATTGTCCCTACGGGTCGGCCATGTGTTTGTAAGCATAAATCGGTAGATCGTAGGAAACTTTCCTATGGACCTTACCCGACTTTTCGCCCATTATCGCACTCGAAATCAGCCTCCATTTTGTGATAATCCTATCATTCCGCCGCATCGACCTGGCTCACCTGCCTTTGCGGCACTAAATCAAATCCCCCGCCCCTGAAACAGACTTTATCAAAACATTCATATTCCCCGCCTCTATCCGTGACGTGACTGAGCTGCGTAGGCAAACGCGCCCAGGCGTCTTCTACGCGACTCAACACAGATCAGCTCACAATACAGCGCACCACAATTCGGAATATGAAACTGTACTTTGAAATCAAACCGCAAGATTGTAAATGTGGTAAAGTACATTTATTTGACATCAAATGTTTAGAGAATATTCAGCGATTTGCATTTTTATTTGCTCATGTTCCAAAAAGTTCGTATTGAGGAACGCGATGGTCCTTTGCTGTACACAGGGTCTTAGAGCATCTCACAATACAGCACCACAATTCGGAATGTGAAACCGTGGTTTAAAAGCAAACGGCAAGATTGTACATTTGGCAAAGTACGTTTATTGGACATCAAATGTTTAGAGAATATTCAGCGATTTGCATTTTTCTTTGCTCTCGATCCAAATTAGTTCGTCTTGAGGGAAGCGATGTTCGTGTGCAGTACACAGGGTGTTGGTTTACGATAAAAATAAGCTCTTCGGTCGCACTGATAATCGCATGGCTGTTCCAACAACGAGGCACTAGGCCACCACAACGGTAGGTATGTTGCATCTAACCGTTAGTACCGCGTAAGGGCATACTTGTACTTGGCGATCGTCCCATAAAATGGTCAGGGTGGTAACGTTGTTCACGCGGAGAAGCAACTGGCGGCTGTAGAAGCCGTCCGCCGGTGTCTGGTACTCGTGACACAGACAGTAGTGAATGATGTACCTAAAAACATAAAAAATGAAATTAGTCTCACCATCAGATCCTTATTAAAATCATAGCGAGGACAGCGCTACTGGGTGTACACAAGTGTTTAAAGGCGTGGCGAGGCAGGGAGGGGGGGGGAGTGGAGTACAAGGTAAGTAGCATAAAATAATAAATAAATAGGGCCAGCTGGTGGCAAGTGCAAGGTAAGTGCAGAACAAGTGCTGGGAAGGGGGGGCTGTAGGATACTGAGACAGTCCCCCAGTGCAGGGGTTGACAGGGAGGCAGTGCAGGTGGAGAGTGGAAGGGCCCAGGACCGAGGTCGCAGACAGTGGACCAGTTGTAGCAGGGGAGAGGGAGAGAGAAAGCAGAAGCAAAGAGGAAGGTTTTGAGGTGCTTCAGTAAAAGCAGATGTTTCTCCTCAAGATAGTGCGCGGTAGAAAACAATATGCCACATAGAACGAACAAGTACAACTGAACCCGTCTTTAAAGCCACTGTATAGTAATGAAATTGCGGTATAAACTCATCAAAAGTTACTTACATTATATTTGCATTTTCCATTGTGTCTCTGTGTAGGGCAGACCCGAAACACCACTCCTTCTTTGCCGACGTTACTTCTTCTAATGAACGTGGGTCATCGTTTCGTTTCTGAAATTTTATTCATTATCTTTTCTTAGTCTTTCAGGATGGTCCCGGCCTGTCAAGGTCAAATCACAATAGAACCTTATATTGGGTCGTGGGCCGTTCCGCCACCCGAGCAAAACATCAAAGCAGCTGACCTTCACTTTGAGCGAGCACACATTTCTAGTTAGCTGCAGTTAGTGTAAGGGCATCTTGTCTGCGTGCCTTTTTTTTTATTGTCCCTATGGGCCTTTTTTTTTATTGTCCCTATGGGTCGGCCATGTGTTTGTAATACGGAAACATTCTATAATTTTTGTAAAAATGATTTATATTACTGTTTGGTTTAATTGCAATGGGCCTGCAACATGAGGAGACTCGAGAGAACAGACAATCAAATTACAATCATTTAAACCGTGATGTGTATTTCTCAATGAGCTCTGCTTTAGGTGGACATGGAACAGAGGCAATGTTGGGTGGCAATGCAGTTGTCCCCTGCATAGGTTCGTTCACCACTCCATGTATGTGCCTATCGAGGACATCTACGATAAGTCTCTCAATAAACTCATATTGCATATCCTCAAACACTGGTTTGATCACCCATTGTTTACTTCTTTTAGTGAAGGCCTTATTGTAGCGAAGCGTCCCTAAAGTTCCGGTCGTCCTACTTTGTTGACGGCCAACATTATGGTTATGTGCCAAGACCGCTAGAAGAGTCCGATTTATCATGCCTTCCATGCCAAAATGCAATCTTTTGGGCCTGTACTTTAGGCACATATTGTGGAACACCTCCAAATCTCCTGTGTGGCAGAATTCCGTGAGTCCCCTCAAATCTCTTGTTATAGTTTTATCAAATACAATCTTTTCAATGGCCTTGTGAGTGGGTGATGAAGGAATCAACCACTTCTTCTTCCGTGCCTCCTCTGTGGACAAATGGCCATGTTCACATTTGTGGAAATGCTCATTTGTCGACCATCGATGTACGTTGCTACAGTGCAACATTACTGACCGCCATTTTTCCAGTAGAATTTCCAACGACCCTTCACATGTTTTTGAGCTCCACCAAAGATGGTTGCTGATTGACTTGGACCACTGTGAAATACCTTGCATATCTTTTTTTTTTCCTGCAGCCGACAATTTTTTATTGATTGTTTTTGCAAGATGCCATACGTCAAATTGGTGATTTATATTTTTGTACTCTTCTCTCATTGTCTTGGCAATTGAAACGTGTCTGTCCGTGGCTATCAGGTCGATCACCATTCCCCGCGATTGTAGTTCTTGCAATGATGCTACAAAGCCAACTTTCTCCATGGCCACTGAGGATGTACTTTGTGACACCTGCACGACCACCGAACTCACAATTTTCTTACTTTCCATGTCCTGAAAGTGGTAGGTGCAGTACTTGGCTGAAAATCCTGGGCTGTCGCACTGTCCATCACCGGCTAGCCTGAAGCGTTTGCCCGCGAATGTACTTTCCATTGACATTTTTTCCATTCTCCAAGCTTCGCTGATGGCTGGAAATAGATAATCGGTTTGGTATTTGTAGAACTGACTTTTCGCAATGAAATGGATTCCCACAAACTGAAAGAAATACTGTAACTTTTTAAAACTTGAACCACTAAAAAGTGCGGCCGCTGCACAAAGTAGATTGCCTGCTGGCAGTTGCCCCAGCATGGGTTGTGCAGACCATGCGAACGGATGATATTGTGTACAGGTGGCATGTATTTTAAGGTTAGTGCCTCGAATTGCACGAGTCACATTAATCAATGGCTCCCCACATACTTCCCCACCAACCCAATGCCCACATTTCATCATCATAATAATATCCATCAAACAGCTATCGAATACAATGAATTTGGCCTCTTTCCTTATACTGTCACTCTGCATCCCAGCTGGTTCGGCCTGTAACGTTGAGGACATGTCACTCGCATGAAAGGTACAATCTCTGATATCGTCTTCCGCTATGCTGAGTGATATTGATGGTGTTTCATTGTCGTCCACTTCATTCTCTTCCATTGCAACATCTGTTCCTTGTCCGGAGATGGGAGAAAAAAACAATGTCTTCAACTTTCGCGCGCTCTTATTTTTTGCGGGTGTGGATTCTGTGAATTGATCTCCGACTGCATCCAAACTACCAGGAGGACATTCACTATCAATGGCTGGTGGTGGTATAGCTCCGTTGTCAATCACTTCATATTCTTCCCATTGGCACGATGCATCTCCAGTCTCAAGTCCCTGCCAAAAGGTTTGACAAGCAACATCTCTCGTTCGCTTCACTGTCTGTGTAGATCTAGTTCTTACACCCACTCGCAACTAGAGGACAGATTAGAAAAGGGATGTTCAGTTTAAACACAACTTACAGTATTGAACTATTGACAGTGAAAGACAACATAATATAGTGAACAGGACACTAACCTTCTTTTGCTTTCTTTTCTTTGAAACTTTCTTGCCTCGAACTTCAACATCTGGACGCTGTTGCTCCGACTCGTGTGTGCATGTCTCCACCTCCTCTCGCGCTGCAACGACTATATTTTCATGATAAGCACATCCATCACTCACTGAGGCTCCATCGACTCCCTGAAACATAGAACTTTCATTAGTATGTATAATAATATTGAAAACACAAAATGTACTTGGGGACCAATACCCATACGTACATCTCAATAGCAAAACACGAATGAACGCATTGTGTAGAACATTCAAACGACAATAGTTCACGCATTGTTGATCTAGTTAGATTGAACTGTCAAGATCCATACCTCGGGCTCCGCATAGACTTCCATTGATGATATTATTGAAGATGACGCTTCAGCAACTCCCTGAAACACAGTAATTGCATTAGTATGGTTTTCTATTTTGTTTAAAAGAACATAAACTTTCTGCAGGCGTCAACGGCTCATCTAAATAGACCTGCACAAATGATCAGTTGTCTAAAATAAATAATGGATATCTAAATATGATTCGATTTGCTCCATCGTTGGAAGTGTCACCACCCAGAGATCTGCATCAACTACTAGGGGTGATGTTCTTGTTGAAGAAGCTCCGTCAGCTCCCTGAAACATAGTACTTGCGTTAATAAAGAAGGAAGTATAGCGGATGTAATCACGTCATTTGATCTCGCATGATTGATCTGTCAGTATCCATACCTCGAAATGCATAAGAACATCAAGGGACGCTGTAACTGCGGTGCACACTTCTGCAAGCTGTTGCGCCGACCCGTAACTGCATGCTCCCCCTTCTTCTTGGACTAATGCTCCATCGACTCCCTGAAACATAGGACTTTCATTAGTAATGAACACAATATTGAAAAAAGAAGACACATAGGAGGGTGACGACAGAAGGACATACCAATGGCTAAAAACGAAAGAAACATTGTGTGTAACAATCACGCTACAAGAATGCAAGATCTGATGATCTCCATCGATGGAACTGTCCGGAAACGTACCTCGAGCATCTGAGTGACATCTACGGTTGTCGTCAATGCGTTGGACTCCTCAGCATCTCCCTGAAAGACGGTACTTGCATTATTTTGGATAACAATAATTATAACTGAAAACAAAGACTAGAGGACGAGTACTGTGGTGTACCATTAGGTAAAATGATTACACGATCAATTAAAACTATTGATTTACATGCCTAAAACAAGTCAGTGTCAGAATAGCTAAGTAAGATTACCCGATAGGCGCTTGAAGTGGCTGATGACTGCAATAACGACACGGATGGAGAATCTTCCGCCTTCATATTGAGTGGATACATAAATGGGGAAATTATTGTTAGCTAATGCTACACACTACCGCAAGGCCGAGAGACAAATACGTAAACTTGACTCACCAGTGGAGGGATGTAGACGAATAGAGTGGGAATAGCGGTTGAGAGCAATTTTCGCCTCGCTCGCGGTGTTTTCTTCTTTATTAGCAATGATGTGGAGTACATGTCTGGGCTAAAGTGCCTGCTGCAGATGCGGTATCAATCACCCCTCTTGTCCGCAAAGACTTCAAGGACTCTACTTTCTAGCTCAGAGGCTGGATATCCGCAATATCGGACCCATTTTCTTATCTGATCTATTGTCTTAGGGAAAACATGCATTATAGTATCTTCAGATTTGTTATGGGTCTTCGAAGGGCAACCGCCAATGGAACAGGCAGGCATTATGGAAAGTTCTGAAAAGTAAAGATCAACAATTCTCTATGAATACCAATGTGTTAAAACATTAAATGACACATAAAAGGTTCAATGCAAGGTCCGTTTTGGTTCTTGGAACTATACACGTTATTCACATGCGGATAAGTATTTCAATAACTTTCAAAAAATAGAAAAAGTAATTTGACTAAACTCAGAACATGTGACTAGTTCCTTGCATGTACTGTCGTGAACGAAAAGAAAACATGGATGCAATTTGATGACTACTAGCAAATAGATATAAATTAAAAAATTGGACGCAAAATGATTATGGTACATGGACTTACCTTGACGAACAAACAGTTAGATGCAGGGATCAGAGTAGTTTCTTGTCGTAGAACAGGGAGCAGTTCACAGGTTGCAAACTGACGAGTTTGCTCAAAGTGGTCACGGAAGTTCACAGAGACGAAGAGCAGATAACCAGCACCTTCACGGGTTGACTAGCAAAGCGCAAAGAAGTTCTCATTAGAAATATGAAGTGGGTTATAAAGAATTCGAAACAGGGGTGTGTTTGTGAATGAATGACGTGTATATGTCGTGGCATTATGCGGTCTGCAGGGGGCCGTCCAGCGTGAGGGGGGATGCTTGGCAGGAGACACAGGGTCTGGAGGTAGACATGGGAACAACAACCCATGCTCTATAGACCACTTTGAAGTGTACATGGTCTTTGGCACCTCTTGGCCTTTATCGCTCCCTGACAGCTCCACTTGGCAGCACAAGTACCCCGGTGCGAACTGCCTTTGATAGGGCGGGGGGTGGATTGGGGCGGTGGTCGTGCAGACAAGACACAGGAAGACTCGTGAATGGAGACACACTTATGTGGATTGCAGGGGGCCGTCCAGCGTGAGGGGGGGGTGCTTGGCAGGAGACACGGGGTCTGGAGGTAGACATGGGAACAACAACCCATGCTCTATAGACCACTTTGAAGTGTACATGGTCTTTGGCACCTCTTGGCCTTTATCGCTCCCTGACAGCTCCACTTGCCAGCAGCGCAAGTACCCCGGTGCGAACTGCCTTTGATAGGGCGGGGGGTGGATCGGGGCAGTGGTCGTGCAGACAAGACACAGGAAGACTCGTGAATGGAGACACACTTATGTGGATTGCAGGGGGCCGTCCAGCGTGAGGGGGGATGCTTGGCAGGAGACACGGGGTCTGGAGGTAGACATGGGAACAACAACCCATGCTCTATAGACCACTTTGAAGTGTACATGGTCTTTGGCACCTCTTGGCCTTTATCGCTCCCTGACAGCTCCACTTGCCAGCACAAGTACCCCGGTGCGAACTGCCTTTGATAGGGCGGGGGGGTGGATCGGGGCGGTGGTCGTGCAGACAAGACCCGTTTGCCGCAGGGCCTCACCAAGGAGAGGCCATCTAACTGAATGTAAGAGGATGGCTGCAGGATCTACTACATGGAAGGCAGGGGGGTGAGTTTATAAATACCTCACCCTCCCAGGAGAATATATGGGGGTCATCTCTGTACCCGGTGCCCAAAAAGAGGATTTATTATGATCAACCATATTTATTATTTACCTATAACCATGTTTTGTATCAATAAAATCCAACAGCTTTTTATTGCCAACGCTTGATGCCAACCCACAAAATAATATATGTATGACTGCTGCATATATGGGTTCAACGGTTATGTGGATTGAAGGTGTGCGGCCAGCGTGAGGGAGGATGCTGGCCGGAGACATGTGGTGTGACAAGACAAGGCACTGGAAGGCTATTCAACGGAGACACACTAGATTCATTTAAAAAATCAAAACAACCATTGTTAAAATATATGTTGGGCTTTATTTTAGATTTTAGTTAAACATAAATAATAAACATTACACATTGTAAAGTTGAGGTTGCAGCACATCGAGGGAAAATCCGCGGTATTGTCCACTGTCACTGGGGAAATGTTGTCTAATGGCAAGTACCGCACAGGCAGGTATTACTCTCCGAACGCGGTGTCCGAGCCTCCCGTGAAGCCACCAAGTGAAGCAACGATAGGCCACCAGCCTGTACCACCTGTGAAAAAAAAAGATGCAAACTGTATTAAACTGACCAAACTTTCTTATCAATGTCGATTCAGGTAACACATGTCATTTTTCTTAGAAAAAAATTATATCTAGAAAATGCACTATATGGAACCAATTTACATGCGTTCGAATGATATGTAAATGTAATTTTATATGTGGGAGACGACCATGAAATAGTGGTGGCATCACTGACATCACAAACAGAGTATACTTACTCGTTACTCGGATTACGCGGACGAACAGTGCCACGAAGTTCGTGCATAAGCACCATCATCATCCTCAACACTGTCCGTGAGAGGCAGGCTTCCCTGAACTCTGGCAGCTCGGTGATGCATTGCGGACTTTGCTCGCCTTCCTGCAGACTTTGCTCGCTTTCCGAAATGTAGGCCAAGCACCCGGAATTTTCACGGCAGCAGCAGTTCTCCTCCTCAGTTGGCATTAGCTCGCACCGATTGCACGTGCACCAGGTGGAGACGCCGTCCATGCGACATGGTCCAGGCTCTTCATCCGTTGACTGGTCCTCCCAACTGCCGTCCGAATCCCCATCGTTTTCGCGTGCTTGCCTTTCCAGTAGTTCCTCCTCGGTGTACTCGGGCTCGTACATATACGGCATTATTGTGGCCATTGTGCAGTAAAGATAGTAAAATAATTTACAGAGATGGTACAGGTGTTCACACGGGCTACAAGCGGCGAAGGTAGCTGACCAGAGCACTGAAACGAGTCACAGAATACTCAAAGTAACACAGAGAGGAATGGAATCGAAAATCTGCTGCTGTATGTTGTGAAACGGTCTGTTTATACTTATTGGGGAAAGAGGCGTCCTGCCATTTCCATGGCAACACGTCAATAGCTGAGGCGCAGCGATTGTTGACACGAGACGTGCTTGAAATGGGCAGTACGCGTCTGCTGATGTCAGGCTCAGGGGCGGGGGATTTGATTTAGTGCCGCAAAGGCAGGTGAGCCAGGTCGATGCGGCGGAATGATAGGATTATCACAAAATGGAGGCTGATTTCGAGTGCGATAATGGGCGAAAAGTCGGGTAAGGTCCATAGGAAAGTTTCCTACGATCTACCGATTTATGCTTACAAACACATGGCCGACCCGTAGGGACAATAAAAAAAAAGTCCCGGAACTATCCTTTAAATACTCAAATGCGACCGCTCTCCCCGCTCCACCCACCGCGTGCAATCGTCCTTTACTGCCCGAATCACAATGCAACAAGCTACAGTGAGAAATGCCTCCATCCTAATCAATCGGCACCCCTGCAGAACACTCCACTTTCCCTAACCCAAAACTGCACCCACTTTTAAACAAAGCTCGGTCGCAGGCAGTATCCTATCCAAGCCATAGCCTTGGTAGATCCTGCTTAGCATTGAATCGGATCACAAGTAAACATGCTTGCAGCCCCATATGCCGCACCACCGAAACCACTGATCCTTTTTGGGCGTGTGAGCACAATCCTAGCATTCCATCAGAAGTACCAGTAGCCCCATTAACCAACAAAAGCCTTCGCTATGAGCATGACTCTAGAAAAGCATAATTGGTAATATACTTATCAAATGGTCCGTTTTGCCCAAATGTGCACACCATCTTTAGCCAGACTGACTTCAGCCCAACATCAAACCCGCAAAAAATGATCAGTTGCTCCTCTGCAACATATTTAAACCATTCCTAGCCATGCCCTGCTTCCCACATTAGTCTGGTTCTCTAGGCTGGACCCCCAGGAGCATTGTGCGCAACTGCTAATGCGGCGTATACCAAAGCCTTGCGTGGCTCAGTGCTTCCACCAACATTTACTGCAGCTGTAACCTTACCTGCATTTGCCAGTTATCTTTGCTTTGATAAAGACCTAGCATCAAAACCGGTCTAAAAAGTAGGGGCAAGTTTGCCCTGCCAAAATCCCCACCCATTTCTCACCTTGTGTACTGCGGTGAGCCAAAGGAGCAGCCTTTCCACCGCACAGAGGGAATTGAGACATTTTAGATTAGTGCAGGACTTTTTCTCATGAGCTGCCTCTCCGGGAGCCATAAGGAGGGTCCTGTCGGTGTTAGAAAGTTTCCTCTACCCCTTACCTAAGGTGGCCTGGGTGGTCAAATCCTTTTTTCACACGTGTATTCTTTCCACAGCGCATACGGGCAGCAGTTTAATTAATGGCTCCAGTAGACATCACAAACAATGTAGGGGTGGCTCGTTCCTCTCAAGACTCTGCTCCCAATAAGTCTTGTGGCTGATTGACATGTACATGTTCTCCATTATGCTTATCAAGAAGATGACTACAAGCAACAATCCTATTTTTTTTTTTATTTTATTTTTTTTATTGTGATATAACCTCATTTGGGTTTTTTTTCACATTCAAAACAATACATATATCTAAATCACATTTAAAATCAATTTGTCACAATTTTATAAACATTAGCATTTTAAAATTAAATTCATCACATCAACATCTAGTTGATTTTCCCTTATTTGGCAACAAATCAGCAATGTTCTGGCGGAATAAAACCTGTCTTTTGCAAGACCCTTAGGATGTTTAAGGTTAGTTTTGTTTCGTGACCCGCAATCATTCTTTCCCAGAAGGCATCAGAAGATAATCTATCCAATGACCCAACTGAATCCCCTAAATGTTCCACCCTGATTTTCCAAGTGCCTTTACAGAATCTTAGCAGGTGCTGTAGTGTTTGTTTACTTGGATCTGAGCATTCCATGCATAAACTACGAGTCCCTTCAATGACTCCCCATTTGGTTAACACTGACCCAGTTTTAATCAAATTTAACCGTACCCTCATAAAATTGTGTCTTCCTTTTGAATTAGGGAACATCATCAAGTATCTTGGTACTACACCCTGTTTTTTCCCGTACTTGAAGAACCCTTCAGGAATGGAGGATGATCTCACCATGTCCCCTGTCGAGATCCAATCTCTCAAGGATAAGAACTTCTTAACTTTCAGCGGGTTTGAACTCGGAGTTAATTTATCAGTTTCACAATAAGTCAGCAGATTTTCTGCTATCTTTTTGAGTTCTGTCAAAACAAGTGAGGAATCTAAATTCATACTTTCTAGGAGATTTTCATATAATGTATTCATTGGCGAAATAATTGACCTATACAAGGACAGGAGTTTCCAGTCAACTACATATTTTAAAGATTTTAATCCAAGCTCGTATCTGAGAGTTATCGTGTGTAATCCTTTAGGCAATCCTAATACCGGTTTCCAAATGTATCCTTCTATTTTTTGCCAGTCTATTGACCACAACAAAGGTTTAGATTCAATTCCGTACAATAGTACTGGGATTACTTTGGCCACATAAAAGTTTATGACAGGCATGATTGAAAATTTGCCATAAAGGCTGGCAATCTTCTTCATCTGGGCTATGAGTTGTGTCCCTTTAGCCAGGATTTTACCATACTGTTTCCCAACTGTAGGGGCCGCATGCACAGTGATACCCAGATACATTACTTCTTTTACAACCGGTATCTGATTACTGCCTATTGACCACTGATATTTTGTTTCTTTGCAGCCTTTCTGCTCAAATATTACGATCTTAGATTCATCTGGGTTTACGACCAAGTCGTTTAATTTCATATATTTGTCAAGAGCATTCAACAATCTTTGTAGACCGATGGGAGTTCTATCAAGGAGGACTATATCGTCCGCATACATAAGCCATCTTACGACCAAAGACCCGACCTTAGGGCTTATTAGTGATGAAGATTCTAGGGCATCTTCAAAATCACTCAAGTAAAACTTAAAAAGAAATGGAGCAACCATACAACCCTGTCTAACCCCCCTATCTATGCTTATGTATTCTGACAAATAACCATCCAAGTTTAGTCTTACTCTAGCTGTATTTCTTTCGTGAAGTTTTACTAGTATGTTAATTAGAGTTTTGGGTGCTCCTTGTTGTTCCAACTTGCTCCACAATTTATCTCGATTTACCATGTCAAAAGCGCTTGACAAATCGATAAATGCTCCATAAAGTCTACCTTTTATTGTTTCTATCTTTCAGGTTTGATAACGAAGCTAATATTATACCATTCAATGAGGTTGAATGGCCTTTTCTAAATCCAGTCTGCTGTTTAGGGACTATGTTTTTTTGTTTTGCCCAATTTTCAAGTTCTCTTAATATCAGACTAGTGAACAACTTACTTTCTACATCAAGCAGTGTAATCGGCCTGTAACTGATGGGTTTTTTTCGATCCCCCTTCTTAAAGATCGGGATTATAATTGCTGTCTTCCAAGAAGGTGGAATTATTTTATTTGCGATTACTTTCTTGTACAGGGTATATAGGATTTCAGCCCACAGAGTCCCGTTTCCTTTAAGGACTTGATAAGTTAGTCCATTTGGGCCCGCAGATCTCGACGCCGAGGATTTTAGGATCAAATTTAAAATATCCTCTTTGTCAAAATTTAGGCCCCAATTTCCATTTTCACTGCTATATTAATATATTATATAATATATTAATGCAACAATCCTAAATGCTCTTCTGGGGGTGTCTACAGCCCTCATTATGAGGTTGCCAGTAGGCCGCTGGTGCTACTGGCAACCTCGGCTTATGTTTCCGCTATATTACCGGGATATTACAGGCTGCGGAGGAACGGTAAGTTCACATTTCTGTGGAGTCCCATAGGACTCAATGGTAATGGGAACATTGAAGCGCCAACACCGTTGGTAATGGTGCCGGTGCGCCGTGAAAAATATGCCGGTAGGGGCTTCATTTTGCCCCTCCCAGCAAAACTCTGCTGGTAGGGTCCGGTCAGCCTGTTGGTAGTTCACTGCCCCTGCCGGCAGACTTGTAGTTTGCCGGTCCAGAAAAGATGCTGGTAACGCTGTTACAAGCACTTTATTTCTGGACCGGGAAACTTATGAGGGCCTACGTCAAGATCTTTAAGACAAATTAAGGAGCTCCCAAGTTTTCCAATTTCTACTGTGAAATGAATAACTATTCCTGACTTTCAGCCCAGTGCATTCTGGTGTGCTTGGAGGAAAGCATTTATAATGTATGCAGGAATTCAAAATGATGTGCTATAAATGAAAAATGCCAGAATTTACACACATATTTTAGACCTTTTTGTTTGCTCCTATTTTTAAGGAACAGTATTGTGAATGCAGCAGTGATGTCAGTTGAAAAAATTGAGCAGTGGTGTGTCTGCATTGTGAGCTTTACAATTCTCCTATTGAGCAGAACATGAATGAATATCATTCTTGAGGAGCTGAAGATAAAACATTTAACTCCCCAAATTAAGTGGGTCTATCACTTGGGGGACAGGTTCCTTATTTAGAAATTAGTGCTTTAAAATTGTTTGGTTCGCTCAAGTAGGAGTACTGTACAGCAGTGTTGCTGTTGAGCTTCAAGTAACAACAAACCTGTCTTGGTTGCAAATTAATAAAAGCAGATGGGTTCTCTTAAGAACAGGAAATGTGCTCAAATTATTACTCATTTTAAGTACATTCAATTTCTTGTCTTTAGCAAGCAAATTCAACAATTACAAACAGAAATCATATATCAAACCAACAATCCAGTGAACGAAGATATGTTATTTCATGTTTAAATTATCAATAGGGTGACCTGACTAATTTCATGTCCCCAATAAACCGTCCTACCTCACGATTCGGGGTAAGAAAACAGTGACTTCTCAAAATGTATTTAAAAGAATTAAGGTGATCTGCATCTTTATACCAAGGAAGTCACTTTTCACTTGCCTCAGATCTTGAGCTGGAGATGTAATATTTTCCAGTAAAACATACCATGTTTAAGCACACTTGCCTGTTTACATTACATATACCTCTGCATTTCAGGATAAGGGAACGCAAGGGTTTATTACTGTGACTAGAATGATTTCCCTGTCTTAATTTCTGTGGCACAAACTTTACATTTTTGACTAGGCTCCAACCAGGTGCAAATTTACATGATAACCTTGCTGGACAGGAGTGTTTCATGATGACACTGTGGCCCACGTGGTTGTTTGGTGGCATGGATTCTATTTTAATTTTATATCATTTGTCAAAACAATCTGTATTTAAGTTGCACATAATGCTGTCATTTGTGAAAACTGCTCTTCTCAATAAAAAACACATTGGCCTTCAAGGAAACCGCTTCTAACTTGCTTTGTATTAGAGAATACAGTGCCTTTCTATGTTACAAAAAGGTCTGGTAGCCCCTTTACTGAGAACGAACACAGTCAAATAACCTGTTCTCTGGGAAGATACTGTGAAGAATCCTACGGCTCCCTCACTGAAACTCTGCCTTAATTCTCCTCCCATGTGGACAAGGCAGACGCTTCCTGACTTTGGCGGTGGTGTACTGCGGGAGCATCACCTGGGAAGAGACAAGGCCCAGGATGGTGAGGAGATCCCGTGGGATGAGACGCAGTATTTGTCTACTGAAGAGAAGTACCTTTATAAGTTACCAAAACAGGTAATGGAATATTGTCATTGTAATGTCTCTGACCCACATATAATGTCTAAGACTCTGCGTATAAGTCCTGTGAAATCTGAGCAAACCTTGTCAACAGAAAGATCTTTTAAGAATAAACACCCTCTTTACTCCCAAAGGTATAATGTAAAAGGATCTAGCAAAGTGTCTTAAATCAAATGTCTTCCTCTGTAACAACCAATTATAACAGTTCATCTTTTAAGAAGTTTAAGGGAAATAAATCGAACCTTCAAATTAACTCAATTCTTAAAAGAAATAACTTTGTTGAAGGGGAACACAAGTCCCATAATCCCTCGAGTATTGGGACAAAAACAAGGGCTGAAGAGACATGATGTAGCAGTAGTCGGGCAATTAAGCATAACAGCCCACACCCAAAGCAACCTGGGAGGCATAAAAGGCCCCTTAGGTGCAGACAATTGGAAGACGCTGGAACTGTGACTGGAATGTGAGCTGTAGCAGTATGGTAGACAGAAGAAAATGCAAAGCTGGCAAACCAAGCAGAAGTGGGAGATCAAGAGGGATGTCGGAACGTGGAGACAGCAGATTTCACCTGCTTGTTCTGAGAGGGTCCTGTTCCCCAAAACTCTGAAGGGTAGAGGCTGCGCAGCGGAAGGCGTACTGGAGAGCCGTCTTTCCCAATGTTCGTCTGATTGCCGTGGCTGCTGTGCAGCAAATGCGTTGGAGACTGAGGCGAGAAGCAGTTGTCAAAATATGGGTCTGCGGAGCAAGAGGGGCTCCATAAACGTTTTTCAGGACCAGAGACTCCTTCAGAGAGGTCCCTTAGGAAGCCAGAAGCAGAAGTCATGGAAGCAGTGCGACCCGCAGAGCAAGTTTTAAAGAAGCCGGTGAGTGAACCCTGGCATTATAATACCTTGCTGTGGTAACAGTATCCAGTTCCCTATTCACTCGCGTGTGTTTTTAAAACGAGCTGAAGTTGTTTGTTGAAGCTGTAATACATGAACAATGCAAAAGTAGCACTCACGTATATTAGGAAAGTCCTTTTACCCGCGTGAAAAGCAAAAGCTGCTTAAACCCATTGCTAAACCCTAAAGATACTAACTATCTGAAGGAGTGGTCACGTGTCACTAATTACGAGTGAACATTATGAAGGCCGATACCGAATACCTAACCTTGATGAAACAATTGTTGAAACATTTATCCTTTAAACGACATTAAGAAGTGGTCGTGTGTGCTGAGTTGTGATTCTCAAAGAAAGACTGAACTCTAATCTTTACTTTAACGCGACATACTTTTTATACAAAAGAGGCTAAACAGATTAAAAGTGTATAGATTGGAGAGAACAAGCATTGTCCAAGCCAAGACTCTCCCCGTATTAAGAGTGAAACCAGCCTTTCTTTCTCAGAGTCCAAGAGCAATCTGTTTCTGTGAATCTAATAACTGGCCTAAGAAAAGTGTGCAAGCATTACCTGAAGCTAAAAGTGGCACTGAGGCTTCTGTGTAATTACTTGGGCTGATAGCTGGCAGGCAGGTGAAGGGCAACTGGCTGCTTGTAAAGACTATTTTGAAGTTGACCTAACCTGTATTGCCAGAGACTGGGGAAAACATAGAATTGAGTCTTAAAGGCACACCCAGTGTCATGATCTCTGCTTCCAAAAGATCAGGACTTGCCCGACTCCCTTGGAAGCAGACCCATAACCCCGGTTCCGAGTGCCAGCCAGTCCCAATTGGGACCTTTTGGACCCTGTCCTGGCGCCAGTGGCACCAGGCTCATAGAGATGCCCAGTCCCAGCGCTGGAAGCGCCGGGCTCATAATGCTTGGGTGGACTTACCTGCAGCAGACCATGCTGCTTACTTACCTGCCAGTTGAACCCCTGATCCTCTTCTGTTTGGGACTACTTTTCCTGTTGGGTGGGGCAGGAGCCACTCCCTAGGTTCAGAACACTGGAACTCTTCTGGAAAGCAGGAACTCTTTTCTTACCTAGGCGTGGCTGTGGAAGGAGACACCTAAGCACTACAGGAGGCTATTTAAACCACACCCGATGGATGAATCTTGCTTTGTGTTATTCTGCATTCTCTGCAGCAGAACGCTCATCGTGTCTTCTGCTTCTGATCCTGGGCCTAAGGGAACAAAGGCTTACCATCCTGGAATCCAGTCTTCAGCAGCACCTGTAAAGACAAAGAAAGAACAGGTTAGCACTACGGTCTTCAGTGGCAGCGCATCTCTTACCTGGTCCATCGGCTGTCACCAACGCCTCGCGCTGCATTCCGGCATCTGAAGGACAAAGGCTTACCTACTCTTCGCATGCTCCGGAGGTCTTCGCACTGCATTCCGGCATCTGAAAGACAAAAGCTTACCAGCTCTTCGCACGCTCCGGAGGCCTTCGGCGCTGCATCCCGCATCTGAAAGACAAAAGAAGTTGCGTTTAAAGACATTGGGCAACTTTATTACTCACGTGCCATTACTCCTTCCCACGCCGAATCCAGTGGGTATTCCAGCACCCTTCAGCTTCTCTAAAGCTCCGAACTTGTACCTGCAAGATAAAAGGGACAGTTAGTGCGCATCGTGAAGCAGGCTACAAGCGCTTACTTACGTGCTTCCAGGCGCTTCTATTCCTCACGCGGGTTCGATCCTCAAATCTCATCAGCCCGCCATCCGCCATCGCCGGAACCCTGCAAAACAAGAGATATCATTACAATAGACTTTTAAGACATTTGAAGTGCCCAGAACTTACCGTTCGTGCAGTTAACGACGGACAGCAGTCCTCTGAGGTCAAGAGGCCTGCACCCTTATCCAGTGAAGAAACTGGTTACGGCACCCTGCCCCGAGGCAGATGGAGAGCTCGGCGTTCACTTACCTAAGGTGAGGGCGTTAACCTTAGGGGTTCTACAGGAGAAGAGAAAGGGAAGAGGAGAGAGGCACCCAATAATCCCAGTTCATTAATCCCATATTTTCTATCTGCAGACATCTTACTCTTCGAGTCAGACATACAGTGCACAGAGGTCCAGCTCAAAGAGCCAACCGTGTGTTACACATCACCTTTGAAGATACGGCATTCACCCAGTCAAGACCGGCGCCTCTGCGGGAATCAGGTGAGCGTTACACCCAGGTTATTGTGGCCGATAGACAATGGCCCTTTGACCTTTTATATTCAGAGGAAGAGTGTCTTGCCTACTTAAAGTATATCTTGTCGAAGCCTGTCGAGGTACAAATCACTGAAGCTGTGGTAGTCCAAAACACTTAAGCTGTGGTGGTATATCTGGATGTCAGTAGATTCAACGTTGTAGTACCCTAAACAAGGTGGGGTACTGTGAGACAAAGATGACCGTTCTCATGGTGAATCAAGTAGAAGTGAAGTTGTTGAAGTGGAAGCAGCAGCACTGAGAAGTCATCCTCACAAATATACCATTGTGATTTCTAAACCTGTGACTGAGGAAATACTAACTGTTAACCAAGGACTGTGTCTCACTGATAGTTGTAGATATTGCATTTCCTTTTGAACTGTGGCAAGCCGTCTTGAAGAGGTGACAAGGCATCGTGGCTGGAATTATAGTGGTGCTATTTGGTGGAAAGTGGATATTTCACTAAGGAGAAAAGATTTGCTATCATTGAAACGCTTGACTTTGACTTGGAAACGTCAAGAACTAATTTGAGACATTTCTTTCTTTGGCTGAACATTAATGGAATTGACCTTAAATCCTGGGGAAGGAAATTTACCTAGGACATAAGAAGGTTAAGAAACTTGAATGTTGTTCATATTGCCATATATTCTTCTTTGTGTATTTGTTGCTAAGTGTGAGGGCAGATATCCTGTGTTAGTATTTTCCCTTAGCTTTGGTTAGGCAGGCAAATTCTCGGCAGCGTAGGGTTAGTGAGGCATTTTTACTATATTTCTTAAGAATAAAATGGGATGTTTTGATAAATCATGAAGCAGTTATCCACCTTGCATTACACAATACCCACTTGGGAGGGTCTAGAACCACATTTTAGCTCACTGTACCTTTCACAGAGGAGACATATCAATTTTCATATCAGTGTTTGTTCTTGGTAGAGGGGATCCCAGACCTTTCTTTGTGCCTTTCTATAATGCACTGCCTCTATTGCCCCCTGTTGAAATTAGTATTCCCTTGTCTTCCCAGCCCCCAACATTCCTTGGTTTTACCGAGTGCAGAACTCTGAGGACTATCTGGAGTTAGATCAGAGTTTTCTTACTTACATTTTAAAGGTGAAATCTCATTTTGGATAATACGCTGGGACCCCTTTCAGTCTGAAGTTGCTGCATAAGCAAGGTCCCTTTCATCCTCCAGTCTGGAAACCAATCTCCAATGTATGGTCTGCTCATCTGTCTCTGAAAAGGCTTCTTTCGCCAGCCAGCCAGGAAACCAGTCATCAAATTGTTTCAGTTCTCCCCGGCCACCGCTTTCCAGTTGTATCGAGAAATATTCTTCAATATTAATCGCTCAATTCTATCCCATCTACCAGTGTGCAAGCTATTAATCTTCAACTACTCCCCTCATCTGTGTGGCTTCCACCAGTCTCATGGTTATCTCACAAAAAGTGTCTAAAATGGGCGATAAATGCACAAGAACAATATACTAAAATATTTCCTTTACTGTTTCCTCTCTTAAAATAGGCAATTGCCCAGGCAATCCACTTCGAAAGATGCATACAATGTGTACAAACAGTTCTATTCCACATTACAAAAAAACATGTAGATAATGACGATGACAAATGCTCGCCTTATTCACTGAAGGAGGTACCACCGGCCGAAAGAAACTCAAACAATGTGTACATATACAAGGTTCGAAATTGAGGGGAGCTGGGAGCTATTTAGTTCCTGCTTCTAGCATAGTAGAGCCTGGTTAGCTTGAAACCAACAGCTAACGGAATCTACTTTTGGCTCCTAGTGCCAACTGGTGCCTTCCAAACATGTAAATCTGACATTAACTGAGTATTTGAGAATGCTAATAAAGTAAGATGTGTTCTAATTTAATACACATTTAAACACAATGGTTCATGCAAAATGGACAAAGTTAAGGAGCATCTCTGGTATCTCCTGGTTCCCCTGCAGTAGCTCCTACCTTCTGGGTGAGGCCCGACACCGAGAAGCTGCCTTTCATTCCTACTCAATGAATCTCAATATCGAACCCTGTACCATTTACAGAAGTTCTGGTTTTTGCTTTTACCAGACTGTGGATAACAAGTGCTTCAGCAAAAGCTGACCAATATACCATTGTTGATCCAATACATGTGTTACCAAAGCATTTTATGTTTATCCATCCGAATAACAGTCTATTATCCACTGTCTGGTCAAATCAAAAACCAGAACTTCGGTATATGTGCACATTGTATAGGTTTCTTTTGTCCGGTGCTGTAATGTGGAAAATAACTGTTTGTACACAATTGTATGCACACTTTTTGAAGTTGATTGCCTTGGGAATTGCCCATTTTAGGAGAGAATGTATTCCGTTATCTAAGTGAATATTCTGTAACAGTGCCAAGATGCCCCAGGGCTGCTGCACACTTTAGAAGTGCAAATAAATAAAAAATAAAACAAATGTTATGGGGAGTCCTTTAACTTTTATATAACTTTAGAAGTGAGTGTGCGAGTTTAATAAAATAATAATCTACGGATTATGGTCACCAGGATGCACAATTCAAGATGCTGCATTTCCTTGTGTGATGTACATTGACGGAGAATCGTTTTTCCTCTTTATTTCCATTATACACTATGCACATTTTATGTGGTGTGTAAGATCTTTTATGAATAGGTTGGAATTTGTACCAAGTTTTTAGGGCTTCCCTTTTTAAAGTTACTCTATTAATTATATTTTTGGGTTACAATACATTAACTTTCTATTCAGTTCGACCAGAAGTGTAAATGCTGATTTCTACCTGTAGGTGTCAACTGGTGGTGCATCACAAATGAACTCTTTTCCATAAAATGCTATAGGAAGCTCAAATATGCTTTTCTATTGGAGTAAACACTATCTTGTGACTTCCGTTAGCTTTGAGACTGTTTTAAACAGGCTTCAGGCAGGTGAATCTAACATGAACACAATAACAGCCTCCTGGTCCGGCTTGTGACCCAAATTCCTGTTGTTGGGGCTGCACTCCAAGCCTAATCCAGGTACTTACACAGACATGGCTCCTTTCAGGTTAAATAGGAATGCAGTGTTATTCAAAGGTAAGTAAAAAGCATGGCAAGATGAAATGGAATTTTGAATGAAAGGTTATCTTCTATTAGAATTTACAAGTGCACCTTCTGCAAACTATTGGGAACATGGCATGATGATGAAATACTGGAATTGTTCATTTCTGTTTTAATGCTCCAATAAATGTTCTGGGGCCTGCTGAATTATTTTGCTGGCAAACACCCTGTTTCCTTGTGACACAATTCCAACTTCCATGTGCATTTTTTTTACATGTCCTTGCGTACATATAAGAGTAATTGAATAAATACACGATTTACATTTGTTTCTTTAAAGCATTAAACTGGGCCTTGTGCATGGCGAAATATCCAATTTAAATAGGCACAGTTCTCGGCATGTCCTTAGCATTGACAAACCAGTCTCTGGAATCACTATGTAACGGGGCATTAGAAATGGTTGCAATTTGTTGCCTTTTTAAATAAATGTCTCTTCAGTTGTGCACGCAGTCATTTGTATATCGCCTGGCACCCTTTCCATAAGTGAGTAAGCGGTGAAATCCAACAAAAGGCATCAGTGGAAGCAAGAGGAAAAATCCAAAAAGAGGCATTTTGTGAACAGTGCCTCTCGCTCTACATGAACATTTTGTGTTGTCAGTTCCCTTTAGTCAGATGGTCTTTGGGTCCAAAGTCACTTAGGTCCGTCGTCGAAATGGTATGTTATCCGAAGTTTTCAAATCTTAAGACCTACACTAATGTAAAAACGAATGCTTGTCTTGTCTTTTTGTTTCCTTTTGTCCCCAATCGAGAAATAGATGTCATGCATTACAAACTTTATTTTTACAAATGTGTTATTTGATCCCTGAAGAAGCATAGACCCAGTGCCCTTGTCATTGGGAATAGTTGGTGTCAAATATGTGTATGCCAGGTCTACTAGTATATGTATTTGAATTAGCTTATCAAAGACGTCCAACATTGAATTTTCAATAAACCTAAACTGGTTGTATAATAATTTGAGCACATTTCCTTTCCTTGGCGTCGCCATCTGCACACGTGTACAACTCCAGAAATCTTAATCCAACCTGTAGGTATAAGGAGCACAATTAGTGGGGTTAATAGTAACATCTATTATTTACAATGCTGTGTAGCTAGTGGCATGCAATGTGATTCAGTGACTTTTGCTTCCTGTGCCAAGTATCCTCCAACTAGGGCAGCCTATTCATAATGGGTATTGGGTTGGTGCACCTCCATCATGCGCAGGCTGTCACTGCGTCATACAGAGTTCTCCACATCAGTAAACTAAACAGCAAAGCATGCACTTTGTATGACATCATACCATGTGCCTACAGGAACAAATTTCCCAGAAGGCAACTATGTGAGCTTAGGCACAGTCTCTCATACGAGTCTGGAGATGCCTTTGTCTCAGCAGGCAGTATGTGGTGCTTAGGAGCACCAATCATAGGGTGCAAGTGGGCCATCTGGGTTAAAGCCCAAGCATGCCCCAGAAGAGCGCATACTGAGGCTCCACATTTGAGCCCTCAAATTCTTCAAAGGCGGGCCTTTCGGAGGCGGGCCTTCGGGTTAGAGTGACACAGACATACCAGACAGAAAAAAAGGTACATTTGTGTGTGGTTGTGTTGGGTGCCAAGACACAGTTTGTGCGTACTGAGAGTGACATGATGCAGAACTGGAAGCAGTGTGCTGTGGAAGAATCTTGACCCACGTAATATTTCAATATACCAAGGAACAAACCGTTTGTTACATTGCACTAGAAAATAAACGTACTGCATGTCGCCTTCTAAACTTCCATTGGCAACCCAATCGCCTACCCACTGAAGACCCTCCTATATAACAAGTGTCACAAACTAACCTACTGATGGCTATGGTCTCAATTGGACTTGGATGATTTTGGGGAGGCGTCATCCTGTGCTTCTCCGTTAGCCGGTTTTCGTCTGGTGCACCTGCTGTGCCTAATCGCATGACCAAATCCTCTTTGAATTGTCCGGCTTGGGAGTAACCTTTGGGCGAACTGGCATCTTCTCCCGATGCTAAGCAGTCTGTACTTTTCCATTATCTTTCATCCTTAGTACAGTTCCCCATTTATCTGGAAGACTGCCCAGTGCTAAGGCTTCTGCTGCTGTATCTGTAGTTTAAACTGATAGCCGCTAAATATTGCTTGGCCTCATAGCAATACTACCAGATCAGATAACTATAAACTTACCAGCAACCCTAACAAGGTTAGAAATTGAGATTCGATGAGCAGGAGCTAAAACCAGCTCCTGGGTGTCGGGCATCACTGTGTAGGCAGGATCTACCGCAAGGGAACCAGGAGCTACCAGAGATGCTCCTTTAACTTATTGTCCATTTTGTATGAACCATTGTGTTTAAATGTATTAGATGTGGACTAATTCTTCTTTTAATATTCTCAAATGTTCAAAGTTAATGTCACATTTACCTGTTTGGAAGACACCAGTTGGCCCTAGGAGCCAAAAGTAGCTCCTGCTAGTTGTTGGTTTCAAGCTAACCAGGCTCTACTATGATAGAAGCAGGAAATGCATAGCTCCTAGCTCCCCTCAATTTCAAACCCTGCCTAATGAAGGTGGCCTCCTAATAAGATTAATTGGCAGCATATTTCTGTTAAATGTCCATGCTGAAAAAGACAAGAATGACAGAACTAAGGAATGTCAGAGGACAGTGGAATACTTCAGCCAATAAGAATGCAACACAATTATATATGCTACCACAATGCTTCTAAACTGGCAGGATTTCATTTGGCGACTAGCAGAATGGAAAGGGGGAAGAATGGGCATCTAGTGAGAGGCCTCATATTTTCTTTGAGCACTAGCAGCTTGAAATTGTTTTAAAGTGGCAATGCTGGCATGTATTGTTGGGACAAGCCTAATTACATTCTTTTGGATGCAACCGGCATGAAAAGGAAACCGACCACAATATGCTCCTGCGTACTGGCATCTATTCTAGTGTTTCATACATTGGCCTGCAGGACTGAGGGTAAATTCTATACATTGCTCAATGTTTCTGGAATGTGTGCTGCAAAATGCATGCATTGTTTTAAAACCTTTTGCTTGGGAATGTGTGGGGGAAAACCGAATTCAAAGCACATTGAAATGCAAGTGCTTGGCGATTTATTGTAAAAGCACACGTCCAAAGAAGGTCGACTCCATCTTGCATGTTCAAGCAAAGGGAAGGAAACCACTGTATTCAAAGCGTGTTATATATTCTACCGTGTATGCACGATTACAATGTAGACTACCTCACGCCATGACTATCGCATAAGTGATAACACCACTTCGCTTTGCTAGATTTCAAGGAATGGCTTGAAGGACATTGATTTACTTCCCTTGCCCAGCTTATCATACTAATTCGGTATTTGACAGTGAGTGCATTCGCTTGAATAGAACTTACAATGCAGAAAATTGAGTTCATAGAAACTTCCACTGGCTGTTTTTCAAAACCACGAAAGATCTTGTTGAATCCTTGGGAATGGAGAATACGCTATATGATTGCACATGTCTGTTTTGAGATTGTCTCCTCCAGCGCTATGGAATAAAGATTTTTTCTCCTAGAGCTAACTTGTACAAATCAATCGGACGATTTACGCGACAATTCTGATTCTGTGACTCCATTGACCTGGCCTTGGTAGCTTCGATTGTGGATACATCCGCCGAAGACCCTCATCAGTACTACTTATGTCTATTTTAGGAACTTGCTGAAGGGAACGCCCATGGTTCGAGGCAGCCCCTTGGAACTGCGAAAAGAGCCATTTATAAACCAAAAAGGAAATTATGACCAGCTGACCTGTCTGTTCTGTCTTTCATTAAATGTTGTTCTGGTAGAGTGCTTTGAACACCCCAACTGAAGATTTAACTGGTTAGCACTACCCAAAGAACTCGTTCACCACACTCAATGGGTTTTGTTAGCATATTAAATCAGTATTGTTTTTGCAAATGTTGCCCTCATTGAATGAGCTTTTTCTGTTGATTTGTTCTTTTGCAAAATAATGGTTCACCCACAAACAAACGATATATATTTACACTGCAAGCCACAAAATCCGTTATAACTGGTGATCAATTGCTGCACAGGATGGACAAGGGAGAATACTGCGCAGGTGCCAGAAAGGGACGGATGCGAAAGCTCCCCCAATTTATGTTGGTTTGCCATGTCTCCTCCTGAATCCAATGTCCGTGCAGCCATACCTCTGATGCTTGGCGCATATGTGACTTGGTCTTCACAAGGGGACGCACGTGACTGACACTGACTAGTTTTAAACCTTTTATCTTCCTATAACCTTCTTCCTACTTCTATTGTCTCTCTTTCTACCATAATAATGGGATCTGATCAGGCTCACTTGTGTTCCACCCCATGTGTATGTTACCCTGTCTCCTTCCCAATTGCCTATCCCTACACGGTTTGAAGGAGCTGCAAACTATTTTGCTCCTGGATATAGCCGAGAGGAGCCTGGTAAGCTTGACACCAACCACTACCAGGAGCTACTTTTAGCCCCCCCGCCCCCAAATCAACTGGTGCCATACAAACATGCATACATGACATTAAATGTGTTTGAGAAAGTGTATAATCAGACTTTAGGGTAGGACTACAAGACACCTACAGTGTAATAATGGACTTAAATATATAGTTTGCATTTCATGTGGAAGCTGGGTTTGTAGCATACAATCTATTAGTTCCTCATCATGTAGCAGAGGGATAGAGCAAGCAAGTTGGCATCACAGAGAAAGAGGTGGGGCGGATATAAACATGTTGGAGATAGACTGCACCATAACATAGGGAAAGGATTCCAGGAAATTGTGCCACAAAGTCATTCCTGGTATAGGAACACAAACCTGAAACCAAATGGGCACTACGGGCCAAGAGAGAACACGACCGCGATTGATGCAGGAACAGTTATGGATGTAGTGGCACAGATGGCCATTGGCCACTTGAGAAGTAGCAGCAAGACTGAAGAACTGGCAGGAAAGTTAAGAAACCAAAGAGCCTGAGGGGGAGCAAGAGGCTAATCGGCAATAGTGCGAAAGACCGAGAGCCTCAGCAATAGAAACCTGGCGTGTGCATTTTTTGGTACATGCCAGTTAAAATAAAAAATTCTAACATCTTTCAGAGACCAGAGAGGCTATTCTGAGATGTGTGTATGTGTTAATGTTAAGTCGCTACATAAAAGTATAATTTTTTCAATCTGAATTTCTTTTAGTCTCTTGTTCTACTCGTTTATATTACATCATTCATTAAATGTACACCATCATAAGAACTTATTCATGAGTCTTCACTTTAATAGCACCTGGGTCCTAACTATTAACTCCTGGTCCGAGAAAAAGCTTGACTCCCTGGAGCAAATTTCAGCACATGGTTCTTGAATTCCTATTTTGGACCCATCCACTATGTTTCTGCACGAAAGTATGGTGTTTGGCAAAGCAGTAGCCATGAACTGTCTAGGTACAAAAGGCTGTCAACGGCACAATAGCAGAGGAGCGGCGAGGACACCTGTATGTCATTCTTGATTTTTACCCCTCTGGGATTGGAAAAAGGTCAGTCAAAGGGAGCCAGCTTAATTTCTGTACATAAATGAATCAACAAAGACTTGTAATTTCCTAGATCAATCACATAATTTTGCAAGATTAACAATTCGCTGAGGTAGGCAAATTTGATGCAGATAAATGTTACCAGTAACGAGGAGCTATAGAGTCCAGTGGAACAAAAGTCCAAGGGCCAGATTTTCTGATTGTTATACCGAGGCTACACAGCGACATACTAAATCTAGGGCCATTAACGAGTCCCTGTGGAAATGGGAAGATCAGCTGAAGGAATTAAAACTTTAGAACCAATTGGACTGTAGGAAAGTCTATAGCCGGCTCTATTCAGCACTCCAGTGGGTAAACCCAGCCCTACAAGTAAGGGGTGTATCGACCACTTTTACTCACTAGAAATTGGCAAATACTCCCAACAAAAGAATAAAAAACCGACATGTAGAAGCTTGCCCCGCTGCTTTTACACACACTGGTCTATGGACCTGTTTGGACCAGTAGTGCTGCAGGAATAAACTGCTATTGTTACTGCCCGATCCGAAGAGGTAAGCATTTATAGTGTATATGAATAGCTAGGTGCACAACATATTTATTACAATAACACTTCTGTTTTATCGGTAAACATGTTTTACTCGCTTATAAAATACTCCCGTTGGGAATGGGACTTACTTTTTTACTCCCTTAAATATCATTTTACTCCCAACTTTAAAAAAAATAGGGAGTAAAATACCTTCACTTCAAAATCTTATCTGGAACCCTGGTTAAACCCACAAAGAGTTTCCCTATAACACACCTCAAACTAGCTCAGCAGCACAACCATAACAGCTGCCTGGCCGCGGGAGCACGTTACTAACTGTCCATGCTCTGTGGAGCACCACAGATTGTTTTAACTGTCCAACATTTCCCTAAAATACGAGATGATGATCCTGTTAGTCCCAAGGGAAATTTCGGGGGACAGTAGACGGTTACAGCAGGATAATGGATTGTGACCGCAGGAAACTGTTTGACCTAATCCATATGCTCCAAGCTGCTATTCCCCCTAGAGCCATTTACTCTACTCTTAGCCCCCCCCCACCGCCTCCAGAGGAAACTTGAAAAAAAATGTATTGACCGACGTCTCTGTATGGTTTTAGACTTGGCCTTACGAAAACTCACTGAACCAATATAAAAGCCTGCAAGCAATCTAAAGGCAAACATACAGCAGGTTTCCTAGAAAAGTTAAAATATAGTTTCAACCAATACTCCTGGATTCCCTGTGCGTCTTTAATAGTACAACAAGCCGTTATGTCTGCATTTGTAATGGGATGGCAGCCCAAGACTGCAGATGGAATTGAAGGGATACTCTTCGGTTGGGATGTGAAGAATTTGCCTGAGGTTCTGCGGTCCGCCCAGGTCTTTCATGAAAAGCAGAATAAAAAGAAGCAACTGAGAGTAAGTCGCATTACAGATCCAACAACTGCAACCCTCTCAAGGGAGAGCGGGGCAAAGGGCAGGACTGTTACACAGGGGGAGGTCTATAGGAAGAACACAGTCATCAACCCAGTCCCTGACAGTCATACCTGTTCCCTTTTTCTCATGCAAATGGGCAATATACCTTCACAACTCTTCCATGAGGGTTTGCAGTTTTGTAGAATTCTACCCCTGCCCCCCAAATTCTGAAGTGATTTGGACATTCATGATCATGGGAGGGTCCGTGCTAGTGAATTCTGTTCATGATTTGCTATTGGCATCACCTTTACAAGAAGCATGTCATCAAGGGACTCTTGACCTATTAACTGCGTTTGCTCTGGGGGTACTAGCATCTCAAAAGGAATTAGTTGTCCCAGCCTAGATTTTGCTGCTTGGGGCTCCTTCTCACCACCGTCGAAAGAAACCTGTCTTGCGTCTGAATTAATGTCTTCCCCTGAGTTTACAAACCAGTAAACTTCAAATAAATGGGCTGCCTGGCTGCTTCCAGCAGTGGATAATGGGTTTGTGCCTCTATTGTAAAGCTTATGTTAGATCTTACTCTTGTTTCAGTCCCTCAGCCTCTTTTATGGACTTTCAAGTTAAACCAGGCTTTTTCCAAGTTCAAACGAGTTCTCCAAACCCCCTGACACAACCCTAATGCTTACTATAGCTCGGCTCTGGACCCTGTTCCAGCAATTCGGCCATCCTGTCTTCAATCTGCCCTCAACTGCTCTGATAGAAAAGATTACAATCTCGTTTTTAGGTCATCCAGTGACCATGGCAGTAGTGAATGATGTTACTGCCAGCACATTTCTAATTCCAATTTGACTAAATTTTAAAAGTTACTACTTTTTATTCCAACATCTATCGTGTTCTATTATGAATAACAGTGCCAGTACTTCCGTGAAACTCTGCGGGCGGGTGCTGTTCCTCCCAAAGGTTCTGCGGTATGGCACCCACCGGCAGACTTGTGTGCCGGTCTGGTAACAACGATGTTGGTAGGCATACGGCACCGTTGTTACCAAACCGCCACACTTGCAATGAGGCCCATTGACCTCATAAAAGGTTATACCAGCTCCCCTGAGAAATCTGCATACTTTGCTTAAATATATAGCCGAACTATTGCAGGACTAGTAGTCCGTCCCACTAAAATATGCACCGCATTGCTGAGAAGTGCTGGCCCTGTCCCATCAGCTAGTCCTGCTGGAAGAGCTTTTACTGTTCATTATAGGTAGGAAAGCCCATCAAGATACGCTGGTACAGGATGGCTGCCATCATCGGGACAGCGTAAAGTGAGGGCTCCTCCTGGCTGCCTCAAGAAAAAATATGTAGCAGTCCCCTACACACAAGCAGATCATCATTGTGACTTTGAACCAGCTACACAAGGCAGAATGAACCTTTTTAAGAATATCTGGCTTCAGTAAAGCAACGCCGATCAGGACATGTAACTGAACACAACAGGGTGTGGCATCAGTTACGTGGCCGTGGTGTGTGTGACCATCGCTATGGCTACTTCACGACGATCATGCTTACTGCAATTCAAATGACACCCGGCGCAGCAGCGGAACGCAGAGTCTCTGAAGCGGGTGCGACCTGCAGTGACACTCTGAAGCGGTTGTGAGATCTGACCCTGATTGGTGTGTGGGAGCGCTCCAATTCGGAGAGAGGATCAGACTGCTGCGAACATTACACACTTTCTGGAGATACACCCTTTCCGGACTGCCAAGCTATAGTCATGTGATTGGGCTCTTGGAATCAGGAGGAGTTTGGAAGCTTATACCCATGGACTAAGGGTGCACATTTAGAGGGATCACATAGGTATGTGGGATGACTGCCTTTTTATGGTAATGGCTGTCGCAATGGAAGCGGGGGCCTAGGATCCTGGACTCCGCTTTAGGTGTGCCTCATCCAATAGCAGGGCCCGGAGAGCAAAATCATCAGAATAGCTGCGTTTGCAATGGATCCGGGGCAGCACGCACTCTTGATCTCCGAATGGGGAGATCGGATATCTGGACGGTGCAGACAGAGTGGTTGACTCCATGATAACAACGGCCCACATATAAGCAGCTGCCAACGTGGTTGGGAGCTAGAGGACCCGTCGCATGTTCAAAGCTTGTCATTGGCAGTGAGAAGGTGCGCATCTTCATCAGCAATCAGCTTGGTTGGCTACCATCAAGATCCCTACGGTAAGAGGCTCTTTTCTTCAACTAAGCCAGTCAAGCAAGTTATTCATGGCTCCTAACTAAAGCTTATAGTCAGCTGAATATCAGGATATACCAATTAAATAGCATAGACTTGTTGTATGAGAAGAATCTCTCATGAGCCCACAGGTGGTCTCATCTTAGATCTCGACTAAAAAAAACTTGAACTATTACGTCACAGGTCCCACCGGACCTGGAAAGCATCCCTCATACCCGTGTTGTATCTCTAATAAGGGCTAACAATCTAACCAAAAGAGACCCAAATAGCACGTGTTCTTGAACTGGCATAAGGGAAGAGTGTCTTTGGGGTTAAAGCGAGTCAGAATAATAAGTGATAACGGACAACCTTTATGATTTCCCGGAATAGATCTTAAGAACCAATGGAGGATGTTCCCACCCCTAAGGCTCAAAAGAAAAAACAAGGCGCCATATCAAAATTATGGCGTAAAGGAGAAGAGGCACATACTGAAGAAAGTTTGTTGAAGTCTCAACTATTAGGACCCGTGTCAACATTGAAGACACCAGAGCAAGACTAGGCCACCAAAAACAATTAAAAGGTTTCAATGATATCAAAGATTAGATGACAGAAACACTCCAAACACAACTTGCTCTCATAAGAACTGAATTGGCACAATAAATACAGCAAGTAAAAAATGATGTAATCGATCTAGCTGAGCGTGTTGAAACAAAGAAGACTGCGATTCCAGAAATATCGGAAGATACACGCAAAATAGATTTATTGACTGATCAGCTGGCAACTGCGACCCAAAACATTGAAATACAGATGGAAGATCTTGAAAATTGATCAAGGAGATCCAACATTCGGGTGTAACTACTCTCGAAATGATTGAGGATCGGGAATTAAAATCAACAATGCAACAGGTGTTCGCTGATCTGTTAGACGTGGATAAAGGAGAGGATGTTCTGATTGGTCGAATTAATTAGGTGGGCCCGAACTGTAAATATCCGGGACACAGGCCCTATGATGTAATTGTCACAATTCAAAGGTATGAACAGAAACAGGACATTTTGATAGCAGCAAGGAAAGCAACTCCCATCAAGGTTAACAGATCAGAAATCCAACTATACCAAGACCTGGCGCAAGTGACGCTCTTGAAACAAAGATTAATGGGTCTGGTAGTACAAGTTTTAATAAAAAGAGGTTCATTATAGATGAACATTTCCCTTCTGACTTTTTTTTTTTTTTTTCCATATGGGAAGGACAACAACTTAGGGTCATCTCGTTGCGGATATTGAAGGTGGAAGAAGACTGGCACCATCAGAGGGAACCATGAAAAATTCAGGTAAAAGGGAGATTCAGAAGATGGGAATGGACTAAATTGGCTCAGGACAAGACACTTTGAGACTGACTTTAAGGAACCGTTAACCGTTGACGACATCCACCGTCACAGAGGGTAAATGTGAATAATATTGTCTCATCACTAAACAGGAGTGTGGGATCACTGTGTAGGTGGTAATAAATTAAGTTGAAGGGGATACAAAATTAAGGAGGCGTTAGGAGGTAGTATTCAGCGCTTGGAATCGAGGGGTGATTTTGACACTGCCTACCTGTGTGCGTCATGCCTTTGCTGAGGGGCAGTAGAGAGATTTATTTTAAAGTTCATACTATGTGCCTAGCCATTCCTTGCTGTTTGCTGTGACTACTAACAATTGACATACATCCACGCATAGACACACAATCTTTTAAAACTATTTAAAACACAACTTCATATTTAACGCATTTTCCTAGTGACACATGGAAAACCTCAAGCCATTCGATGCCACTGATCTGCTTCTGGCCACTTTCCCCTGACTCTCGGCTTAATACTGGCAGGGAATCATTATTCATCCTAAAGGCATGGCCAGAATGAATATTCGATGGAACGGCTGAAAATAAAAATAAAAATGGCTGTTTCAGCTCTTGAGAAGTACTTGAGTGCTGCATGATGCTACTGAAAATGGGAAACACTGCAGAAGAAAACCGCCCAGCTTTTGAATTACTTACTAATGCGCTGCATAAAGAAATATGTGACGTAGTCAAGACAGGGCAGACAAGGTCACGGTATAAGAACTTGTGCCCTGGTTTGACCAGGAGTGCAGAGCCTGCAAGAGTCCATTATTTCTGGCACTTGAGGACCACTCTGGATCTGGGGGAGAAAGGTACAGCCTAAAAAGGGAATACAAGAAGTTTTTACAACAAAAGGAAAAAGTTTCCATCATGAAATAATGGGATATACTCGCCGAGGCAATAAACTGTAACAACCATCAGTAGTTTTGGAAACTTGTTACCAATGGATGGAGAAAACAGGAGCATGAACAGGGAGGATCTATAGGAGAAGACCGATGGGTGACACCTCAAAAATATTTTCGATATAGAACAGAGTGAAGACTCAGTGCTAAAATATGCCTGCACTAATAACAAAACTAACTTTACTAAGGTGCAAATTATGCTGGCTATTGAACAGCTTAAACTTTGAAAAGCAGGTGGCCCAGAAGGGCTACCCTCGGATGTATTTGTTGGTCACAGTGAATAGTGGGCCCCTATCCTCTCACATTTTTTTGTAGCAATTGAGGGGGTTGGAAGGATTACAAAGAAGTGGCGGGGTGGGAAAAGAAAGGTAATTTCGATGACCCCAACTGCTCTCTGAAGGGGTTGTTTATGCTGCCTTTTTAGATCTGTAAAATGCTTTTGACAGGATTGACGGGGGCACACTGGAAGAAACTAACAGTACTGGGGGGAATAGGGGACAACCATGAATTCTTTGATTCATACAGAGGGGGTACAACAACAAGGCTGCCCCCCCCCCCCCACTGCTGCTTTCTATTCTTTTCATGGCGGATTTTGACGGTGCGAAGCATAACCGCAGGATGGGCCCACCTAGGCTGGGAGATGAGGAATTCAGAGCTCTACTCTATGCTGACACGGTCGTCCTGGCACTTATACCTGTGGACTTGAGTCATTGGCTTAATTATGCTACAGCGTTCTTAGAGGTTACCAAACTAAAATTAAACAAGGACACAACGAAGACGGACACAACCAAGACATTTGGAGGAAAGGACTGCGAATTGAAAGGGGCCCATTGGAGGTAGTGGACTCTTATACGTACTTTGGTATGACATTTTCGAGAGACTGCAAGTGGTCGCCACATATTAAACAGGCGGAGAGAGCTAGAATTAGTTTTCAGGGTTTACGAAGTTCGTATGGCAGATATGGCACCCAAAGACTGGATAAATGACTTGGAGGTTTTTGAATGCAAAGTTTTAACTCAAATGCTTTATGGCAGTGAGATCTGGTGTACTGTTCCTCTGAACCCCTTGAGGTTGTACGATTGCCATTCTGGCGCCAAACTCTAGGGCTTCCAAATGGCTTTCCAAGTGGCGCGCTTAGTCGAGCTCAGGCTCCAGAGTATCACTTCCCTGGCACAAGCCAGACAATTACCTTATTTTGCAAAAATAAAACTAAATGCAAACACAAATCTGACAGCTGGGATTTTCAGTCAAAGAAAGTCACCCGGAAGCATATAAGCCAGAATGATATAAGACTGGAAGCAGGCTTTGGGAAAGTTTCCTGGCTGGAAGAGGAAGAGTCAACCATGATCAAGTTAAGACCGAAATAAAAAACCAGGTCCAAGGGAAATTTGTTGCAGGTGGATAGGGGAAACCTGTGCTCTACCGTCCCTCGCATCCTATGTACAGTATAAGGGGACCGTGTGTGCCCCAGGCCGATACTAGATTTGGATACTCCGGAAGGAGGGAGACTCCTACTTAAAGCCAGGTTAAACATGCTTCCACTGGCTAAAAAGAACTACCTTGTTAAAGGCTCCTGCTAAATGCAACTGATGTGGGCGGATGAAGATGTGGTGCACTTTTTGTTCTGCCATTTTATAAAAGGGAGAGGATGAGATGGTTGACCTTATTTTCTAGCATCAAATATTAGATCATGTAAGGAAGTGTTTTTTTTCTTTTAAAAAAAGTTTAACTGTACAAACTAATTTTTGTTCATCAATTTAAACACAATTTTATGAGGAACGTTGTGAAAGTGATATTAAACCATAAAGGATATTATAGCTGGATTAAGTTATATTTTATTGATATTCATATCTTCTTGTTTTTTATAATGTGTTTACTGTAATTATGTTGATGGGGAAATCTGCCTAACATTGTGTCTGAATTGATGTAAAATCATGGTATGTAATTAACATTCAAATTCACATTTGTCCACGTTTGCAATGAACATAAATGAAGCTGCTTCAGCTGCGCTGCCTCTGTTAAAACCAATGAAAACCATGAATACAACACAAATGTAGCCCTTGTTTACAAAATAATTTTATACAATGCTGTACCAGCCTTCCACGTCAGGCTCAATAAGAATACCTGTTCTAATAATATATCCCAAAGATTCCAATAGCATATTGATCATGCAAAATGCCTCCAGTGAAAAATCACAAACGCCCATTCTCTAAATGAGTGATTAGTATTTTCTATGAAGAATTATTAACCGAAGAGTGTTAGAGAATTACTTTTCCCAGTTCTTTGTCGGCACAGGCCACATGGTTTATAGGGGGTGTTGTTTATTACCTGTGTAAATGATACACATGGAAAAATCAAAAAATCTATCCACAAGATTGAAGTGCATAAAGCCTGATTCTCACTTTTTCTGGGGGCTTAATCTATCCCTCTCCTTTCTTTCCCACACTCTCCTCACTTCTTTACTGCCTCCCTTAGTAAGCTTAAACCTGCACTCCTATTTATCCCTTTGCATCCAAAAAGAGCTTGCTTCCTCTTCAACCTTTTTTCAACCAGCATCTTTCCAGCCTGCTACAAGTGGCTACAGTCACACCTTGTATTGCCCGAAAATACAAAAAAGAATTGCAGAATGAGCAGTTATTGGCTTGGACAAGTCCATAATGCTGAACATGTGGAGCAGGGGTGTCCCCTGCACCCCTTATTTTGGCATTATGGGCATCGGGGTGGGTGTCCGCTGCTTCCATGAAATTGGAAGTGGGGGACAATAAAGAAAAAAAATGGAAGAATGGACCCTGCGGTGCTAGCTCCATCCCTTGTTGGTTGGAGGGAACTGCTGCTGCAGCAGTACAAGAGTCGACAGCACACTTGTGTGTGCCGCCAAAAAGGTAAGTGGGGGAAGGGGTAGGAGGATGCAGGATACTGGGTAAAGTGATCTGTGACCAGTGCGATTTTTGAATTCGAGATTTTCGGATTCGCAATTTCACGCTGTGTAGTAATCGCGTAGATCCTCATACCTAAATTGAAAAACTTGCTGTTTACCCTAACAATCCTTCTTTTTACAGACATTCACTTTTCTGCCTCACCACTCCAAAATCCTCAAGTTTGTTGTCTTCAGCTGCATCATATATAACCTAAAGGTGAATGCTCTGTGTGATTCCTCGGGCACCCTTTTAATCCAGACTCCACAGAAGCTGATTTAACTCCTGTCTGACTTTTTCACCACTCATGCCGCTCCTCCATTCTCATTGTACTCTCTCTGCCATTTTTAACACCGTGGATCATTGTTCCCTACACCAACAATTCCCTTGGCTTCACAGACACCAGGCTTAAAAGGGGTGGCCACTTGTCTCTTTGAACTCTGCTTCTCCCTCCCTTACAACTCATAACACCACCTCCTTCCCTCTTTCTGGCAGGCATACCAAAATAACCCGTCCTCCGCCCACTCCTTTTGACTGTATTTCCTTCCTGGGTGAACACATTGTATCTTTCAGCCTTATCTCCTCTTTGCCAATGATGCCCAGATTATTTCCTTTTGTTCCTACACCTCAGATCTATCAGAGCATGTCAACAACTGTCTCACCGCCATTCATCCCTAGTTTGCACTGCATTTCCTGATTCTTATGGGTGTCATTTTAGGGGTGGGGGACAAGGGTTTTTCCCCCACCAACTTTCGTGGTACACCATTTTGTCCACCTCATTTGGCAGAGGCCTCTTTCCTTTAGATGTCATGACCGACCAACATTTTCAAGAAGGTTACTACACGGCTGATTCTGAACCCTTCCAAGAAGGAAAAGCTTTCTCCCAACCTCCAGTACCAACTTGATTCTTCCATCCCTTTTCCTCCACATCACCTCACATCCTTACCCAAGGCTCGCAACCTTGGGGTAGTCCACTTTGACTGGGAATTTAAACTTCATCACTGCCTCTGCCGGCAGTATCAATCTTGTAAATGCCAGGGATATCTGAATGCACCTAACCTGTACCTTTGTCATAACTCCAATGTCCACCCTAGTGCTCTGTAAACCTGACCATTCTTGGGCCTTGGGTACTCTTTTGCTCCTCAATAAAATATTCAATTTGCAACACACATCCTCTACAACCTACCTAGACCTTCACCGCCTTGGAATGGCATCAAACTGGGTGGATCACCATGCAAAATTATTGCCTCTTCTGTTTCTTATCTTTAAATTGATGCATAATCTCCCCCTCTCTTGCACTGCCTGGTGGGCTCAATCTCCATACACTCTCCTGCCACGGCTCTCCACTTTCTAACCTTAAACATGCTCTGACCCATACACCATCTCTCACTTCTGGCCTTTTATCTCCTGGCCCTGCACAATTGAAATGCTCTACTCTAGGTATCACAGATGTTTGTTCAATGGAATTATGTAAGACCAGGCTCCATGTTCCACCTGCTAGCCAGTGAAGGAGCATCTCACTCCTCCACCCATGGCCCCAGAGCTGTTTGTCCAAACCAGATGCAACATAACTGTACATGTCTCAATTTAACCACTGTGCTAAGGCCCAGCAGTAAATCCTATTTATGCATGTGACTGTTACCATATGTTTGCTTTTCATGTCCCCACGTACAAGCCCTACATCAGCTTGGCTCTCCAATACCCACATGTACGATAGAACTATGTAAAGGCACTGTGGAATCCTTGGATGCCCTCCCTGCTACCAGAGGTGGAGCCCCTTCCCATGAGGCCAGGGAGGTGAGGCTGCTACCCGATCATCCCCCTGGGATTGGTACTCAGTGGGAGGATCTCCAAGGACAAGGGCGGTCATCTTGGGAGAACGCGGTCTAACACCCCTCACCTTATATACCTCCCTACTATGTAGACCCCAATGCATTACCCAACACTTCCATGTACCTCTGCATACCTGAAGAGTCAACGCCTACTAATAGTAAACGTAAGTATAAACTGCGGTGCCTGGAAAATTGAAAAAACAAAAACTACTGAGATGAGGTGGCTCAAGAGGCATGAGGAATACCACGGAGCCACTAACAAGGACTGAGATTATGCAAGGGTGGGGCAAGCCCTATAATAAGGAAATTGAAGATGGACTCAGTGGGCCTCATTACAAGCATGGCGGTCCGGGAACTACGGTACCGTAGTTCCCGGACCGTCATACTATGTGCTTTGCTCGCGGGTGCTGTTACACCCGCCAGGTTACGTGCTCTGCTCGCGGGTGCCGTTTCACCCGCCAGGTTTTTCCTGGCGGGTGTAACGGCACCCGTGAGCAGAGCACGTCGGATGCACCAGCACAACTCTGTATGTGCTGGTGCATCCGACCTACATATCCCCATTCAGCCCTATGGGGATCGGAAGGCCCTTGATTCCGGCACCCGCAAATGGGCAATAACCGGGTCCGCCAAGCTCGGCATGACCCGGTTCTTTCCCATTCGCGGGTGCCGGAAAAAATGCAACTCTGGCGGCAGCCGTGCCCCTGAGGGCACGGCTGCCGCCAGAGTTGTAATGTGGCCCAGTGTCTTCTATCGTAGAAGTCTGGAGTCTGCGTTGGCTACCTGGAAGATTCAAGCCGGGCGAAGGGACGTTGCGGGAGCAGCAGAGGAGCTGTAGGGTGACTCCGACCGGGATTGCCAAAGTAGCGGCAGTCCCCCACCTGTTATGAAGTGGACTACAGGGTCGAAACAGGTGCTGTTCCCGAATGGGGAGCAAGAGGGCGAGACGTCACTGACACCGAAAGAGCAAAGCTCAAGGAGCAGGTGGAGAAAGCTGGTCAGAGTAGAAGGGGAGCTGGTCAGGCTAGAAGAACCACAAACCCTGGAAGATGCAGTGATGTGTCCCATTTGAAAGCAGGTAATGGGAAACGCAGGAGACCTGGCGGGGTGGAGGGGAGATCCAAACATAGCCTCAGGGATGAAATCCCTCGATCCCAGTGGGAACAGGAAAAACACTGGCAACCGGAGTAGAACGATCTGGGACCCACAATCAAACCCGAGAGAATTTTCAGGGAGTCTCCCTCGTGCTGGGGGTAGGGGAAGGGTCAAGCACCCAAGAACAGAAACCTAATGCATGTCATCTTCGTGGCAGTACCTGGACGGGAAGCAACTCAGGTCTGCCAAATCCAAGTAGTAAAAGATACGGTTGTGGGACCCGCACCCACAAGGGAAGAACCGTATACGCTTTCTTCCTCTGAGCAGTACATGGCAGGTGAGTGAAGCAGGTCTGCCAGAACCAACCAGTAGAGGGTCGAACTGTAAGCCTAAGTGTATAAGCAGACCGGAGAAGGGAGTAATTCCCCCCCTGGTGTTGTCAACCGTGAAGTAAGCCTGAAGAAGGCCAGGGTGAGGGAGACAATCCCCCTGGTGTTGTCAACTGTGAGAGTGCAGCCAAAGAAGGCCAGGAGAAGGGAGTAATTTTCCTGGTAGTTGAGCCCGCAAGGAGGATCAAACCAGTGATGCAGGGGAAGGAAGTTCCCCCCCTCCCCCCCCCAACCCCCTCTGATGCAGAGTGTTGGAGGATCTGCAATTCCTTTGTTTGTGAAGTACTAAAATCAGAGCAAGGGAGGCATTCCTGCTAGTGAGAAACTTGCAGCCAGAACTGTGCCAGCCAGTCCAGGAGGCAGGAGTCATTCTCCTTGACCAAGAACTGTGGTGCAACTTATTAGTGAAGCACCCATTAGCATTTTAGTTGAGACGGGGAACCCTCTCATAGATATAGGGGAAGCTGGCTTTCTCTTTATTCCAAATAAGTCTATAGCAATCCCTATGCCAACTGTTGGTCTCCTCCTCCTGTACCCTTACAGCATCCTGAAATGTGACTTCCTGTGTTACCTGATGAACCTTGAACCTTTTGCATGGCACTTCCTCTGGGCTAAGTCCCAATCTTATCAATCAAATACAAATCTTGATTCAGATGTGATTTTGTTACTAAAAACTGATTAGCAGAGTCATCAGAATGAATACTATATAGGAAAAGTGTCTACACTCCAGCATTGCAAGAGTTGTGTGAACCATACAATAGGTCACCATTCCATTTACAGTATTGGATTTAATGAAATAGGGACTTCCTACAAAAAGCACACTGTTCAACTGCTTGAGAGGTTTGTGGGGAAAGTATTTTTTGTACTGCCTGAACACTATGAAATACTGTGTTTGGATTCACTGTAACTGAGTCCTTATTTTAGATCTTGTTCACTGGGTGCCCATAAAAAAAGTACTTGAGAGTATCAACCATGAACCTAGCTCCAGCACTGATGTCCGCTTATGCCACTCCCACAGGAGTGCTGTAAACTCTATACCACCAGTGCCCTGTGAAGTGTACCTGAGCATGTATATGCCAGAGAACAGTGAGCCTTTGTGTGTTGTGGACAGGGCATACATGCACTGGCATGATGGTGACTGTTGAATGACCAGGAGGTACCTGATGGTGAAATAATAGTGCCTTTTATGGCTATACCAGTTGCTTTAGGCTTCATAATCAAAAAGCAGCAATGGGTGTTTATGTAACCCTCCTTCTAGGGTGAGGGGGGGGGCAGTGGGAAAGCATTTAAGACAAGTAGCTTATTTGGGTGAGGATTCAATGAAAAACACGATTAGAACTAGTTTGAGGTACTATGATTGAGGTTCCTGACTATGCAGATGCATTGCCTTCGGGATTTTGGTTGACATTGTAATTCATGTTTCTATTTTGTTTCCATTCCTCAGCTGCAGTATCCAGCAATGGGACTCAGATGAGCCGGTACCGCGTGCAGAGTTGCTAAAGGGAATTGCTGGTGCCCATGGGCTCCTCTGCCTTTTGTCTGATAAGATTGACAAAGAAGTCCTAGACACTGCAGGTGGGTATATTAAGTATAGTAGAACCATAAAATGACCTCCTGTAACTTTGTAAGCCGTCCCACCACTCCAAATCCCAATGTTATTAACACTCCCATGCTCCCTTGTGACACTTAAAAAAAGAAATGTTAATGCTATATTATACTTTTGATGTTTCTGTTTTACAAATGGTAATTACTACGTTTTGTGGGTTTTAGGTGCCGTCACTAAGTTACCTAACATTCACAATGTGTGTACACATATTCGCACTCTACGTAAACCTAATTTCCTCTGCACAATGCTTGGCATTCACTGTTACATGTTTTTGAGCCTTGAAGCCCCATTTCCTTAAAGGGACCATGTCTAACTGTATAAGCTTCCTAAATCAATGGGTCTCATTACGGGTCTGGCGGTAGCCGTGCCTGTAACAAAGGGACGGCAGCCGACATACCCGTGATTTTACCGGCACCCGCGAATGGGCTATTACCGGGTCATGCCGAAAGTCGAGGGAGTCATCTAAGGACCGCCATAGGTCCTCTTCCACTCGGGGCTGGTCGAAACACTGTTCCGGCACTTTCAAACAGTCTGCTTTGCTGGAGAAGGCCAGGACTGTGGAGGCCTTAGTACTGACGACGAGGGGTTCGTCAACGGAAGTTCCTTAGTCAACGGTTGTGGTGAAGTCTTCACTTCTGTCGTCGATGGTGATGTTGTCGGCTCAGTCTACGGCCGTGACTGTCAGTGTGCCGCAGTAGCTGTCGGCGGCTCAGCTGGAAACAGATGGTGGTTAGTTGCTTGCGGGGGATCCGCGGCAGTCTGGGGCTGGCTTGGGGCTGTTGCTCCAGGTGGACATTCTTCACCCGGACCCGGCTCCATATCTTATGTCCTCGGGTCCGGAGGACGAGCAGGAGCCAGTTTTTGATCCATCAGCACTGGGTCTGCAGTGGGCAGGTCCATCTACGTCAAGTCTGGTTCGGGCTGGGTGTTCAGCACGCTCCAGTCATTGTTGGGACAATTGGATGCAAGACTTCCGGTGGCTCCAGTGGTTTGTAGTGTATCTGTAGAGGCCCCTCGACCGAGTCTCCCCAGGAATTCGCCTCTGGTGCGCCTGCCATTGCCGTCGCCAGTGGGGTTGGGCCTTCCCAGAAGTCCTCCAGAGGAAGGGGAGCTGGTCGATTCGAATCCGGAGAGCGGTCCTCGTGACACGCTGTCGCCAGTGTTCTCATCGCCCAGGAAGGACGATACCTAAGATACAGATCCTGAGGTGGAGCCTCCTAGTAGCCCCGCTCAGCTGTCTCTGCGAGATGATGTTGGGGCTTTTCACGCAATGATGGCGAAGCCTTGCCAAGAATTTGGCCTTGCTCCTGAAGAGGAACGAAAGGACTGTTTTCTCTTTGATCACATGGGGAAGCAACGGAAGGCCGTCTTCTCGGTCCCCATTTTGGACCACGTGCTGCAGGAGGGTCTGCGCACAATGCGCCATTCTTTTTCAAGCGTTGAACGGGCGTCTGGAGAAGTTTAAAGCGCCGTAATCGACCCCCAAGTGTCTCATGTCAGAGCCCACGCATGAGTGGGTGGTTTCTGCAGCAGCTAGTCGGAAAGCGAGAAGCCAGCACAAGTGTGTTACGCCCCCGAACAGTGAGGCAAGAAAGCAGGATGCATTTGGGAAGAAAGTCCTGACAGTTGGTGCTACAACAGTGAAAGCAGCAAATTCCTTGGCCATTATGGCCCAGTATGACGGGGAGATGTGGCACCGGTGGGCCCCGCTCTTAGATCATCTCCCCTGGAGCAACAACGCAAGGAGGCTATGCTGTTGGTTCGGGAGTGGCAGGAGGCCTCCAACCACAGCATCAACATTGCAGTGGACCTGGCAGAGTGTGGCTTCAAACAAATAAATAATGGTGTTCTCCAGAGACAGGCATGGCTGTGCTGCACTGACTTTCGTCTAGAGGTCCAGCATAAGGTAGTGGACATGGCCTGTGAGGGTGACCAGCTCTTTGGCGAAAAAATCGATGAGGCACTAAAGGGGATAGAAGACTGAGACGGCGAAGTCCCTGGGTTCACTGCAGAGTGGCCGTTCTTTTCCCCCCTTTCGGGCATTTCGTGGGGCCGCTGGTAATGCCAGATTTTCCACTTCCCGCGATAGAGGTTACAGTCACACCACTTACTCTGCCCAAGGCTTCAGGCACTCGTTCCAGTCGGCACAGAAGAGCAGGGACTATCAGGCGCAACATAAGAAGGATCCTGTCGCCTCGGCTGCTAAGGGACGGCAGTCTAAGTCTCAGCAATGTCTGCCATGTGGGCAGTCAACTAGGGGACAGTGTTGCGACACGTCGACGAGTGGCACCTTATTACTACTGGCTGCTGGATACAGTACGTCTCGGCCACTCGGAGTTTCGGCGTCCTCAACTCCCTATTCCGCTGGTGCAGGTGGGGCAGCCGCATCTCCAAGACTTGCGGCAGGAAGTGGAGCTCATGTTGGCAAAAGGGGCAATAGAACCAGTCTCAGTGTCGGGACATGGGCAGGGGGCGCACTCCCGGTATTTTGTCATAAAGAAGCCCAATGGAAAGTGGAGGTCGATTCTGGATCTTCGGCCGGTGAACAAAAATCTGCAACGCCTGAAGTTCAAGATGCTCCCGCTGCAGGATGTAATCCGCTCGGTGCAGTCTGGAGAGTTCCTGGCATCATTAGATCTGGAGGACGCTTACTTCGACATCGCGATGGTTTGGCCGCATCAGATGTTCCTGCGCTACCAGTTCTGTGCCTCCCGTTTGGGCTGAAGTATGCTCCCAGGACATGCACAAAGTGCGTGGCTCCGGTGGCTGCCTTCCTCCGCAGGGAGGGGCATCATGTGTGCCCGTACCTGGACAATTGGCTGTCGCCGGAAAGGACATTGGAGTCTTTCCAGACGTCCATGTGCCTATTACAATGGCTCGGGTTCGCTGTCAACTTCGCTAAATCCTATCTGACGCCATCCAGGGAGTTGTTTTTTTCTCAGTACTCAGTTTCTCACACAGGAAAATCTGGTGAAGCCTTCAAGCGAAATAGTGGATAAGTTGCAGTCCGAGGTGGGCGATTGGGACCAGCGAACTATGGTCTCGGTCCAGAGTTACATGTCGCTGCTCGGCTCCATGGCGTCCTGCATTCCGTTCATCCCAAAGTGCCGCCTGTTCATGCGACCGGTGCAGGAATTTCTCGCCGACCGATGGTCGCAGTGTCCTTGTTTATGGTCGGACAAAGTGGTCATCTCCAGTGTGCTAGTGGAGGCCCTGCGGTGGTGGGCTTGCACAGAAAATCTTTACGGGCATGACCCTGCTGGAGCCAGACTTTCAGTTCACAATAGTGACAGACGCTTCCCAGGTGGGTTGGGGCGCACCTCGACCAGTCGCAAGTCCAGGGCCCATGGCCTCGGGAGGAAGCGTTGATGCACATCAACGTGCTGGAGTTGAGAGTGGTGCACTGGGCCCTGAAATCCTTTCTACCTCGCATTCAAGGCGCAGTGGTTCGCGTGTTGACGGACCATACCACCACAATGTTCTATTTGAGGAAGCAGGACGGCACGCATTCCCGGCTTCTGTCCAGGGAGGCTCAGGAGGTCTGGCATTGGGCCATTGCTCACTGGATTCACATTGCTGGGTTGTAGGTCAAAGGATCGAAAACAAAAGGCTCGAATGCCTTTTTTTCGACTCCAAAAGGACCGGAAAAAAAAAGGGTGGGTTTTTTTTTCCCCCAAACCCCTGTTTTCTTTTTATAAACTTTTTATGCATACTACACTAAATTTAAAAAAAACATCCGACCCTTTTTTTTTCCAGTCCTTTCGTATTCGATCCTTTATTTTCGATCCTTTGGCTGGACACCACATTGCTGCGTACCATTTGCCGGGGGTTCAGAATGTTCAGGCAGACACAGCAGAGAGGCGGGTCAGTTGCATGAGTGGATGCTGAAGGAAGAACAGGTGACGAGGATTTTCCAGAAATGGGGATTCCACCCTCTCGACTTGTTTGCCATGCCGGAGAACAAGCCGTGCCCGTTGTTTGCAAGCAGAGTGGCTCATCTGGAATCTAAGGGAGACGCCTTCTCTTTCCCGTGGACAGGCCTATTCGCGTATGCGTTTCCTCCCTTTCCTTTGATTCAGAGAACAATCCAGTTGGTGCGCAAGTACCCATGCAAAGTGATCTTGGTCGCCCCATTCTGGCCCAGGCAGATGTGGTTCTCAGATCTCCTTCATCTCGCGGTGGAAGAGCCACTTCGTCTGAGAGCAGAGCAGTATCTGCTTCCGCAAGACGACGGAAGAGTCTGGCATCTCTCAGCCTAGCAGCGTGGCTCCTGACCACTCAGAGTTCGGTCATCTAGGTATCTCGCAGCAGTGTTGTCGGATCCTGGAGGCGGCAACGACGCCTTCCTCCAATATCTTACAGTAGAATTCTGTGCTTGGTGTGAGGAGCAATCGGACATGCAGGCGTTGGAAGTTTCTCCGGGCCAGATTCTCCCTTCCCTTCTGCAGCTTGCACAAGGGGGGAGAGGCGCCGAGTACGCGGGTGCTCCGGGGCCAGGGCCCCCCCCAGCAGAATGAAGTCGGGACTGATCCCCCCCCTCCCTCCCCTCCCCCCCACCCCCCCAGGTCATAGAGAAGAGACGCAGTATGGATGGCCCTTTGTTCCATCCATACTGTGTCTCTCTCTGGCAGCCCGGGTGAAAGCCGGGTAAAAAAACGATTTTTAGAAATGGAGGCACAGATGCAAAGCAAGCCTGTCCCTCAATTTCTAAATCTTTTTGGGTTGGATGTATTTGTACATCTGTGCACCCCTCTTGGCAACAGGGCTTCTATAATTGTAATACTATGCTTTTGTTGAGGCAATGCTAGTTCATGTTAGTGGGGCTGCTATACTTTTGATGCGACAACATCAGCACTTCCCAGTTGAGCTGCTACACTTATTGACAAAGCCCCAGCACTTCTCAGCAGATTGATTTATTTTAATTGGTTATTCATAAAGCGCGTAATACCCAGAGGTTTCTGCGCGGACCGAGGGATCGAAGCTGTGGTGTTCCATGTCATCTTGCTTCCAAGGCGAGCATGTTGCCCATGAGCTATCCTCCCGAGACTCTGAAGATCTGAAGTACATTTAATGATAGAAAACCAGAACTATTGAGCAAGTGTGATATCATCATCAGAATAACTCAACACTGTCGTGGTTATACAAGAGCTAATATATTTAAAGGGATGGAATTACTCAGAATGTAGCAGCACTATTCAATAACCCAAAGTGCTTGTGAAAATACTACACTTCTCACCGTTGGGACAGTACTGCCACTTCTCACAGAGGCTGCTACACCTTTTATGAGGCAGCACTGATCCAGCCTACTGGACAGCTTCACTTTTAATGGCACTTCTCAATAGGACTGCTATACTTCAATAGGAAATGACCAACACTACTCCGCAGGGAATTGCATACTCTTGATGCCACCGAAGCAGCACTTCCACCCACCACAGCTGCTTTATTTTTAATGGCATAGTGTGTGTACTTCTCAGCCACTCTGCTTTACGTTTAAACAGACCAAATTGTAATTTCTCAGCAGGACTGCAACACTATAGCATTTGTGTTCTGTATGTTGAGTACTTCTTCACCACCAATGTGGGTTCATGGCACTCTCTGTGTCTAAATAGTAGATCTGGCTACATTCAATTGGCAACAGGCCTGTCCCGAGCTGCCTGCTGTACAAAAGCTGCCACTCAGGATGTTGGAAGCCGTGATGGGGCCAGGGATGGAAGGCTCGAGCCTGCAGGATAGCAGAATCAGCAGGGTCTTAAACCTGTCTTAAAACCTGCTCACTCATTCTGGAGTGAGGGACCATGGGGCAAAATGAGCCTGATCCCACATATAGAGGGTTGTTACCCTTTTTATCTCTCCTGAATGAAAGAATGAGCTCTCTCAGACACAAGTTATCACCCCTGTACACACAATGAATGAATATGGTATGGATCTATAGATCGAGAAAACTGGAGTGAGAATGCTGAGTGTTTTATATAATTGTCTTCCCAGATGGGAGACGGTCTCCATTAATATACATGGGGTCACTGAGATGACCAAGAGTGAAACTGTACGTTCAGTTGTTTGATTACCAACAACGGGTATACTATGCTCCAAGGAGTAAGCGGCCCACTCAATATATCACACTGTTTAAAGGTGTGAGACCCATCCTGAATGCTTGCCCAAAGAGTCTTGGCCAGAGTTTAACACTGAAGAAGTGAGCATGTGATCCGGGGTCGGCAGCCCACACACACAAGCATGGGATTCCCATGCACCCACTTGCGAGATTTGCACCAAATTAGTGAGATTGTGCTCCAAGGTAGGAGGCACAGGCACAGTCTTTGCTCTGAGGTTTGACACACTCACAGGATGGGATGGAATTTTGTTCTCCCAGCCTAGTTGTGTTGCTCTGCTTTTTGAGGACTACTACAACCTGGATGATTATAGAGGGGTGGGGTAGGGGCAGTGTTGACCTACTGGAATGCAACTGGGAGGTTTAAACCTCCTTCTTACTTGAGTTTAGTATATGCAGTACATGCTAGCCAATGTTCCCCCTGTTCAGCGTCCCCCCCCCCCCCCAATCCCCCTCGCACCAAGTTGACGACTACGTGCAAATGCGGTCATATAACTGCTGATGTCACGTCCTATATTTGGGATCCCCCCCGCCCCCTTGGGAAATTCATAAGTTGGCTCCCCTGGGGGCCTGGCCTTGTCATCGATCAAAGTACATTTGGCGACCATTTCCAGGTTCACAAGACGGCGCCATGCTACTCCTCTGTTTAGTGACAATTGGCTAAGCATTTTCTAAAAGGACTTTTTCAGACATTCCCCCATAGAAAAGGTTTGCTCCGGTATGGAGTCTCAATGTGGTTCTCTCTGCTCTCATGAAACTGCCGTTGCAGACTGTCGACGGCGTTCTTGAAGTTCCTCTCATGGAAAGTCACATTTCTGGTTGCAATCACATCTGCCAGAAGGATATCGGAGCTTCAGGCGCTGGTCATTGACCCGCGGTATCTGCGATTCATCAGAGACAAGGTTCTCCTGCCTACTAATCCGCACTTTGTGAAACGCTGAAGGCACTTTTGGTATAAGCACGCTACGATTGCCTTGCCCTCGTTCTTCGCTAAGGCGACCACGCCGGCGGAAAGAGCCCTGCATACCGCTCGGTGACATTTACCAGGCAGCTTCTTGGGCGGTGCCGCATATCATCACCGACACTACTGTCTGGGACAGCAACATGTGGAAGATGTGCAGGTGGGACGGGCGGTCCTCCAAATCCTGTTTCAATAATGTAAGCCCTACACCTTCCGGAGTTTGTTTTACTCTAGCCCTCTCTGGTTGTGTTATCATGCATGCTGTTGGATGTTATTCTTTGTGTTCGTGGCTTTGGCCTGGGGGTATGGGGTTGGTTTGCCTGTCATGCATCTCCAGTTGTTTTCATACTGCTATGTAATCTATTCACAGCATTTGATTCCATGAAAGATCCAGTGCTGGAGAAGGGAGTAGTTTCTTACCTGTAACTCCATTTCGCCACTGTTGGTATCTTTCATGGATTCACATGCGCCCACCGGCCGCCCCAGCAGGCAAAGCTTGGTTCGGTTTTCGTCTACTTTGGAGGTTAAAATCTGAAGGGAAGCTGCAGGGACGGGGCTATTTATACTGGACATCCTATTTGTGTAACCTAAAGCACCCAAAAAGACGTCGATACACTAATGTGTCAAGTTTTCCATAGGAAAACAATAGGTTAAAGTTATCAAGGTTTCCCAACCTGATGATGGGAAATATTCACAGCATGTGAATCCATGAAAGATACCAACGCTGGAGAAATGGAGTTACAGGTGAGAAACTACTCCCTTCCTTCACACATATAAGGCCCAAAGCAAAAAGAGAGTAGAGGAACATCCGCAAACTTGCGAGCGCATTGAGGCCTGCCGGGCTGGGGAGGAGTGCAGAGAAGAGGAGTCCTGAGCATAGCAGCAGCACGAAAGAGACTGCCGGGCCCAGCTAAGCAGAACTTGTCATCCCCAGAAGGAGCCGTTTCATTTGAAGCACATTCTGCTCTAAACGTGAGTGAAGGGTGGGGACATGCTGAGTGCACTTAGACTGATGGTGTGTTGTATAGTGTAGCATAGCTTCATGAGACCTAAAGGTTACACAGGCTGTTAAACTAAAACCACTACTTGTTCTATTATTTATCGATTCAAACGTGCTCCTTTCCCACAGCGCAATCTTGTTCATAGGTGTTATGTTCTATCTGCTTTTGCTTTAGCTTGTTTAATGAACATAAGAACCCTCAGGAGTTCAGGGGTCATATTAAATGCATTAACATGATAATTCCTGTGTCAAGTGTATAATTCAGAGTGATATCTCTTCTTTGAGTCCAAGAACTTTACAATTCCTGGCTGTACATGTTTAATCCTGTTGATGAGCACACAAACTTAGGCAGGCCTGTCTTTTGGCGCTGAGGCAGCCTATGGTCGATGTTGTTACTGATGGTCAAGGGTTGATTTTCACAGTCTCAAATGAGGTGGAGATAAGAGGCACATGGTCACGTCTAACTCTTAGGAAATCAACTCACAAGAACAGGCACTGAAGGGGAAAGTGTTAGACCTCATGTGACCATCCCCTGCCACAAGACGGAGTCTAAGTTGCGGAGACCAAGGGATCCTCGTCTTACCCCACATCCGCTAGGCATTCTGCACCCTTTGTCATCCCACTAAACCAGTGACCAAGGATAAACCAGAGCAAAATGCATGATCTCTATGAACCTGTAGTTTAAAACTACTGTGATAAATCCAGGATTATTCCCCAAAGCCTGTACCCCTACCCCTGCCGTCAAAACTTCGACCTGGGATCCCTCATGTGGCCAGAGAAAAGCAGACGCTACCTGGTCCTGACCCTGGGGGTGGTGTTCTGCAGGAGGATCACATGGGTGGGGAAACAGGTCGAAAGGAATGGTAAAAACCTTTTTTATAACTTACCCAGAGAGCCTACCCTTCAGGTGGCATGTTGTAAAATCGAAGTTTTGAGGAAAAACTGATTTTGACATTGTGGACTTAGTCCTAGAATGCCCAAAACACTAGGACGAAGAAGAGGGCCGCAGGGGCCTGAGACTGCAAAGTGCTGCTTATCAGTGGTAAGGCACCACACCTGAGGGAAGCTGGGAGGACTAAAAAACTGCCTCAGATGCAGGCGAGGAGGTGTGGCAGTATTAGAAGATGGTTGAGCGTTTGGCCGTGACTCCATGATAAGATTGCAGCTGAAGGGAAGCTAGGACCGCCGACACTTGGTGTACGGATGCCGATTCTGCAAGGAAAGCATTTGTGAAAGCTTTCCCCCCTGAGGATGGTGTTTGCACAGTTCGTGCAATGTGAGATGGGAACGCTCTTCCCCAAAGCAGAATAGGCTTGCTTGGGTGGAAGGCAAGCACCTGACGGCTTGTGGAGCAAGGAACGCTCCAATTTTAAAAGACGTGGCATGAAGAAAACCAAGCAGGGCCGTTTTTCAGTCTGCATGTAGCAGAAGTAGCAGAGAGCCTACCGGCAGCGCAGACGTGCAAGCCAGACCCGGTGAGTTCACTTGAATACTGTGACCCCGGACCGCTCCGTGATCATCCGCTAGCTGAGTGAGGGCCTTTTGAATACCAAACTGATTAAAAGAAAAGTAGATGCTGTATAGACCAAACTGGTGAAAAGCTAAGCAATTTGTTTTGAGTGATACAAAGGGAAGTGGCAGAACAATTGCAAACATCCAAAGTTGATATTAAAAAAAACCTTAAGCCAATGAATATTGCCAAAGCCAAAAGAGGGCAATAGTAAATAAAGCTGAAGAGAACTAGCATTGCCAAAGTAAAAAGGGGGAAGTTAAGCAACCACTTGTATATGTACCCTTTTGTACAAGAGAAACTGAGGCGATGGAACTAACCTGAAGAAGCATTGCCTAAGCCAAATAAGATCAGGAGTGGGAGAAACTCGGTATCAACACTTGGTTAAAACCAGAGTGGGAGAACAAGAGTGGCAGGAAGGCTTCCCTTCTGAAAGATGTTCAGGAGGAGCGGGGGCATAACCTGCATTGCATGTGACATATCTCAAGTGAGGGATGAATAGTACCAGTGTGTCTCGTTTTCCCAAACGAAGTAGTCCACAATGAAGTTGTGGAACTCTAAAGATTTAGAAGTTGTAAAAAGCTGAACTGTACCTCAAATATAAGTGTAGTAGTTGTAGTTCCATTGTCCTGACAAGAGTACAGCAGGGCAAAGGACTTTGGTAGTGTAGGCCTGGAAGGTGAGTAGACCAGGTGGAACTCTTTGAAGTACTGTGGTATTGCAAGTGTTGAAGTGGCAAGACTACCAAAGCTCATGATTAAAATGTTGTGGAAGTATCTTGGCTAATCAACATTACTGATGAGAGTGCCTTATGAACTATTGCAGAATCAACTTGACCGACGTCTTTGTATTGACATTTATACATTGTGGAATTATACCTGTTTGTTGTCAAGACATTGTTGTGTGGGACGCTCTACCATCAGAGAGACAAGACTTGCAGAGTGTTGGTTAATCACAAGTGGGAAACTTATCACAGAAGAGGAACTTTGTTTTGAACTTTGTAACATTACTGTATTTCCTTATGAATTTTATTGACTGAAATCCTGATTGAATCTGGGAAAGGGGGAATTCACCCAGATTACAAGGTAGAACTGGTGTTCAGTTTTACAGATCAATGTTCATATTTTTGTCATGTTTAAACTGCTGTGCATTACCTTATTGAGTTAATTGTATGTGCAAGTGTTGGGGACAGAATCTTTTTGTTAGTGTTTCCTTTAGCTTACTTTACCGTTATGGAAATCCTTGTTATGTTAGGGACAGTGAGGGGTTTATCAAACCTTTGAGTTTAATACAAAGGCATCTTTTTAAAAACCTTCACAAAGATGTCCGCCTCACATTTCTGACCCCTCACACTACATATCTATAATTGAATGTTGTATGCTGCCCCCCCCCCCCTGTCACATTTCCACCTGCTGCACTGTCAACATGGACCAGCACTGCAGGGGATGTAGAGGGGTCATGAAGGACCTATTTACAACATGACAAATACCAGGTTCTCTATTCCCTAACGCCACAGCAGCACAGGAAGAAAATCAAACAAATGGCAGAGACAATGCTCTTTCCCCTGCTGTGAAGTCGCATTTGATTATGAATTCCATAATCCTCACAGTAGAAGCATTCAGGAAAGGATATAGTTTCTAATGGTGTAGAATTAAAAACTCCACAAAATAATTATAAATATGAACAAGTGCTTTGTGAGCGCAAAAAACGCGCCCTGTTGTGCCCTGTCTCTGCTGTCTATTTTTATTAATACATTTCCGTGTCACTTATGCTTGGAGTTTTGTTAAATATTTCGGCTTTTCCCGACCGTGGAGTGCAATCCTACTGCCCACGGCAGTTTTGTTCTTTGTGTTTATATATCAAAGTGGAAAAGTAATGGTTGAAAGTTTCTGAATGAATCTAAACCTCTGCACATCTCACTGGACCGTCATTTTTCAGCTTGTCATGGAAACGGGAACCTTCAGCTTTTTTACTATCTATTTAAACATTTAAATTAACTTTTTAGTGTTAAGCTATGACACACATAGCCAGAACATGTTCTATTTTTGAAAGGGGTAATAAACAGAAAACTGGTGTTTTAATGTGAGATGGGCATACAATATTATCAAACCAGAAATAGCTGCTGTATGAAATAGCAAAACCTAAGTATCTACTGAATTGTTTTCTATCGAACCACGGGGTACATCATTCCAGAAGCAGCTACCTCAACCAACTGAGCTGTGTCAACTTCAACGTACAAAGGTGGACTTGCTTACCGAGAGATTAGGATCCTCCTTTATAGGGCTGATGCCCCAGACAGGTGGGGAGGGCTGTGAAAGTCAGCCGCATGTTAGGCTGATGCTTCTGAAAGGGCGTTACAGCTGTGGCCGAATGTCAGGCTCCTCTCTGAAAAAACAATAGGTCAAGGTAGAGCTACTCACGTGCCACATGGGCCTCGGATCAGCCTGGTTCTGGTAATGAGACCGTTACGTGGCATGCCAGTACCTCCTGAAAGGACACTAGGGATGACTCGGAGTTTGTATAAGTAATTATCACTTTATGAAAGAGCAGTAAATCTAGGTCAGAGTCGGTCACATGTTAGGCCACCGAATTGGTTACTGACAGTCACACTAGTTTATTGCTGATTGTGTGTTTGATGAAGAGATGGGTTCAGCGCCTCTCTTCATGAGAGATGAAATCTTCAGGTCCTGGATAACAAAACCCAGACATCCTCATTCTCTTGGGCCCATCAGGGGCATTTGATATGGTCCACCACACCACACCATCCTCCTGAACTGCCTGGATGCCGCCATTAGCATTTCTGGATCTACCCTCAACCTAATCCTGATCTCATCCTTTGTGGCAGATAAGGAGTGAAATAATATTTTATTTATATCGCGCCCATACACAAGTGTTTCAGGGTGCGACGAGAAAAGGGAGTGGTACACGGGAGAAAAAAAAAACAACGATCTTACTAGGCCCAGTGAAATTGAGAAAGCACAAGTGCAGGGGAGAGGGAAGGGGGAAAGTTCAGGCTGTAGGGGGGAGTGGAAAGTGCTCAACAAGTGATCAAAACAATAACCGGTAGTGCTGCCAGCTAGCGGCAAGTGCAATAATAAGGTGCAGACAAACGGTGATTAATAAGTGCAGGAAGGGCACTGTAGGGTGCAGATAGAGGAAAGTGCAAGGGTAGTCAGTGCGGGTAGGCGGCAGGGTGGGCAGGGGTCTGGACCCGAAATCAAAGGGTAGCCAGGTGCCCAGTGCAGAATCACAGATCAGCAGGGGAGAGGAATAGGGAAGGCAAAGAGAAAGGTCTTGAGGTGCTTCTGGAACTGAAGATGGTTCTCAAGTTTCAGAGAAGCAAGGAGGCTGTTCCAGAGGGAGGCTCCTGTCGAAGAAAAAGATCTACCACCAACTCGTTGCTTGGAGAAGCGACTGACCCTGAGGGAGGTGGAGGAGTGAAGAGCTTGAGTAGGAAGGTATTTCCGAAGGGAGAGTTAAAGGTATTTTGGACCCAGGCCCCAGAAGGCCTTTTGGACAATGCAAAGGGTCTTGAACTTAATTGATGCAGCCACTGGGAGCCAATGAAGAGATTTCAGTGCTGGAGAGATACGATCCCAGGGCTTGAGGCCAAGGACAAGACTCTGTCCTGTTCTGGATGAGTTGCAGAGGTCAGAGTAGCTGCAGGCAGATTTAGTCCAGCCTAGAGAGAACCAGAGCTCTAGAGACAGTGAGCTTCTGGGGGAAGGAGAGAAAATGAAGAATACCTCTGAGGGGGTGCATTTGGTAGTTTGACTTCCTGGAGACATCAGTGATGTGTGGAGAAAAGGAAAGCGTGGAGTCAAAGATGACCCTGAGGTTCTTAGTCTCTCATGTGGGAGCCGGGAGAGGGCCAAGGGAGGTCAGCCAGAGAGTGACAGGAAAGGAGGGTCCGGGTGTGCCGATGAAGAGGATCTCAGTCTTACTGGCATTGAAGATCGACAGTCGGAAATGAGAGAGGGAGAAGAGGTGGCAGGGGGGTAGCCTGAAAACGAGCTGTGGCATCCGCATAGCACTGAAAATTGGAGCACAGAGCAGCAATGCGGTGGGAAAGGGGTGCCAGGAATTGGTTGAAAAGCCAGGGGGAGAGATTAGACCCCTGGGAATCACCACAAGTGGAGAGTGAGATAGAGCAATGGAAGGGCCCAAGTTGGACCTGGGAGGGTCAGTTGGAGAGGAAGGTTGTCAGCCAGGCGAGGGCCTGATCAGTGATACCCCGGTTATCATGGAGGTGGTTGAGCAGGATGGCATGGTTGATGGTGTCAAAGGCAGAAGAGAGATAGGATGAGGACAGAGGGTAGATTAGAATCAAGGTAGGAGAGCATGTCTTCACAGATCTTCCGTTGAGCAGTTTCTGTCCTTCTGGCTGCTCTAAAGCCACACTGATGGTCATGGAGACAGCCAACAGAATCAGTGTGGCGTGTGCACTATGCAACAGAAATCCAAAATGTATCAACACAAGAGACGAGATGAGCTGTTTTTCTCGGGAGCATGTGTGAATGTAAGATTTGGAAATTAGTTCCTATGTATATCATTCTAACTCCAATAGCAAAGAATGGCTATGAAATTAACACTGAATATGCTTGTCTCATTATGAACTAAGGAGAAACTAGCGTGACAATGGCCACCACATTCTCAGTCATCTGCCCAGAAATTAACAGAAGCCGCCTCCTTTACTTTTTCTCTCGCAAAACTCCCATATCTGCGACACAATTGGAGGTTCGTCTGTGTGAAGTGGAGTAAGCAAACATGCAAAACTTACTGATAGTTTTGGGGATGCGGCCCTGCTTTGAGAGGTAGACCAGTGTCTTTCATTTTTTCTACGGTCAGAGGGGTGTTGCTTTCAGGAATTAGTGTCAGCTGGTTTAATTTTTCTCTCAATACAAACTCCCACATCTCCTGCTTAATCCGAGGTTTGCACGTGCCTAAAATCCAGACCGCTAACTTCCGAAGCTTTTTAAACGTTGTCGGGATGCCGCCCTGCTTTGAGAGGTGGACAAGGGTCTCATTTGTTCTACAGTCAGGCAGGGACACCTTTCCCTGGGTGCTGGTGGTGGTGGTGGTGGCGGCGGCCCCTTTAAGTTTTCTATCCGCGCAATCTCCCACAACTGCCGCACAATCTGAGGTTCGTCTTTGAGAAAAGCGTATCGAACGAACTTAAACTTGTCGATGGTTTCGGGGATTCGAGTGGAAATTCCGGTCAGTCCCTTTCCTAGCAAACACATGCAGCAAATCGTGTGTAGTCCCACAAGGCTCTATTGTTGCTCTGTGGCTCTTAAGCGCAGATCTAGAATGTCTTGCTGATCTCACCATGATGCATACTACCATCTTTCAAACCTATGCGGACAATGTGCACATTTCTTTCAATCTTTACACATCTTCAGATGTTTTGCTGCAGATCGCTGTTCAAAATCCAGGATTAGATGATCAACAGGTGCCTCTGCCTCAGTGCTTTGAAGACTGAAAATATTGTTTGACGGCTCCATTTCGACATCTCTCCCTTTTTGCATGGTCCATCACTGGGGGAGCACTAATCCTCAATACCTCATCTAAGAACTTGGGTGTTGTCTTTGATAATCTTGTGTTTGCTCTGCAAACACATGACTGGCCTAAGTTCAATTTTCAGCCCCATGTCCTGAGATGCTTCTTTCTGGAATTGTCCCTTCACTCAGACTATTGTAAAAGTCTCTTGTTGGGTTTTTCCAAGACCTTTCATTCACTGCAATTTCAAAACTATCCTAACATAACAGGCATGTTTGTAAAGTGCACACTCGCCTCCGAAGGGGTATCTTGGCGCTAATAACAGATGTGTATTGTTACCCAACTTTAGGGTAATCATTTTATTGACCTTGGAAGGGTGAAGAGCTGAGTGGACCATCTGGGATTTGAACCTGTGACCATGAGTTCAAACACCGGCTCCTGTAGTGTATGCATTAGTCCACTGAGCCACAGACCCTGCTAAAACTATGGAGATTAAAACTCCCAGGCTTTTTCTCAGTCTTAAACCTTGGAGCAAAATGCGCACCTGTGCAAGTATCCTTTACCCGGTGAAGTTCCTTGCATCATTTGCAGGAATTACAAGTGCCCAGTTTACTTAACACAAAGGGCAAAGACTTCACTCCCACCAAGGTTCCTTAGAATATCAGGTGCTAGGTTGATTGTGATTGATTTTTTTCAGGAAATAAAGCTGAGGCCAAACTCTTGATGTAGTTCAAGCCTCCTGTGAGGAGTCGGAAATGCGAGGGGGACAACTTTCTGAAGGTTTTTCAAAAGATGCCGTTTTGTTAAAGTAAAAGGTTAGAAAAACGCCTCAGTATGCCTACCCTGTCGAGGATTTCCATACCTAAATAAAACACTTGAACAAAGTATATCTGTCCCTCACAGTTTAAACCGCAACCAACAATAACAAACAACAATTACATGGCATAAGAATTTCAATTGCTTAATACCGTTCCCCTTATAACATCCCAACTTCGCCCCCCCGCCCCACCCCAGCCTGTACGTTCCCCATCTTGTTCATTCTACCACACTGTCCAACATCCTCTTGTGTGCCTTGAGTGGCACCATCTGTTTCATGCAGATCAAACAGTGTCACAGTCCATTCAATCCTTTGCAGAATGTCCGTTCTCAATTCTTGCCTTTGATCCCCAGCACTTTTTCCCACACCTCCATTCCGCTGTTGCCCACTTCCTCAGGTCCTCCCACCATTTGTCAATGCTGGGATCGGAGGCAGCTTTCCAACTCATAGCAATACTTACTAATATGTAAATTAGGTCTTTCATTTTTGCCATAGTTTTCTGTTTGGCGTTCCTCCTAAACAGACCTAACAGACAGGCCTCCGGGGACTGAACATCTAACAAGATGCGCCCTTGAGCTACTTTCCTAGTCCCTTTTTCCCAGAAGGCCTGAATCACCCAGCAACCCCAAAACATGTGAATCAGTCCTGCATTCTCCTCTGTACATCTGGGACACACCTGCCTGTGGGCTCCTTTAAATTTGGCTATGGCTGCAGGTGAGATATGCGCGTTGTGTAATGTACAATTGTATTAGTTGTAGCCTGGCGTTCCTGGACACTTTTTTTATGATAAAGGACGATCCTATTCCATTCATTATCCTCTAATGTTCTCCCCAGGTCTTCCTCCCACCTGCCCTTACATTTCAATTGCGCTCTCGAGGAGCAGTTATTATACATACTATAGTCCGATGCTGCAGAAATTGGCCCTCGTGTATACTTGTGTTCTTCCTCAGCCCTGCAAAATCTAGCCATCCCTCCTCTTCCTGCAGATCTCCAAATATAGCTATACCCTCTGCCTCCCAATATGCTCACTCTTCCTGTGTCCATGCCTTTCCGACACCACTGCTGCCAGGGGCATCTGTGGCGATACCGGGTCACCCATTCCGATGAGTCTGCATGCCCTCTGCCATACCTGTATCCCTAGTTTGACCAAATGAGGGTATCTTCCCCGCTCATTCGGGGAAACCCAAATCCAGTCCATGAGGAATAAACCTTGCCATGCTGGTTGTAGAAGATACGTGTCCCGAGTAGGGTTGTCTGCCATCCATTGTACTACTTATTGGAGCTGGCGCGCCAGGAATTATAGTTCAAAGTTTGGGACCTTCAGTCCTCCCTGCAGATATTCAATGACACTCTATGCCTTCCCCCTTGACAGAGGAAGCCCTGCATGCTTCATCTAGTTCAGTGAAAAACTTTCTAGGGATATTATATGGGACATTTCCGAAGCAGTGCATCAACCTCGGCAATGCCACCATTTTAAGTAGTGCCGCCCTGCCCATCACAGACAGAGGTAGTTTACCCCAAAACTCCACTGATTTAATCAAGTCCTCCTTGGCCCTGACCGTGTTAGTCTCGTGCTCCAGCTTAGGGTCCCGACATATGTTAATTCCTAGATATCTGAAGGACGCCTTACTCCATGTCAGAGGCAGGATCGGAAGCGTTGGATCACCAAGTGTCGCCGTCTCTGCCAGGGGGGGGAACAAGCAGGACTTGCTCTTGTTTATTCGGATCCCCGTTAGTGTACCGAAGTTGTCTAGCCCTTCCAATACATACAGTAAATGTACCCCTGGATCCCTTAGATACAGCAGCGGATCATCTGCATACATTGACACTATGTGCCTCACCCCATCTATCTCTATCCCTGTATCACTATATTCCTGTCTCAGGTGTGCTGAAGTGGGTTCCGCAGCCAGTATGTATAGCACTGGGGACAGCGGGCACCCATGCCTTGTCCCTTTTTGCAGTTCCCATAGATCAGAGAACGTGAAGCCCGTCCCAACCCTGGCCATCGGCTTGGTGTATATCAATTTCACCCACCTCATGTGCTTTGGCTCTACTCTCATCCTCTCCATGGTGGCATATAGCCAGTCCCATTGGACGTAGTCAAACGCCTTAGTGGTGTCCAATGAGGCAACCGCGCATTGCTCCGCCCTTTCCTTCTTACAGGAGATTGCATGATGTAATCTTCTCAAATTCGCAACTATGTTTCTCTCCGGTACATGCCCAGTTTGGTCTTGGTGGACTAGCATAGATAGTCTGTTTGCAAGAAGTGCGGTCAGGATCTTGCTGTCTTGGTTTAGTAGGGACAGCGGTCTATAAGAACTACTATCCATGTCGTCCTTGTTCGGATTGAGGAGTGAAATTATCACAGCTTCTCTTAAACATTCCGGCAACCTGCCCAATTCATATGCCTCATTGTATACCGTGGCCAGTAGCAGAGCCAGTGTATCTATATATGCTTTATAAAACTCCCCGGTTAGTTGATCCGTACTGGGGGCTTTTCCGGAGGGTAATGTTCTAATGGTGGCCACTACTTCATCTGGAGTAATTGGCTCTTCCAGAATGCCGTCCTGTTGATTGTCTAGCCTCGGCAGAGTGATCAGGTCTAGCAAATCTTGTATTCCCTCGTCTCGCGCCTGTGAGGATCACTATACAGTTCCTTGTAATATTCTGAGAAGACTTTAATTCCATCCCACGTAGTGACTACCTCCCGTTCTGCATTACTAATGGTGTGTATCGGGGATCTCACTTTCCCGTCTTTATATAACCAAGCTAACATTCTCCTGGGCTTATCCCTTTGCGCGTGACTCCTTTCCACATACTTTGCATAGTTACATTTCTCTAACCTTTCCCATAGTGTCAGGCACATCTGCCGCAATCTGATCTCCTCCTCTAGTTTATTCTGCCTGCCCGCGCAACCCCCCCATTTTTCCACTTCCAACAACTTTTCTGCATCGTTAAGGTTAACTTTCTGTATTTCTCCTGCGGTGGCTATATATGCTTCCCAAACCGTGCCCACCCGTTCCACGCTACCTTCATAGTCTTAATAAACTCTGCTGTGGCTTCCCTAATGTGTTCTAGGAACACCTTATTTTGTAGTGCCTCGCTTCTCAATTTCCACGTGGGTATGGCCGGTCTGGGGGGCATCACCCTCCAACTGCTGCCATGGGCGCATGATCTGATAGGACTCTGGCCTGATATCCGACTCCCCCCCCCCCCCCCATCCCCCCCACCCCTGCAAATTCCCTGATGCATTCTTGGGCCGCAAACAAATAATCCAACCTAGTGTGGACTTTATGGGGGACGGAGTAGTGTGAATATTCTCTTCTCCTCATGTATCGACCTCCATACGTCTTCCACCCGCAAGTGTTGCGTGAGGGTATGCAGGACCTTAGCCCGCGTAGCTGGAGTTTTGTATTTGGTGTCTGACGGATCGACGGTGGGGTCCATAGTACAGTTGAAATCACCCCCCCCCCCCCCCGCACCCATCAATTTACGGTTCCGACCCTATAGGGCCCCAACTGCGCATAGAGGGACCTAATGAACATTGTGGCATCATGATTGGGAGCGTAGGTGTTGACTATGATTACCTCTCAATTTTCCAGCATGCCATGTCGTATGACCATCCGCCCCTCATCTATTTTGGTGCCCAGTCTCTTGAATGGAATAGTGGGGCTAACCCATATTAAGACCCCTCTTGCATAAGTGGAGTAAGTAGAGCCCACTATCTCCCCCCCCTCCCTGAGCTTCCCAATTTTTTAAGTTTCAATGCGTTCAGGTGTGTTTCCTGCAGTAGAGCTATCCGGACCTTTTGTCTTCTCAGGTATGAAAATGCCCTCAGCTGCTTAACATAGCTATTCATACCCCGGACATTCCATGTCATGATTTTTATCCCTTCACCCATTCTTTTATCGTCCCCTCAACTGTTCCCCATTATCTCTCGACAGTGTGTAGCAATTTCTTTATTATATCAGGCTCCTGTGTTACCCTCCCCCCATCTCCTGCATCCCCACCCACCCCAAACATACAAAATAATGCCCCCAACCATAACTGTGCAGCGCTAGAATTTATTCTTCGACGCTCCCTGCTTTCCGCTACCCAGAGTTAACCGGAGGTCACAGTTACCAGCAGGTGGGTACAACTGCGTACCCATTAAACAAAGGATATGGGTTGGTAGGTGGTCTCCTCCCCTGCGTTGGTTCTCCTGCCTTTAGCTAGCAGTTGAGACATCATAGCTATTGTACTTGCATAGATCTCACATTGGTCCACCATGGCAAGAGTGTCCATATTACTAAACATTCTATTCCAGTCACTTCCGCTGCTGCTGGGCATTCTCCCCTTTTCTCTTCTGCTCTCACTCGTCCACTGGCAAGAGCTTGGCATTGTCCATCCAATCCTGTGCTTCCGATGGCGTCTCAAACAGAGCCTTTCCATAATAAATTAGCTTCAACTTGGTGGGGTATATCGGCATATATTTCAGACCAGCTTTTTTAAGTCTCACTTTCGTGGTGATGAATTGGACCTGGAAGGTATAGTCCAGGATTATGCCCGCTGTATGTCGCCTCTGTTCCTAGAAAATGCAAGGATCTTTTCACTATCTTTATAGTTCAGTACATTTGCTATTATGGGCCTTGGAAGGACCCCAGGTGGCAGCCTCCTGACTAGGGAGCGATGTGCGCGTTCGATGGTGAACCCCTGCTGCCAGTTCCTGAAGCAGCAGGTTCTCGACGTAGTTGGTAGGGTCAGTGCCTTCCAATCCCTCCGGGATGCCGACAATCCTTAAGTTGTTATGTCTTGCCCTGCCTTCCGCATCATCTGCCCTATCCTCCAGTAGCTTCACCTTTTGCCTCAGTATGTTGACATATTTTGACATGTCTTATCGGCAGTATTTTCTTCCACCTGCTTTTCCAGACATCTTGCCAGACCCACATCAATCCTCACTTCATCAATGTTTGCTTTGATCATTGCCTGCGAGGCTGCTATGGCATTGAAGATCAGCTGATGGCCAGGATGGGCTTCTTCTTTTTGACTCTGTGCTTGCTGTGGCTCTCAATGTTTGCCATTATCCCCCTCGGTACCCGTCAGTCACTTCGCGAAGGCTTCCATGGTGTCTGCTTGCCTTTTGACGTGTTGCCTTTATGGCTAGTCTTCCCTCGCTGTCCAAGGTCCGTGAAACTTGCTGCTTATCTATTCCTATTCTTGGGTGTCATTCGCACCGGCTGTATGTTTCCTCTTATCCATCTGGTTGGCCTCTCAGACAGCTCGTTCCAGGCACGCCTGCCTTCTTGTGTGGTCGGCCAACTGGTGTGGCGCGCCTCCCCAAATTGTGTGGTTTTTCAGTGTGGCTCTGGTGCGCTTATCTGGCTCCTTACGCCTTTTCTGCACTTCACCTGGGGCAGCCGGCTGTCACGATGCCTGCCCCCGGAAAGCCAGACCAGGCCCAGCAACCCCGGAAGCAGGCATCATGCAACTTGAAGCATGCCCAAAAACCCCAGTTAGGGGCTCTTTGGCTACAGTCCTGGCGCCTATGGCGCCAGGCTCATAAGAATAAAGTCAGTCCTGGCGCCATGGGCGCCAGGCTCATTACAAAAATCTTACCTGTTGCAGACCATGCTGTATACCTACCTGATGCAGACCATGCTGCACGAAGCCACAAGCCAAATGAGGCTTAAAGGGATTACATTACCTCAGGGACTCCTTTCCTCTCGGGTGGGGCTGTGGAAGAATACTTACCTGGGACTTCTTCCAAGGCTATTTAAGCCACACCCGGACAGCCACACGTGCTTCGCGTTATTCTGCTTGCTGCAGCGTAACGCTCACTGTGTCTTCAGCAGCTCCAGTCTTCAGCCACGCCCGCTTCAGCACTGGAACACCTGGAACAAGAAAAGGAGAAGAAGAGGTCAGAACAAAACCCTTACCTGAATCCATGATCCAGCACATCATCGATCTGGAAGAGAGAAGCCTTCTCAGGTGCATTGCCACGCACCTCGCAGAGCCGCGCTGAACTCACCAACCGAGGCTGCATTCCTTTACTCCATCGCAAATCCAGCATCTCCAGGCCATTCTTCAACACCTGGGGGAGACGAGAACAGATAGGTGAGCAAGGGCAATACAAACCACCCCCAAAGACTTACCTGATTTACCATAGGGGGGTACTCACCTCATCTCGGGTCAGCGTAGTCAATTCTGCATCACTGCCGCACCCCGGCCCCTAAGGGGAAAAAACAAGGACAATACAAATCACCCCCAAAGACTTAACTGATTACCACAGGTGGGTACTCACCTCATCTCGGGTCGGCGTAGTCAATTCTGCATCACTGCCGCACCCCGGCCCCTAAGGGGAAAAAACAAGGACAATACAAATCACCCCCAAAGACTTACCTGATTACCACAGGGGGGTACTCACCTCATTTCGGGTCGGCGCAGTTAATTCTGCATCATCGCTTTACCCCGGCCCCAAAGGGGAGAACCACAATAGACTTACCAGGATCTTACCAATTGCCACTTGGAACTCCTCTGGTGTTTTAAATCCGCAACCTGCAAGGAATCTGGCAGAGTGAAGATCAGACTTTTGAACTCTTACGAACAATTGGACTTAGAGTCAATACTGGAACTCACCAATTCCTCCACGCCAGTGAAGTAACTGGTCGTCTACGCACCCCTGCGCTCGACGCAGGATGGAGAGCTCATCTTTCCAAATCTTCAGGTGAGATTAAGAGGGAACTTCAGGAGTGTTCTGTGGGCAGACAAGGGGAGTGGGAAGGCGGGTTAACGCTCAGATTACGGGAGGTTAATTCCCTTTCTCCATTGCAGACAGATATTCGTACGAGTCCAACAAACGAAGCTAAGTGGGTCTGTCCAGTCTGTCATCTCGGCTCTACGTGTTACTCTGGTGGAAGCAACAGCGGGCCAGTCCAGATCGACGCCTCCGTGGGATTCAGGTGAGCGTAACCCCGGCGCACCGGTCAGACCTCCCAAGTGGGCTCTATCACCTTTGTTCCTTGTTCTTCCTTTCCTGCTGTGTGCCTTCACATCTGTTTGTCCCTAGGCTCCTTTGTGTCCAGCACCAGTTCACCTCAGGCGCCTGTCGTATGAAGCCACTCAGCCCCCCTTGGAGTGTTCTTCTCTAGCCTACTGTCCAGGCCTATGTGTGGTCTTGAAGGCCTATTTACCAGCACCCCCCGCTTCCAGTGTGCTCTTTGTTGGCCAGCGCATCTCGTGTCCCGGCCAACTCCTAGCCTCTTCTGGCCAGCTTATCTGTTGCCTCACATGCCCTCAAGGTCTGTGGTGCCTCACCTGCGTGCGGGGGACGCGGCCCCTGCTATTGCGCGGGCCGCTCTCGCTGTTCGGGGTGGAGCCCGCAGTCCCATATTATTATTTGTACATCACACGGCCCGGCCAGTCTGCAGTGGAAGCTGCTCTCACGCGTTCTGTTGCCTCGTTCCCACGTGGCTATTGCAGTCTTCCTGACTACATAGTATCCCAATGGGAGCCGGCATATTATCTTCCCATAGTGCTGCTCGCGCTCCTCACAGCAAAGCAGACCGCACCCGAGGCTGCAGTGCTTTATGAACAAGGACACGCTAACCAGGACGGACCGCACTGGAATCTGCGCCTCAGTCTGTTTTACATTATGCTGTTCAGCTCGCCTGAGGCCTTGTTTCCAGCCGCGGCTTACTTGTTATGTGCCCTCTTGTTTTCCAATAATTCCGGGTCCACTACTATCTGTTCTTGCCGGAATCCGCAGTCTTTTCTCTGGCCCTGCAGCTGTTCGCGCCTCTGCCACCCAGGGGCACGCTGCAGACTGACTTTGTCTTGCCCGGTTGCACTCCTGGCAGGGTGCCCACCGTGGCAGCCAGCCCTCTTCACCCGGCCTCTGCACCACGTCGGCACTGCAGGCGTCTTGTGCAGTATGCTCTTTTCTGTCGTCCGATTCCCGCTATCCACCTTCAGTACTTTATATTTTTAGCGGGCAGACGTGGCTCAAAATCCTTCCTGCCAGTAGCTGGTACTTTCCTTTGCCCAGTCAGCTCACCCAGTCCTTTGTTCTTGGCAGGCCGCCATCTTGCCTGCATGCACTCTTCGGGCCAGGTCCTTCTCTCAGCTCGATCTCCAGAGCGGTAATCTTCACAAGCCAAAAATTACCATCATGTTGAGCCCTGCACGTTCATGCTACCGCTAATATTTCTGTCGACATCTGCACTCGGTGTAATCATCACAATTCCCAGGATCAATGTAGGATCAGCAGGAGCAACTCGAGATGCGACCTTCTACATGGCTGTTAAGCCATGCCCTCCCCCATCTGTCCCTCACACTTATAGAATAACTCAATGAGGTAATGCCTGGCAGTTCAAAGGCAACAAAAATAATGTAACAATTTAATGCGTAATATGACAACAGCCTCTCCTTATAATCTGGGTGAATTCCTCTTCCCCAGATTCAAGCAGGATTCTGCTCCACAGTTCCAAAAAGAAACACGGAAATCCTGGTTTGTAACAAAGTTCCAACGCAGTTCTTTGTGACACCAATTTGACAATAGAAGGTTCCAACACTCCAATGATTCAGCAAACAAAATTGGTTCTTTCTCCTCCTTGAGCAAGAATCAGAATTATCCTATTCACTTAATTAATATTTTCTTAGTTCTTCAATAACAATAATAATTATCTTTGTCAGGATGTTTTGCTACAACTGGGTATTTCTAAAGGAATAGAACTCCCCTACAGCAGTTTTGTACAGTTCTTTCTTCAGCACCACAAAAAAACATAAATTGGGTTTGTCAGCACTGTTAGGGAGAGTTCTCTCTTTAGGCTGAATTTCCTAACCTAGTGAGTCCCCCAGCAGCTTTGCTGGATTTCTGGAGTTTGTTTTTTCCTCCTGCCAAGAGTGAGACTATTTTTCTCCCACTCTTGGACATGATTTATGGTATTCCTTTGACTGGTAATGTGTTTTATGGGCTATGGGGTCCTTTACTCCATAGGGTCTCATGTGTTTTTCCTATGTGTGTTACACAGCACCCTCCGTGCAGTAACACAGGGGTGTCACCATAGACTCCATACCCTGGGACCGACTACTGTCTCCCAGGGCATGTAAAGTCACCATTGGCTTTACTAGTCCCAAAATTATTAACAAAAACCAGTACAAACCATCATATTGTGGACGTACTGGTCGGGGCAATTCGATTGCCCCGGGGTCTGTTAGTCAAGGGGGCACATCTCCGTCCCCCCTGATCGAGTTTTGGCTGGTGGCAGTGGGAACTACTTTTCATATTCGACCTCGAATATTTTCCTATGGGATTTTCCCATTGTTCGAGGCTACCAACTTTAATTATTTAATTCTCATAGCCTCGAACATACCGCAGGTTTATTTAATTAATATTAATTCTACGGTTCGTATTTTTTTGCCAAGACTCGATTCTAAAATGGCATTTGTGTTCTTTTCTGTGACTCCAACCCAAGTCGAGCCCTTTGTTCCACTTTTTGGCGGGCTTCTCCACAGAAGCCTCCAAAAGTGGTGCCACTCTGCCTTGGTACCACAGGGGGTGTAGGAGGGGGTTTAGGCACCCTGGACTGAGTTACCTTGGTAACTCAAGTCGCACTCTTGTGTGATTGGCCCAAGTGGTGAACCGGCCGGCTCACCACTTAGCATGTTTGAGTGACAGCTAGGCCGAGTGAATGGGGGGTTTTCTGCATAAAAGCAGGGCTTTGGGGACTGGAAAGTCGCCACAGGACCTGAGAATCCGACGAGGGAGAAGCTGAGCCGACCTACCACGACGACACCACCGGTGGAGCCCTGCAGAACCGACTCGCCACTTCCCGACGACAGAGAAGATCTCCCGGCTGGAGAGGCTTCTTCCCCTGACTGCTGTGCACAACCAGTTTACCTTTCTTTCTTCTTCGCACCCCAGCCCGGTTTGTGGTCGAACTGCCCGTGCCATGCACCCCGGCGGCCGGATAGCCACTCAACACTGAAACGCGAATCACCGGACCGCTCCTTGTACCTGAGAAACTCTGCGGCTGGTTTCTTCCCTGGCAGTGCAACAGACTCCTGTCTTCCTCCACCACGAGATCCTCTCTCCCCCCGGACGAAGCACCGACTTGCACCCGCTGCCAGGAACAACTGCCTCCGCTGGAGCGTTCTCACCACTTTAAGGTACCGTGTCCGCCAGGCCTCCCTTTCTAAAGATTGCTACAAGGTAATAACTCCTTAACCTTCTGGACTGGGCTGGCCGCCTTGAGCCTCTAACTGGTCCCTTTCTTTGGTCCAACTCCTTTTTGAACCTCTACAAGACTTTTGTGCACTGCAACCGTGTGACCTTGGACACATTTCGTTTGGATCCTCTAAAAGTGGGTCCGGCCTCTTGAACTCTAACTTCACGGTTTTACTTTGCCTCCCTCTCTTGTTATGTTCTGGTAAAAGTGTTGGGATCTGTTTCAACTTCTCTGCTTTTGTCTCCTTTTTTAAAACAAACTATTAGAGTGCCATCTACATCAAGCGCTCACCGCTGTCTGAAAATAAGTGGATCTTTACTTAAGACTTGTCTAATATTCTTTTAAGGGAGTGTATCTTTTAGTGACCGTGTTTTTGAATTGCTTACTATTAGTGCCTGTGTGTTTTTCTAAATGTGGTTTTAAATAAATAATATCTTTTACACCAAGCCCTGGTCAGTGTTTACTTGTTCTATTGTGTTCTCTTGACCTATTGTGAATACTCTGTATACTGCTTACTCTTCTTGAGGGAAGTCTGACTGCTCAGCCACAGCTACCAAGTGAATCTGTGTGGTACAGACTGCTACCAAGTGGGTTTACTGCCAAACACCTGTAGTCCTAAATCTTTTGCAGTGGTCCCAGAGGGAACTGCACAGGTTTCTGCCTAAAAAACACCACTTTACAGCACTTCATAAACTTCTGCCTATTTTTTCTTCCATGCCAGGCCTACTACCTCAATTGCACCTGGCTTACACCCATGCCAGGCCTACTACTTCAAGGGATTTCCATTTTGATATACAGCCCTGCCCAACCAGCTATTCGTAAACCGAGAGTGCTTCTGTGGTTAAGATCAACTTACAACATTTTTACAACAGCTTCACAATGTTCGTTATTTTGCAACATCCAACTTTTAGCAGCTCTTCAGGGAAACCAAGATTTGCAATGGTGCTCTTTAATACTCCGCTGCAAATTATGCTCCTCTCCTTCTGCATTACCTTTTCCAGAAGGGCAGCCTTCTTGCCACTCTCAATTCACCACTGCATAAGTAACCAAATACTGACGAGGATAAAGTCTTATTCTGTGTCTTCTTGGCTCTGGCAATGTGGGTTTATACCAGCTTTTATGATTCTTAAAATATGGGCAGCAAGCTTCACAACCTTTGGACCTTTCATAAGTCCCTTTCTGTCTTGAGCAAGATCTGTTGGATTTGAATTGCCTTGCTTTTTGTTTCTCTTGGCATGGGCAATGGTTGTAGGCATTAGCGTTTAATACTCTTGTCCCATCAGGTTGCTGGGTTCTCAATAAACTCGCACGCTTAAAGTGAGTCATTTGGTTTTGACAAATATTGTTTTTTTTGTTTTCTGATAGTTTGGAGTTCAAAATGACTTTAGCCATTGCTTCCCCTCATACACTAGTATTTTCTACTTGGTAAACGCCTTCCTGGAGCTCGCCAGTGGATTTGGAGAGCTCAAAGGTCACTATCAGCTGGTGAACTTGCTGGGTAAGATTTGCGCGTCTGATCCCCTTGTTGCTCACAGGTGTTCTGCTTCAGTGTCTCCTCGCAACCCAGCAAACTGCTACTCCTGGACCGCCGGCACCACTTGAAAAAGGAGCTTCCTTTTGCTCCGGAAGCTCTCTGGTGCTCGCCAGCCACTGGAGACATCCTCTTGGGGAGTAAAGCTTCCATCACTTTTGCTTCCTGCTGCACAGCCTATGCAAAACAGGTCTTTAGATGGCAAGAGCCCCTCCTTCAAGCTTCCTGCTGCACGACCTCTGGATTTATGGCTTCTGGAGGCACAGACCCCTTTCAGGATTTGCTACTGTTTTCTGCTTAAGATTGGTCCCGGCGTCTTCTCCCTACTCCAGTTTCTGCGTTGGCTGCGTACGTGCTCGTTCTGCTCGACAATGGCCTGCACCTGAGGGGGCCTTTTAAGCCTCCCAGTCTACCTCAGGTGTGGGTCATTACTTTTAACAATCTGACCACTCCTGCAGCATTGTTCCTCTTTAGCCATTTTCTTTGTCCCAGTACTTGGGGAATTAAGGGACATTAGGTTTTTTGACTTCGTTTTCATTCTTAAACTCATTTCTGTTCCCCATAATATTCTTCAAAGAAACATCATAAGGATCAATCACCAGACTTGATTTCACATGATATCATCTGGGCGAGAAGCCACTATCATTTCTTGTGATCTGAGCTGCATACCATCAAATGTCATTTCCTATGATGTCATGCTGTTATTTTTTGAGAATATCTGCCACAAAGCAAAACATTATAATTTTTCAGACAAACACAGGAATTTGTTAAACAAGGTATAATAGGGTGATTTAGAGCGTCAGCCAAAATAAATACCTTGCAAGCACTTAACATTTCCTGGAAATGTTCCTTAAATCACTAGCACTGGGATTTAACAGGGCATTTTGTTCTGTAAATGTCACACTTTATGCGTGGATCAAAGCAAAAGGGATAGGGATTTTCCCCTTGGGTCTGGATTTCACAATCCTCAGTTTGGATGTCCCTTTCCAAGACATGTCTTTACTTCTCAGGCATGTGTGGATTTACCGGTTCCCATACTTTCTCGGCCCCTTATTCCATTGGTTTGGCCCTTTGATTTTCGTCCTAGGCACCTGGGAGACCCCTTCATCTGGGTTTCCGAGCCCCAAATGCACTTGCAGGGCCTAGGCAGTAATGGGAGGTAGGCCCGATATCAGGCTAGATCCCAGAGCTTCCACCAGGAGCCGGGCTGTATGCCTTTGGGGGCATGTACCTCTCTTGTTTGTATGTCCTGGGATACTGGCTCAAGTGCCTAGCACTCCACCCTAGTCTACCTCTGACTATTTGGGACAGTGTTATGTATAAGAGAGCCATGTCGCCTTCTCTAGTTTTGTCTCCCACCACATTCTCCTTGAATTCATCCTGCATTGCTTTGATGCTCCACTGCATGCTTGTACCTCCAATCCACCTCGATTCCCTCCTGTCAGGCTTGCAGCATGTATTCTGCTTCACAGTACCACCTTCAGCCTCTCCTCCACTATCTAGTCTCCTCTTCTCATCCAACCTCTTTCTTATAACTTTCCACTTGTCATGCCTCAAGGATATTCCCATGCCACTCTGAACTGTGCTCATTTTCTCTCGTGCTTTTGCCTCCACCCTCTTTTCCTCACAGCATTCCTAATACAGCCTCCTCCCTTCCTTTTATGTGCCTCTTTCTGCTCTCAATTCGTCACCACCTTCTTGCCCTTTACCACCTGTTCTTCTCTTTACTCTTCACTGCCTCTTTGCTCACCACCTCATCCGCAATGACCACCTTTTTTTTATTCTTAATCGCCTCCTTGATCTTTACAAGTCTAAAAGCTTTACTGCTTATGCTTCACTACTTCAAACTCCTTTTGTCAGTTTCCTCCTTCATCTAGCACTCTCCAAATCTGTTCCTTCACAGTCCTCAAACACCCACACTCTGCTGAAATCGTTGACTTTTGTATAGTGCATAAGCTTCTCCTGGTCCATCTCTATTGTAATTAAGACTTGCTGTGAGACTAATTATTTGTGCTTATTGGTTTGGGCAGGCTGGGCCATGGGAATGATTTGTTCTGTCTGGGAAAATTCACTTCTCAGAAATAATCCAATTGCACGGAAGGTTGGTAAGTGTCTTTAATGGCAGTTGACAAAGCAGCATACAGACCTCCATGTTGTTAACTTGATTTTCATTCACAATACATGTAAATAAACACATGTCCCCTGATCTAAGGGGTTTATAACAGCTGTTATGATGTATTCAAATATATGCTGTGACTTCCTTTAAAAGTGAGTACAATTTACAATACTTGCATGCGGGTAATAGGGTGATTAGGTTTAACACCACTACAGTTCCCTGTTAACAACACTACATTCTACAAATTAAGAATGGTTTAATTCTTCCGGCAGTTACCAACCCCTCCCCCCAGTTATACATACAGACCTCCACAGGACGACATGAAAACACCCCGATCCAAGTGTTCAGACCGAACCACGGTACTGCATCCCCCTTTCCTGCCATACATGGCTTTTATATCTTCACATAACCTGGTCGTCTATGGAAGGGGCGTACAAACAACTTTGATGGCCATGGTGTACAATGTATCAGGGTATCTCCAACCTGTTCTACATGGGTCTCGTAATATGGCATAAAAAAATCAACTAGCGTGTCACACCAGGGTGACGGACGGCACTTTGCAAAATTGGAGCGGAACTATTCAGATGCATTTTTAGCAAGTCAGCAGGTTCTGGTATAATTATGGTTCTAGCAGCGCATTAGTGTCTGGTCTCCCTAATGTTGCTAATTTTACACACTGCAGTTTCACTGAGTGAAACGACGCTCTACAGCTCGCTTGTCTGAGCCAAAACAGAAGTAGACATATAAAGCAGGCTGCTGCTTGCAGCATACCTGGTGTGCATTTGGTTAAGGCCTGCGCACAACAACATATGGTTAGGCTGGTTTGAGGCAGTGCATCAGAATTCATTATGGCAAGCACAGGTGAAGCATAGCTTTACGAGTAAGGCATACAAGGCATTAAATGAATAGCAATATATGTATATTTTCCACCACAATTCGATTGAATTTACTGCCGCATTGCGTGGTGAATAGAGCCGCGATGTGACTTAACTGCCATCTGGGATTCCAGTTCTGTGGTCTGAGTGGACTGCTCGCACGCATAGCCCCCTGTCGTTCTGGATTCTATGTCTGTTATCTCTCTGCTGCAGCGACCGTGGCTCACCTCTGGTACGTGAAGAGAGATCTGCAAGGAATTTGTCTGGTGGGGTGCTGGTCTTGATTATCCTTGGACCGGGAGGGTGCCTGAGGTTTCGTTTTTGCATACATCTTTGGGAGTGCTTGGGATATGGGGGGGGGGGGCTTGAATGCTGCCTATGCATTACATAGTCTTCAAGCCCTTTAACGTGGTAGGATTCAACCTACTGTGGGGAGGCACTGCCCATGATGTGGTAAACCAGATGATGCTCCCTGCACCACCTGCCCCAAAGCCACCACCTCCCCACCTCCCCATCCCTTACACCAAGAGCGAGCAATGCAAGGGGCTTTTGCCACACATTAAACTAGTTTCTATTTTCAGAGTAAAAAGGCCCTCCACATTTTGCTCACTGAACATTGGCAAGTCTTGACAAAGCATAGAACTGGTAATTTTGCCGTTGCCTCTAAAGAGACATGTGTTTTCTGTCTTCAGATGTTTTTTAATGACCTTATCCAGTTTAGTAAGGAAAAGGTTGGGAATTGGGATCATTACGATGGTAGTCAGGAGTTCCTCTACTTTCCAGGTACTTGCCACATATTCACTAGGAAGAACATGTTGCTGCATCCAAGGTCTGATGTATTGTCAGAAAATGATGCCTAGTGTTCTTCCAATTACCAGTTCAGGAACCATGTTCTTTGCTATCGGTGGGCTCCTCCATAATGGGTGACGGGGCGCTAACCTGCCTGTCACCCATTATGGACATGCCAAAGCCAGCCCATGGACAGTGTTCCCCAGTGTTGCTGGGCTGGCTTTATCTGTCAAAGGGAAACGCTCCGGCTGCCCCAGATCTGTAAAGCTGGTGTTATGTTTTTAGATGCTGGAAAACAGTCTTGTTTTTAATGGAAATATTTTTTTGTTTTGCAGGGCCGGATCTGAAAGTTATAAGCACACTTTCGGTGGGATTCGATCACTTGGCGCTGGATGAAATTAAAAAGCGGTTAGTTTTAATTTTCGTTCCCATTCCTACCTTGGCTTTTAAATTGCCTCCATTTATGCTCTGCTTGTGCTCATGTTCCTTTCCATTTAGTGAAGGATGGCACCAGGACTCTTCTGTGATTTGATTCAGGGCACGAGGTTGGATACAAAGGGCATGAGACTGATTTTGGGGGCCCACTGTAGGGCCAGGGTCCCAGATGAGATTTTATGCTGGGGGTATTTAACTCTTTACTTGAGAGGAAATTAAATGAAATTATATTTTATTTATATCGCGCTCGTACACAAGTGTTTCAGAGCGCAACCAGGCAAAGGGAGGAGAACGGGGGGAGAACAAAAACAACGATCTTACTAGGCCCAGTGACATTGAGAACGTGCAAGTGCATGGAAAAGGGGGAAAGTGCATGGAAGGGGGGAGAGGTGAAAAGTGTGGAACAGAGGAGAGAACAGAATAAACAAGTAAAATAACTAAATAAATGTGGTAATGCAGCCAGCAGGTGGCAAGTGCTAGGTTAAGCAGATAGGGTATATCTAATAAGTGCAGAAGAGAAGTGTGTGGGGGACTGTATTGGTACAGATACAGACCCCAGCGCAAGGTGTGGCCCGGAGGCAGTGCAGGAGGGTGGCAGGGTGATCAGGTACCTGGGCCCGAAGGACAGAGGGTGGCCAGGTGCACGGTGCAGAGAGAGAAAACAGATCAGCAGGGGAGAAGAGGGGCACCCGGAGACAGGTCTCCTCAAGTTTCAAGGTGGCAGGGAGGCTGTTCCAAAGGGAGGCCCCAGCCGAAGACAGATCTACACCCAGCTCGTTTCTTTGAAAAACGACTGACCCTGAGGGAGTTAGAAGCAGAGGAGGGAAGGGCTCGAGAGGAGAGGTATTTACGGAGGGTTAGTTGAAGGTATTATGGACCCAGGATCCAGAAAGCCTTGTGGACAATTCAGAGGGTTTTAAATGTCATCCTTGCATCCACTGGGAGCCAATGAATGGATTTCAGAGCTGGAGAGATGCGATCCCAGGGCTTAAGGCCAAGGACAAGTCTTGCAGTCCTGTTCTGGATTAGTTGTAAAGGGCAGGCAGGTAGATTAAGAAAGAGGCTGTTACAATAGTCCAACCTAAAGAATCAGAGCTTGGGACACAGTGAGCTTCTGGGGGAAGGAGAGGAAAGGCAGAGTACCTCTAAGGAGGTGTAGTAGGAAGTTTTACTTTTTAGAGATGTCAGAGATGTGTGCGGAGAAGGAAAGTGTAGAGTGAAAGATGACGCTGATGTTCTTAGCCTCGCAGGTAGGGGAAGGCTAAGGGAGGCTGGCCAGAGTGTGAAGGGAAAGGATGATATAGGTATACCAGTGAGTAGGATCTCAGTCTTGTTGGCATTTAGACACAGATCGTTGGCGGCACACCAATTTTGAATGGCGATTAGGCAATCGGAGATGAGGGAAGAAGAGGAGGTGGCTAAAGGAAGCCTGAAAATGAGTTTGGTGTCATCAGCATAGCACTGAAAATTAGAGCAGAACATGGAAATGCAGTAGGCGAGATTTGCCAGTTATTGGTTGAAAAGCCAGGGCGAGAGGTTAGACCCCTGGGGAACACCACTGTTAGAAAGGGAGATAGAAGTTGTACCTCGGAAGGTCGATCAGAGAGGAACAAGGTCAGCCAGGCCAGAGCCTGATCAGCGATACCCAGGTTGTCATGGGGATGGTTGAGCAGGGCGGTATGGTTGACTGTGTCGAAAGCAGAAGAGGGATCAAGTAGGATGAGGGCAGAGGGAATGTTAGAGTCGAGGTTGGAGGGCATATCTTCACGGATTTTCAGGGGAGAAGGTTCTGTTCTTCTGTCAGCTCTGAAGCCAGATTGGTGATCATGGAGAGAACCAACAGAATCAGAATGAAGGTTAAGCTGAGAGATGGCCAGCTTTTCAAGGAGATTACCCTAAAAGGGATTAATGGAAATTGGGCGATAGTTAGCTGGACAAGAAGGATCAGCAGTGGGTTTCTTAAGGAGAGGAGGCACAAGGGAGTGCTTCAGAGGGGAGGGGAAAGATTCAGAGGCAAAGGATAGTTTGCAGAAATTGGCAAGGGTATCGATGTGGTCCTTGATGGTTTTAGAGTAACGGATGGACCTGGTTTGATTATGCTTTCATAGATCGGACTTGTCTAACGACCTCATCAGGGGAGAAAAGAGGAAGGGTCTTCCCTTCCTCTTTTCTCCCCTGATGAGGTCGTTTCTCCTGAAAGAGGGTGAGGGGGTAGCTGAAGGAGGGGGAGAGGAAGGGGAGCGAAGGTGAGGGTGGACAAGATGTCTTGGGTTTTAGAGATAAAGTGAGAGCATTGCAAAGGGCCTGTGAGGCGAGAGTAGGGGTGGCGACTGCAGCAGGGTTGGCCAGCTCCTTACAGATTTTATAGAGTTTGGCCGAGTTGTTTGATGCTGCAGAGACACGGGCTTGAATCTGGACTCTCTTCGGGGTGTGAACGGAGAGTTGGTATTGCTTTAGAACAGGCGGCAGGCCAGTTTGTCAGAGGATGAGCAAGAGGCCCTCAATTTCCTCTCAGCTGCCCTACACCTACATTTAAGTGTAGCTAGGTCAGAGTCCTACCAAGAATTGCACTTGGCTTTGGACTTCAAGAGGATGCTCAGGACAGGGGCAAGTGCATCGAGTAGCAGAAATAGAGGAGTAAAGCAGGGAAAGGGCTGTGTCGGGGAGTGAGTCACCCTGGGGTAGAGGGTGGGGGGAGAGAAGGTGGCACGAAAGCCTCGACCAACACACTTCATGGGCCAGATGTCCGAGAAGGTGGGTGGCAGTCTTGGGGTAGGCTTGGCTTGAGGAGAGAAGATTGAAAGATGAGAGGAGAGGAGACAATGATCACTCCAGGAGAGAGGAGTGGTGAGGGGAATAGAGCGGGGAAGGCCAAAGGAGATCAAGACATAAAGTGTGTGACCTGCAGAATGAGTAGGGCCAGAGGGGAGGATAGAGAGGGAGAGTGAATCGCAGAGGTCGCCAAAGAGTGCAGATGCGGAACAGGGAGAATCAAGATTGATGTTGAGGTCATAGGAGTTAAGTGGTTGAGGCCAGGAGGGGGAGGAGGAGAGGTCTGCCCACTCAGAGAAAAGAGGTGATTTGACCAGGGGGGTGGTAGAGAGTAGCAACAGTTAGAGAATGGCTAAAAGAGAGAGCCTGCAGATAAGGCATTCGAAAGAGGCGTAAGTCTGAGTGGGACGTGGATGGAGGCTGGAATCCACTCAGGGAAGATCAGGGCTACACCCCCTCTGGGCCGGGTGGATCTGGGGCCAGAGAGGATCTTATAGCCATCAGGGAGGAGAGGGTCAAAGCTTGTGACAGAGCTGGCCATGAACCATGTCTCGGTAAGACCGAGGACATCAAGGTCCAGATCTTCAAGGAGGTGGCAGATGTCAGAGGAGTGTTTGACAGCAGTGCGAGTGTTGAGAGTGGCAAGTGGCAAGATGAAGAAGGTTGTCAACCTTAAAGACCTTCCGGGGAGGTGTACAAATCAGGGGTACGCCCTGCAGGGGTGTGAAGGGAGCTTTAGGTAGGGCAGAGGAGGAAGGAAAAGAGGGCGAGGTAGCCAAGGGAGGAGAGTGGGGGACAGCTGGAGATGACAGAAAGCTGATGAGGCGAGGGAACCACCTATCAAAGAGGAGAAGATTGGCCTGAGGTCCTTGCACCATGACATTAATGACGACTCTAAAGGAGTCAGAGGAATTCATAAGGACTTCCCAGTTGAAGGTCTTTTGTAAAGGTTGGTTATTTATAGGAAAACCAACAACTTTTACAATCCTATCTAGTTGGGCAGTAATGCATACCTCCTTCGTGCCCAGTAAGTGACCTAAATAAAAACATATTTTTACCTTTTTTTTTTATAGGCCCTTTTCAGATTAGATCAAAAACATTATTAGAGCTCCAACGTGTGGCATGTTGCTGCTGATCTGGTTTGAAGACCTGAACACATATGCAGGTGGCTACAAGAGCCAGACACCTGAAAATCTCTTGATGTGTTCTTTTGTGTGGGAAGTATTTGCCAACTTTTAGGTAGTAAAACAGACCCATATACCTCTTGCAGTATCTGGAGGACTGCCTGTGGAAGCGGGTGGAACCTACATTCAAGGAAAGGCATGCGAACCAGCGTTCAAAGACCTGCTTATTTGCTAAAGTGCATTGGAATTCATGTGGAATGACCAGGTCCTGCAGTTCAAGTGATGTGTGGTGGTTTTTGACTGGTTGGGTAGGGCATAATCTACTACCCTTGGGTGGGTGTTCAAGCAAAGGTAGGTCACATGGGTACACACAAATACGCTTGGTGACTCATTTTAAAATTGACTATACAGAGTACTAAGGCTCTATAACAAAGGCATGTTTGTGAGATGGCTGTTAGTGCCTCGGTGTGGCATCGCAGTACCAATGAGAGGAAGCCACCTAAGTGTTTTACTGGTAATAAAACGCAACGTAAAGCATTTCTGAGTCAGAAAACTTAATTCCAGGAACTAGACCAAAAAATAAATCCTAAAATTCTATGTAAATCATCAAAGTTCATAAAAATCATTGTGTACATTTATTGGAACACATACATACTATAAAAACGAATATAAAGGATAACATAGTCATATGTACATGCTTATAAAAATCATGTCCTATTTGATTTCATTTTAATTCGTCAGGCGTTCACCAGATGGCTTGAGACTGGAAATATAACCTCTGCAGGGCTTTTCACTTTACATAAAACGAAGGCATCCTGTTCTTTCCAGCCCAGACATAAACTACCCTAATAGGTTTTTGTTTTTAACATGTATGTGCCCCCTAAAACCATTATTTAACTATGGTTCTTGGGAAACTACTGCCCGATGCTTTAACACTAGGGACCAATGAAATGTATTGTTAATAGATGACTTTAATAAAAGCTTGGCACATTTCCACCAGTTTGTAATGAACTCGGGATATTGGAACATACTTGTGACATTTCACAAGGGAACACCTTGTTTGACAATCCTGATTGGGGAGGCAGGCATCTTGATAATGTATTGTGTACGTTTTCCCTGTTAGAGCTGAATGGCTGGTGCCCGGGAAATATACCTCTTAGCCCCCCGGGCACATTTAGGAAGGGGCAGTATACCGCCATTCTATATCACTTGATAGTGGATTGTTTTCTTTTTAACCAAAATATTACATTTCTGTGTTGCTTTTAGACTTACATTGGCATGGACCGATTTTCGAGCATGAAGAAAATGTCCATCCTATACTTGATCCAAATACGGCGCTTATAGAAAGTTGCATTTATTTACAGGTAATGAACAAATTGCGTCAATCTTGCAAAAAAACAGGCAGCAGGTGACCCAGTGCTCAAATTTGAGTCTTTAGTGGTTAAAATTCGGGATCAACCATATTAATGCAGAAGCCTCAGTACAGCCCCCTTCCACACATAACCATGCCCCCTGGTTGATGATCAATGCAGGGAAAGGAAGAACAACCTGAACTCCTTCATAAGGAACAAAGCCTTTTCAGCTTGTCAATTACTTCACCTGAAACGGAATATAAAAAACTGTAAAAAAAAAAAAAAGATTTATTATTTGCATATTAGTTTAACTATTCCTTTATACGTGAAATGCGTACATACCATTGTTACAGTTCATGCCAAAGTGCACAAATACTATTCCATAAATTCATAAAATCTATTCATCCAGCCCTTCTGACCATATTCAATATTTAAAAGATTAAATAACACACAATAACCTAACAGATCATAATTGAATGTTAGTGAACCCTCCTTTGTCACTCCTAGCTAGAGGATGACTGGAGAATCCTAAATGAAAAATACACCTACCAGTACTAGAATAATCATGTATTTTGTGTGATCTCAACAACCTTGTTCTTGCATATATGAGCAAGGCTTGAATATAGCGAGAACGCTACCTAGTGTCAATTTAGTCCAGGTTCACCCAGTAACTTGCAGCATGCTTTTATGAACTGGACAGTTGCCAAGCAAGTGCTCTGTCGTTATCGATTTAAAAGGCAGCGCCATAGGGAGTATATGATCGGTAAGTCTGTATAAGGTCAGCTTAAGAACTTATTGCTTATGTTAGTGGTATCTTTACAAAAACGGCACAGGTGTTTACAATTTTCCATCATCCGTGGGATCTTGCATAAGCGACAGATCCGTTAATTGCTGGGTATATTCCCATCTTGCACCCCAGATGTCTAGGGTACATAATTGGTTAAATCTGGAACACATAAAAACCTGATGATTTACAGGACTAGCTGACCATGCCAGATAACCATAAAGTGTATTGTTGCGTCAAATGCTATTCCTATATTCCTTCAAGGAACTTTATTGCACCAGTTTATCTCACTGTTTTATCCAATCAACTTCTCTCAATTTCCTTTTGATTTTCTGGGGGTTTTGAAAGTAACTGCTCCCTATTATCCCCTAGTTCTGTTGTAGCATTCATACACTCATTGTAGTATAGAGCTCGTATTTCTTAACATTGTTCCTAGCTCTTTATAAAGTGGTGATTCTGGAGGATTTATTATTGTATGTAAAATCCTGAGTTTCCTTAATGTGACATGACCATGTATTGATTGAACACAAAGGTCTACCCTTATGGCTGCCATTGGAACCCAATTTGAGAGGTTTAGACTTCTTTTCCAAATTTTAATTTCTCTATATGGTCTATCTTTTTCCTTGGGTGCATCCAGCATTTCAAGTACATATTAGAGCATCAGAATAATTTTTTGTTTGTAATAATGTATGTGGTGTAAGAGGATATCTGCAATATTTAGATTTTTTTTTTATAGCTCTGCCACCAAACATGTTCATTTCCTTGTTTTTGTAGATTTGGTGGTCAGCGTGTTATTCATTGTATAGCCTAAGTATGCAATAGATGTATGGAACTCCATTTCATCACTGTGTATGTACCAACTTCCACCAATCTTTCTCTTGGTATTACACAAACTCAGTTTTGCTGTTGTTCTTACGGATAATCTTTAAAATGTTGACAGTAAAATAATCCACCATTTTTGAGAGGCTACATTGCAGTCTGATTGAAGATTGCCACATTGTCTGCAAAAGCAAAGTATTTTAGCTGTATTTGCCCCTTCTGGGGTTAGAGGCAAAGAGCTAGTACACTGTCTTGATGCAAACCCACTCTAGTGATAATTTCTCCTGTGTACTGTAAGGAACCCATGGTGGCTACAGTAAAGACAGGCACAAGTGATCACAGTTCAAGGGTATTTATTGAACTTTATAATGGGTGAGCTGATCTAATCTAAACCTTAAATCTAAGATGGGTGCAAGCTATGACCATCAATTAATAAGGCGGTCCTAGTGGCATCTTGTCAAATAAAAAGGGCCTATATTAAAAAAAATTAAAAAAACTATTGTCAATCCTTACCACTACCACTAAAGTGTAGGATAATATTCAACAGAAAAGAAAAGTGTTCACAAAATGTTAAGTCAGGATGGTATTGCTGGATCTCCCTTCCCCACGTGTTTAGCACGGGATAAGGCCTAACCTCTGAGCACAGCACACTCCTGTTCCGCTCTAGCACAAGGTTTACAATTCATGTTCAACGATACCTGGTCCTTCAGGGGCCAAGTCTCTTTACTACAAAGTCTCTTGCCTTAGAAGGCCTGTTGGATCAACACAGCAAACAAAAGTTCCTACAGTAATCTTGCACTTTTGGCGATTGCTCTTCACCACTTGGACCTCCTTCCGCCGGGCTTGGATCCTTCTTGCAACTTGGGTCTCCCTCTGTCTGGTTCACTACATCCTTTCACACAATGCAGCTCGCAATATTCAAGAGCCTTAAATGTCCTTTCAAACAACTTCCCACTGCGGACAACCCTCGACCAGGTTCACTCTTGTCAACGCAATGTTCACAAGTGTATTACTCTTCACCCCAACTCACAGGCATGTCTCTACATGGCTCACATTTGCTAATTTCACAGTTCACTTTTGCTTTATCACGATACAGGATTTACTTGTCTTAGTTTTCTCTTTGGCCTCCCTCCGTCAGGTTCACATAGCCATCTTTAACACAATTCATGATTTACTCATCAGATCAGAAAGCAGAGTTCCCTTCCCCTAGCTTTCTTTCGGCATCCCAGTGTCGGGTTCACACTTGCCACAGTTCACAAAACGTTCTCTTCAGAAAATGGGGTCTCCCATTCCCTAGCTTTCTTCTGGCAATGGGTCAGACTTTCGAGTGTACAAGGGATTTCACGTGACGCTTGTAAGACCACTCCGACACCTCACGCCACCCTTTTCCTAGGGCCATATAGTCGTGTAGGTTCAACACAGAAGGGGTTAGCGAGCATCCTTCGAATGAGCACTCCTTGCACCTGACGACTCTGCAGCTGGCCTTTCTTTGGGCTTTTTCAGAAGCTGAAACACACATGTTCTTTGTTCTCCAGTTCTTGCATTCATCTAATGCTGCCACTTGCAACCTTGGAATCAACAGAGTTCAATTTGCTATTGGCCTTCTCCGACTCACCGATTGCGCTGAGTCAGCTGGCTTGGCTTGCTTCTGGAGTCGAGGTTGGTACTACGGTAGCCAGCATGCCTCACTGCCTGTGTTATCAATGCAGGTCCCCTGTGCATCGTTGACATCGGTCACTCCACACGTCAGCTAGATTTCCCGGTCTTGTAATTTCTTTTTTAGAGGCTTTGCAGGTCTAAGTTGAAAATGGCAAGAGCAGATCCTTCTTAGTCGTCCCTCCAGGTCTCGCCACCTTTCTCCTCCATTTGAACCGCCGGTTTGCTTTTGCTGCTTCCTCGTGCGTTCAGCCTTGCTCGAAGTGTGCTCTCTTTCTCCGCTTGTATCCCTTTGGGGAAGGTAAAGGGCCGTCCGATGTCTATGGTTATTGTCATTTGCCTGACTCTGCCTGACCCGTGGATTGGGACATGTAAGGTAAACTGCTCTGGTATTCGTCTGTTACGGTGTAAGAAAGTGTTTGTGTCGGAAAAGTGGACATGGGTAGAGCTTCTAAGTATCCTACAGGGTAGGAAGGAGAAAAGGTGTTACAAGGAAGGGGGTACCACGTCTCATCTGTCGGTTGTCCCACTTCCACTCCCCGAAGACCCCTCAGCCAGGTGATCCTCTCCCACAGGTCCACACCCAGGAATTGGATCCAATAGCGATGGCCGTGTCCTGGCCACCTGGATGACAGATATCCAGGGCCCAGCGGGTGAGACACCTTCAGGTTTCTCACAGTGCCCCCTGAGTTAATGCTGATGCGCACTGAGTTATTTTTAGTAATCACCTCCCACCCCTTCCCCTGGGATCTTCATTCTCCACAATCTGTGGTCATCCACTCTGTCGAAAGCTGTATGGAGATCCAAGAGGTCTACATGTAGGATTTAACTCTTGCCCTTAAGAGTTTCAACTTTGAGGAATTTTAATATCAGACCATTTGAGTGCCCATGTTTTTTCTAAACCCCATTTGTTAAATTGATAGCATGTTTTCCTCACCTTACCAAGTCATCTAGGATCAGTAAACATTTTGCTTGAGGCAATAGTTACCAGGCATATTATGGTCACCCTTCTTAAAAACGGGGACTATCTAGCTTTTATGCCATGTCTCCGTAAGTACATTCTCTTGAAGAATGTGAGTAGACAGAAGAAAGCCAATGGGTCCATAACTTTGAATTAATTATAATTGTGTTCCAAAGGCTGTCGTGGCACATGGCCCCAGATTCTTTGTTTTTAGTAATCTTTCTTTCCATGTCATTTATTGTGAACAAACCTCTCCAAGAAGGTAGGTGCTCATCCACAAATACCATCTTGGTATGAGGTGCCATGGAAAAAATAGCTCTGTCGTTTTTCACCCACATAGTTTCTGAAATGTGTTTGATTTGTAATAAATTACTGTTCCCATCCAGGATATTTACATAATCCCAGAATGTTTTGGTATTTTTTGAGTCAATTACTGCCAATTTATTTACTCCATCTCAACTTCAGGGGGACCTTACAGTGCTTAATCCAGTTCTTGTATTTCCGTTTAACCTTCCATGTTATTTCCTTGAGCTCGTCCACTGGCAAATCTTTGTCTTTCTTAATTAATCGTATTGTTTTACGTAGTAATCGTTTCTTCCTTACCACTTTGTCATCAAAGCTGTGTGCATTAGACACTCTGTTAGGAGCCATTTCAGGGTTCAGTTGTAATGAACAGAATAGAACCTATACCAGGCCTCTCTGTCCTGTCTGCAATGGATGATACTCTGTAGTCTGTCTAGCTTTACGACACTGGTTCTGTAAATTGTAGCCAGACGATTTCCTTGTGAATAGACTTTTAAATTTGGGAGTGTGGTTGTATTACTGGATGACTCTTAACGGCACTGTCATAGTTGTTACTATGCGTGCATGGTCCCTTTTTAGACGGTTTCTTTATTGTTGAAACTATTCTCTTGAACCCGGTCCTGTAAATGTAGACCTAATCAATAACTGAATTGCACTTCTCCCTTTTCCATGTTGGCTGCAGTGGAATATTCCCCTTCACATTGCCATTTAATTTTTATTAGGTTCTATCGTCCATAAAATGTGCCCAAACAAGACCCTATCTATTCACATTTATTTACAATTGGAATAACCTTACTCACATCAGAATCACTCATATCTGGGTATTGATGGTTCAAATCTCCTGCAATGATTATACCCTCCAAATTCCTATCCTTGTTCCAGTCGATAAGGAGAGCATTCAAGGCTTCAAATAGCTTTCTTTAACTTGTTTAATCTGGGTACAATATCTTTTTCCCACTAATCGCCAGAATGGAATCGTTTTTTTGCTTGGTCTTTCTTGGATGACACAAATTAATGGGCCCCCTGAGGGCCTCTCTTCAATCCCCTTTTTGGCCTCCTTTAGGAAGGTTGAGTAGCCCTGAAATATTGGCGGGGTCGTCAACCACACTTCCTGCAACAGGATATTCTATTTCCCGATGTCTATTGGCTTTAAATCTTTGGTAAGAAAGTTTATGCAGCCTCAAGAGTTCCCGCTTAGTATTAGTGTTTTTTTCCTGGTTAAAGGTTCAGATGGCCAAATAGCGTCTCCCACCTTTCAGGTAGGGAGACCGCTATCCAGTTCCAATCATCCCTCGTGTTCCCCTCCCTTTGTTCAAAACCCCACTCAGTGAACGCTCCTTCGGCCATTTGATGCAAATGAGCCTTTTGGGGTCCCAAATTTGGTGTCCTTTATTGTATTTAAACTTTGCAATAAAACATCTATCTTGCATGTAGTATAGGATAAACATCAAAACCCAGATTGCAGGGAGTCAACTTCCTTCAAAATTAGACTTCCCACAATTCTAGTATTAAAATAAACAGCTACAACATCCGTTTGTGATGGGGAGAAAGAGCCCACAAATGTAATATCTGCTGAAACCACTGTTCTCCAGGCCGGAATCCCTGGCAGAAGTTTCAACAAGGTTGATCTATTGAAGATCAGTTCGCCAGTATCTCTAAAAAATGTTTGACTATGGCCAGAGTTTGTTGGAAATTCTTATTGCCTACATCTTTTGAAGTTAAATAAGATCCAATCTGCATTTGCACTTTGGTTGAAATTGTCAGTATATTGGCAAAAGGACAAACCTCTCCTTTCTGACAACTATCCTTTTGCTTGTTTGGTCTTTCCTGCATGACCCCTAGATCTTGTTCACAATCCTCAACAAGGGTCACTGATATTTCGTGCTCCTCCCATGTAGATACGCATGCCTCCAGATTTTGTTCTATACTTTCCTTCAAAAGGAAGTGTCGCAACTTTGACCTTCCTTGGGGCTTCTTTCATTTTATTCCTGATGGAACGTACCCTTTTTTAGTAGGGCCCTTCTGTCCTTTCAGCATCCTTCTCCTGCCCAGGGATCACCATTGTCGGACTCTTCTCTGTGTAGACCCAATAAACTTTCCTGCGGCTTCTCTTGTTAGATTTGCCTTTCGTAGGCTTAGCGTTTACGCCTTTATTATTTTGAGATGTCTTCTCCGGGTTGCCACCTAGCCACTTTTGTTGCTTCTTGACATTCCCCCCCCCTTAACAGTTTAGGGGACTCAATTTCCTGAAATCTCCATTTTACCACCAAACCTTGTAAGTCGATAAATTCATGTATGATGGCGTGAGGCTCTTCTGGTTGGTTGTTTGGCTCCTCGAACTTACAGGTGGAGTAGTTGAGCAGAGAGTTTGCCAGAGTAATCTCTTTGACCAATGCTTGTGCAGGGTCTTTAATGCGTCCCACAGGAATGATTTCATGACTCTTCCTGTGAGTTTCAGAAGAGCCGGATTCATGGATAGACATTAATCTGTTGTTTTAATGTCATTGTACAACCTTACAAGTCCCTATAGACTTGACTTTGTTCTCCACCTGAGGGGAGCTTTGTAGTTGGTGTGATCTTACCTCCCTTTCAGTTGTGCCATCTGACATTGATGCTCTGGAGTTGAATAGTTGCAGTATATGTGATAATGAGCTGGCATTGTGACCCACCCCTCTGACCACCCCAATTTCCCCACCCACACTCTTGTACAAGTTTAGGAAGTTAATAAAACACAACCTAAAGCATTTCATAGTCGGAAATACTTAATTCCAGGAACTACCCAAGATATATACATCGTCAAATTCTATGCAAATCATCAAAGCTCATAAAAATAATTTTGTACATTTATTGCTGCAGATAAATACTATAAAAACGAATATAAAAGTATCAAATAAAGTCAAATGTACATGCTTTTAAAAATGAACATCCAGCAGATCATGACCTATTTGATTTTATCCTAATTCGCCAGGCCTTTACCAGATAGCTTGAGACTGCAAAGATAACCTCTGTGTGGCTTGCCATCTATCTATATTTATAAAAGTGTGTGTGTGTGGGTGTGGGTGGGTGTGGCTTGGCGAAGCGCTGTTCCTTATACAATTTAACACTGTTTCACCAATCTGCACCATATTTTGCATAGTTACCTGTTAGGACCCCACAGACATTACTGGCTACATTTGGACACCCCACCCCTTTTCCTGGAATTCAGCACCTTCACAAGTGAGGCAGTTGCCTGAAATCAGTGAAACCTCAATGTGGTCGTAGAATGACCAGTGCTCAACCATTTGCACAGAAATGAACCGCACCATGCCAGTGTGAGGCAACAGGTGGGGAGAGAGCACAGTAGGTCTGAGGATGCAGCTCCAACTCTTGCCCCCCCAACCCCCAATGTCTGCTCTGGGGTATGTCAGCCAGTCACACTCGCCCATTCTCAGTGCAGTTTACTTCAGAGTACAAAGCACATCAAGCGATAAGCGAATCGGAACAACGACCTACAGGATCATTGATTTTTAACAATTGATGGGTCATGTCTTTCCACAAAGACCAAATCCCAAGTTTAAAAGACTAGCGTTATACAAAAGTATCCCCACTGCACTTGTTTGTGAGAACTTGGGGTGGTTGGTTGACAGACCTTTTAGCCGTGCTAATCTTAATGTAGTAAGTAGGTTTTCTAATACTTAAATCATGAGGTTTCCCGATGCAACAGATTGCAGGGATGGGTAACACTCAACCATGTGTTACTATTGAGTTTTCGAGGGGCACATCCCTATGCAACCACTCCATGGAAAAGGTATATAGAGGACGTTTACAAATACATATTCAGTTTATTGAGACCGCATAAACTGATAATCGTATGTGAATTACACAGCCACATATATCGTCTTGTGAGATTTTTGTGAGTAAGTGATGTGAACAAAATTCTATTTTAACTTGAGGTTTTTGACCCCTGTTCATGGCAATATATAAAGAACAGTCCTTCCCACTGCATTGTAAGATGGTGTGTGCACTACTATAAAGTTACAATACTGGTATTTTACTCCCTATTTTTTGAAGTTGGGAGTAAAATGATTTTTAGGGAGTAAAAAGGCAAGTTCAATTCCCAATGGAAATACTTTGGAAGTGAGTAAAAAAGTTATAACTTGGACACGGAAATGTTTTTGTAATAATTATTTATTTGCACATAGTTATTCATACACATCAAAAAATATACATGCACTATTGGTCCAAACAAATACATATAGCTGTGTCAGTGAAAGCAGAGGCACAAGGTCCTACATGTCTTGTTTCCTATTTAGTATTTGTACTCCCTATTTTTAAATTTTGGCAGTATTTGCCTATTTTTAGGAAGTAAAAGTAGCTGATACACCTCTTATTTGTAGGGCTGGCAGAAGGCGCAACATGTTGCCGGGTGATGCAACCATCTGTGGGTATACTAAGCCATCAGGAAAACATTTTGTTGAAATTTCCTGTATAATATTTGGTTAAAACTTGTATAGTTTTTATTCAACTAACGTTCCGGACCTGGGTTAGTTATGAATATGATGTAGTCCTAAAATCTAGATTGGCTCACTGTGTCGATTTGCTTCCGAGTACAATTTTCGAATATATATATACATACATGTGTAAGACTTGTGTCCAATGGATTAGAAACGTGCCTATTCAAGTTCCATAATTTGTCTCCCCAGAAAATGATGTCGCAAAGCATTTCTTTGTAGTGCGTTGGGTTATGGGATTTGTGTAAAAGTAGCCAGTATACACTGGGCTTCAAACCTAATGGATTTCTGTCTTGTTTGCAGGAATAAGGGGATTACAGAGGTACTAGTCTGCAAACCCAAAGTTTGCTTTTATCAGGCACGGGGGCATTGCCTTTTGTTTGTCAATTTAGTGCCTTTTTACTTCAAATCCTGTGATAGTGTGTGTGTGTGTGGGCCACAAATGTTGTTTACGGGGGTTGTATCCGATTTGTACAGGTTACTGAAATGCTTGAACCATCTTTCATTTGTGATGAATGATTCAATTTTATGGGTAGCAATTGAATTGTTGGGTAGCAGATCAGAAATGATATGCCAAAAATGCTGGGTCTTTATACCTGGCGCACATTTTAGGGATTCCCTCTTCAAGTTCAGCCACCTTCTTTTTAGTTGGGATCAACTTTTTATTTGCTGCAAAAGATCTGTGATTGTGGTCTTTAGTGGTTTTTACTTCCGTCAGAAGGGCAAGTTTTGCAGATCCCCATCCAGAACTCTGATGTCTAGTTTGGTTTTTGATCAACTTCAGTGGTTTTGTAACTATAGGGGACATTGTATGCAGTAATATGCTCCTAAGGTAAATATATCAACACTTTCATGAGGGTGGCAAACCTCGGACTGGCAAGATTTCCAGGGAGCTATACATTTATACTATAAGTTTGCCCATTTAATTTGTCTCCAGTTCTTCGCAAGGGACACGTCAGTGGCAGTATGCTCTTCATCAGCTGTTACGGCATTGTGGTTCTGTTTTGCAAGTGTTAGACAGACATGGTTGTGGTCGCTTTCTAGCCAGGGTATCACTGTCTGGGGTCTCCCTATACACTAATCACCTCAAGGAGAATATATTCAATATGGCTAGCTTGCGAGATGTTGCTGAAGGTTTGTACAGCTGGAAAGTTACTGGCTAGCCGTCCATTACAACTTTGCAGACCCAAGGTGCATTGCAATGTAGTTGTAAGCTTGTTTGGTAAAGGGCACTCTAAATCTGGGAATCTCCAAAAGTCGTCTTGCTCCACAGTTCGATTACTCGAATTGTGTGTTCAATCACCTAACACAATCCTCTATTGTGTTATTTGGTGCTTCAGATTGAATAATTCATTAGTCTATTAAAAATCAGTAGAGTGTTTGCAGACTTGTGTGGGGTTACATCAGTATTAAACCGCAGTAGCAGATTGCCAGTGGGGAAACAAATCTTGAGGTACATCACCTGTGTGGGGTTACATCAGTATTAAACCGCAGAAGCACATTGCCAGTGCGGAAACAAATCTTGAGGTACATCAGATCGTTGATCATGGTCTCAACCATTTTAATGTTAGTGTTCAGCGTACTGTCAATCCATGCTAAGCGTCCGCCACTGGGTCGGCCTTTAGAACCCTGATTTGCTGGAATGAAGAAGCTAATAAATACTGCTTTATGAAGGCATTCAGATGACCAGGTCTCCTCGAAACGTATAAAAGTTCTAAAAAAGAAAGCCAATCCCGATCTGCCATTTTGCTTGTTACCCATGCAATATTCCAAGATACTATAGTAAAATCAGGAATAATGGTTCTGTTGTACTGAGGTGACCTGGCTGGCATGTCAGTGTATGGCAGATTGCTGCCAACACATGCATCTCACAAAATGCTGTATTTTGCACTTTGCAGCTGTATTGATTTTCATAAAATAATTTCCATGGTATATCTGCAGAGAAAATAATCTGGCACATCCATTATTAAACCTATTACTGAAATGCTCTATGGCTTCTAGGTTAAAGAATAAGCCTAGGAAGGTTTGCCTTTTTTCTTCCCTTTTACTGTTCCTGGAGATTACTTGTATGGACTATCACAAGTATCCCAACCCACACGCATGATGTGAATAACTACAGCCATCACAACTACCAAGAAATGCAATAGTTTAAATGTATATCTGGTTAAAAAAAAAAAACACGAGCGAGCCCACATTCTCTACTTTGAGCTAGCAATGGATTAACGTCCTAGTAACTAAGATTAAATGTTCTTTCCGTGTGTAAGACTGAATAGTTTTCTCTTTGTCCTGTTTAGAAAATAATGTTAGTAATATTCTAATACATTGTGTGCCGCAACCTTGCACAACGAGAATACTACCATTTTTCAAGGAGTTTGTGACCATACAAAGGCAAGTCTCTGCTGTGCCTTTGTCAGGCCAGAAAACCTTAAGGTCACTTTTAATATCTGTATTGTGTGTGTGATCTCACTTAATTAAAAATGTGAATTTCCTGAAAGCGACCCAAATGATGTGGCTCTAGTACAAATGTGAAGAGCTATGTATGAAACAGTTTTCTGTTACGTTCGTATATGTACAGAACGCCTATGAGCACACAGACCAGGGTCGCGCTAAGTGTTTCTTGGATAACTTTGGCTTCCATTTTGTGGAGATGTGGGAATGATGGTTGATACAGAATAAAGTGCAGTAGGTTTGTTGGATGTCGTTCTGAAAGGCTAAGAATCAAGGTTCTATGCCCATGGTCCCAGGCTATTGGTGAATGTTTCAGATGATTTGCAGGAGAAGTTGAGTGGTATCGAACACAGTCATTCATATAATAATGGTGGACTCCTTTAGCAGCTGTCATTTCCTTAGTTGTTGTTCTCATATTGATCATTTTGAATGTTGGACTGATTATTCAGCCACACAGAATACTCATTTGAAAGTAAATCTGTAGTGCTTTGTGTGCGCTGTGGATAAAGGTCACTCTAGTGAACAGTTTGTGTTTAAAAAAAAAAAAAGTTTTAATACGTTTTACCTTGCAGTGGGATTCGAGTGGGCTACACACCAGATGTGTTGACCGATGCCACAGCTGAACTTACAGTGGCACTGCTGCTGGCCACATGTCGTCGACTAATGGAAGCGACTGAGGAAGTGAAGAAGTGAGTGCCTGCAGATTTTCAGCCAGTTCACATAAATAAAGCCAGATAATATTGCACCATGCTTAAGGCCAACACTTTTTTTTAATGTTTAAACGTGCATAACTGACTGCGTTAATGTATGTTTTGTTTGGAGTGGTGACATTATCTGTTTGCAGCTTGGGGCTCTCCTGATGTGTTGGACTACAACGCCCATGATTCCTGACCATGGAGTAGGCTGTTTTAAGGCCATTTGAGTTGTAGTCCAATGCAACTGCAGCACCAAAGGTTGCTGACCCCTGCCCTCAGGCCACCATTGATGGAGGATTTATTATGAATAATCGAGAAAAATGATCTGAGGATGGGTGGAGAACCTGGTTAAAAGTTGAAAAATAATAACTCAGATTTTTTTATATGGCGTTAATGTACAGCTTCACAATGTGAAGTGGGTGGCTCGCCAAAGGATTTTTAACGATTTGGGAATCCTGATTCCAAACTGAAAATCCCAGCCGTATCGAGGCATTTATGTACCGTTGCGAAAACCTTACATACAGAAATTGCAAACCTATCTAGTGCCAAACCTTATACTGGGTGAATCCACAATAATGCAAGAGATTTCATATGGCTGCACTTTATAATCCGTGTGAGAGTGCCCTCAAAGAACAAGGTAAAATGGCTTGTTATGAGATGCTGCGCACTGTACCTTACCATTGGAGAAATGTCAATATGCATATATCCATCTGGTACACCCCCTGGGACAGTCGAACACCAAAATGGCAGACACTTCCCTTCTGAAAGAATACCACTAGAAACTCCAGACATGTGCTTGTGCTTAATTGGTCATCAGTTGTAAGGTGTGTCTGAGTGCAGCATGTTTTATATACTCTGAACAAGGGGCGATCCCAGTCTGGATTACACCGTCCAAGTTGGGTTGAAAACCAAAGCGTTTCAACATTTTTCAAACCGCCCCTTATGAGATTCTCAGACTGAAAAAGGCCAAATTACTTTAAAATTCAAGTAGTCCAGGTGAGGATTCCTTGCTCTCCCTGCCTACAGGCCGTGCACTTCACCTGTGCCGCAATGGTGAGGCCTTACTAGGCTGAAACACACGATTTTGGGGGTGTTGATGGAATACTTGTTCAGAGGGGAATTGCTTGGCGCTTCGGCGCTAAACTGTTGTTGTTGACCAGCACTGGACCGATCTGCAAAGGCATATTTATTTTCTGTCAAAGAGCTTCATGAGTGTGCTGCAGAATAGAGTAGGTTATTTGTCCTAGTTTGTTCCAGGTAAAGGGTCTAACATTTTTGGTACCAGATTAAAATCCGGAAGACTGGTTACGCTAAGGGTGCAATTAAGATGTCACATCTGTATTGAAAAGCAATAGATATTCTTGATCTGTTAGTTGCAGTACTAAAAGTAAGGAAGGTTCTCGGTTATATTTGGGAGAAGGAGCATATACATGTAACATACCTAACCTGTACTGGAGACGAGGCTTAAGGGTAAACCACGGGGAGGAATTGGGAAGGAACTGAGTCGCAGACCGAATGCTTAAACTGGAGCATTGAAAATATGCAAAATTCAGCAATGCTTAGAATAACATTTTACCCTTTAACACTGGAGGACTTTGATCCTGTAAAACCTCCAGCACACCTTTAAACGGATTAAACGCTTTCACAGTTATGGTGGGGCTACATGAAGTAATGGGATTAGTTTAGAATTGCCTATCCATGAATTTAGCAGGCAGAGACTGAATATTGATGTATTCAGTGTGAGTGGGGGAGGCGTAAAGCTTTTTATTTTTTACTTTTGAGTGGTTCATTAGTTTGGGATATCCTCATTCTAGTGTGACTTACTAATTGAGAAGCCCTGCAGTGCAGCAGGAATTTAAATGTTTATCTGAAAGAGTATGGATAGATTCTGCCAAACGTTAAATTGCAGTTGGAGAAAACCTATTCGACTTCACACTTAAGGCAGGGCGACTAGGGAGGCATATCAAGTTGGAGGAAGACCTTGTAAGGTAGCGGTGGGAGGAAACAGAAGTACTATGTCAAGTTTGGTGAAGATGAACCCCGTTTTCTATCCTCTGGTTGGTATGTTGTCTTTGGCCAATCTGTCCCCGTCTTCCCCACCCTGGATGTGTTACATACAACAGTATCTTTATATAGTGCCTCAGCCCAGCCACCTTTAACTGTAGATGGACAATGGCCTATGTACAGTGTCGCAGTTCCTTTTAGGAAGGTGAGGTGAGTCTGGCCGTCCTTAAGTTAAGTCCAGTCCTTGGTTGAAGGGTTGTTGCATGTCCCTAGTGGTCATAGGGAGGCACGCTGGTGTGCTGAGGCTGGAGTGCGCTGCCTGGCTTTGGCGATGGCCACATAGGAGCTTTAGCTTCTGCCCCTGTTGCTTTGCCTCCCAATGCATTGTGTGTATGCCGCTCGCGAAGGCTAGCTGGGTCTCTGTCTCCCTTCCCGTAATAGAACTAGAACTGGCTATGGATTCCTCCTGGTTGGGCCTCTCACCCCAGGCTGAGAGGTGTTCCTATCCCCACATGACAAGGTCAGCGTAGTAAGCTCGTCACATCTGACCGAGACTGGATATTGAGTCCACAGTTAGTTAAGGAATTGCTGCTGAGAAGACCAATAAAGGAAGCCGTGTCGAGTATAAGAACTGTGTGACACGTTCATTAAAATTTAGCACCCTAACTATTGTCTTCAAGTTACCGCATGCAGCAAAGTTAAATGAGGAAGTCTAAATGAGGCCCTTAGAAGTATGTCAAAAAGAATTTTTCAACTTGAAAAGAAAGTGTCCAAGTCTTGAGTTTTACAGGAAAATGTCTCAATACTATAGGTGCCTACTTGCCTATTTTCACTTAATTAAATGTACCTTTTGAGAAGACTTGCCTGTCTGCCTGATAAGGTGCCACAGAGCTCTGTATCTGATCCTAAAGTAACTATACCTAATACAATGGTTCGAGAGTTCCTTCAGTTAATATGCATCAGGGGTGTTGCTAGGTCTGGAAAAAATCTGGGGTTACGCTAATGTCAGGACTCGCATCTAGCTAGCCTTTTGATTGTAACCCCTGAGCTTCATTCTTGGGCTACAACCAAAAGACCCGGGGCTATAGCTTCCTCAGCTCCCCCAGCAATGCCTCTGATATGCACAAGGAGAATACTGCCTGCTATCCAGGCTCACATGCACAACCTCCAGATCAGGCATGGGGTATCTTCTTCATATCATGACATAGATCACATATTCCTACCCTCTACCTTCCATACAAAGCTTTTCCAGTAGTAGCAATTTTGACCAAGTACCTTCTTTAAAAGAGAATATTGAATAGCGCCTACTTTATTGAATAATTCCCTGGTTTGTTTTAGCACTAAGTGCCTAGACCACTTTATATCTGCAGGAATCTTCATATGGCACAAAGATGTAACTCAGTAGGACCCGGCACATAGAACGTAAGAGGGGATTGTGGTGTATTTTTGGCAATATCTGTATTAGTGTTAGGATGTGCATGACCCCCTGAGTTTAGGGATGTTTCTATATTAACGCTTGGATATTTATCATCCACCCTCGCACAGAATTTCCATCTATCCAGTAGCTCATTACCACAGTATTCCTAAACAATCCTCAGGATGTAATGTTATGGCAAGCGGTCAATCAACAAACACCACAAAACAAACAAAGACACATCTTCTCTTACATTAAAAATCGGGGCGACAAGGGCGTGGGGTGTCCTGGAGCCCCTCCTCGGTGTTGCCGCCATTATTGCTGCAGACCCCTCCTACCAGCCGTGAAGCCAACAAAACTCCACGGCTTACCCGTGAGGATGAAGCCCGCAGGGGGGCAAGAACGCGGAGTGTTTGCATCCTGTAGGGCTGTTTGCCGCCTGCGGGGAATTGCTGCCTGCTGACTGAAACAACCCTCCCTGTTGTCGGGGGGGGGGGGATGCCTCCAGCTAAGGTCTGAATAGCTGTTCCCGTTTCTGGGTTTTTTTAAACTCTGGCTTTCTCAGGGTGGGACTTCAAGGCCAGTGGACTCTAAGCAGGTAACACAACAGCTGAAATCTGTTCTCAAATCTGCCAATTTTCTTTTTTTGAACTATTCACTTACACACTTATGGACACCATTATTGACATTGGCTTTGTAAATCCTGGGAAACGTGGCCATGTTACTCTTCAGTTATTAATTTTTTTTTTTTTTTGCTTCTTACCTCTTTCTTCACAGCACTATCTATATATATCCTGCCTGAGATCTCGGAACTGGCCCTGGCCCAAGCTTCTGTGGAGTCACACATTATCCTCCCTGTGTTTGGGTCCAGGTCTAGGGCCCAAAAGGGAAATTCTGCCCCTAAAGCTTAAACAACCAGAAAATCCAACCCGACTGTCTTGATTTACCTAGGTGGCGCTGACCCTACCCCCATCCCGGATTGGGTATTGCTGACACCTTTGGGAACAAACATTTACTAATCTCTGCGATACAATTCCTGGGTACTCCCAACACCTTTAACAGTTTTCTCCAAGGAGAGGGGATAGGCGCTGAAACTGCCTTTGCTGATACTCTGGGGCTAAAACTCTAGGCATTTGATCTGGCATCATCTTGTCCAGTGACGGCTGCTCCAGGATTAACACCCCCCGCCCCCCTAGCACCAATCGGATCAGCAGGCCCACCTGGTCCAACATCTGGGTACATGGTGGCTTCCAAACAGTCACATGGTTCCCCTGGCCCTGTGCAGAAGGGGACCCCCACTGCCCCCCTTTCCTTGATGAAGGGGCAGGAGGGCCTCCGTACCTTGGTCCAGGTATCTCCCCAGGAGGCCAAGCAATCCTTAACTGTGAGTAATGAGGACATGTCTAGCCAACAACTCCTCCCTTCGCCACTGTGTGGGCAGCGAGGCTACAGGGTGCCCGTCTGTGTATGGGTGGAAACTAATGCAGATCTGCTAGAATCTCTCCCCTGTTCAGCCCCTAACTCCAAAGTGCCCAGCACCACTCTCGTGGCCAAAGAGAGGGGACCTTGGAGGGGAGGGAAAGTTGTCATGCCTGGTGCTGCCCGAACTCATAAAGCTGACAAGCCTCCTCCTGTCCTTTATCGCAATAGTCAGTAAAAAAAGCAGAACCGGCCAACTCGCTGGTCAATTTGGGGGGTGAAAACGGGTCCCTGCCCAGGTAAGATGCACCTAGTTCAGGAGGATCACTTGCCCATGGCACTTGCTCCACCCTTCCTGAGTCAAACAAGGGGGCAAGATGGTGTCTAGATAGGACAGGACCACTCCCCATTAACGCAACTGTTCCAAATGAAACAAAGCTGACATGTGGATCGCAGGTTGGCAAAAACCCTGGGGTGATTAAGATGCAAAGGAATGCTACTAGGGGGTGGGCCGAAGAACTGCCCAACTCTTTCGATAAACCTATTGTGCCCCTGTCCCCCTCCACCCCCCGCCGTAACTCAATATTTTGGCATGGGGTGCCAAAACGCCCCCAGACGAAACAAACAAAACAAAGGACTTTGAAACAAATGTTTACACCTGATAAGGGGGTGCCTTTTTGTAACTATGGACCACCTTGTGGACTGTACAAGGATACCGGAGACTGGGGAGGATGAGGCTGACTCCATCAGGATGACAGAAATCCCAAAATAGCCAGGAACCTATCCATTTGGAGATGGCAACGTAACCCCCTGTCAAATAGTACTGTTGTAATGAGCCCCTCTGTCTGTGTTATTTCACCTTCTGGGTCAGTCCCGATGGGAGCAAATGCTGCCCCCCTGGGTTTGAGGCAAGAGGGTTTTTGGCGGCCCACGGTCATTAGTGGGTATCAAGATATCACCTGAAGGAGCTACCCCAGTATTAGCCCAATATGTCTGTGGTTCCTGAGATTTTTTTGATTCCTGTGATTTACGTATGTCTGTCTGCTTTGGATTTATATAGTGATGTATAAATTGTGATGTGAACTTTTATGGCTTTGAGCCGAAATAAAGTTTGATGATGATGATTAAAAATAGGGGCTAATCGAACTGTCAAGTGTAGCTCTGGAATTATCTGTGAGGGCTTCACCCTGATACTTGGGGAAGAGCTTGCAGAGAGGACAGTGGTAGAATCTGAAGATGAACGTTGTGTCCATTTCCAAGCCTGACTGATAGAAGATCGGATGTGGAATGAAAGGCTTACCATGTTAATACAAAGGGCTGGAAGCAGTGAATGCGGGGACTAAATCGTCCAGGCAATGTTGCAATTATATCTCGCAGCATAATGGATTACTGTCAACCTTATTAAAGACTGAGGGATAGTCTAGGTGTAGGGGGGGATAATTGACTTGTAGATCACTAGATGTAAAGAAAGGCTTATATTATGTATAACGAACCTATTTCCCTCACCTTTCCCCCCCACCCCTTTTATTAGCATGATGTAGGCACTGTGATCAGTGATAGGAAGTGTTTTGTTTGTGGGATTGATAATGTGTAATAGTACATCTAGTAATATATCTAGAAGAGAGATTTCCTGTAGATAAAGGTACTGCAACCCTTGTGACCAGTCCATGTGGATCGTTGACAGGTTAGGAAATTACTTCTGCCATGGTGCCACCCTTTACTTTGTTAGATTCCTGATGCAGGGCTTAGTCATCCCTTTATCCATACGAGGTTGATTTTGTACTGTTACCTTTGCTAATTGGAAAGCCTATATATACAGTGCTTAGAAGCGACAGGCATGTGCCATGAAGCATTATATAGAAACACAGATTATTATTTAAGTTTTAACCCCATTGAACATGTACTCTGGAAGGGAGCTGGAGTGGGATCCGTTAGAACCTAGGGGGATTTATCAAAATGCAGGATGGCAAAGAAGATCTTAGTTGCCATAAACAAATAGGTGTGACTTGGTCTGTATAAATAGAACTATACATCTGCATTAATGGAAATGGGACTGAAAAAACTCCAATTTGAAGAATTGGATGAACTAGAAATGGTGGTGGTGACTCACGATCACCAGCTCTTCTGAAAAGTAGTACCAATAAGGCTCAATTTGTAGCCACACAGCTATGTATGCCTTTTTTATAAATCCAAATAAATGGAAAACTCCTTTTTCAAAGCTCTATAATGGGAATCCTTTGGAGCAGGATGGGAAAAGGGAGATTGTCTCGATCAGTACTTTAGTGAGAAAGACATGTGAATGGTTAGTTTGTATTCATTCCACCTTGACAAAGATTCTTGGATCGCAAATAAGATCTCTGGGTAAAGGCACTTGCCTTTTTTTTATTTGTCCTTTTTGGCTTCCATTGATCTTGATCTTATTTAACTCAATTTGGGAGAACGCTAGCAAGCAGGGAGGAAAAACAATACAAGTTCCCATTGTCCATCAAGGTGATCTCTAAACCGTTTGGCAGTATTGTATGCAATCTAGCATTGGACTTGATGGCCAGCTCATTTATTTCAAAACAGCTTTCATAATGGTTTAGGGACAGCAGAGCAAGTAATTTATCTCCACCTAATGATTAACAAATCTGTTGTAGAATGAAAATGTAGAATTAACATGGCATGTATGTCTTTGCTATCCACTTTTCATGGAGTCCACTGATCTTCCTTTGGAGGACCTTCTGGTGATGGCCGGTATGCATGGCCGGGATACTTGGATTGATAACCATTAGGTTTTCAAAGCGAACAAGCCCTCTTCTTCCCATCATAGAGGGAAGGAAAGCAGAGACCTTTGCTTTTCATTGATTTTATTCTAGTGTAAATACAAGATTGCTTCAGGCCACCACTAAACTCCATGTATGGGTGAGTGTTGTCTCCCATTGTTGCTTCAGGCAGACCATGTTGTTGTTACTGGAATTGTCAATTGTTTACAAACCGTGATATCAAGCTACACCTATTACATGGACAAACGATATATCATGCTTAATATTTATGATTCTCCAGCATGGGGTCTGGCATGGATTCACATGCTCATGAATATTCCCCGTCGTCAGGCTGGGAATCCTCGGTAAAGAAAAAACCAGTATCAGTTTCGTTTCTGATCTGTCTTTCGTAGTAGTAACCAATCACTGGTCTCTGCGTCATACTGACCACAGCCAATGACTGCCCTCTACCTAAGCACCGCCTCTGGCAGCCATCTTCAGATTTTTACCGCACGTTCATGTGTTGGGATCCTCGTGCTATTGCTCTCGAGCGTTAGTGCTATTTTTTTCACGTTTTTTCTCAAAAACTTCGTTTTTTTCGGTCAAAAGAGCCTCAAGCTCCACCGACTCTCCATCCGATCAACGGGGACCCGTGTCGGATTCGTCTGCGCCCCTCAAGGGTGAAGATTTCGTCGAGCTACGCTTTTGGAGGACTCCAGAAGTTTCTCAGGCCCGGTCATGGCCCAGGAGAAGGGAAGCTCGACGCTCGGAAAGCTGTTCAGGGTCTGCCCTGGATGCCAGCTGCAGAACGTCTTCAAGGAGGACGAACACTCTTTTTGTCTTTACTGCCTACATGAGGACAAGACGCACGTGGAGAAGGACTGTGCGTTTTGCAGCAACATGTCGGATCGGACCATGAAGGACCGCCATCAACGTCTCGCCAACTGGCTAGAAGGGAAGAGCCCGTCCGGCGAGAAGAAGAGGAAGAAATCCGAGCGGTCTTCTAAGACCTTTGACGGGGGGTCCAACATAAGGCCAAGCACCGCGAGTCCGCTGGCACCGGGAGCGCCGAACGGTCGGGCTCTACGGGCGCCAGGCAGGGCGCACCCTCCCCGGCGCCATCAACCACGAGCCAACGCTCTGCGTCGGGTAAGAGGAAGGCCGAGCACCCGGCGAAGCTCCTGGAGAGGCCCCGGTCGAGCTCGAAGGCGGAGGGGGAGCGAGGCAGTGTCCCCCCCCCACTCAAGGATAAGGCGGTGAGCGCACCTAAGGTGGTGAAGGCCTTAATCCATCCGGCTAAGCCCTCTATCGAAACTGTCGCGGCGGCCCTGGCTCAGCCTGTGGAGGCTACACCAGCGGTGGCGACCTCGGGGCTCAGAGTCTCCCTGCCACCTCGGAGGGAGTCCTCTTTTGTGCCCATCGATAGGACCCCCGTGAAATCCCCCGTGGGGAAGAAAAAAGGGGGGCAGGGCGTCGTCGTAGATTCGGCCTCAACCTCGGAGGAGGAGCTGGTCGAGGTCTTAAGCCACGGCCTCGGCGTGGAAGAAGACCGGCCCGTCGGGATGGATCCCGACGCAGGTGACGACGACATCGTCGACGGTACCGACGGGGCCCCTGATCGCCCGTCGGATTCCCCTCTGCCAGCGCCGCGAGACAACTCGGCGGCCATTTTGTTGGCTATACAGTCCTTATGCTCAGAGATAAGGACGAGACTACCGTTGCCGACGGAACCTCTCCCGTCGGGGGACCCAGAACCGGGACCTTCTGGTGTTCCCCCTACCAAGAAAAGAAGGATCCACCCTCCACCTCCTTTTCAGCCGTCGCGTCCCTTCCAGCCCTCCTCCCCGTCCACCCGAGGGGATGATACGGGGACTGACACAGCAGCGACGGGTACGGACGACGAGGTATACGACGAGGATGTACCGTCGTCGCCTCCCACCAGGGCTTCTCCGCCCGACGAGATTGGATCGTTCCACTCCATGATCACCAGGGCATCCGAGCTTTTCCAACTCTGCCCTGAGGAGAAGAAGGAAGGTTTCCTTTATCAGCGGCGCGAGGCCAAGAGGAAGACGGTCCTCGCAGTGCCTCTATTGGACGACATTTGGGATGAGGGCCTCACCCTCCTCAAGAACCCTTCCACGACGCCAGCTAGAAGAGACCGGTACGAGAAGAAGTACCGGGTCCCGGACACGGCCCCCCTGTGCCTCCGGGCGCAGCCTACCCCGGACTCCGTTGTCTCCGCGGCGGCCAGGAAGAAAGCGGGGGGGGTGCGGCCTCCACATCGACTTCCCCACCGGACGGCGAGGGAAAGAAATTGGACGCTATGGGACGCAGAGTCATCTCGTCTGCAGCGACGACGATTAAAGCGGCCAACGCCTTGGCTATCGTGGCCCGCTACGACAGGGAGCTCTGGTACAAACTGGCTCCCCTGCTGGACTTCTTGCCGGACGACAAGAGGGCAGAGGACCTGGAGATCCTGCAGGAAGGTGAGGTGGCTTCGGACCACGCCATTACCGTTGCGACGGACATCGCCGACACTGGGTTCCGCCAGTTGGGCAACGGCGTTTGCCTTAGGCGGCGTGGATGGCTCAAGGCTACGGACTTCCGTCAAGACGTTCAGACCAGAGTCCTGGACATGCCCTTCGATGGGAACAACCTGTTTGGGAAAACAGTGGACGATTCCCTTCAGGCCATTAAAGCGGACACCGAGACGGCCCGGGCCCTTGGAGTTCTGCAACAACGACGGACGCCCTTTCGGAGCAGCGGAGGCAAGGGCGCCTCCAAAGGTTCCGGCAGCGGTTTCTCCACCTACCGTCAAGCGGCCCGCTCGTCGTCTCAGGAGGCCTACAGAGGACGAGGCAAGTCTGGCGGACCCCGCCGTCGTCGCCAAGGAGGTCAAGGCGGCAAAGCCTCGTCGAAGCAGGATTGAACCGGCCGTGGGGTCGGGCCCCCACCGAAGCACCCCGGTGGGAGGCCGGCTGGCGAGCTTCGTCAGCGTGTGGGAGTCCATCTCCACCGACCGTTGGGTGCTAGACGCCTTGGCCCGGGGCCACGCGCTCGAGTTTCAAAGAAGGTGTCCGCGCGTCCCCCCCCGTGGCCAGGAAAGAACTTCACGTCCCTCAACTTCTCCTGGAGGTAAAGGCGATGCTCAGGAAGGGCGCCATCGAACTCGTCCCAAAGAGGCTTCGGGGCTCCGGAGTTTACTCGAGATACTTCCTCGTGAAGAAGAAGACGGGGGGATGGCGCCCCATCCTGGACCTGCGACGTCTGAACAAGTTCATCAAGGCGCAAAAGTTCCGGATGGTCACCCTCCAGCACGTCCTGGGTCAGCTGGAGGAAGGAGACTTCCTGTCGTCGTTGGATTTAGAGGATGCCTACTTCCATTTTCCCATCCTAAAGGGGCACCGAAAATTCCTCAGGTTTGTGGTCCAAGGGCGTCATTACCAGTTCAAAGCCCTCCCCTTCGGACTACGGTCGGCACCCAGGGTGTTCACCAAGTGCCTCGCACCGGTGGCGGCGCAGCTGCGCCGCGAAGGGATCCACGTCTACCCCTACCTGGACGACTGGCTCATCCGAGCCAAGACGAGGGAGCTCGGCGCGGTTCACACGGCAAGGACCGTCCAACTTCTCACGGACTTGGGATTCTCCGTGAACTACGCCAAATCCCACCTGGTACCCGCGCGCTCTGTTTCTGGGAGCGAGGCTCAACACAGTTCCCTTCTGGCCTCCCAGTCGGAGGAGAGGACCAGGACCATCCTGGGCAAGGTGCAGCGGATGTTGGTGGCCGACGCGGCCAAGGTGAGGTCCATCAAGTCCCTCCTCGGAATGATGTCTTCCTGCATCTACCTCATTCCCATGTGCAGGCTCTGGATGCGCCCGTTGCAGGAGTTCCTGGACGCGCGCTGGATCCAAACGACGGGCAGCTTCGAGGAAAGGATCACACTCGACGAGAGTTTCCGACGAGCGATCCGGTGGTGGGGCACCCGCGCGCATCTGACGGCGGGCATGGACTTCCAGACCCCAGCCCACCAGGAGACAGTGACCACGGATGCCTCCCTGGAAGGGTGGGGACCGCACACCGAAAATCTGCACGCAAGAGGCCTTTGGCTCCCGACGGAGAAATCCCTACATATCAACGTCCTGGAGCTCCGTGCAGTGTTTTGGGCCCTCAGGTCCTTCCTTCCGTCCCTGTTTTACATCAGGAAACAGGGCGGAACCAGGTCCCCAGCACTGTCCAGGGAGGCGCAGGACCTGTGGCATTGGGCAGTCGCCCAAGGGATGTTTCTGGTGCCGTTTCATCTGGCAGGGATACAAAACACCATCGCCGACTCACTCAGCAGGGAGCTGCGCTCGTGCCACGAGTGGGAACTACGGCAGGATCTAGTGGATCGCCTCTTCCGACGGTGGGGCACACCCCAGATCGACCTGTTCGCGACGGCGACGAACTCCAAGTGCCGGAGGTTCGCCAGCAGGTTTCCCCAGGCAAGGAGCATGGGCGATGCTTTCTCGTTCCCCTGGGAGGGCCTGTTCCTCTACGCGTTCCCTCCTTTGCCACTGCTAATCCGGCTCGTCAACCAGCTCAAGAGGTCACGGTGCAGGATGATCCTCGTCGCACCTGCGTGGCCGAGGCAGATATGGTTCCCGGACCTTCTGGACTTGTCAGCGTCCCCGCCAATCAAGCTGCCGGTGGACGCGGATCTGCTCTCCAGGGAAGGAGGCGCCATCCTCCACCACGACCCGAAATCGCTGAACTTGCAGGCCTGGCTCCTGCAGCGCTAGAGTTTGGAGGATACGACATACCGGCCGACTGCAGAGAGGTTCTTGCAAAGGCCAGGGCGTCCTCGACTCTTAAATGCTACGGACACAAATGGAAGAGGTTTTCTGTCTGGTGCCACGCACAGAAGATTAACCCTCTACGGATTACGGCTCCCCAGGTACTGCCGTACCTGCTGACGCTGGCCAAAGCTGGACTGGCACACGCGTCCATCAAAATTCATCTTGCTGCGATCTCCCGATACACCAGAACCACGGGCCGGTCGTCCCTGTGGTCTCATCGTCTGGTGAAAGAGTTCATGAAGGGACTGTTCAGATCGTTCCCGCCGGTGAAGGCACCGGCCCCGGCGTGGGAGCTCAACGTGGTGCTGACCAAGCTCATGGGACCTCCGTTCGAGCCTCTGCACTCGGCCCCGTTGAAGTTTCTGTCGTGGAAAACAGCGTTTCTTGTGGCCATCACCTCCGCACGACGGGTGGGAGAGATCCAGGCCCTTTCCTGCAAGGCCCCGTACTTGACTTTTCACGACACGAGGGTAGTGCTCAGGACGCACCCCTCCTTCATGCCCAAGGTACCGTCGGACTTCCATCTCAACGAACCCTTGGTGTTGCCTGTGTTCTTCCCGTCGCCTTTGTCGCCGGCTGAGAGGACTTTGCACTCGCTGGATGTGGCTAGAGCGCTGAAGTTCTACGTGGACCGCACGAAGTGTTTTCGGAAGACGTCACAACTCTTTGTGAACTTTGGACCTGTCAATCAGGGGAAGGCTCTCTCGAAGGCTTCCATTTCCAGATGGCTCTCCGGCTGTATCATGTACTGTCATCGGTTGGCAAACCGACCGCTGCCTGGCCGTCCGAGAGCCCATTCCACCAGAGCGATCGCAGCTACCACAGCGTTCCTTTCTGGTGTGCCCCTGCTGGACATATGCAGGGCTGCTACGTGGAGGTCGACGCACACCTTCACGAAATTCTACTGCGTCGATCGGGATTCCAGGGAGGAGTCCAGGGTCGGCCAAGCAGTGCTGCGCAACCTGTTCGCCTGAGGTGAGCCTGGTGAGGAGGTAAGATGCTTAATGTTGAGTTTGATGTAATGCTTAATGTTGAGCCTTTGCCACCTCCCGTGGTTGTGCATGTGTGTAATGCTATGTATTCTTTATTCATGAGCATGTGAATCCATGCCAGACCCCATGCTGGAGAAGGAACAAGTTACTTACCTGTAACTGTTGTTCTCCAGCATGGGTCTGGCATGGATTCACATGCGAACCCTCCCGCCTACCCCTCTGCGGCTCTTCACTTGGTCATACTGCCACTTAACGTGCTTCCAAATCTGAAGATGGCTGCCAGAGGCGGTGCTTAGGTAGAGGGCAGTCATTGGCTGTGGTCAGTATGACGCAGAGACCAGTGATTGGTTACTACTACGAAAGACAGATCAGAAACGAAACTGATACTGGTTTTTTCTTTACCGAGGATTCCCAGCCTGACGACGGGGAATATTCATGAGCATGTGAATCCATGCCAGACCCATGCTGGAGAACAACAGTTACAGGTAAGTAACTTGTTCCATACAATGTGTTACAATTTTTGATTATCAAAAAATGATTCCACTTTAGGCCTGAAAATGCTAAAATGGGGCAATGATTCAAAATATCTGTTATAAAATATGCCAAATCTGTTTCCAGGCAGCCACACGTTTTAACGCATGCATCGAAGGAGTCTTGCCCTCTATTGGTGTTATCCTATAGATCTATTTTTCAAATAGCCATCTGACTAAATCTGGGGCCTGGGGAAATGGTGATCGTAGTGGCTTGCTAGTACTCGAAAATGTTCTTGGGAGCCTTTGTTGAGCCATGTGACGATATCCTGTACATCAAGCTTGGTGATTGAGCTGTGGAGACGATGGGGCCTAGCCACCCACTCTGTGAAGTCTGCCTAGCTAAATGACAGATTGGGCCCCCAACTAGGAACCGTCCACCACACTCCCCAGACCATCCGAAATATTCTGTGCCATAATACTCTTCATGCTCTGAGGACCCTTTTGTCAGCCTGGGGAAAGGCCCCAGCCCTTGGGTAATCCCTGCTAAACCTGGGGAAACTAGTAATCGATATCCAAGGTGGACTATTGGAACCAACACGTAATATCTTTGTATGCTAAGCCTGTTAATCTCCACAGCATGGTTCAAAGAGCTGAACACGCATGCGACACCCAAGAACAAGAGCTCTGGTGCAGTCAATCCGTGAATGAAACCAAGTTGGCGGTGAGCTGCAGACCAATACAGCACACATCCGTGTAGCTGGTGTTTTTAGTTTTTGAGTGAGCTAGCCAGTGACAAAGGTTGTTTACAACAAACATTCAACTGATCTCAAACATTGCTCATTACTGTGTACGTGGGTGGAACTTATAAGGTATTTAAAGGGGGAAAATAATCAGGCAAGGTGTGAGAGTTGGTAGCTGGAGACGAGGAGAGTGACATAGTACATGTCAGATCAGCGAAGAGCAACTGGAGTAAAGGAGAGAACTGGAGAGGTGGGGAAGGAGGTGACTGGCACAAGGGAGTGGAGTGGAGTGGAGGGGAAGGAGAACTTGCAAGGAGAAGGGGACAAAGCAGCCAAGGAGTAGAATAGAGGTGGTGAGAATACCATAGAGGAGTGAAGGAGGAGACCAGTGAATTACAGAAGAACATTAAGATGGTGGTTGAAAGTGGAATAGAGGAGAAGAAAAGGGAAGTTGGGGAGCAGTTAAGAGGGGTAGAAAGAGAGCTAGTCTAGTTCTTTGTGAATTAAGGAGAACAGGAGGGCAACATCAGTAACGAGAAGGAATTGGAAAGGAGAGCGGACTAGGCTAGAGTAGAGGTTCTGAGGAGATGTCATAGGTGGTGTAGGTGACTGAGCCTTGACTGTCTCTGGCATCGCAGAAGCAGGTTATTCCCCAAAGAATCTGAACTCTGCGCCGTCGTGAGATGCATCATAATGAGGCAGTTGAGTTGGCTTCGTCCTGATCAAGCAAGGCCTTATGGTGGTGCGAACGGTATGCAGGAATGGAAGTAAACTTGCAACATGCTGACAAAGACATTGCAGCCAAGAAAGTAGTGTTGTCCCCTTAAAACTCAACCGTGAGTGACTTTATGTTCGAAGCCAGGAAGGCAAAGCCAAAGGGAGAGAAGGCTAGGCTCAGGACTGGGGTCCTGAAAGGAGGCTTGATTTATTTTGTTCTGCAGCCAAGTATCTCAGTCAAGTGTAATCCCTTAGTTTTCTGTTCCAGTTTAGACTTTGCATCCCCAATGTGGAATATATATTACTTGTTTATAGCCAAATTTAGGCTTTTACAAGAACAAGAACTTTTGTAGCAAAATGTCGAGATGAGAGGTTAGGGTAAAACCCGCGAGATCTGTCGCAGGTGTTACTTTAGAGATTCAAGATTTTGGCCATTGTCAATTTCAGGATTTTGGCTGCAGCGATGCTCCATCTGTTATTGTTCGAAGACGTGCCCACCAAAGGGCCTCCTCACAAAAGTCACACTCCAAAAATAGTGGAGAGAGGTACACTTTTTCAGAGGTTTTGAGTGGCAGGACATTTCATTGGGTGTCTTATGGTTTCCGGTTGGTTGATTTCCTGACAAAGTCTACAATCACTCATAGCGGATTGCAATCTGCATTTCTCTGGTCAGCAGAAGGTTGAGCCTTGCTCTAAGGAATGTCCCTCAGGGTTTTTCTAGGAAATTTCTTTATGTATGCTGCTACCTCCTTTTCTTTTACGCACTGTTACGGGAAGATAGGTCAGTAATTTGTAGGAAGACACCTGGTCTAAGGTCTTGATCCAATGTAAGTCATCCATTTTGGTTTTTATCCTCTGAGGCTTATTCATCAGGTCCTCTTCCGTACATGCTATAGTCTTTAGCTGGGCTTTGTTCATTTCACACCAAGCGTTTAGCTGTGCACACGTCCCTTTGGCAGCTTCCTCTTCGATCAGTTTGTAAATAGGACTATCAGGCAAAAGGAGTTTTCTGAAAAGTTGTATTCTACTGTTGTCTATCATGGCAGATAGAGAGAGCAAGCTAAGTTCACGCCGAATGGCGGCGATAGATGTGGACTTGGAAATATTCAAGACAGAGCGCCAAAGGAAGCCCACTAGTTTAGGCCAAATCGTTGCTGGCATTGCCAGGCTTGCATCCATACCATACCATACACCATTGACGGAATATAATATTTGACAAGCTGTTCATATACAGCCATTGGTTTTGCGGTTATCCATTTAGTTAAATTGCAATGATCATTTGACAAAATACTCCTATTGAAGAGTAATCATGCAAGCAATATCCTTGGTTAGAATGTGTAAAGACTCTGCTTTGTAGCATTAGGTTGCAGGTGCGGTTTGTTGAAGCGGAGGGTTGAGTACAACTCTTACATAAATGTATTAAATAAGCTATATTTTGCACATATGGACACCTGCAGAGTTGATTAAACCATTGATCAGAAGTGTGTTAATGTTTTTAAAATGTCAGATGCTTGTAAACTATCAATCATGGGTGTATTATACCGCCAGGTACGATCTCCCATAGCCTACTTTTGCGTTAATAGGTTGCCCTTCGCTTAATTGACATTTGAAAAAGAAATGGGCGTGAAAAATGTATTGCACTGTGCATGCTCCTGCAACACTTATTCCTATGAGACTCCTGTGCGCTTTATCTTTTTCTCTGATTATCAGTATTTTATTTGTATTTTATATACATAAAGTGCTTTTACATAAGTAAGATTAATTCATCAAACAGTACAAAATGAATATGATGGTGCTAGAAGTACAAATCAGCATTTAGTAAGGAGTAAGACCAGAGCAAGTGAGCTTTTAGTTAAACCTGAAACACATGGAAGGAAGAGGAACGAATATGTTCCAATGCTTGGGCACCAGGAGCAAAGAGGAAAAATGAGATGGGGCGTAGTAGAGGGTTGGGACTGAGGAGAAAAAGGGACTGAGAAAGAATAGACTGTATGGATACATAAGATACTAGGGAATAGAAAGAGGGGCAACATCATGTGAAGACTTCTATACAAAGAAATGAAAGAGAAGATAAAGATCAAAAGAGAGAAGAGAAGGTGAGATGGGAACAAGAGTAACCGAGGAGCGAGCTGAAGGAGTAAGCGAATAGGGGAAATAAATACAGAGCACAGGTGTACAGGGATAGATGAGAGGTGGGGGGGGTGGGGGGGGCAGAACAATAGTCCAGCCGGAAAAAACATCTGAGTAGACCAAGAGCTTAGTGGCCCCAAAGGAAAGAAACCGAAAATGATAGAGCTAATGAGCGGTGGTAGAGATGTGGAGAGAGAAAGAGGCGTCCAAAATTACCCCGAGATTACGGCAGAGGGGGACAAATGGAGGAAAATGGATACCAGAGGGTAAAGGAGAAAGTGATGCAGGAGGAAAGTGAAGGCTTTGGTCTTAGAAGGGTTAAGATGAAGAAAGCAAGAATCCCTCCATGCATTGACAGCAGAAACCGAAGGAAATAGTATCTTGGAGAGAGAGAGGAAAAGACCAGAAGATTTGGGTATCATCAGCATAGAAACGACAAGGGAGATTGAAGGAGCTTATAAAAGCAGAAAGACTTATTGTGTATAGTGAGAAAAGGGGGCGAGGACAGAACCTTCAGCAACACCAAAGTGAAGAGGGTGGGAGAAGAGTTGTCCAGACCAAGAAACCGAGTACAAACAGTTAAAAGGGTAAGATTGAAACCTTTTAGGAACAGACCCACACAAACCAAGAGGAATGAAGAATTGTATGATAGACCATATCAAAGACGGCTGAAGGATCTAGGAGAATAAGAATTGCTGTTGGCTTGCTGTGCCGAGCAAAGAGTAATGAGTTTGAGACATGTAAGAGCAGATTCCATGGAGTGGGCAGGACGAAAGCTGGATTGGAAGGGGGCAGGCGTGGGGCAGAGTAAAGTTGCCAAAAGGATAACTGGGAGTATACAATCATTAAGATGTTTTTATAGGGAGGTGGGCGATTGGTCGAACGATGTATGACAAGGAAGAATCCAGGGTAGGATTTTTGAGAATAGAGATGATGGCAGGCTTAAGAGGGAAAGGTAGAGGAGAAAAGAGAGATTGACAAGAGGTGAGGTAAGGAACCAGATACGGATAGGTGGAATCAAGGATGAAGGAATGGGATCAAGGGTAAGAGCAGTAGAGAGAGCCTATGCTAAACGGAAGAAGTATCACAATCAAATGAGCAAGTGAAAAAGGAAAAAGAGGGATGAGAAGGGCAAGACTTAGAATGGGAGAACAGGGTGATGAAGATAAGGGGAAGGGAGAAGAAATGGGGACTTGCGGTGGGGGAAGAGGAGCAGAGTGATGACACTTTAGATCTCAGCAAAGTCTGTGGCTGAGAGGATGGAGAGGGTGGTGTCAAGGGGATGAGGAGAGGGAATGGAGTTGGGTAGTTGAAAAAGACAGCAATGGTGAGAGTGAGAGATGAAAAGTACTGCTTTTTAGTACACAGTAAGCAAGTCGGAGGAATGAAGAGAAGATGGGGAAGGAAGATAATCCGGAGCATTGGACTTCTTCCACTGGTGCTCCACTTTATGAAGAGGGAACCAAAATGGAGAGAGCCTGGGCTGGCAAGGTTTCTTGGAAGGGGTGGGACAAGAGTGGAATCAAGAGGGAGCATCAGCAGAGAAAGAGGAAAAGTCATTGCTGGCGACCAGAGTAGATCAAAGAGAAAAATGAAAAGATGAGGAATCAAGAGGGTAGGTTGCAGCACAGGAGAACAGAATGGCCGAAGGCGAGAAAGAGGGAAAAGGAAATGATCTGAAGAATAAATTGGACTGGCCTGAACCAGAGTCTCGCAAGAGAAAGGTGAAGATTAAATCAAGAGAATAACCAGCGGAATAAGAGGGCGTAGTTGGTAATTTTGACAGAGTTCAGAAGTGGAAGAGGGGCGTCAATAGTCGAAAGATGAAGGTTAAATCTCCACGAAGAAACAGAGGGGAGAAGTAAGGACGGGGGTGAGTCAAGATCCACAAAGTACAAGGTCATTAGGCCAGGCTCCCAATAGAGAATGAGAAATTACATGGAGGGGATGAACAAACTGGCAAAGATGATACTCAAAAGATGAGAAAACCGGAAAGGGTGGTATAGGCGGTGCAAGGGACTAAGTTGAGCAATACAGAATTCCAGTGCCACTGCCTTTGCCATGAAGGCGATTGGAGTGACCAAAGCTGTTCAGAGGAGATGGAAAAGAGGCAGGGGTGGTAATCCAAGTTTCAGTAAGACAAAAAAGTAAATTGAAAATTAAAGCGAACAAAAAGGACAAGAATGGAGACAGATTTATTGCATGCAGTCTGGACATTCCGAGGTCCTGTGAAAAGTGCAGCTAGAGGCAAAGTAGATGGTGGAGGGTAGAGAAGATTGGCAACATCACGAGTGTGCAGAGACCGATCAGTGGAAAGACGTGGGGAGTAATGAACAGTTATGGGGAATATGTAGACTTTTATCCTAGGTGAAAGGAAAGGTTTGTTTCTCCAGCATGGGGTCTGGCATGGATTCACATGCTCATGAATATTCCCCGTCGTCAGGCTGGGAATCCTCAGTAAAGAAAAAACCAGTATCAGTTTCGTTTCTGATCTGTCTTTCGTAGTAATAACCAATCACTGGTCTCTGCGTCATACTGACCACAGCCAATGACTGCCCTCTACCTAAGCACCGCCTCTGGCAGCCATCTTCAGATTTTTACCGCACGTTCATGTGTTGGGATCCTCGTGCTATTGCTCTCGAGCGTTAGTGCTATTTTTTTTTCACGTTTTTTGCTCAAAAACTTCGTTTTTTTCGGTCAAAAGAGCCTCAAGCTCCACCGACTCTCCATCCGATCAACGGGGACCCGTGTCGGATTCGTCTGCGCCCCTCAAGGGTGAAGATTTCGTCGAGCTACGCTTTTGGAGGACTCCAGAAGTTTCTCAGGCCCGGTCATGGCCCAGGAGAAGGGAAGCTAGACGCCCGGAAAGCTGTTCAGGGTCTGCCCTGGATGCCAGCTGCAGAACGTCTTCAAGGAGGACGAACACTCTTTTTGTCTTTACTGCCTACATGAGGACAAGACGCACGTGGAGAAGGACTGTGCGTTTTGCGGCAACATGTCAGAGCGGACCATGAAGGACCGCCATCAACGTCTCGCCAACTGGCTGGAAGGGAAGAGCCCGTCCGGCGAGAAGAAGAGGAAGAAATCCGAGCGGTCTTCTAAGACCTTTGAGGACGCCCCGGCGACAGGGGTCCAACATAAGGCCAAGCACTGCGAGTCCGCTGGCACCGGGAGCGCCGAACGGTCGGGCTCTACGGGCGCCAGGCTGGGCGCACCCTCCCCGGCACCATCAACCACGAGCCAACGCTCTGGGTCGGGTAAGAGGAAGGCCGAGCACCCGGCGAGGCTCCTGCAGAGGCCCCGGTCGAGCTCGAAGGCGGAGGGGGAGCGAGGCAGTGTCCCCCCCCCTCAAGGATAAGGAGGTGAGCGCACCTAAGGTGGTGAAGGCCTTAATCCATCCGGCCAAGCCCTCTATCGAAACTGTAGCGGCGGCCCTGGCTCAGCCTGTGGAGGCTACACCAGTGGTGGCGACCTCGGGGGCTCAGAGTCTCCCTGCCACCTCGGAGGGAGTCCTCTTTTGTGCCCATCGATAGGACCCCCGTGAAATCCCCCGTGGGGAAGAAAAAGGGGGGGCAGGGCGTCGTCGTAGATTCGGCCTCAACCTCGGAGGAGGAGCTGGTCGAGGTCTTAAGCCACGGCCTCGGCGTGGAAGAAGACCGGCCCGTCGGGATGGATCCCGACGCAGGTGACGACGACATCGTCGAGGGTACCGACGGGGCCCCTGATCGCCCGTCGGATTCCCCTCTGCCAGCGCCGCGAGACAACTCGGCGGCCATTTTGTTGGCTATACAGTCCTTATGCTCAGAGATAAGGACGAGGCTACCGTTGCCGACGGAACCTCTCCCGTCGGGGGACCCAGAACCGGGACCTTCTGGGGTTCCCCCTACCAAGAAAAGAAGGATCCACGCTCCGCCTCCTTTTCAGTCGTCGCGCCCCTTCCAGCCCTCCTCCCCATCCACCCGAGGGGATGATAAGGGGACTGACACGGCAGCGACGGGTAAGACGACGAGGTATACGACGAGGATGTACCGTCGTCGCCTCCCACCAGGGCTTCTCCGCCCGACGAGATTGGCCAAGAGGAAGACGGTCCTCGCAGTGCCTCTATTGGACGACATTTGGGATGAGGGCCTCACCCTCCTCAAGAACCCTTCCACGACGCCAGCTAGAAGAGACCGGTACGAGAAAAAGTACCGGGTCCCGGACACGGCCCCCCTGTGCCTCCGGGCGCAGCCTACCCCGGACTCCGTCGTCTCCGCGGCGGCCAGGAAAAAAGCGGGGGGGGGGGTGCGGCCTCCACATCGACTTCCCCACCGGACGGCGAGGGAAAGAAATTGGACGCTATGGGACGCAGAGTCATCTCGTCTGCAGCGACGACGATTAAAGCGGCCAACGCCTTGGCTATCGTGGCCCGCTACGACAGGGAGCTCTGGTACAAACTGGCTCCCCTGCTGGACTTCTTGCCGGACGACAAGAGGGCAGAGGCCCTGGAGATCCTGCAGGAAGGTGAGGTGGCTTCGGACCACGCCATTACCGTTGCGACGGACATCGCCGACACTGGGTTCCGCCAGTTGGGCAACGGCGTTTGCCTTAGGCGGCGTGGATGGCTCAAGGCTACGGACTTCCGTCAAGACGTTCAGACCAGAGTCCTGGACATGCCCTTCGATGGGAACAACCTGTTTGGGAAAACAGTGGACGATTCCCTTCAGGCCATTAAAGCGGACACCGAGACGGCCCGGGCCCTTGGAGTTCTGCAACAATGACGGACGCCCTTTCGGAGCAGCGGAGGCAAGGGCGCCTCCAAAGGTTCCGGCGGCGGTTTCTCCACCTACCGTCAAGCGGCCCGCTCGTCGTCTCAGGAGGCCTACAGAGGACGAGGCAAGTCTGGCGGACCACGCCGTCGTCGCCAAGGAGGTCAAGGCGGCAAAGCCTCGTCGAAGCAGGATTGAACCGGCCGTGGGATTGGGCCCCCACCGAAGCACCCCGGTGGGAGGCCGGCTGGCGAGCTTCGTCAGCGTGTGGGAGTCCATCTCCACCGACCGTTGGGTGCTGGACGCCTTGGCCCGGGGCCACGCGCTCGAGTTTCAAAGAAGGTGTCCGCGCGTCCCCCCCGTGGCCAGGAAAGAACTTCACGTCCCTCAACTTCTCCTGGAGGTAAAGGCGATGCTCAGGAAGGGCGCCATCGAACTCGTCCCAAAGAGGCTTCGGGGCTCCGGAGTTTACTCGAGATACTTCCTCGTGAAGAAGAAGACGGGGGGATGGCGCCCCATCCTGGACCTGCGACGTCTGAACAAGTTCATCAAGGCGCAAAAGTTCCGGATGGTCACCCTCCAGCACGTCCTGGGTCAGCTGGAGGAAGGAGACTTCCTGTCGTCGTTGGATTTGGAGGATGCCTACTTCCATATTCCCATCCTAAAGGGGCACCGAAAATTCCTCAGGTTTGTGGTCCAAGGGCATCATTACCAGTTCAAAGCCCTCCCCTTCGGACTACGGTCGGCACCCAGGGTGTTCACCAAGTGCCTCGCACCGGTGGCGGCGCAGCTGCGCCGCGAAGGGATCCACGTCTACCCCTACCTGGACGACTGGCTCATCCGAGCCAAGACGAGGGAGCTCGCCGTGGTTCTCACGGACTTGGGATTCTCCGTGAACTACGCCAAATCCCACCTGGTACCCGCGCAAGACGCTCTGTTTCTGGGAGCGAGGCTCAACACAGTGTCCCTTCTGGCCTCCCCGTCGGAGGAGAGGACCAGGACCATCCTGGGCAAGGTGCAGCGGATGTTGGTGGCCGACGCGGCCAAGGTGAGGTCCATCAAGTCCCTCCTCGGAATGATGTCTTCCTGCATCTACCTCATTCCCATGTGCAGGCTCCGGATGCGCCCGTTGCAGGAGTTCCTGGACGCGCGCTGGATCCAAACGACGGGCAGCTTCGAGGAAAGGATCACACTCGAGAGTTTCTGACGAGCGATCCGGTGGTGGGGCACCCGCGCGCATCTGACGGCGGGCATGGACTTCCAGACCCCAGCCCACCAGGAGACAGTGACCACGGATGCCTCCCTGGAAGGGTGGGGAGCGCACACCGAAAATCTGCACGCAAGAGGCCTTTGGCTCCCGACGGAGAAATCCCTACATATCAACGTCCTGGAGCTCCGTGCAGTGTTTTGGGCCCTCAGGTCCTTCCTTCCGTCCCTCAAGGGCAAGGTGGTGAGGATCTTCACCGACAACACCACCACCATGTTTTACATCAGGAAACAGGGCGGAACCAGGTCCCCAGCACTGTCCAAGGAGGCGCAGGACCTGTGGCATTGGGCAGTCGCCCAAGGGATGTTTCTGGTGCCGCTTCATCTGGCAGGGATAAAAAACACCATCGCCGACTCACTCAGCAGGGAGCTGCGCTCGTGCCACGAGTGGGAACTACGGCAGGATCTAGTGGATCACCTCTTCCGACGGTGGGGCACACCCCAGATCGACCTGTTCGCGACGGCGACGAACTCCAAGTGCCGGAGGTTCGCCAGCAGGTTTCCCCAGGCGAGGAGCATGGGCGATGCTTTCTCGTTCCCCTGGGAGGGCCTGTTCCTCTACGCGTTCCCTCCTTTGCCACTGCTAATCCGGCTCGTCAACCAGCTCAAGAGGTCACGGTGCAGGATGATCCTCGTCGCACCTGCGTGGCCGAGGCAGATATGGTTCCCGGACCTTCTGGACTTGTCAGCGTCCCCGCCAATCACGCTGCCGGTGGACGCGGATCTGCTCTCCAGGGAAGGAGGCGCCATCCTCCACCACGACCCGAAATCGCTGAACTTGCAGGCCTGGCTCCTGCAGCGCTAGAGTTTGGAGGATACGACATACCGGCCGACTGCAGAGAGGTTCTTGCAAAGGCCAGGGCGTCCTCGACTCTTAAATGCTACGGACACAAATGGAAGAGGTTTTCTGTCTGGTGCCACGCACAGAAGATTAACCCTCTACGGATTACGGCTCCCCAGGTACTGCCGTACCTGCTGACGCTGGCCAAAGCTGGACTGGCACACGCGTCCATCAAGATTCATCTTGCTGCGATCTCCCGATACACCAGAACCACGGGCCGGTCGTCCTTGTGGTCTCATCGTCTGGTGAAAGAGTTCATGAAGGGACTGTTCAGATCGTTCCCGCCGGTGAAGGCGCCGGCCCCGGCGTGGGAGCTCAACGTGGTGCTGACCAAGCTCATGGGACCTCCGTTCGAGCCTCTGCACTCGGCCCCGTTGAAGTTTCTGTCGTGGAAAACAGCGTTTCTTGTGGCCATCACCTCCGCACGACGGGTGGGAGAGATCCAGGCCCTTTCCTGCAAGGCCCCGTACTTGACTTTTCACGACACGAGGGTAGTGCTCAGGATGCACCCCTCCTTCATGCCCAAGGTACCGTCGGACTTCCATCTCAACGAACCCTTGGTGTTGCCTGTGTTCTTCCCTTCGTCGCCGGCTGAGAGGACTTTGCACTCGCTGGATGTGGCTAGAGCGCTGAAGATCTACGTGGACCGCACGAAGTGTTTTCGGAAGACGTCACAACTCTTTGTGAACTTTGGACCTGTCAATCAGGGGAAGGCTCTCTCGAAGGCTTCCATTTCCAGATGGCTCTCCGGCTGTATCATGTACTGTCATCGGTTGGCAAACCGACCGCTGCCTGGCCGTCCGAGAGCCCATTCCACCAGAGCGATCGCAGCTACCACGGCGTTCCTTTCTGGTGTGCCCCTGCTGGACATATGCAGGGCTGCTACGTGGAGGTCGACGCACACCTTCACGAAATTCTACTGTGTCGATCGGGATTCCAGGGAGGAGTCCAGGGTCGGCCAAGCAGTGCTGCGCAACCTGTTCGCCTGAGGTGAGCCTGGTGAGGAGGTAAGATGCTTAATGTTGAGTTTGATGTAATGCTTAATGTTGAGCCGTTGCCACCTCCCGTGGTTGTGCATGTGTGTACTGCTATGTATTCTTTATTCATGAGCATGTGAATCCATGCCAGACCCCATGCTGGAGAAGGAACAAGTTACTTACCTGTAACTGTTGTTCTCCAGCATGGGTCTGGCATGGATTCACATGCGAACCCTCCCGCCTACCCCTCTGCGGCTCTTCACTTGGTCATACTGCCACTTCACGTGCTTCCAAATCTGAAGATGGCGTCCAGAGGCGGTGCTTAGGTAGAGGGCAGTCATTGGCTGTGGTCAGTATGACGCAGAGACCAGTGATTGGTTATTACTACGAAAGACGGATCAGAAACGAAACTGATACTGGTTTTTTCTTTACCGAGGATTCCCAGCCTGACGACGGGGAATATTCATGAGCATGTGAATCCATGCCAGACCCATGCTGGAGAACAACAGTTACAGGTAAGTAACTTGTTCCTTATTTTGTAGTGCATACAGGGAAGAACAATTCTCTTTTGAGCACAAAGGAGCGTGAAAGGAGTTCATGGAAGCCATGCACTGGTTACAATGGAGTTAGTTCGATTGACACTCTGACCAAGTTGTGGAGGGGAGTAAATGGAACAGTCACCAGCGGGCCTTACATGGGTGGACATGCATACAATCAACATTAGACATTTTTTAAATGTAGGTAGGCAGTACAGGCAGCTGTGTTGGGGATTTACCATGATGAAGTACTAGAGTGGAGGCAGGGAAAAGGAGGGACAGAGGCAGGTTGGTGCAAGTCATAAATGTTCGCTTCAAGGCAGATGAGCGGTAGGTTAAGAGTCTAACGGAGGCGAGGAAGTAGGCCTTCAGTTTTGTTTCGAATAAATCTGTATGGACTGTTTCTGTGATAACCCGGGGAAGAGAATTCCATGCGCTTGCAGCAAAAAGAGCAATAGCACAAGGAAGCACATGGAGAGGGAGGTGCCACAAGGGTAGTCAAGGAGGCAGTGCAGAGATTACGAGAAAGCTTGTAGAGTTGGATAGAGGAGGATAGATACAGTGTTGCCTTACCGAGGATAGTTTGTGAAATGCTCTCTCTGCACAGACATGTCACCTGCTGCGCAAATGGAGGACCTGCAACTCTACTTCTCTTCCCTGAACTCAAGTCCTCACTTGATATAGCGGAAAGGGAATTCTAACTCACCCTCATTGACTTTCCCTCCAACCGTCATCGTCAGCTACAGTGCATCCTAAATTCACTTTTCAATTTAGGACCATCAACTTCACTCTCACAGTTAATAACCTAGCTGAATACTTTGCTGCAAAAATTCCCAAAATTGGAGACTCTCCTGACCTTCCTCACACTGTCTACTGTACCATCATCCTTTTGTCTCAATCTCCCACTTTAGCCACACTAATGCTGAAGAAGTCCTACCTCTACTGATGAAGAGCAAACCCCTCTTGTTCCCCATCAGACGCTTTTGCTCCTCAGTGGTTTTCTGGCTAAGCTCTGTGCATTCCGAGATAACACCTATAGACATAAAAGGTTTAATGTTAACTTGCTCTACCACAAAACTGCCCATTGGAACTTAAAGTAGTGTGTTGTATTGGTCTACGCTTTTATGATATCTGTATTCTATGAATTAAAGCTTTTTGACTCTATCTTGTACAAAGGTTTTTGTTGTTAAGCTGAGAAATATAATGTGCATGGCCACTCACAGTTGTGTGCTTTCTCGTTTATTTGTGAATAGTGGTGGATGGAAAAGTTGGTCACCTCTATGGATGTGTGGATACGGACTGTCAGAAAGCACTGTAGGGATCATTGGACTCGGAAGAATAGGTAACGATTGTTTTTCACATATCACTTTCTTTCATAGTAAATAGAATATTTACAAAAAACTGATTGGTTGACCGTACATTAGAGGTTCTTGCTGAACCAGTGCAAAAGTCATTATGAAATCAATCCTAGTGAAATCCCTTATTTGCAAGGCAGCAACTGCTTCTGTATACTTTAAATTGCAACAAATTAAAATAATTTTTAAAAGAAATAATTAAGTTGTATTGTGGTGAGAAAATGAACGGCACTTCACAGTAATGTAGTCTCAACCTTTAGAACAAATGCAAATGAATTACCAAATCGACAGTATTCTTAATCGCTAGCGTTTACGGGATCCTTATCATGGTAACTAACAAGCACTCTGTTTTAAACATGTACTTTCATTTAACACGGCATTAAGCTTCTATTGCTTGGGTCTGCAACTTGTGGCTATCCAGATGTTTTGGACTACGACTGCATGATCCCTGGCCATTGACTATGCTGGGTATGGTTGATGGGGGTTGTAGTACCAAAGATCTGGAGAGCCAAAGGTTCCAGACCCCCTGATCAGTATATTAAACATTGAGGTTAGCATACTTGCTGAATCAGTTAGTTTGGAAGTGCTTAGACTGTTCCTGACCTCATCTGATGCATTCCAAGCTATTAAGGCCTTCAGGGGCTGGCTGTGTAACAACCTATTGCATGCCTTTCTATAGAAATAATGTATGTAATAGAAACACACACTCAAAGCTAGTTGCGAGGATTAAAGATCTTTGCCCATTGAAATGATGACATACACGACAGCACCTAAAGAAAATTCAAAGTGTTTTTCCCCTTTCTTTTGTGCTCTTTTTTTTGAGTTTATGCCTACTTGCAGGTGTAATGTGTCCAACTATAAAGAGGATGAGTAAGTGGGCTGTGGTTGCCTAGGGTCCCAACAATTTAGGGTGAGTCTGCAAAGTACTAGGTACTGTATCAAGTTTGCATTGGTCGAACTCGCGTGGAAACACACAATTTACATCAAATTGTGTCTTTTAAAGTGAATACATCTTTGGGGCCTTGATGTGAATTTTATTTTGCTTCTTTGAGATTAAAATTACTTGCACATCCATTTGGTTGAGTGGACACTGCTCATATTGTGGGGCTGTGGCAAAATGTCGGCAAGGTCATTGTTTTTGTTGTCTGGGTACGTTCTGGTGCAGATTGTCGGGAAATAATTGGAGTGCATGGATTTAATTAGTCTAGCCTTATACTCAAACTGCATACCTGTGATGGGATGAATTGCATTTTTTCCTGTGGTTCAGGCACACACTGGGCGATTAATTGGCTTAATTGTGTAATCTTTTTGGAAAGAGATTAAACATTAACCTATTCTTAGACAGTGGGCCGTGGACCTCTTCCCTTTAGGGCTAATAAATACTCTTTGTAGTCTCTCTTCTCTTTGGTTGTTAATCATTCTGTCTGGGTATCCCTTTTGATGTAATGTTACTGAGTTTCTTGGTGTGTTCTTTGCAGAGGCAACATTACTCATTGTAGCTTATGCAAGGAACTCATGGTGGCAACAGTAAAGGCAGACACAAGTGATCACAGTTCACAGGTGTTTATTAAACTGTATAGGTAGGTTGGAAAAACACCTAATCTAAACCTAAATCTAAGATGGAAGCAAGCTTCCACCATCAAACAGTCAGAGTGACGTCTTGTCAAAATAAAAAGGGCCTATACTAAAAACATATTGCCATTCCTTTACGCTAAATACAAAAAGAAGTGTGGGATAATGTTCTTAAGAAAGAAGGCAGTGTTCACAAATAATAAGTCAGGATGCGGTAGTCTGTCTCCCTTCCCCACGTTTTTAGCATGAGACAAGGTAGGATTCTGGAGCACAGCACACGCTCGAGCTTTCCCATCACGAGCCAACAGTTCTGCTCTCAGCAATCAGGGCCTTCGTGGTTGTCTTTTCTACAAAAAGTCGCTTGCCTTTGAGGTTCTGAAGGGTGTCAAAATAATAAACAAAAGTTTCTTTCAGTAAAAACGTTGGGTGATGCCTTTTCCACCCCTGGATCCTCCCCCCTCTTGCGGGCTCAGATCCACAAAAAGTTGTTTATAATATCAGGACCTTTAATTACCTTTGGTAATTAATTTTTCTTGCTTCCCAAGGCCTGACAGGTTCAAAGTTATTTTATGGTTACACTTTGGGTGATGCTCTTCACCGCTGGGTTCCCCCTCTTCTGTGCTCAGACCCCTCTCGAATATCAGCTTCTCTTCTGTCAGGTTCACTCTGGCATGGCATGCATTCAAAGACTTTCCCTGTTGTAATTTCTTTTGGTGCATTCACAGGTTGGTGTGTGTTGGCTTCTCACCCCTGGATGTCCCTCTTCCGGGCTCGGACCTAGATTATTCGCCTCCCTCCATTGGGTTCAATATGGCTTTCAAATGCAATTTTTTCTCGGTGATAGTCACAAATCTTATTGTCTTTTTAAACAGTTCACCGTGGTCATCACTCAGCCGGGTTCATTCATCTCATCACACTGTATATTGGGACTTTAGACTTTGTCCCTGGTTCATCGGCATCCCTCCTTCGGGTTCACTCTTGCCATCTTTGTCAATCGGTTCTCATGTTGCGGGATTCGGTTCCCTTAGCCTCACAATCTTCTGTCGGTCAAAGACTTTTGACTGTACAGAGGATTTTACTAAATCATTGTCTGACCACTTTGACCCCCCTTTTCGCCTTTCCCAAGGTCTTCTGGTAATGGTAGTTTCAATCAATTGGGTAATCGCCCAGAGTTTCCTGAGTGAGCACCCATGTGGTGCCGGAGTCCTCTGTTGCTGGTTTTCCCCCTTATAGTATCAACCGTTCTTTCTAATCTTTCGCAATTCAATTAGCCGTTTGCTACTTTGATTCAACAGTTCAGTTTCTTACCGGCTCTCCCCATGACTCCCCAACTGTGATGAACCGTTTGGCTTCTCTTCTCTCTGGAGTCAAGGTTGGTACCACAGAGACAAGCATCTCTCCTCGGGTTGGTTATCAATGGAGGAGGGTCCTGTGTTCTGTTATCTGCTGCAACACACCCTGGCTATTGTTCACCGTCTTACAATTTCTTCTGCTGAGGTTTCACGGGCCTTTATTGGAAAGGGCAACGTCTCTTCTCTCCTCATCACCTTTTCGGTTTGCGCCGTCTTTCTCCTCCTCTTGAACTGCTGTGCTAAGTTAGCTCTCTCGATGTGCGGTCTCCATTGCTAGTCTTGTGCTCTTGTGCTCCTCCTTTTATCCCTGTGGGTAAGGGAAAGGGCCATCCGATGTGTGTGGTTTTGGTCAATTGCCTGACTTTGCCTGACCCTTGTGTTGGGACATGTCAGGGAAACGGGTCTAGAGTCAGAGCTTGCTTTTCCATGGTGTGTAAAAGTGGGGGTTGGGGGGGTCGTCATCAAGAATTATTTTCTTCAAACTGGGTTTTTTGGTGAATTCAGAAGGGTGAGATTGATAGGGTTTGTGGAGATGGGAATGGCTGGGATTATTATCATGAGATGAACAGGGGGAATTGTGGGAACGGTAGTGTTTTATCTGAGCCGATTGGGAGGGTGGGAAATAATCAGAGGAACGGAAGGGAGAATGACTGGGAATATTCGGGTAGGATACAGGAAATCGGGGATTCTGGGAGATGTAATTTCTAAATGCAACAGGTTTGTGGATTTGGGCAAGAGATGCAATGTGAGGAAGGGAGGCAGATGTGGTATAGGCTACAAAAGCCTCAGACTCCGTCTTCCTCACCTTCTTTGTCGGTACAATACTGCATCTCACCTGGGATATTTCCCCTAGCACAACATCATGCTTCCCCCATCCAGGTGACTCTTGTTCGTTCGTCCCTAGGGTTGGGGTCTCAGAGCAGCGGCCCTTCCCAGGCCACCTGAATAAGGGATTCCTGAGGGCGGCTCGGGAGAATACCCTCAGGTTTATCACATTGAACACAATTTAAGTTGTTTGAGGGCCTTGTGCAGAACTGTATATGCTTAATGAATACTGCCGTCGACGGCATAACCCATTCCAACACTGACTGGTCCAAGAAATAGTTTCAGTTCTTGCTAAAGTGAGATGTGCACATCCAATGTATAACTCTGAGATTTAGCCACGTATAAATTCCGTAAGTGGAGACCACTAGCTGGCTGCCTGAATATACATTCTCCTAACTGCATTATTAACTGCTAGAGTGGTCTGTTTGGGAAGTGGACACATACCGACAGTTCATGAAGAGACTAGTTCCTGCTCCCGGTATTGATTTTAAGAAGCACACAAAGAGGGAGCTGAAACCCATCAATTAGATTATGACTGGCCGTCTTTGGCCTTCTATGCCTACTCTAGATTGCAAGAACCAGGCCATCCGGATCAATAAAAAAGCAATGCCTTAATTGATCAACAGTGCCATTAGACTACCCTACCACTACTCTCCAGATGGGCTTTGGCACACCTCTTGGTTGAATACAGCTTAGTACCTGTAAGCGATGTACATTCACTTACAAAATGATCTTTTTTTCTGAAAGCTCACGATACTCCTTGCAGAACACATTATTTTTTATCCCATGGTAATTATGGGTAATTTCAGTTTTCTCCTCAACATGCATTTAGATGGAAAATTCTCTGTCCATGGTTTTTTATAAGGTCTAAATGGTTGATTCATGGAAAACTGTAACCCCAAAGTTCATGTTTTTTCATTTTTCCCCACCCCCTGGACTCCCATTCCTGAAATATTTAAATCAACAAACCCCTCTTGGCCACGTTGCTAGAGATCAGCTTGGTATAATTTCCATTTCTGAATATGTCCCATGTGGGTGATATGTATTTATTGTTTTATATAGTGCCTTAATCCAAGGCGCTTTACAGTTAACAACAATAACACATAAACATGGAACAGTAGAAGCAATAACAGTAAACGTGAATCAAACCAGAAAACGTCATGTAGAACAATTTGCATGAGTAAAGGGGAAAGGAGAGGAAGGGTTGTGGAAGGAGGGAAGAGTGAGGGAAAGTAGTGAGTAGTAGGAGGAAAGAGAAATTAGAAGAGAAGGGGAAAGATAAAGAGAACAAATGGAAGGGTACTAGAGGGAGGGAGGGAGAGGAGGGTGAGAGGGGGAAGGAAGTCAGGGAGGGGAATAAAGGAGTGATTTCAAAGAGGAGTGGAAGGAGGAATAGGTGAAGGAGAAGCAGGGAGTTCAAGTGTAAGGGGGCAAGGAGCTGAAAAGAGTGGAAACGAGACGAGGCACAAGGGGGTGGGGCAATTTTACAATCTCCTTACCACAAATCATCCATGTCGAAACTGGACCTTGCTATTTGTTGGACAGGGGTGTATTTCTAATCACTTGAAGCAGTTTTAAGCTTTGATCAAACCTGATGCCCCTTTACCTCAGACTACATGGGCCCATGTAAGGCTTCACAGTAAGGTCTTCTGATTTCATCCAGTAATTGTATGCACCACTTTCCAATGAGGATTTGTGTCCTGGCTGGAACTGGAATAAACAAAATGCTGAGTGTAGGGTACTTTTAAAAAGATTAATGTTTACTGATCCCGCACATCTGGAAAGTTTGCCAGCAGAATGCTGATGCCCTAGAGTATATAGAAGAACCTGTGGGGACGGAGGAGGGGAAATGCATATGCTGCCTGGCCCCTGACAAAAAAAGCACCTAAGATTAAGACAATTCACTAAATCCTAACTACACCGTAACGGATACAGCTTAAGTTATTTTATCAAGCCACACAACCAAAGACCATCACTGGAAAACGAAATTGGGTACGCTCCAGCTGGTTATGCCAAGGCCTGATCTGACATAACTGTTAGGCAGAATTATATGTAGTACCCTTTGGGAACACCACACACAATTAAGACTACAAGTGACCGTACAATTTCACCTTTGGTACAAGCCTGTACTACACAGTTAGAGAGGTAGCAGTAGCAGAGCAGCCAGACTTATCTCAAGAGTAAGTGAGCAGTATCAGATAGTTACACAAAGGACAGCAATTACTATGATTCAGGCAAACACTGACTCAAGGTTTTCAAGTAAAAGAATATACATTTATTTCACTATTCGGTTGTTTAACATTACACTATGATAAGCAGTCTAAAAATCACACTCTTAATACACCACACCACTTAAGCTCCCAAAATGAAGTGGGAGCAAAATGGCACTCCAGCAATTTAAAAGGGAGGGAAAGACAAAGTTCTCCAGCATGGGGTCTGGCATGGATTCACATGCTCATGAATATTCCCCGTCGTCAGGCTGGGAATCCTCGGTAAAGAAAAAAAAACAGTATCAGTTTCGTTTCTGATCTGTCCAATGACTGCCCTCTACCTAAGCACCGCCTCTGGCAGCCATCTTCAGATTTTTACCGCACGTTCATGTGTTGGGATCCTCGTGCTACTGCTCTCGAGCGTTAGTGCTATTTTTTTTTCACGTTTTTTCTCAAAAACTTCGTTTTTTCGGTCAAAAGAGCCTCAAGCTCCACCGACTCTCCATCCAATCAACGGGGACCCGTGTCGGATTCGTCTGCGCCCCTCAAGGGTGAAGATTTCGTCGAGCTACGCTTTTGGAGGACTCCAGAAGCTTCTCGGGCCCGGACATGGCCCAGGAGAAGGGAAGCTCGACGCCCGGAAAGCTGTTCAGGGTCTGCCCTGGATGCCAGCTGCAGAACGTCTTTAAGGAGGACGAACACTCCCTTTGTCTCTACTGCTTACATGAGGACAAGACGCACGTGGAGAAGGACTGTGCGTTTTGCGGCAATATGTCGGAGCGGACCATGAAGGACCGCCATCAACGTCTCGCCAACTGGCTGGAAGGGAAGAGCCCGTCAGGCGAGAAGAAGAGGAAGAAATCCGAGCGGTCTTCTAAGACCTTTGAGGACGCCCCGGCGACGGGGGTCCAACACAAGGCCAAGCACCGCGAGTCCGCTGGCACCGGGAGCGCCGAACGGTCGGGCTCTACGGGCGCCAGGCAGGGCGCACCCTCCCCGGCACCTTCAGCCACGAGCCAACGCTCTGGGTCGGGTAAGAGGAAGGGCGAGCACCCGGCGAAGCTCCTGGAGAGGCCCCGGTCGAGCTCGAAGGCCCCATCGGAGGGGGAGCGAGGCAGTGTCCCCCCCCTCAAGGATAAGGCGGTGAGCGCACCTAAGGTGGTGAAGGCCTTAATCCATCCGGCCAAGCCCTCTATCGATACTGTCGCGGCGGCCCTGGCTCAGCCTGTGGAGGCTACACCAGTGGTGGCGACCTCGGGGCTCAGAGTCCCCCTGCCACCTCGGAGGGAGTCCTCTTTTGTGCCCATCGATAGGACCCCCGTGAAATCCCCGGCGGGGAAGAAAAAGGGGGGGCAGGGCGTCGTCGTAGATTCGGCTTCAACCTCGGAGGAAGAGCTGATCGAGGTCTTAAGCCACGGCCTTGGCGTGGAAGAAGACCGGCCCGTCGGGATGGATCCCGACGCAGGTGACGCAGGCCCCTGATCGCCCGTCGGATTCCCCTCTGCCAGCGCCGCAAGACAACTCGGCGGCCATTTTGTTGGCTATACAGTCCTTATGCTCGGAGATAAGGACGAGGCTACCGTTGCCGACGGAGGAACCTCTCCCGTCGGGGGATCCTGAACCGGGACCTTCTGGTGTTCCCCCGCCCAAGAAAAGAAGGATTCACCCTCCACCTCCTTTTCAGCCGTCGCGCCCCGTCCAGCCCTCCTCCCTGTCCACCCGAGGGGATGATACGGGGACTGACACGGCAGCAACGGGTACGGACGACGAGGTATACGACGAGGATCTACCGTCGTCACCTCCCACCAGGGCTTCTCCGCCCGACGAGATTGGATCGTTCCACTCCATGATCGCCAGGGCATCCGAGCTTTTCCAACTCTGCCCTGAGGAGAAGAAAAAGGAAGGATTCCTTTATCAACGGCGCGAGGCCAAGAGGAAGACGGTCCTCGCGGTGCCTCTACTGGACGACATTTGGGATGAGGGCCTCGCCCTCCTCAAGAAGCCTTCCACGACGCCAGCTAGAAGAGACGGGTACGAGAAGAAGTACCGGGTCCCGGACGCGGCCCCCCCCTGTGCCTCTGGGCGCAGCCTACCCCGGACTCCGTCGTCTCCGAGGCGGCCAGGAAGAAAGCGGGGGGGGGTGCGGCCTCCACATCGACTTCCCCACCGGATGGCGAGGGAAAGAAATTGGACGCTATGGGACGCAGGGTCATCTCGTCTGCAGCGACGACGATTAAAGCGGCCAACGCCTTGGCTATCGTGGCCCGCTACGACAGGGAGCTATGGTACAAACTGGCTCCCCTGCTGGACTTCCTACCGGACGACAAGAGGGCGGATGCCCTGGAGATCCTACAGGAAGGTGAGGTGGCGTCGGACCACACCATCACTATTGCGACGGACATCGCCGACACTGGGTTTCGCCAGTTGGGCAACGGCGTGTGCCTTAGGCGGCGTGGATGGCTCAAGGCTACGGACTTCCGTCAAGACGTACAGACCAGAGTCCTGGACATGCCGTTCGATGGGAACAACCTGTTTGGGAAAACAGTGGACGATTCCCTTCAGGCCATTAAAGCGGACACTGAGACGGCCCGGGCCCTTGGGGTTCTGCAGCAACGACGGACGCCCTTTCGGAGCAGCGGAGGCAAGGGCGCCTCCAAAGGTTCCGGTGGCGGTTTCTCCACCTACCGTCAAGCGGCCCGCTCGTCGTCTCAGGAGGCCTACAGAGGACGAGGCAAGTCTGGCGGACCCCGCCGTCGTCGCCAAGGAGGTCAAGGCGGCAAAGCCTCCTCGAAACAGGATTGAACTGGCCGTGGGGTCGGGCCCCCACCGATGCACCCCGGTGGGAGGCCGGCTGGCGAGCTTCGGCAGCGTGTGAGAGTCCATCTCCACCGACCGTTGGGTGCTGGACGCCTTAGCCCGGGGCCACGCGCTCGAGTTTCAAAGAAGATGCCCGCGCGTCCCCCCCCGTGGCCAGGAAAGAGCTTCACGTCCCTCAGCTTCTCCTGGAGGTAAGGGCGATGCTCAGGAAGGGCGCCATCAAACTCGTCCCAAAGAGGCTTTGGGGCTCCGGAGTTTACTCGAGATACTTCCACGTGAAGAAGAAGACGGGAGGATGGCGCCCCATCCTAGACCTGCGACGTCTGAACAAGTTCATCAAGGCGCAGAAGTTCCGGATGGTCACCCTCCAGCACGTCCTGGGTCAGCTGGAGGAAGGAGACTTCCTGTCGTCGTTGGATTTGGAGGATGCCTACTTCCATATTCCCATCCTAAAGGGGCACCGAAAATTCCTCAGGTTTGTGGTCCAAGGGCATCACTACCAGTTCGAAGCCCTCCCCTTCGGACTACGGTCGGCACCCAGGGTATTCACCAAGTGCCTTGCACCGGTGGCGGCGCAGCTGCGCCGCGAGGGGATCCAAATCTAACCCTACCTGGACGACTGGCTCATCCGAGCCAAGACGAGGGAGCTTGCCGTGGAGCACACGGCAAGGACCGTCCAACTTCTCACGGACCTGGGATTCTCTGTGAACTACGCCAAGTCCCACCTGGTACCCGCGCAAAACGCACTGTTTCTGGGAACGAAGCTCGACACAGTGTCCCTTCTGGCCTCCCCGTCGGAGGAAAGGACCAGGTCCATCCTGGGCAAGGTACAGCGGATGTTGGCTTCCGACGCGGCCAAGGTGAGGTCCATCAAGTCCCTCCTCGGAATGATGTCTTCTTGCATCTACCTCATTCCCATGTGCAGGCTCCGGATGCGCCCGTTGCAGGAGTTCCTGGACGCGCGCTGGATCCAAACGACGGGCGGCTTCGAGGATAGGATCAAACTCGACGAGAGTTTCCGCCGAGCGGTCCGGTGGTGGGGCACCCGCGCGCATCTGACGGCGGGCATGGACTTCCAGACCCCAGACCACCAGGAGACAGTGACCACGGATGCCTCCCTGGAAGGGTGGGGAGCGCACACCGAAAATCTGCACGCGAGAGGCCTTTGGCTCCCGACGGAGAAGTCCCTCCATATCAACGTCCTGGAGCTCCGTGCAGTGTTCTGGGCCCTCAGGTCCTTCCTTCCGTCCCTCAAGGGCAAGGTGGTAAGGATCTTCACCGACAACACGACCACCATGTTTTACATCAGGAAACAGGGCGGAACCAGGTCCCCAGCACTGTCCAAGGAGGCGCAGGACCTGTGGCATTGGGCCGTCGCCCAAAGGATGTTTCTGGTGCCGTTTCATCTGGCAGGGATAAAAAACACCATTACCGACTCACTCAGCAGGGAGCTGCGCTCGTGCCACGAGTGGGAACTACGGCAGGATCTAGTGGATCGCCTCTTCCGACGGTGGGGCAGACCCCAGATCGACCTGTTCGCGACGGCGACGAACTCCAAGTGCCGGAGGTTCGCCAGCAGGTTTCCCCAGGCGAGGAGCATGGGCGATGCTTTCTCGTTCCCCTGGGAGGGCCTGTTCCTCTACGCGTTCCCTCCTTTGCCACTGCTAATCCGGCTCGTCAACCAGCTCAAGAGGTCACGGTGCAGGATGATCCTCGTCGCACCTGCGTGGCCGAGGCAGATATGGTTCCCGGACCTTCTGGACTTGTCAACGTCCCCGCCAATCAAGCTGCCGGTGGACGCGGATCTACTCTCCAGGGAAGGAGGCGCCATCCTCCACCAGAATCCGAAATCGCTGAACTTGCAGGCCTGGCTCCTGCAGCGCTAGAGTTTGGAGGATACGACATACCGGCCGACTGCAGAGAGGTTCTTGCAAAGGCCAGGGCGTCCTCGACTCTTAAATGCTACGGACACAAATGGAAGAGGTTCTCTGTCTGGTGCCACGCACAGAAGATTAACCCTCTACGGAGTACGGCTCCCCAGGTACTGCCGTACCTGCTGACGCTGGCCAAAGCTGGACTGGCACACGCGTCCATCAAGATTCATCTTGCTGCGATCTCCCGATACACCAGAACCACGGGGCGGACGTCCTTGTGGTCTCATCGTCTGGTGAAAGAGTTCATGAAGGGACTGTTCAGATCGTTCCCGCCGGTGAAGGCTCTGGCCCCGGCGTGGGAGCTCAACGTGGTGCTGACCAAGCTCATGGGACCTCCGTTCGAGCCTCTGCACTCGGCCCCGTTGAAGTTTCTGTCGTGGAAAACAGCGTTTTTTGTGGCCATCACCTCCGCACGACGGGTGGGAGAGATCCAGGCCCTTTCCTGCAAGGCCCCGTACTTGACTTTTCACGACACAAGGGTAGTGCTCAGGACGCACCCCTCCTTCATGCCCAAGGTACCGTCGGACTTCCATCTCAACGAACCCTTGGTGTTGCCTGTGTTCTTCCCGTCGCCTTCGTCGCCGGCTGAGAGGACTTTGCACTCGCTGGATGTGGCTAGAGCGCTGAAGTTCTACATGGACCGCACAAAGTGTTTTCGGAAGACGTCACAACTCATTGTGAACTTTGGACCTGTCAATCAGGGGAAGGCTCTCTCGAAGGCTTCCATTTCCAGATGGCTCCGGAGCCGGAGCTGTATCATGTACTGTCATCGGTTGGCAAACCGACCGCTGCCTGGCCGTCCGAGAGCCCATTCCACCAGAGCGATCGCAGCTACCACAGCGTTCCTTTCTGGTGTGCCCCTGCTGGACATATGTAGGGCTGCTACGTGGAGGTCGACGCACACCTTCACGAAATTCTACTGCATCGATCGGGATTCCAGGGAGGAGTCCAGGGTCGGCCAAGCAGTGCTGCGCAACCTGTTCGCCTGAGGTGAGCCTGGTGAGGAGGTAAGATGCTTAATATTGAGTTTGATGTAATGCTTAATGTTGAGCCTTTGCCACCTCCCGTGGTTGTGCATGTGTGTACTGCTATGTATTCTTTATTCATGAGCATGTGAATCCATGCCAGACCCCATACTGGAGAAGGAACAAGTTACTTACCTGTAACTGTTGTTCTCCAGCATGGGTCTGGCATGGATTCACATGCGAACCCTCCCGCCTACCCCTCTGCGGCTCTTCACTTGGTCATACTGCCACTTCACATGCTTCCAAATCTGAAGATGGCTGCCAGAGGCGGTGCTTAGGTAGAGGGCAGTCATTGGCTGTGGTCAGTATGACGCAGAGACCAGTGATTGGTTACTACTACGAAAGACAGATCAGAAACGAAACTGATACTGGTTTTTTTTCTTTACCGAGGATTCCCAGCCTGACGACAGGGAATATTCATGAGCATGTGAATCCATGCCAGACCCATGCTGGAGAACAACAGTTACAGGTAAGTTTGTTCCTTAATAGAAATTAAATCACACCAACAGAATCGGGTAGAAAAGGCTTGAGGCCAAAGTCAATGGGTCAAAAGTATTTTGCTCAAGATCACGCAGTTCAGGGTAGTTCGTGGTAAAGTTTGTGGCACGGTTTCCAGACGAGGTTGGTTGATAAAAAAGTTAGTATATAAAGAGAAGAGAAGGACAAGCCCTCAGATTGGAGAAGGATTTCAAACACTTTCACTGTGGTTGAACGAAACGGACAACCGGATTTGCACAGTACCTTAAAACGGAGCGGGAGCTGTAGCTGAGGCGGACGTTCCTGGTAGTTTCTGCAGGATCACGGTTCCTGAAGCGACTGTTGGGCTGACAAGAAGTAGGAAGACTGGAGGGTCCTGCACTACCCGGGGAAGAAACCAGCAGCAGAGCAAAGCAACAAATAAATGGTGCGCTTAAAAGCCAAGCAGGGTCCGACCTTCCTGGCTATCCGGCCCACTGTAGCTCTGTATAGCGAATTCGACCAGAAGAGGGGTCCTGGCTTGCAGTTTGGGCGAACTGGTTGGTCCCACCAGCTCAAGGGAAGAAGTTTCCTGGAGGATCGTCTGTCATTGGATTCTGAAGATTCGGACCTGCAGCAGGGCTTCACCGGGTGGTTCAGTCGTCGTAGGGGTCCTCTTCTGCAAGTTCCTTGTTGGTTCTTTCGTTCCAGTGGCGACTCTGCATAAAAAAGCAGGTTTCTGGGACTGGAAAGGCAGTTTTGCCCCATTCATACAGCCTGGCTGTCAAACACACAGCAGGGTGGCTGTCTGGCAAGGACAGTCCCCTCAGCCAATCAAACAGGAGTGCGACTTGGGTTACCAAGGGAACCCATGGCAGGGGTCCAAAGATCCCTCCCCATATCCTGCCTACCTAGACTTTCAGGCGCCTTAAGGAGGGCTTCTGTGCAGAAGCCTGCAAAAAGACAGCGAACAAAGGGGTCCTCCTCGGTTTGGTGCGCAGAGAAAAACACGATAAAAACTTTAACAAAAAGAAATGGCGACTAAACCCAGCCGGAGCTAAAATAAAATGTATTTGGTCAAGCGAGTTTATGTTCGAGGCTAATATAATAGCCTAAAACAATACCACGTTTATATAAGATAATCGCGGTAGAAAGGTTAGGGTAGATACCACTGCCACCAGCCAAGTCTTAATCTAAAGGGAGCGAAACAATGCTCCAAGAGACACAGACAAAAAGGGATAAGAGTTAACCCTTTCCAATACTCCATGTAAGATGGGGTGTACTGCGTCTGTGGTTTAAAGTGACTAAAGTAAAGTTAATGGCAACTTTACCCTTTTCTGAGGGACAGTAGTCAGCCCTAGAAAATGGAGTTGGTGGGAAGTCTCAAAGACAACCTTGTGTCACTGCACTGAAGGTGCTGTGCAACACACATGAAAATATGAGGCCATGGAGTAGGTGAGGCTCCAGTGCTCAAGATCACACAAAGTGAAAACACATTTAAGAGTGGGAAAAAGGCTCACACTCTTACCAGGTGAGAAAAATAAATCCTAGAAATCCACCAAAGCTGCTGAGGGACTCAGAAGGTAAGGGAAATCAAACATGAGGAGAGCACTTCCACTTAATCGATTTCTTCAAGCTTAGCTTAGATATCCACCAACTGTACTTTAAATGTGAATAAATGATGGTTATTAAGTTTGGTCTCTGGTTTAATTGATATGCATTAAGTGAAAGAATGACACGTTTGATTATGAAATTGTGCAGCAGTGGATTCCCTTTGTCTTGAAATTAAGATTTTGCATGTATGAGGTATTTATTTTGTGCAGAACGTCATAGTTGCTGAGGTTAGTTCCCTTCCAATGTGCTCGTGATAAATGTTTCGAAAGCTACTTTTATACCATTGCAGGTACATCCTGCATCTCCAGATGCAGTCAACACTCATTACTTTATTGTGTTCTAAACTGTACACTCTTCTGGCGGTGGAGCAAACCACATCTCAAGAAGACACTTTCATTGGCCAGAAGAATGCGCATGGAACACATCCCGCTTGCCTATCTGTCTTTTTATTCTACTTTTTAGAGACCTCAAATAAATCTGCTTCTAACACCACATGGTGCCTTACCTTAAAGTTTTGGAATTCCCCTTCGTCACCTTTCTTGAAAATTAAGTTTGAGGCTTCCCATGACTAAAAATTGTTTTATTTTTGTTTTTAGGGCAGGCAATTGGCCGTCGTCTGAAACCCTTTGGTGTAAAAAGATTTTTGTATACCGGGCGCCAACCCAGACCCGAGAGTGCAGAAGAGCTACAAGCGGAATTTGGTAACCTTCTTTTATCTAACTAGTTTCAATGTAGTATCTTGTACTCCGTTAGCTTATTTACAAATCATAAAAACAAACCCTGCAAAAGATTCAAAGTAGTGTACACTTATTTAATTAATTGTTTTGATAGTTATCGACATAAGTTATTGAGGAGTGAACATGAGAAAGACCAAGTCTTAAAAAAGAAGCCACATTTTATATTGCGGTTGCTAAGTATTCTAACTGAAAAAAAACTGTTTGCAGTGGTCTGAGAGGAAAACGTTTCTGCAACACACAACTATTTATGTTGACCTTGACTTTTAGTCACAGTAAATTAATAGCGACAGTTCCTTGATTCATTCATAAAGTAAAATGTTATTAATAAACTCACTTATTTTGATGAACACAAATTACACCAAATCTCTAGGAATTGTTAAACTGAATGGCCACATAAAGGGTTGCACGAAGTATGACTAATTTGCAAAAAGGCTTTTTTTTAACATAGGAAATGATTAATGCAATGTGGGTTTTTGGTAGGGACATTGGCATGGTGCCTCCTGCACTGTATTTTAAATCTTTTGTATGATTTAAATGACCTTCGGGAGCTTTGATTTTTCAAGACCAATCAAATCAAAGCTGCATACATGTGAATGCATAGTATGTGTTTTTCAAAGTCGGCAAATGCAACTCTCTAACGTGAAGCTGGATAGTCCATAGGAAAAGCACTTTTTTAGATGCTTATCATTTTAGCCCTATCAGAATCCACTTAATACTTTCCCAGAACATACACATCCAACTCTAATTGTTTTCAGCAAGCTTTTGTTTGGTCTGGGAAGTTCAGTGTGAAGTGGACACAATGGGCCTCATTAGAAGTTTGCCAGTCTGGAAACAAAGGTGCCGGTAAGCTCACCGGCACCCTTTTTTCCAGACCGGCAAACTAGGAGTCTGTTTGCGCCGCTGTGCCTGACAGGTCTGACCCTCACCGGTGCAGCGGCTACGTAGGCAGACCAGTCACGGAAGCTCCCGTGCCCCCAGTCCCATAGGGTCCTATGGCACTCTGCGAATGGGGACTTACATTTTACCAGCGCCTGACTTTCCGGGCTGCCAGACTTTGAATCTCCCGGTGGCACCAGGAAGTCAGGTGCCGGTAAAACTTTACGAGTCCGGCTGCAACCACCAGACTCGTAATGAGGCCCAATGTGTATTCCCTGTGCAAACCCTCACAGGTAACCTTTTCCTTTACCTACAAAAACCACTGGACTAATTTGGGCCACATTTGCCCACTTGAAGTAATTTGCGATATTCACTTGATCTGGTGAAAATCTGTCACTTTTCTTTCATAGAAAATTCACCCAAAAGTCCAAAATCCTGTCAGATCAGCAAACTCAAAATACACAATTTTTGTTTGTTTTGGACGCAAGGAGATTTATTTATTTGAATTTGTATAGCGCACATTGGCCTGGGGGCATTGTGGCGCTGTTACAGTATGCTCACTTGGTACAAGAATACATTACAACATGTACAGTTAACATATATGAGAAAGGTGGAAAGGCGGGTTAGTTGAAAAGAGTGGTTTTCAGCATTTTGCAGAACATAATTTTGACAACGAGACACAATGATCTTTAGTTTTAGTTTCCTGGGCAGGGAAACTCTCTTTAGGATAGGAACAGAGGCCTGTATCTAACCCTTTTATTTTAATAAAGATGTCTAATGTTGAAATCATTACAACTTTGTGTTGTCCGCCTCTCAATCTGACCCCTCACACTGCCCTGCCCGCTTCGTTCTTTCCTCCTGCCTCGAGCCCACTGCCTGCTGATTGGCCATGAAGGTGCCACTCGTGACGCGAAACTCTTCTTCTACGACACTCCTACGGCAGTCAGAGGAGGACCCGGGGCAGAAGGTGGATCCCGGGTCCAGGTTTCAACCCCGGTTTGCCCTGTTCGACCAGGAAGCCAGACATCCTACAAAGCAACAGACCAGCAAGAGTGGTGTGGGCAGCGAGCACAGTCATTACTGTACTCAATAAAGCCCTACCATTCTTATTACAAGATATTTTACATTACTCACATTTAGCCTGATTGTGGAAGTTAGCAGATTGTGTGAGCTAGCCTAACTATTGCATTTAGCCTGATTCGAGTAGGTGCATCGCGATCACAGTATGTTTTAATTCTGAGTGCACTTCAACCGCAGAGTCTATTTGAATCTAGGTGTTTTTGCCCACAGTGTCTGAGTCTTTGCACGCTCACAGTATTTGGTTTTGACCAGTGTTTGTTTCAAACCGTGCATTCTGCCAGCTGTGTCTGTTTGAATCTAGATACATTTTACCCACATTGCTTGTTTGAAACTAGGTGCTTTAAGCTGACTGTTTATGGTTTGATTTGAGGTCTATGTTCATAATCTCACTATCCTTTCCTGCGGGGTGTGTTGTATCTAGGTGCCTCGCCATTCCCTGCCCAGATCAGAGTCACATCCTGGCACTCCAAAAACATAGCAAATTACACTCCCCTCCACCAACCTCCCCTTTTCACAATCCAATGCCCACACACCTTCTCCCATGCCCCCTTCCTCTACTTGCCTTACAAGCCAATATGGCCCCTCCCCTTCTTACGTTCCCCACCTCACATCCTCTAAAATCCATTCTCCCCCGTCCCCCACACCTTTTTGAACAGAGCTCCACGGCACAGAACATCAGCCCCTGTCCATCAGACACTGATCCGCCCTTTCACCCACTCCTACTTCCCTTGCCAACCAAACTGCCCTCTCTCATCCTGCGCCCCCCACCTGCCCTCTCCGCACATTCCCGTAAACCCATTCCTCCTGCAGCCCTCGCAACTTCAGGAACAGAGCAGCATGCTAGCATTCCTCAGTCCAGAACATCAGGATGCGTTATCACTAGACAGCAACTGCTTTCACAAACCCTCACCTCCATCACAATAACCAAACACCACCCCAGCACCTGTCTCCCCTTTTCAACCCTCTTCCACCTAAACCAACTCCCAGTACCCGCATCTCACGATTCACCACCCTTAGTGCAGCGCGGGCCACAACTCGCTCAACCTCTGCCACTCTCACTGACTCCACTATGCTGCTCCCCACCCCCAAACGACTGCCTAAAAACACAAGCATCATCCACCAGAGGACTGCACACCATCCGTCTTCTCCTCCGCTCCACCAAGGATCCCACCCCACCCCACTCCACACATCGACTCATCACAACCCTCTCCTCCAACCCAGTCCTGGCACTCTTCACCTCCCTGTTAAACCTCCCCCACATACCAACAAGCCCACATACCCCCCACCTCCCAGAAAACTCAAACAACCTCCCCACTTTCCTGCCTACAGCACCCCTATTGATCACCACACGGAACCCCCTCTGGTCATGCCCCCAAACAGTCTGCCTTATCTGCCACCCCCGCACAAACCTCCCCTGCCAGCCCCTGTCAGACCCCACACCAGAAGCCACATCAGCCTTCCTGCATACTCATTAACACCAGAACTGTCTCCAAATTTTCGACCTCCTCTCCAATGAGCATTCTGATATCCTATTCATCATAGAAACATGGTGACTACTATGGACCCATTGTGCATGAGGCCTCCCCCTCCCCCCAGGCTACTCCCTGATCATACGATGTAGGCCAAGGAAGACTAGCCATCCTCTACAAACACCTGTCATATCCAGTGAGACTCTACACTGTAACTCTGATTGCAAAGCATTACTAGTAAAGATCTGCCTCCTCCCCACCCTCACCCACAGATTCCTACTCCTATTTAGGCCTCCAGGCTACAACAGAAACTTCGCCCACTCCCTCAGTGGCTCCCTATCAGCCACCCTAATCCTACATCCATCCCTCACGATATAATGAGATTTCAATATATGGTTTTATGTCCCAACCAACCTGATGACCCGTTCGCTAACTGACAGCTTGAATCAGCTGATCTCCCTCCCAAATCCCAGGGCACACCCTGGATGCGCTTTTCAGAACAATTGTCCACCCTCCCATCTCTCACACCATCGTGGACAGGTCACCACGCAATATTCTCCCTTGTGCATCCTTCTTTCGCCCTGCCAAACCCCTCTATTCTCCGCCCCACAGTACCCCTCTGGAATAAAGTCGTCATAAACTCTGATCTGGCCGATTCCCTTCTAAACACCCTTCCAGTCCTCCCCTCGCAGGGTGGATACCAGCCCTTCAATGTATTCTATCATTGCTCACCCTGATCGTTTTCTTTTTTTTTTTCTTCTTCTCACCCTCCCTCAAATCGCTTAAAACCATCCAAGCATCGCCTACAGCAAACTTGGAGGGCTAACCCAACTCCTCAAAACAAAAGGCGCTTGGGCACGACTAAATGGCGCATACTTGACCGAAATAAGAAAAGCCAAAAATAAATCCTCTATGGCAACCGGATTTCTAACTCCAAAACCCTCAGCCGGGAACTACACAAAATCATCAATGAATTCCAGACCTATAGCTGCCCATCCACTGACTCTCTACGCGCTCACAAGCATTCAGCGATACACTATCCAAACAATTTCATTACATCGCTATGGAAAGACACTGCCTCATCTCCAAACTAGGTGAACCCCCCTTCTGTCGTGTCCCTCCTTGGCCCACTTGGCCAGACCTCCCCGCTTTCTCACATATCTCCTGCTCGTAACTGTCTCGTACTCTAGTTCCTCAAACTCCTAACACTAAGTCCCCCTCCCCCCTGTCCTGCTAAAGAAATCCTAACTACATGTGCTGGCAATGCTGCTCAGGCAATTAACAACTCTCTCTCATAAGGTTTTGAAGGCTTCCTCCGGGAAGATACCAGATATGTCAAACCCCTTAACAAAAAACCCTCCCTCGACAACTGCCCCCTCACCCCCCCGCCCCATCCCTCTTTCAAACTACAGACCTATGTTGAACACCTGCTTCATTGCTAAACTCCTTGACTGAGCGGCTTACATACAACTCTGCCTTTTCTCTGAAGCCAACATGCTCCTAGGCCCAGCCCAATCTGGCTTCAGACACCTTTGAGGAACCAAATCTGCTCTTATATCCATCTGGGATGATCTAAAAAGAACAGCTGACTTGGAAATATACGCTGCACTCATCATGCTCAATGTGTCTGCTGCTTTTGACACCATTTACCACACAATTCTCATGGACAGGCTTCACACGCTAGGCATCAGAGACTGTGCACAGAAATGGATCTCATAATTCCTCTCATCAATCGCAAATCATGCTCCTACCGCCTTTCACTTCCAGCCCTTGTCCTGTCCCGATTAGGGTTCCCTCAAAGAACCTCACTGTCACCCCTTCACTTCAATCTCTACCTCAGCCCACTGCCAGCATTCATCCACTCTCACAATCTTTCATGCTAACACTATGCAGATGACACCCAGATCATTTTCAAGATCCCCAAAACACCTACTTCCTCCCGACCTCTCCTCCTGCCTCTCTGCAATCGATCACTAGACAGCCAACCACCTTCTGAACCCTGGCAAAACTGAAATACTACTATGCAGCAATACCGTCCTCCTCCCCAACCAAAACCCTGGCCACACCCCCTAAGCCCCACCAGCAGTTTCCACCTCTGTAAAAGAACCGGGATGGACTCTGAGCTGTCACTCTTCCAACACATACATTCTCTGTCCAGAACATGCAACATCTGCTTACGCATCCTAAGCCGAATTGTCCCTTACCTATCCTACCCTTATAGACTCTGCAATACTTGCCATTATTCTGTCCCGCTTAGATTATGCAATCCCCCCCTCTATCTAGGCATGCCAGCACATCAGCCTAAAAAAATCCAAAATTCTGCGCCCAGACTCCTGCTCGCCCTCCCACCTAGAGAACATATTAGCCCCTCCCTCAGAACAGTACACTGGCTCCCTATCAGTCGACGTGCCACCTTATAAGACCTCTGCATCACCCACCGCTCCCTCTTCCATTTCGGGACCAGAGTTCCGCCAGGACAAGGTCACTCGCTACCATCCAACCAGATCTTTCTGAACAGACTAGGCACACCTTCTCTTAATCCCCCACAGCCCCCAGACTGGAAGGATCCACTTTCTCTATCCAAGCCCCCTCCATCTGGAACTCCCTTCCACATCCGCCGCAATGAACACTACCTCTCCTTCAGCTAGGACCTAAAAACATGGCTATTCCCAGTGGCGTCCTGAAGCGTGTAGTGGAAGGGAGTCCCTATCCCATCGCCACCGCAACATTCACTCTTCCAGCCACAGTCGCGTCTCTATCCAAACTAGTTAGCTCATCAAGGTGTAGCATAATACAGACCAGCCATCCCCAGCAGACTGTGCAATTTCCCCAAGGACATGATCTGATACTGCAGGCAGCGGCAGATGTTATTGCAGCGGGCCCCCTATCAAATTGGCAACCACTATCCAACTACAGACATGCAAGGCTGTGGTCAATGTTGCTAATATTTTACTGCTATAGATATTAAATGTCAGTTGGAATGCTGGGGGTAGGAAACGTATTAGACGTAGATGGACTGTGAGGGATAGGAAACGTGTTAGACTTAGATGGACTATTGGGGGTAGGAAATGTGTTACACTGAGATGTCTTGCGAGAGATGAAGAAAGGTAAGATTGATTACTCGGGATGGGAAATGTACTACACTTAAAAGGTTTTCTGAGGTACAGGAAACAGGTCGCACCTGGATGGATTGTTGGCAGATGGGAATTGTAGCACATGGATGGATCTTGTAGTGGGTAACATCACATTTGGATGGTTTTGGGGGGGGGGGTAAGGACTGATACTGCACTTAGAAACTGCACATGTAGGCCAACACAATACGTGTGTTGCACCTGGAGCAAACTGTGTGTTATAACTTGATCTGCACTTGAACAGCTAAGAGTAGCAAATGCTTAAATGCTTGGCACTTAAGATACCATGCAATATTAGCCTGCCTTTACGCTTAATCTATGCTGTTAACTTTCATTGCACATATAGATTCTAAATCAGCATTGGTATCCTGATCCTGCAGTTAGATTGCTGCTAGTAGCGCTTATAAGAACTGGGAAGATGGGTTCCAATTAGATTTTCAAATTAGCCTACCTGATTCATTCGGAATCCCATATCCTTAAAGGAATAGTGCGTTCAAAAAGTTGATTGTCATGAAAGATGGGCAATAATAAACATGTATTAAACATCTTTCTGAAGAAAGTTCCTATGTACAATTTTGTACAAATTATGTTTAAACCCCTTTAATTTCAAGCACAAAGAGGCATCCATTTTGTTAAATGGATGAGCCTTCTGTACTTGTGTTAATCAATGCCCTTGCAGCAATAATGAAGCAAGAGCCACCTGCTTGTAGCTTTTATTACAGCGGATTTTGCTTCATTAGTGCCGGGGAGCAGAGAAGTGCTTTTATAAATACAATGTTGTTGTATTTATGATTGCAGTGGTTAGAAAACTATGGAAATCATAAATACAACAACGTTGTATTTAGAACTGCAGTGGCTCTTGCTTTGAGTCTCCTGGCCCAGAAGACTGAAAGCAAAGGCCACCGCAATCATAAATACAATGTTGTATTTATGATTGTCGTGGCTTTCTTTCTAAGTTTCCTGGGCTTCCCCGGGCCAGAGGATCCCGGGAAACTTAAAGAAAACCACAGCATTTATAAATACAATGTTGTAGTTATAAATGCTGGTACTTTCGCTTTGAGTCTCCTGGGCTCCCCCGCCTCGGGAGAGCCTGGGTGACTCAAAGTGAAAGCCGCTGCCATCATAAATACAACGCGGTTGTATTTATAATTGCCCTGGTTTTCTTTTTAAGTTTCCCGAGCCGGGGGAGCCCGCAAAACTTAGAAAGAAAACCACAGCAATCATAAATCCAACGTTGTATTTATAAATGCCATGGTGTTTATAAAAAAAGAAAATAAGTGCTTACGGGCAGCAGCCTTCCTGCCTGCATTCTCTACTCTCCGGCACTAATGAAGCAAAAGCTGCTGTAATAAAAGCTACCAGCAGGTTACCTTTGCTTCATTATTGCCACGAGAGTAGAGATAAACACAAGTACAGGAGGCTCATCGATTCCACAAAATGAATGCCTCATAGTGCTTTAAATTAAAGGGGTTTAAACATTATTTGTGCAAAATTTCACAAACTTTATTTAAAAAGATGTTTTTTTTTTTTTACTATTGCCTATCTTTTAAGCCCATCAGATTTTTGAGCGCACTATTCCTTTAATTCCATGGTAGCCTGCTTGAACTTACAAGACTTGAGCGCAGCCTACCAATAGTGCTTAGAAGAGTCTACTAAAGATAGCCGGCTTTTTGTCCCCACAGATGATCTAATGACTCAATGACATCAAAGATGTGCTCCAGGAACGTATAAACTCACCACTTCGGTGGACATCTGTGGCAGGCACGGCTGGCTATCCATCCACACACCTTAGAGTGCAGCTACAACCTATGACAAAATTAGGGTCTTGCTGGACACTTAATGTTTTTAAGCCTACTCACCCCAGACTTGCTTCAACACCTCTGCCATTTGATGCTGCGACAACCAACAGCATATTTCCGGTTTATCGGGACACATAACGAGTCTCTTGGACTCGCACACAATTGTGACCTCCCTCAGCACCCACCCACATGCCCGATCTCTTGGGTTGCTTATAAGAGCATAGCCAGCCCAACAAACCCTAATCTTGGCCATATGCACATACGCATTCTAAACCTAAATGAGAATTTCCTATACTCTGGACTGCGGTCCCGGAGGGTGTTTCCACCACAAGCACATTTAGACTGGAGTGTTGGTAAAAGGCGCTATATCAATGACAATTAGAAGCAGTTACTTACCCACAGGAAATGAATAATAAAGGACTATAAACGGCAGTAGCATAAACTGGTTACGCTTAGTCAGAGTTTATGTGGATTCAATTATAAAAATTGCTAAAGTGCACCCACTAATTTAACTCCCCTTAGAATACAATCCCACCCTGCAATTCCTGGACAAGAAACTACTTGTATTTTGAGTTAAAACTTCAATTAATTTAAATTAAAGTGAAAGTAAGGTGGTCCCCAAGCTTTATATGCTGGGAAAGTCAACACAGTAAAAATATTTCTGATGCTTGTTAATCTGCTTAGAATCACATGCTGTGCATATGGTCCGACATCCAGTGGTAACCGCAGAGTATTGCATCTTGTCTTTTGGGGACCGAAAGGGGATGTCATCATAGACGTGTCTATAACACTATCCCTATTGTGACGTGTAGTGTACCCAAAATCCCTCACGTGCCAAGGTCCCTCAGATTGTTTATTTCCGCCCAGATAACTGGTCACCCTATAGCGCAGCTCTTACATAAAAGACATTGGGCCTCATTACACGGTAGGCAGTGGACCAAGGTGCTATTAGGACCTTGGTCTATGCCGGTAAAATACCGGCACCGCCTTGCAGGAAAGGGGAATTACCGCCCTATTCCATGGTTGGTGGGGCGGTAATTTCCCCCTTCCCCCATTGCCCTTCCCCATTCCCATTTTTGCCCCATAGGGCATAATGGGAATGGGGAAGGTGCTAATTACGGTACCGCAAATTGCGCGACCGTAATTAGCACCCTGGTCCCTTTGGGGGTTGGTTTTTAACGCCTGCTAAAAAGCAGGCGTTAAAGTACCAACCCGCAAAGGGACCTCGTAATCAGGCGGTAAGAGTTAATGGTCACCGGTAGCATTACCGGTGACCGTTAACCCTTACCGCCTTCCGTGTTATGAGGCCCATTGTTTATCTTTATACCGACTTTGTTGGTTATTCCCTTCTAAGTCACCTCGACAGCGATTAAGAACTTTGACGAAGACTGCAGGAAGTTTCTACTACAGCAGATTTCGGCGCCTAAGTTCCGCCGGTTGAGGCATCCACTTGGCCGGGACCTCTGACCGGCCTACACAGTAGGGAGAGTGGGGTCGGGGTGGCCATATCTTTCGTTATGTCTTTCCTCTTCCCCCTCTTTGCCTTCCAGGTCTGGTCATCTTTGTTTATACCTTTCGCTATGGAAAGGGCTCCATTTAGGTTGTGCCTTAAGTGTAGGGTCAGATACCCGTGGAAAGACGAGCAGAGAACGTGTAATTCTTGTCTCTCCTTAGATCACGACGAGAAGCGGTGTGCGGCTTGCAAGTTCCTTTGGCCTAAGACCCTTAAGGAGCGCCATGTAAAGTGGGGGGCCGTGCACGGTATGTCGCGGGCTGAACCCTCTTCCCCCACCGCCACACCCGCCGAAGGTGATGGGGGCACCCCCGATGACCAAACATCCGTATCGGATGTTATAGACCTTGAGGCAGACACTTCTAGGTCCGCCACGCCCATCCCCGACACTTCAAGGCCTGACGCAAGTCTCGCTTCAGGGACCACACCCGGCGACAGGGGCGTACAAATAAGTACAAATAAGTACAAATAAGTACAAATACTAAGCACACAACCCCACCACCGATTTCAACGGTTCCATCGAAAAAAGGTGAAAGCGCCAACAGGGCCGTCAAATTTCTGCGGATTCCATCGCAGCAGCGTCTTGCGACTGGGCACTTCAAAAACAAGGGCGCTACCCCTAAATTGGGTTTACAAGTCAAAGTGCGGTCTTTCGATGCCCCGACAGTCCCAAAAGACCCAGTAGGCACAAAAACTACTACTAGGCCTCCAGACGAAAAATCTACTGCTAGGACCTCTAACGACGTGGTAGGCGGTAAATATTCTGATAGGCCTTCGAACCCATTAACTCATGCCTATTTGGCGGAGATTGAAGACAGTGTCGCGAGAATTACTTTGGCAGTTGGGCTGGTACGTACACCGTTGAAACACATGGGGCAGGCCAAGGACAAGTCTAAAGACACGCCATGGTGCCCCGATACTCGCGAAACCTATGAAGGAGTCCGGAGCCTCTGTCCCACACCCTTCGAGACAAATTTCGACGCCAAATGCCCTAAAACTACGTTTTTCCACCTTTGGACCATTCTGGACCCTTCTGGTTCATCTAAGTGGACAATGGAGAAATTTGAAGGGTGCATAGATCGTCTTGAAAGGATTGTCTCGCTTTCTGAGCCTCCTTCCCCTAAGAGATCTCGTGAGGACCCTCTCTTGACCAGCTTCACGTTTCCAAGATAATCTTGACTCTCAGCCCTCGGGTTCTGTCCACCATGAAAATGTGGTCCAGATGGACACTTACCAGGACATCTACAGTTGAAGAAGACCCTTCCTTCCTGCAGGACTACACCGAGGACCAGGCGGATGCCATAGATAACTGGGAGGAAACCCAGCAAGTGGAAATGGAGCCTTGGATGCTCCCCACGCAAGATCAGGACACTGATGTTCTATGCCTGGATTCTCCTCCATCCACCCCGGCTCACCAGGCCTCGCCTGTAGACGACCATATGGCCTTCAATGCCATCTTAAGGAAGGCAGCAGATCACTTTCAAATCACTACTCAGGAGGCAGTACCCGAACATGACTTTGTGGAGGACATTCTCAAGGAGAAACCCCCCTCAAGCCAGGCCATTCCCCTCCTAAATTCAGTTAAAAGATTGCCCCCCCTCCCTAGTCACGCCAGCTCAGACCTGGACAGTGAACCCAATAGTGGAAAAACTATTTCGACCAGCTCCTTCAGACCCTCAGTATATTAAAGGCCACGCCATCCCTGACTCCTTGGTAGTCACTCCCACCTGGAAACGGGCAGGAGTACCCCTTGCTATGGGGGAGGCACCTCTGGATAAGGAATCCAAGAGGTTGTATGCCCTAGGTAAGCGTGTTACCTTGGCAGCTGCATACATCACACGCATAGCGAATAACACCACGCTGCTGGCCAGTTATACAGACGCACAATGGAACAGGTTTCTCACCACCGTGGCCGAGGGCAGGCAGGTAAATCGGAATATAATCAAGAAAACACTGGACACTGCTGAGACAGCAGGCAGGTCTCTGGCCCCGGGCACTCTACTCAAGCGTCACGCTTGGCTTCGCAACTCGGGGTTCAAGCCTGAAACACAGGCCGCTCTTATAAACAAACCCATAGAAGAGACCAATCTCTTCGGGAAAGCGGTCAACGATGCCCTGGAGACGGCCAAGAAGGAGCATGAGACTCTTAAGTCTTTGCAACAAATAACTCTGAAACCTTCCGCCCAAAGGGGAGGTGGTTCTCGTCGGTCCTTTCGAGGGCAGTCCCGTGCAAACTACAGCATGGGAAACTATAACTCTGGACAAACATCAGGAAGCCCTGCCTACTACCCACCTAGGGGTCAGCGACGCGGCAAAGGCAGAGGTAGAGGCCCCAATCCCAGAGGAGCCGCAGCCTCTGGTCAGAATGACCAACAGATCCAGGTCCCATGCCATGTCACCCTGGTCGGGGGGCGTTTAACATTTTTCCTCACGGCATGGGAGGGGATAACGTCAGACCAGTGGGTTATAAAGACGGTCACCCACGGGTACTGTGTGGAATTCGCCCGACCACCACAGTTCAGACCGCCACGCTCACTGCACCTCTCACCGGACCATCTGCAGATCCTGAATCAAGAGGTGGAAGCGCTGCTGGGAAAGGACACCATAGAAGCCGTCCCTATTCTTCAGGTAAACAAGGGTATTTATTCAGTGTACTTCCTTGTACCCAAAAAGGACCTCACCATGCGCCCTGTTTTAGACCTGCACCCAGCGAACACATTTATAAACCCTCAAATGTTTTGTATGGTAACATTACAGGAAGTGATCCCACTATTGAAACAGAGGGCCCACATGGCAACATTGGACATGAAAGATGCATATTTTCATATTTCAATATTGCCAGCACACAGGAAATGTCTAAGGTTCATGATAGAGGACAGGCATTACCAATTCAAAGTGCTCCCCTCAGCATCGTCTCAGCGCCAAGGGTGTTTAAAAGTCCTGGCACTAGCGGCAGCACACCTGGCAGACTGTCCGTCCCGGTTTACCCTTACCTCGACGACTGGCTCATAACAGGGGACTCTTACGACACCTGCTTTTTGAACACTCAGAAGACCGTAGACCTTCTGTTCAGTCTGGGATTCTCCATCGAGGAAAAAATCCATTCTAGTCCCCAGTCAAGTAAAACAATTTCTGGGGGCTCTAATCCGGACAAAGGACAACCTCGTCTTGCCCTCCTACGAGAGGGTTCATAACATGCTTTTTCAGATCCCTCAATATGTAGCCAGCCGAGCGGTGACGGTACACAAAGCCATGCGCTTGCTAGGTATGATGGCGTCATGCATATACTTGGTTCCCCATGTGCGGCTGCGCATGCAACCCATGCAAGAGTGGCTCAACAGTCAGTGGTGTCAGGCCAGTGGACAATGGGAAGATCTGGTAGTTGTCTCGCCAGCCCTCGTTCTCTGTCTGCAGTGGTGGTCGAGGGAAAACCTCTTGAAGGGGAAAACTTTCACAACCCCTGCAGTGGAAGCCACTCTCACGACAGACGCATCTCTCACTGGGTGGGGGGCTCACCTGCTTCAGCAGACAGTGCATGGAGTGTAGTCCCCACAAGTAGCATCCAACCATATAAATCTACTGGAGCTATTAGCTGTGTTTAAAGCACTGAAAGCCTTTCAAACACAGCTACAGGGGAAAACAGTCCTGGTCCTGACAGACAGCACCACAGCCATGTATTACCTGAACAAAACAAGGGGGCACACACTCTCCAGACCTATCCAAGCAGTCAAACATTTAGATGTGGGCTCTCAAACAGAAGATGTTTCTGTTGTCCCAACACGTTCCAGGGGGAACTCAATCTTCGGGCAGACGTGCTCAGCAGAGATTTCCCACTGCCCATAGAATACGAATGGCATCTACACGAAGACATCATGTCCAGCGTCTTCGCAGAATGGGGCTTCCCAGAGATCGACATGTTCGCAACTCAGGAGAACGCCCAATGCCAAGACTACACCTCCAGGTACCCCCAGAACCGCTCCAAGGGGAACGGTCTCTGGATAACATGGTCAGGGACATTTGTTTACGCTTTCCCCTCCCGTACTCCCTTAATCAACAAGATAGTGCACAAGATGCACCAGGAACCAGTCACCATGCTATTGGTAGCCCCCATGTGGGCCCGCCAAACCTGGTTCACTCATCTAATGGAAATATCCCTCTCCCCACCAGTAAAACTACCCTGCCCGTACAACATGTTGTCTCAGGACAGGAGGTGGTTTGGGGGCAAGACCCTACACCCATGCCCTCAAACTCTGAACTTAGCAGCCTGGCTCCTGAGGTCATAGAGTTTGGACACCTTCAGCTCCCTCAGAGATGCATGGACATTCTCAGGGAAGCTAGGAAACCTAACACCCGCTGTTGCTATTCCAGCAAATGAAAACGGTTTGTCATCTGGTGTAATACCAAGGGCGTCAATCCCAATGATTGCTCACCCACACACTTTGTGCTGTACCTAACCCATTTGTTAGACGCAGGACTTGTCTTCAATTCCCTAAAGGTTCATCTTGCTGCTCTCTCAGCCTATACAACGTCACAACAGAAAGTGTCATGGTGGAAAATACTGGTGATTAAAGCCTTTATGAAAGGGTTAAGAGAATCCATCCTCCCATTTCTCACCCAGCTCCTGGATGGGATCTAAATGTGGTTTTAACCAGACTCATGAGATCGCCCTTTGAGCCAATGCATAAAGCAAGTCTGAAAGATTTTACTTACAAGACGGCCTTCTTTTTGTCTATCGCTTCTATTAGAAGGGTTAGCGAACTACATGCCCTCTGGTCTAGACCCTTTTCTTATAGTCCACAGGGATAAGGTAGTTCTGCGCACTCATCCCAGATTTGAACCTAAATTCATCTCGAAGTTCCATGTGAACCAATCGATCGAACTGCTTACCTTTTTCCACAATCCTACTAGCATGGCCGAAAGAAGCCTACACACACTAGTACTCTGATTCATGGATTATTTGCGCTGAAAAAAACAGGATTTGTGCGACATTCTGCCCGCAAATCCCCATTTGTTAAACAGGGATTTGCGGGCAGAATGGCGCACAAATCCCGTTTTTTTTCGGCGCAAATAATCCATGAATCAGGTTGCACAAGTGCACAGGCCAGTCATGTTTTACCTGGAAAGAACGAAACCACTGAGAAAAACAGACCAATTTTTCATTTCAGTGGCAGCTGGTTTAGAAGGGGATCCCGTCTCTAAATCGCCTATCTCAAGGTGGATTGTCAAATGCATCACACTGTTACTCTCTTGCTAAGAGAGAACTGCCCTTCAAGCCTAGAGCACACTCTACTCGGGGCACTGGGGCTTCCATAGCATTCATTGCAAATGTTCCCATAGAGTCCATTTGCAAAGCGGCAACCTGGAGTTATGTACACACCTTTACAAAACACTATTGCCTAGACACTCATAGGTCTGATTCTCAGGTGGGACAAGCAGTACTACGACATCTTTTCTCTAATGTTCAACCCACCTCCAACTCCGGGTACTGCTCGCTAATCTATGCATAGCATGCGATTCTAAGCAGATTAACAAGCATCAGAAGACATCCATTACTCACCGTAATAGCATTTCTGATGATTGTATCTGCTTAGATTCACATGCGACCTCCCTACCTCCCGGCTCTGGGTGGAAGGAACATAGATGTCTTAATTCTTTCTCTCTTGATGTACTCACTCAAAATAGCCTTGGGCTCCCTCATGGCAGAAAAAAATACATTGGAGGGAACGCGGCGCGTGAGGGATTTTGGGTACAAGTCACGATAGGGATAGTGTTACAGACACGCCTATGCCGACGTTCCCTTTCGGTCCCTGAAAGACAAGATGCAATACTCCGCGGTTACCACTGGATGTCAGACCAAATGCACAGCATGTGAATCTAAGCAGATACAATTATCGGAAATGCTATTACGGTGAGTAATGCATGTCATGTGCCGAGATAGCTAGTTTGCAGAAATAAGAATTCTCCAGCATGGGGTCTGGCATGGATTCACATGCTCATGAATATTCCCCGTCAGGCTGGGAATCCTCGGTAAAGAAAAAAACCAGTATCAGTTTCGTTTCTGATCTGTATTTCGTAGTAATAACCAATCACTGGTCTCTGCGTCATACTGACCACAGCCAATGACTGCCCTCTACCTAAGCACCGCCTCTGGCAGCCATCTTCAGATTTTTACCGCACGTTCATGTGTTGGGATCCTCGTGCTATTGCTCTTGAGCGTTAGTCCTATTTTTTTCACGTTTTTTGCTCAAAAACTTCGTTTTTTTCGGTCAAAAGAGCCTCAAGCTCCACCGACTCTCCATCCGATCAACGGGGACCCGTGTCGGATTCGTCTGCGCCCCTCAAGGGTGAAGATTTCGTCGAGCTACGCTTTGGAGGACTCCAGAAGCTTCTCAGGCCCGGACATGGCCCAGGAGAAGGAAAGCTCGACGCCCGGAAAGCTGTTCAGGGTCTGCTCTGGATGCCAGCTGCAGAACGTCTTTAAGGAGGACGAACACTCCTTTTGTCTCTACTGCTTACATGAGGACAAGACGCACGTGGAGAAGGACTGTGCGTTTTGCGGCAACATGTCGGAGCGGACCATGAAGGACCGCCATCAACGTCTCGCCAACTGGCTGGAAGGGAAGAGCCCGTCGGGCGAGAAGAAGAGGAAGAAATCCGAGCGGTCTTCTAAGACCTTTGAGGACGCCCCGGCGACGGGGGTCCAACACAAGGCCAAGCACTGCGAGTCCGCTGGCACCGGGAGCGCCGAACGGTCGGGCTCTACGGGCACCAGGCAGGGCGCACCCTCCCCGGCACCTTCAGCCACGAGCCAACGAACTGGGTCGGGTAAGAGGAAGGGCGAGCACCCGGCAAAGCTCCTGGAGAGGCCCCGGTCGAGCTCGAAGGCCCCATCGGAGGGGGAGCGAGGCAGTGTCCCCCCCCCCTCAAGGATAAGGCGGTGAGCGCACCTAAGGTGGTGAAGGCCTTAATCCATCCGGCCAAGCCCTCTATCGATACTGTCGCGGCGACCCTGGCTCAGCCTGTGGAGGCTACACCAGTGGTGGCGACCTCGGGGCTCAGAGTCTCCCTGCCACCTCGGAGGAAGTCCTCTTTTGTGCCCATCGATAGGACCCCCGTGAAATCCCCGGCGGGGAAGAAAAAGGGGGGCAGGGCGTCGTCGTAGATTCGGCTTCAACCTCGGAGGAGGAGCTGATCGAGGTCTTAAGCCACGGCCTTGGCGTGGAAGAAGACCGGCCCGTCGGGATGGATCCCGACGCGGGTGACGACGACATCGTCGAGGGTGCCGACGGGGCCCCTGATCGTCCGTCGGATTCCCCTCTGCCAGCGCCGCAAGACAACTCGGGGGCCATTTTGTTGGCTATACAGTCCTTATGCTCAGAGATAAGGACGAGACTACCGTTGCCGACGGAGGAACCTCTCCCGTCGGGGGATCCTGAACCGGGACCTTCTGGTGTTCCCCCGCCCAAGAAAAGAAGGATTCACCCTCCACCTCCTTTTCAGCCGTCGCGCCCCGTCCAGCCCTCCTCCCCGTCCACCCGAGGGGATGATACGGGGACTGACACGGCAGCGACGGGCACGGACGACTAGGTATACGACGAGGATCTACCCTCGTCACCTCCCACCAGGGCTTCTCCGCCCGACGAGATTGGATCGTTCCACTCCATGATCGCCAGGGCATCCGAGCTTTTCCAACTCTGCCCTGAGGAGAAGAAAAAGGAAGGATTCCTTTATCAACGGCGCGAGGCCAAGAGGAAGACGGTCCTCGCGGTGCCTCTACTGGACGACATTTGGGATGAGGGCCTCGCCCTCCTCAAGAACCCTTCCACGACGCCAGCTAGAAGAGACCGGTACGAGAAGAAGTACCGGGACCCGGACGCGGCCCCCCTGTGCCTCCGGACGCAGCCTACCCCGGACTCCGTCGTCTCCGCGGCGGCCAGGAAGAAAGCGGGGGGGTGCGGCCTCCACATCGACTTCCCCACCGGACGGCGAGGGAAAGAAATTGGACGCTATGGGACGCAGGATCATCTCGTCTGCAGCGACGACGATTAAAGCGGCCAACGCCTTGGCTATCGTGGCCCGCTACGACAGGGAGCTATGGTACAAACTGGCTCCCCTGCTGGACTTCCTACCGGACGACAAGAGGGCGGATGCCCTGGAGATCCTACAGGAAGTTGAGGTGGCGTCGGACCACGCCATCACTATTGCGACGGACATCGCCGACACTGGGTTTCGCCAGTTGGGCAACGGCGTGTGCCTTAGGCGGCGTGGATGGCTCAAGGCTACGGACTTCCGTCAAGACGTACAGACCAGAGTCCTGGACATGCCGTTCGATGGGAACAACCTGTTTGGGAAAACAGTGGACGACTCCCTTCAGGCCATTAAAGCGGACACTGAAACGGCCCGGGCCCTTGGGGTTCTGCAGCAACGACGGACGCCCTTTCGGAGCAGCGGAGGCAAGGGCGCCTCCAAAGGTTCCGGCGGCGGTTTCTCCACCTACCGTCAAGCGGCCCGCTCGTCGTCTCAGGAGGCCTACAGAGGACGAGGCAAGTCTGGCGGACCCCGCCGTCGTCGCCAAGGAGGTCAAGGCGGCAAACCTTGTCGAAACAGGATTGAACCGGCCGTGGGGTCGGGCCCCCACCGAAGCACCCCGGTGGGAGGCCGGCTGGCGAGCTTCGTCAGCGTGTGGGTGTCCATCTCCACCTGGACGCCTTAGCCCGGGGCCACGCGCTCGAGTTTCAAAGAAGGTGCCCGCGCGTCCCCCCCGTGGCCAGGAAAGAGCTTCACGTCCCTCAGCTTCTCCTGGAGGTAAGGGCGATGCTCAGGAAGGGCGCCATCGAACTCGTCCCAAAGAGGCTTCGGGGCTCCGGAGTTTACTCGAGATACTTCCTCGTGAAGAAGAAGACGGGAGGATGGCGCCCCATCCTAGACCTGCGACGTCTGAACAAGTTCATCAAGGCGCAGAAGTTCCGGATGGTCACCCTCCAGCACGTCCTGGGTCAGCTGGAGGAAGGAGACTTCCTGTCGTCGTTGGATTTGGAGGATGCCTACTTCCATATTCCCATCCTAAAGGGGCACCGAAAATTCCTCAGGTTTGTGGTCCAAGGGCGTCACTACAAGTTCAAAGCCCTCCCCTTCAGACTACGGTCGGCACCCAGGGTATTCACCAAGTGCCTTGCACCGGTGGCAGCGCAGCTGCGCCGCGAGGGGATCCACGTCTACCCCTACCTGGACGACTGGCTCATCCGAGCCAAGACGAGGGAGCTCGCCGTGGAGCACACGGCAAGGACCGTCCAACTTCTCACAGACCTGGGATTCTCCGTGAACTACGCCAAGTCCCACCTGGTACCCGCGCAAAACGCACTGTTTCTGGGAGCGAAGCTCGACAGTGTCCCTTCTGGCCTCCCCGTCGGAGGAAAGGACCAGGTCCATCCTGGGCAAGGTACAGCGGATGTTGGCTTCCGACGCGGCCAAGGTGAGGTCCATCAAGTCCCTCCTCGGAATGATGTCTTCTTGCATCTACCTCATTCCCATGTGCAGGCTCCGGATGCGCCCGTTGCAGGAGTTCCTGGACGCGCGCTGGATCCAAACGACGGGCGGCTTCGAGGAGAGGATCACACTCGACGAGAGTTTCCGCCGAGCGGTCCGGTGGTGGGGCACCCGCGCGCATCTGACGGCGGGCATGGACTTCCGGACCCCAGACCACCAGGAGACAGTGACCACGGATGCCTCCCTGGAAGGGTGGGGAGCGCACACCGAAAATCTGCACGCGAGAGGCCTTTGGCTCCCGACGGAGAAGTCCCTCCATATCAACGTCCTGGAGCTCCGTGCAGTGTTCTGGGCCCTCAGGTCCTTCCTTCCGTCCCTCAAGGGCAAGGTGGTGAGGATCTTCACCGACAACACCACCACCATGTTTTACATCAGGAAACAGGGCGGAACCAGGTCCCCAGCACTGTCCAAGGAGGCGCAGGACCTGTGGCATTGGGCCGTCGCCCAAAGGATGTTTCTGGTGCCGTTTCATCTGGCAGGGATAAACACCATCGCCGACTCACTCAGCAGGGAGCTGCGCTCGTGCCACGAGTGGGAACTACGGCAGGATCTAGTGGATCGCCTCTTCCGACGGTGGGGCACACCCCAGATCAACCTGTTCGCGACGGCGACGAACTCCAAGTGCCGGAGGTTCGCCAGCAGGTTTCCCCAGGCGAGGAGCATGGGCGATGCTTTCTCGTTCCCCTGGGAGGGCCTGTTCCTCTACGCGTTCCCTCCTTTGCCACTGCTAATCCGGCTCGTCAACCAGCTCAAGAGGTCACGGTGCAGGATGATCCTCGTCGCACCTGCGTGGCCGAGGCAGATATGGTTCCTGGACCTTCTGGACTTGTCAACGTCCCCGCCAATCAAGCTGCCGGTGGACGCGGATCTACTCTCCAGGGAAGGAGGCGCCATCCTCCACCAGAATCCGAAATCGCTGAACTTGCAGGCCTGGCTCCTGCAGCGCTAGAGTTTGGAGGATACGACATACCGGCCGACCGCAGAGAGGTTCTTGCAAAGGCCAGGGCGTCCTCGACTCTTAAATGCTACGGACACAAATGGAAGAGGTTCTCTGTCTGGTGCCACGCACAGAAGATTAACCCTCTACGGATTACGGCCCCCCAGGTACTGCTGTACCTGCTGACACTGGCCAAAGCTGGACTGGAACACGCGTCCATCAAGATTCATCTTGCTGCGATCTCCCGATACACCAGAACCACGGGGCGGACGTCCTTGTGGTCTCATCGTCTGGTGAAAGAGTTTATGAAGGGACTGTTCAGATCGTTCCCGCCGGTGAAGGCTCCGGCCCCGGCGTGGGAGCTCAACGTGGTGCTGACCAAGCTCATGGGACCTCCGTTCGAGCCTCTGCACTCGGCCCCGTTGAAGTTTCTGTCGTGGAAAACAGCGTTTCTTGTGGCCATCACCTCCGCACGACGGGTGGGAGAGATCCAGGCCCTTTCCTGCAAGGCCCCGTACTTGACTTTTCACGACACGAGGGTAGTGCTCAGGACGCACCCCTCCTTCATGCCCAAGGTACCGTCGGACTTCCATCTCAACGAACCCTTGGTGTTGCCTGTGTTCTTCCCGTCGCCTTTGTCGCCGGCTGAGAGGACTTTGCACTCGCTGGATGTGGCTAGAGCGCTGAAGTTCTACGTGGACCGCACAAAGTGTTTTCGGAAGACGTCACAACTCTTTGTGAACTTTGGACCTGTCAATCAGGGGAAGGCTCTCTCGAAGGCTTCCATTTCCAGATGGCTCTCCGGCTGTATCATGTACTGTCATCGGTTGGCAAACCGACCGCTGCCTGGCCGTCCGAGAGCTCATTCCACCAGAGCGATCGCAGCTACCACGGCGTTCCTTTCTGGTCTGCCCCTGCTGGACATATGCAGGGCTGCTACGTGGAGGTCGACGCACACCTTCACGAAATTCTACTGCGTCGATCGGGATTCCAGGGAGGATTCCAGGGTCGGCCAAGCAGTGCTGCGCAACCTGTTCGCCTGAGGTGAGCCTGGTGAGGAGGTAAGATGCTTAATGTTGAGTTTGATGTAATGCTTAATGTTGAGCCTTTGCCACATCCCGTGGTTGTGCATGTGTGTACTGCTATGTATTCTTTATTCATGAGCATGTGAATCCATGCCAGACCCCATGCTGGAGAAGGAACAAGTTACTTACCTGTAACTGTTGTTCTCCAGCATGGGTCTGGCATGGATTCACATGCGAACCCTCCCGCCTACCCCTCTGCGGCTCTTCACTTGGTCATACTGCCACTTCATGTGCTTCCAAATCTGAAGATGGCTGCCAGAGGCGGTGCTTAGGTAGAGGGCAGTCATTGGCTGTGGTCAGTATGACGCAGAGACCAGTGATTGGTTACTACTACGAAAGACAGATCAGAAACGAAACTGATACTGGTTTTTTTTCTTTACCGAGGATTCCCAGCCTGACGACGGGGAATATTCATGAGCATGTGAATCCATGCCAGACCCATGCTGGAGAACAACAGTTACAGGTAAGTAACTTGTTCCTTAGCATGCATGAGCAGATGTCACTAAAAAAAAAATCATATATGCCGTTACACAACAGTTCAATAATAATAATTAAATATGTCTGAATAATGCATTACAATTCACATTTCCTTGCACACTGCTTATCGGCAAGTATCTCTCTCTCATGTGAATCTAAGTAGATAGAAGCATCAGAAATACGATTATGGTGAGTAATGTATATATCAGTGAAAAAACTCTGTGAAAGGGACATTATGGTTATAAGTAAAACAACCCCAGAAATGTGCCAGTTATGGTAAACTAAGCAACATTACTGGCGCCAACACTGTGCACTGCTAACACTAACACCCATGACATCAAAGATGACACCAAAAATGACTTATGCCTCCCCCTGCACCCTCTTGTTTTGGGAGTATCTAATATATGGTCTCATCACTTAAATACAATATTGCTAACATTTTATTGTACAATGGAAGTGCATCTTTTCAATGGAAAGGGAAATGCTAAACTCCCTCATCACAATCTGTCTTTTTAGATATCCATGGCTTTCATAGGTGTTGATGTATACATTCTCTGTCTGGCTATGAAATATGTGTATCGGTTCGTAGCCTCAGTTGACTATACCTGTGGAAAAGCTATGGATTCAGATTATTTGTTATCATTTACAAAATACTGCAGGGGAATGTTCTCCGTTTTACATAGCATTTTTGCCTTTTTATGTGCTGTGTATGCTATTTGTTCTTATTTAAATCTAACCATCCTCGGTCTTGAATACAGTGAAAGCGGGCTATAATTCACTCTAATATCCTGTTCCCATTTGGTTGGTAACAATTTAGCATTCACTGCAGGCTGTGCACCTTCTGATGTATTCTTTATAAATACCTCACAGAGATGTATTTCCTTTGTACACAACATAAAAGCACATTGCAAGTTATACAGTGCCATTTTATTTCATAAAACCTATGTGAGCTTCTACAATTTCAAGAGGGTTTGCTTTCCAAGCCAAATTTGCAGTCTCCGATTAATGCAAATTAAGTTTTCTTCTGTGTTTGTTACATTCACCTGGTCTCTGCGGGAGCGTTAGGGCACGGTTGCAGCCCTCCCTGGACTTGACTCCCCTGGATCAGACTTCTTCCCCAGCTCCTATAGTGTGGACTTTGCTGGTTGCTGACACTGCCCCTGAGAGAATTTGAGAGGCAGTGAGAATGCTGTGGTTGGACTGTGGTTTCCCTCAAACCCTTCTTCCCAGAATGAGGTGAGCATGCATCTACTCATATAGTCTCACCTGTTTATTTATGAGGATGAGCTCTCCGTCCTGCTTATCAACGGCAGGGGCGCCTTTAATGGACCTAGTTTCTTCACTGGTCCGTGTGCGTGGCAGCCCAGAGCAGCAGTGGCTGATCCACAGCAATGATTATTGGCGTATCCTTTTGCAATGTGTTTTTTCCGTGATTATTGTACGTAACCCTTGTAATGTCTTTCCTTCTCCCCAGTAGGTGATGAAAGGCCCAGCGGAGTCGCAGTGTTGGGAGCGAGTCCAAATGGAGAAGGTAAGTTGGGTTCTAAGGTCAAGCACTAGGGATAAGTTGCGCACAACCTTAGCGTAAAGTCTTTGTTGTTTCTAACCTTGTTTGTCCTTTTCTCCTGAAGGGATGGCCTGGTGACATCTGACGAGAGGCAGCTGGCGGTTGTTGGATGGATTCGCGAGGCTGCTGGGCGAGATGAGCTCCCGTGTAGCTTAGACGCCCAGAACAGGTGAGGATGCACCTCGACTGCCGTGACTGCTGGAATCAGGGTTGCGGGAGTCAGGTAAGATGCGCGCTGGAGATTATGTTGCAGGAGTCAGGTAAGCTCTGCTCTAAGCGATGGTATTGCTGGAATCGGGTAAGAGCGCTTCAGGCGGCGGTGAGAGTTACGCTGCTATAAGCAGACTAAAGCGAAGCGCCTGCATGCGGGCGGGGTAGGCTTAAATAGCCTGGTCCCAGCCACGCCCCCTTGTCTCTGCCTTGTGGCCCCACCTTGCCACTCCCAGAGGATGCTGCACGTGCAGCCCAATGTTTCTCTGTGGCCACGCCCGACCTGGATGCACATGGGGAACCTGCAGGGGAGGAAATAACATGTGCACCAGAAAAAAGTGTGCACAGCACACTTTCACATGAGCCTGGGTGCCAACGGCACCAGGACAGGGTCCACCTGGACCCCTCAGATGATGGAACTAATGGTCCTTGCCCAGTGACCATAACTGTGTTAACAACATTTCTCACATGTTTACACAAAGAGTGTTAAGGTTCTAATACGCACATCCTTTGCTTCATGCATAGCATGAAGTAGAATATATATATATATTTTTTTAATAAGAGTTTTTGCCTTACAATTCGGTAATTGTTCTAGTGTGTGGCAAAATCCTGGTAATGTCGGGTGCTGGCCCTCAGGTGAGTGAGCAGGTAACTACATGTATTCCCACAGATGTACCATATGGAAGAAACTCTTATGAAGTAGCAAGGCACCAATCCGAGACACCTTGTGCTTCCATTCACTCTAAGTTAGATTCACTCAATAAGTTAGAAGAGGTTGAAATAAAGGAAGTTGTTTCACTTTAAGACTTGAATCTCCAAGGGGAAACAATGTTTAGAACCTACACACTTAACTCTGGAGTTGTTTTAAAAAAAGCTTGTAATGTGTAATATCGTGAGCAGGCATAAGCACACAAATAGGCAGAACACTCGTAATGTGGAACATTACGAACACATGAGCATATGAATAAACAGAACACTCTCAATTAAGCTTTATAGGTCCAGTCCGAAAGGCTGTGCCAGGTGTTATGGACCCTTAAGACCTAGTTAAAGGCCTGAGCACAGCACGGTCGTTTTACAAGATTAGCAGGCCAATGACTCGTGGTAAAACCCAAGGGCGAGGTTTATATAGCTATTCTGAGCCTAATCACTCTTGAAAGTACAAAGTGTATATATTTTATTTGTCCTGCAGCTAATTCCCTACTACCGCCCGGCGAGGCCACCAATATTGGCAAAAGGACGCTGTACAAGACCTACGTTACATAATAGTATGAGCATACCTGCACATGTAAGTGCGGCATAGGTGCATTGTGGTAAATCATTATATGCTGTTGTGGAAATGGGTGCATTGTGAGTTCTGAGGGTACCTCCTTATGGGTTTACTGTCGTAAGCTGCAAGTGTGAATCTAGGTGCATTGTGAGAGGTGCAGGTGTCTGCGGTATGTGTACACATGCATATTTTAAGTGTGGCTAAAGCTGCAATGGGAAAACTCCTAGGGTGTTTTACATAATTGAGACGTGCATTGTGAAAGCTCTGAGGGTGTCTAGGTACTGTATGTGTATGCAAATATATGTTGCAAGTGTGATCAAGCTGTATTATGATAGCACGCAGGGTGTCTTAATACTGTATGGGCACACCAGTACATGTTATGGTAGAAGTGCATCGTGAAAGCTGCGAGGGTGTCATTATGTGTACACTATTACATGCTGTAAGTGTGTATGGTGATGAACTGTTTATTATGTTTTAAATGTATTTATATTTTTTAAATGCATATGTATTTAATGTACATTAGATTATTTATTGTATGTGTATTATTTAAAATGTATTCTTAAGTGCATTTTGTTTTTTGAAATAGTTATTTTTTTATTTTGTAATACATTTGTTGCAGGTGGATTATAGGTAGAGATATAATGTGTTTTTAATTATATTGATATGAACACCTCAACCTCCAAAGCTACTAAAAGGATTGAGTACACTATTTCGAGCAATATGCAAGCCTTTTCCGAGCATTACCCATGATATCCAGAGACAGTTTAAAGACCTGTGTCGGAACACGTGCTGAATTTTCCTGTAAAGTGTATTATAATAAAGCAAGATCCATGTTGAAAGACAATACGATTAACATACTTGCAATCATTTTCTGAATGATCAGCAAAATCGCCTATTTTAAAAGTATATCATTGTGTAAAGGCTTGATTATTCAAGCATGTGAAAGGATTTGCTACTGTTAGAAATACACATATAAAATGTTTAATTCTATATGTTTAAAGTTAAGATTTAAAAGTATACATCAAAGCAAAAACTCAGGCTGAATGGCAAACTGTCAAAGAAAAAAAAACAAAGTGCTATCCCAGAGTGCCAGCCCTGAGAAAGGGTGACACCTCATAAACCTCTGGAGCAGGAAATGCTAATTGCGAGCATGGGGGCTTTGAATCCCAGGTCAATGGGGGGGTTCCCCAGTGTATCAGACATTCGTCTTTGAATAAGGCTGAGACAATAGCAAGCTAAGACTCTCACCTGTCAAGTGTGAAAGGCAGGAAACTTCAGTCAAAGAAAGAGGCCCCTCACCCTGTTGTTCAAAGGAATTTGACAGCTGCTGCCAGTTGAAAGAAAAAAAAGTGCAAAGGACATTTGGTGTTTAAATGCCTATTTGTAACTGAACTTTAAAGACATTTAACTTTGCCATAAGAATGAGGAAAAATCTGAAAGTTGGTAGTTTTAAATCTAATTTTATGCTCTTTCTTTGAAAACGTGATTGAACCCAGTACTGCATAAGGAACATAAGTTGTGAAGAATAACAGTTTGTGGGGAAAGTATGGAAATTGTACACATGACATTTTGTACACATATCCCAAGGGTAAACGCGCATCTATGTACAAAATTGGGAAATTTTAGACCAAATCTTTCATGATTAAAATTGCCAAAATGTCACAGAAAGCCTTAACCAGGTCCCACAGACTGGGGATTTGGATTGAAATGTGACCCACAAAAAATGTAACCTGTGCATCTGATTTTCTCAGAGGTCATCACTGTACAAATATGTATTTGTGGGGAAATTAGATTTTGGTTCTAGGAGCTGGGGGAGGTTCTTAGACAGTGTAAAAGTAACACCATAAAACATGAAACCCTTTTCTGTTATCCAACCAGCAAAGAGCAAAGTGGAAATTATGCTCTTGCCCAATCATAGCATCATGGGTGTGGGTTGTAGGACTGCCCCTGCCATATAATTTAGTGATATCATTTGGCATGATAAATAAGGGAACCTCACAGCACACAAAAGACACACTGATTCCTGACTTCATCCTGATTTTCTGCGTGACGCCCTGATATGATATGGCATTTGTAACGCGCCTATACACAAGTGTTTCAAGGCGCGACGAGGCAGGGAGGGGAGGAACAAGGGGAGACGGACAACGATCCTACTAGGCCAGGTGTCATTCAGATCGCGCAAGTGCAGGGGTGGGGGAGGGGGGAAAAGTGCAAGGGGAAGGGGAGGGGGGGGAAGTGCAGTACAAGGTAAGTGGCGTAAAGTAATAAATAAATAGGGCCAGCTGGTGGCAAGTGCAAGGTAAGTGCAGAACAAGTGCTGGGAAAGGGGGGGAGGCTGTAGGGATACAGAGACAGTCCCGCAGTGCAGAGGGGTTCCAGTGCATCAGTGCAAGTGGAGAGCGGCTGGGCCCAGGACCGAGGCCGTTAAGAGTGGTCCATTTGCAGAATCAGTGCAGTTTCAGTGAAGGATATTAGCTGTTCAGCAGGGGAGAGGGAGAGAGAAAGCAGAAGCAAAGAGGAAGGTTTTGAGGTGCTTCCGGAACCGGAGATGGTTCTCCTCAAGTTTCAGGGAGGCAGGAAGGCTGTTCCAGAGGGAGGCCCCTGCAGCGGAGAGAGATCTACCCCCAGCTCGTTGCTTGGAGAAGCGGCTGACCCTGAGGGAGTTGGAGGCGGATGAGCGAAGGGCTCGGGAAGGAAGATATTTGGGAAGAGAGAGTTGAAGGTATTTAGGACCCAGGCCCCAGAAGGCCTTGTGGACAATGCAGAGGGTTTTGAACTTTATCCTCGCAGCCACTGGGAGCCAGTGTAGAGATTTCAGTCCTGGAGAGATACGGTCCCTGGGCTTGAGGCCAAGGACAAGTCTCGCAGTTCTGTTCTGGATGAGTTGCAGAGGGCGGAGAGTGGAGGCAGGCAGATTAAGATGGAGGCTGTTACAGTAATCCAGCTTCGAGAGAACCAGGGCTCGGGAGACAGTGTGCTTCTGGGGGAAGGAGAGGAAGGGAAGAATACCTCTGAGGAGGTGCAGCTGGTAGTGTGACTTCTTAGCGACGTCAGAAATATGAGGAGAGAAGGAGAGTGTGGAGTCGAAGATGACCCCAAGGTTTTTTGCCTTGCAGGTAGGAGCAGGGAGGGGGCCAAGGGAGGCAGGCCAGAGAGCTGCAGGGAAGGAGGGAGTGGGTGTACCGATGAGTAGAATCTCAGTCTTACTGGCATTAAGGCAGAGGTCATTGGCGGCACACCATTCCTGGATAGCAGACAGACAGTCAGAGATGAGGGAAGGAGAGGGGGAGGCTGAGGGTAGCCTGAAAATGAGCTGGGTATCGTCCGCATAGCACTGGAAATTAGGGCAGAGAGCGGCGATGCGGTGGGCAAGGAGTGCCAGATACTGGTTGAACAGCCAGGGAGAGAGATTAGATCCCTGGGGGACACCACAGGTGGAGAAAAAGATGTCGGAGAGGAAGGACCCCAGTTGGACCTGGGAGGGTCGATTTGAAAGGAAAGGGGCCAGCCACGCCAGTTCCTGAATTCTCCATCCTTGTTCCTGATTCCTGAGTTTACTTACCAAGCTAAGGCCTCAGCATTGCTAAACTCCATTTTTAGCTAGGCCCAAATTCTGAAACCATCCCATAAATCCAAGGGAAGCATTTTGAGCCAGTCTGGCGTGCTACTACTAAAGGCTTGCCTGCTACAAACTCCCCATACCACTGATCTCCAGTAACCAGTGCAGTCCAGTGCAGTAACCCGAGGTGCCAGTCCAGGTGACCAGAACCGCCCAGCTGACCCTATCCCACCAGATGTGCCCTGCAGTCCTTGGTTAGACCGATCTGTGTGATGACCAGAACCCTTGACGGTCCAAAATCTTAAATTAAAGTGGACTGTGTATTAATAGGAAGCATAGAAAAATCATGGCATACCTTGCCTTGTTTTGTTTCATCCCAATCTTTAAACCCTCTTATCCTTACCTTAATAACTTGTAAGCTTGTCAGAATCTTTATTGCAATCCTGTCTTTGATCTATCTTGCTAAGCGCCATTTCTTTAGTCATTTTCATCTTGTGTAAATCTTAACCCATCCATCCTATTTCGAGTGATCTGACTGGTTCCGCCAGGAAAGGACACTGGGGATTTGGTGTTGAAGTCATGAATCAGCTCCAGAGCTTACTTTGTCCCTCCTTGGTATTCTAGCCGGAATGCTCTAGTCATAGAGTAAACTAAAGTAAATATTTTCTTGTCCAAACTGAGTTCTTTTCTGTTTTCACTGCCCAATTTTTCTAATAATATCTTCCTCAGTTCAAAAGCTATAGACTTCATTTCAACTCTGACTTATACATAAGACCTGTAGCTACATCCCAACACAACTGCACTAAAAATCAGTGTATTTCACCCATTTTTCTTATAAAACGTTTGGGGAATTTTAGGCAGGAATCCGCGTTTTTTCAAAGTTTTATATGTGTGATTTTTGTTAATTATGTTCAACCTTTCATTCCGATTCAAAGTGTTAACTCTTGCTTAAACTATAGCTCATGATTGTTGGTATCTGTTCAATGTTGCTCCCATAGAGATTTGTATTGATTTAGGATTTTTGCACACTTTTCATTGTTTTTGCTAAGCCATTTTCAAATGTCATTTTAAAAAGTGTAAGATTTCAAACCCGTTTTCGCTTGTTTGGGGAGGGAAGGTGGTATTTAAATTTTGTTCACTGTTCTTTATTCCTGAATACCTACTGCTTCCTTATATCTGTTTAGAATTGCTAATTTGTGGGTTAAGGAATTTTGCAGGGGGAAATCTTAACTCAAGTGCTATCTTTCAAAACTGTTCTTTTCTCTGTTTTTATATTCTGTGTTGCTAAAAGTGAATTTAGCTGCCTTGCATACCTTTCTATCTGTTATTGTCACCACATTGGTGATTGCTGCTCCCTATTCAAAGTATATGTTTAATTTGAATTTTAAATAAATAAATATTACCTTTACCAACCAGCCTGATTCCTGGTCCATTGTGACCTGGGGATATTTTGAGAAGGGGTGTGATATGAGTGGTATATCACTCAGAATATTGAACCTATAGACGTAATAAAATAAGTGTTTAATGTGTGCGCTGCATACTAGGCTGAGACCAGGGTGTATTGCCTGATTGAAATCCTTAGCATTCATACTCATCAGTTTCTTATTAGAAAAAGATGTTGCACTTTAAAATAGTATACATTCTATTTACTTATGTTTGATATACTTTAAAAATCAAACTCATAGAAAACTGTTATTATTTTGGGTGAGTTAAGGTTACCATGATATTTGATTTAAATATAACTATTTGTTGTAAATCTATAGATATTTAAATTGTTACCTTATGTGTAATGTTTGTACACTGTAGTGTTTTTGTTGGTTTAACCGTGACTCTTTTGTAAACATTTTATTTTCAAATTTTCATGTGTTTTTTAACGTTTAGTTATTGTTGGTGAAATATGTGTAAGCACTGTTCATATTATATATTTAATAAAAAATATACCTGTGCGTTTTTCGTAATTTTGATGTACTTTTTTAAAAATGGAAATTATTTGTTTCAAAATAGAAATATCATTTTTGTGACAGCCTCCACATCACCCCTTAAAGCCTTCCCTTACCTCAAATTTAATAAGAACCTTTGACTAAGAGTCCAATTGAAAATATCACTTTTAAAAATTACAATTAGTGTATTTATGTATAATAGCTTTTAGAAAAATACCAATTAAATATGATTTTACTTATAACAAGAATACTTTTATGTACTTTAAATATTTTCTGGGTACCATTGCACACATTGCCAGAATTTGAGGAAATATAGTAGGGTTATGTTATTAATATTAAATAGTATATTTGTTTGACTTTTATGTTGGTACTTTTAAATCTTTTTAAATTGTAAACTATTGTTTTATACAGAATAAAGCACAAAACAAAACTTGTGTTGTGTGCTTTTTAATGTTAATGGTGTAATAGTTTACATGGGTTTCATATGTATACTATTTTGTTTAAAATATTTGGTTTTACTTATTATTTTGTAAAAGCATGTCTTAATTGATCATATCTAAATGTTTGCAGACAAGTATCTGCATTAGTTTCTCTGACTTCGATTATTCCACATTTTAAGGAGCCTAAAAAAGAATAAGCATACCCTGGGCCAATAGTTTGTAAATTTGGAAGTGACACAATTTCACCAACTTATGTTTTAGAAACTTTGATGGTCGAGGTAGTTTTTCTTTTTGTACAGTTTAAATGTGTACATTTTTTTTCGTCTTTTAGTATTTGATTTTTGTGTTAGAACTACATTGGAACGGTTTTATTTTTTTGTTGAAGTTTGTTCGGTACTTTGAATTTTATAAACATTTCTCAAATAGATTTTCTCATGTTTATTTTGCATATGCGCAAACATTGCAGAATTTCATAAATTATATTTTCGTGTTACCCTTTGTTAATTCTGATTAGCAGATGGTGCAAATTACTTCACTTACATGTTGCCTATCATCTGGGGCAGGGTTTTCAAAATAGTCCTAAATGCAAGATCTTAATTTCCCAAATATAATTGTTCCAAAGGTATTTATATTTTTGGATTGTTACTTTTTGATTTTACAAGTACTAGCACAGGAAATGCTTTGACTAGTGTCAGTACTAAAAATATTTACTTGTGATATTTATTCAGTTGTTGAAGTTTGTGATGTAGAAGTTAAAGGAGTACTAGTGATAGGTAAATATCTTTTGTGTGTGCTACGCTTGTTTTACTTTTTAAAACACTACTACTTAAAAGTGATAAAACTTTGTTATTTTTCTGATGTTATAGGATTTGTTATTGGGACATTAGTTGTTGTCGTTTTAGTTATATCAGAAGTTTTATTTTTAGAAATGGAAGTAGAAGTGGAAGATTTTGTTTGGGGGGTGAGCTAAAACATGGTTGTAGACTCACCTGAGTGGCAGACATTCCATAGAACAGGGTATTTGACCCATGTTTGTTCTCAGTGGAGAGGCTCCCACACTCCTTTTGAATTTTGTGAAACTTTAGTTTCACCCTAAGTAACCAAGGTTATTCCAGACATGGACTCCTTGCTCTGTAGAAATATAAATGCAACTATGCCGTCTGATTATAGATTGGCCTAGGCCACTCATAGCACTTTCGCATCATGAAACAATGTAGCAACATGTGAACCTGAAATCATTGCTTGAGAAGCCATTTTATGAAAGGAGGCCATTTTATATATATTCTGGTTTTCAGCTTGAGCACAGTAACCGACCGCTGCGTGAACTTTGAGTTGCTTACATGGTTAAGAATGCCAGGCTGCCACATGATTTGTTTTGTCTTATGAGAGAAGCTTGAAGCACAAGTAATCTGCAAACCCAAGTGCCTTTCTCTCTAGTTAGGCCATTATAGCAGGCAGCTAGAAAGAATTATACATGGCTGTATGTGCTCCCCCGCGGGAGTTGTTATTCATTTCTGCTTCAGAACTGTCTGACCTTAGCACAGAGAGATAACATTGGCTGGCAAGGAATGTTTTCCTCCATCCAGATGCACCCGGTTCTCAGATAGTAAATTGTCTTGGCACTGGCAACAAGAGTGTAGAATGTTTTAGTACAATGAATTACGCAGTAACCCCTTGAACCCTAGCCTGATGTCTGGACAAAGGGGGCTGGGACAATGCCTTCTAATGCTGTGAAGTTTGCTGTATATGTGCCTGTTATACTTGTACTCTCTCTCTCCCCTCACGGTGTCCTTCTTGCACATCGTGGGGCGCTGAGATCCATTTGATCAAATGCTAATATTGAATAAATATATGACTTTGGATCCTCGTGACTGGCGTGTCATTAGTATATGGTTGGATACCTTAATTCCGGTCTTTGATCCGTCAGCTCAGTGTGCTTAGAGAGGCTCAGCTTCATCTCACTGAGGAGGCCTAACAAGGCCGAAACACATGTCAGGGGCTGCTAATGGTACTCTTATCCAGAGGAGAATTGACAAGCATTTTGGTGCTGTACTGCCCTTGTGGATGGAACAAAGACTGATGTGTGAAGGGCGCAGGTAGCTAAAATGTGGTTGTAGACCTGCATGAGTGGAACAAATTCCGTAGAACAGGGTATTTGACCAATGTTTGTGCTCAGTAGGGGGGCTCCCACACTCCTTTTGGATTTAATAAAAGTAGTTTGCACCGTTGAAATAGTAATAGTAAATCGCAATGTATTTGTATTCTTTTTTTTTGGATTTGTGCACTTTGAACAATTAGAATAGTAGTATGTTTATCATTAGGTGAAGTATGTTTAATTTCTGCTGTAATAGTACTTTTAATTATTAAAGCAGTGCTAGAACTATTAATAGGCAGTGAAGGTTGTATTTTGATAGGCAAAGATTGTACTGTAGAAATACATTTTGATTAGTGTTTTTACTCATTTTAAATAGTTAACTTTAGGTGTTAGGCATGGTGAAATCAATTAGTGAGATGTGATGCAGGTAGCCTCCGTGGTAACATTGGGAGTACTTTAAAGTGTATTAGTTATTTTGTTTGCTTTTTTTGTACATCTTCTTTTTAAAAAATGGTGGATACAGTTGGTGTGATTTGAACCCGTTCAATAAATGTGTGTTGCAAGTCGTTCTTTTCAAAATACATTGTTTATTCGAACTTCCTTTTGTCTAAATATGTGTGCTTTTATGGGGTTTATTTTTAGGTATGTTTGCTGTGTTTTTTTCTTCCTTTTTCTTTTCTGGCTTTCTGTTCATGCTTGTTTTTGTTGCTGAAATAAAATAATGGATACAATGATTTATACAAGTGTTGTTTAATGTATTTTAACATTGTTAGGTATAAACTGACATTTTGTATATTGTACTATTAATATTACCCTAGTTGCTTTATACATATTAACATTTATTTAGACATTTGTATCAACATTTCTATAAAATGTGCTGTTTACTAGGTTTTAATTTTGAGGACATTTGATGCTACTGCTTACTTTCATATCAATATTTTGGTATGTATAGTACGCGAGTACCTAGTTTTATTTACATTTTAGGTATAGAGCTATTACTAATAAGTTGGTAGCTACCTGCATCTTTTCTTTTATAAATTTCTTTTGTAGCATTAAAAACATTATACCTTTTTCATCTTCTTTTAATGTTGATGTTTTTCCTCTATAAAAGGAACTGTTGCAATATAATCCTACCTGAGGATAGGAACACTTGGTTAGAGGTATTGGAGGGTAAAATGATACATTTTGGGAGTCCCACAGTCTATACCATTAGAGCCTCTTAGGTTGGAATTGGGAGTTCACTCTCTTTATTCACTATGTCTGATCTCCGGTGCAAACTTTGGAGTACCATATTGTCTGCTGGAGCGGGCTCCCTTTCATCATTGGTGGCCAAACCATCCCTGACTGCGAAAAACGCCTTTATGACAGGTCTTCAGGGCACCACTTATTGTCATCTGGCTGCGATTGGCATGACCATTAATGAATTGCTGGACAGCCCCACACCTTGCAGTCCTTAAATAGTAAAACTGCAGTATGGGATGCGGATTAGAGTCTGCTACGGTTAAAAAAAAATAATTGTATATATGCAGGTCAGAGTTCTACTCCTAATTTGCCTTGCTCGTACTTGACGAAACACGTTAATTCACAACTAAGGCGTTTCATCACCTCTTTAAGATTTGATATTCTTCCTACTAATGAACATTTGGGTAGATGGAGGTGGATTCCCATGAAAAAGGATATGTAGGCTATATATAAGAGCTTACTTGTTCAAATTAATTTGTAGTATAAGGGGTACGCCTTGGACAAATATCATAAGTATTTTATTTCTTCTGACCAATTCTGGAGCAATAGCTATTGTGCTAGTTCAACGGTGGCAACAGCTGGGGCTTTTTATATCTGGAAAGAGATAATGAAGCGGGTGGAGGATATTATACATTGATTGACCTGTGTTGTACGAATTCGATGGCATATTAACTTAAGACATAGCTCTTTTTATGGTGTTAATGCATTTTAAAACGCATTGTTTAGAATGAAATACATTTTTTATGTTTTATTGTCTTCGTTTTTAATTTTATTCATGCATATAATTAACTGAAATTTGTGATACAGAAGACTGATTTGTTAACCATTGCATAAATAAAAAAATATATAATTTACTGCATACACCTGTATGTTTTAAGTACTTTGCATCTGCACAAGTCTTGGTTTTCAATTGAAGTAATTTATATTTTTAATATGCATGGGCAAATACGTTGCATGTATGGCGAAATGGCAAATGCGAACGCAAGTACGATGGGGTGTATCTGTATGTTGTTTGATCTACATTATGTATTTAAGAGACATTTTAATTGATGAATTTCACAGTATATTTTTCTGAAAATGAAACCCCAGGTAAGTTCTATAGGGATTGTCTATTTGGTAATGTTGAGCTGTGAAAGTTTATATGTTAATATTTGCAAACATCCGTGATGTAAGTGTATAAGGCATAACACATGCGTGCGTATTTGCTGTATTGCTGCATTATTAAAGCCACACGTTGGTAAGTATAGGTGTAGAGTTGGTACAGTCTTCATGCACACTATGGGCCTCATTACACGGAAGGCGGTACGGGTTAAAGGTACCGGTGACCGTTAACCCGTTACTGCCTGATTACGAGGTCCCTTTGCGGGTTGGTACTTTAACGCCTGCTTTTTAGCAGGCGTTAAAAACCAACCTGCAAAGGGACCAGGGTGCTAATTACGGTACCGCAATTTGCGGTACCGTAATTAGCACCTTCCCCATTCCCATTATGCCCTATGGGGCAAAAATGGGAATGGGCAATGGGGAAGGGCAAAGGGGGAATTACCGCCCTATTCAAGGTTGGCGGGGCGGTAATTCCCCTTTCCTCCAAGGCGGTGCCGGTATTTTACCGGCATGGACCAAGGTGCTAATAGCCTACCGTGTAATGAGGCCCTATGTTTGGAACTGGAAGTGTGCGTATTGTACGTTAGGCATGCATGAACCTATGTTGCTTTGTATGTAAGGCAAATGATTGTAAGTTTACGTTTAGCATGCCTGTATTCATATATATTTGTATGCACCTCATTGTTGTATTACATATGCCTTCTTATATGTATTTTTATTACAGGGGTGATTAAACTGTTTTTAAATGTAGGTGAAAACACAATTGTAGGAGATTTGTACATCCATTAGCTGAAGCACTATATTCGGCGAGTGCCCACTGGATCACCATTTCGTGATATGAAGGTGGACTGGCTTGCTTTTAGAGGTGGCATATAGCAAGATATGACAAATGAACTTTTTGTTTGTTTATTTTGACAGTATTGTGAAGCCACCTCATTTTTATTTTAATCCACACTTGTGGTGACATTAGCGATTGAAGGGGATCAGAAATGTGCTTTCAATAAAAGTGATCTGCAAACTGTTACAGGATTACTCCCATCAACTAAAATGTATGTTTTTATGTTTGGCAGTACGTAAAGCGTGGATGCTTCACATACACTCTGTACACTAACATTTCTACACACTCACTACAAAAACATGCAAACTCGCACCGCAGTACCCTTACACTGACCAAAACAATGTCTCGCCTTCCTCATGCTGGTCTCTTGGTCTTCCTCCTTTGTCTCCTCTGACCTCACCCTTACAACCCACAATTTCCTGTTTCCTACTTTATACCCTCAATGCCCCCCTTCAGCCATTGGTCAGCTTTCCCTAGCCAATCTGTTTTCCACTTTCCCCCCCGAGGGCATTGTTGTGCAGAAAAAAGCTTTAGAATGGGACTAAGCCCTGCCCATTTTCTCCGTGCTGAGCCATTGTGTGTCAACCACACTGGGTCTGCCAGCTCTGTGTCCCACTCTGTGTCAAGGTTTCCATGGCTGTCTTCCTCCGCGATAAGGATTGAACATGTTTCTGGCAATACGTCCACCTGGGTGCAGAAGCAAGCCGTTAATTTGCATGTGTTCGCAATGGTCCATCAACATCACCCTCTTTCCTAGACTCCTTGCTGCCACCATAGAACACTAGATTCAGAGTCTGAAAGGGGTAGTTCACTGTGTATCTCTGTCCCGAAGATTATGACGCGGACATGGAGCGTTAGTTGAGGTTTGGCCCTTTGCAGCTTGTCTGCTTTACTGGCTCTACAAAGCTAGAAAGACTGGCAATTATCTGGACCAATAGGCATTGCATGAGACAAAGGTAGACTGCTGAATTGTAGGCCTCCACAAAGGGGAAGGGGAAGGGGTAAGGGTTGAATTCCTCTTCTGCCTTCACCTCCAAGGCCAGGACTGGCTCGGAGTTGTACTGTGGAAGCGCAACTATCCCCTGCCCATGACAAGGCATAGTTGCATAGCCTTAACCCTCAAACATTCCTAAGAGGGACAGGGCTCTAAGAGGACTTATCACCCTGCAATTTTCTGACCAGAGGATGCAGCACAAAAGGGCTCCACTGGGTTATCTTTAATTAAATGCTGTCCCAAAGCCACAGGTAAAACAGAGTTAAAATAAGCTCATGCAGTGATGGAAATCCAAAAGTTATCCATCTGCTGTTCTGCCAATTAGCAGATATCCCATCAGTGAGAAATACACATGAGGGAGGGGGGGGTCTCTGGAGTTTGCAAATTCACCTGCCCATAATTTCCTGTGACATTTCTGTTCACAAACTGAGCAGTCAACCACATGCTGATCGTTTTTGCATTGGTGAGGATGCTGTCAATATGCCTAATAATGGCGTAGAGTGGTGACTGCTGTCATTATTTATTATTTAGTTTTGCATGTGTAAAGCGCACTGCAGCCCTCAGGCATTGAGGAGCTATAGGAAGGCTTGATTCAGGGTTACATGAATGTGGCCCCAGCAGAAACTTGGAAACAGAAACTAGTTGCGGTTAACAATGGACATTTTCATGACAGTTTCAAGACAATTAGGCAGAAAAGCAGTACATTGTCAAAATCATGTTACAGTTCACATAACATAAGTTGTTAGACAAAGAGTCTAGTTTTGATGGCCTTCCTGAAGGTTGCATGGGAGTCGATCCCCCTGATGGAAGGGGGAAGGGAGTTCCAAAGCGTGGCCGCCATGTTGGGGAAGCTTGTACCACCCGCTTTCACTCTGCGGGTAGAAGGTACAATGATTCTGTTGGTATAGGCCGCTCTGGTGGGCCAAATGGGAGTGTGCAGGCTGATCCTTGGAGCTAGGTAAGATGGAGCACGACTGTGCAGGCACTTGTGCGCCAGGGCGAGTGTTTTGAAGGTAATTCTCTCCTTGACGGGGAGCCAGTGGACCTTTCTCCTGACCTGGTCACGTCTTTGGATGCCTGGTAAGGCCCTGAAGGCATTATTCTGTGCTAGTTGTAGTTTGGCCAGGTTTTTTGGGAGGTGCCTACCAAGAGGGCAGTGCAGTAGTCAAGCCTTGACCCAATTATTGCCCTAGCTATGGTGAGGCAGTTTGGTTGGGAAAGATAAGGTCTGGCTGCATTGAGGACTTTAGAGTGGTACCCTGCAGAGGAGGCAATTGCATTGACCTGTCTATTCATGGATAGGTCTGGTTCAATGTATACGCCCAGCGTCTTGATGACTTTGGATCAGCGATAGGGATCTACTGTGAAGGATTGGTATTGTTCATCTAGTTTCCCCAGAGTGGAGGGGCCCCAATCAGCAGGAGTTCTGTTTTCTCTCTGTTGAGGGAAAGCCAGTTTTTAGCCATCCAGGATTGGATTGTGGAATTAAGGGTTTTGAGGTCGGATATATGGTCACCAGAGAGGGGGGGGATCAGCACCTGGGTGTCATCAGCATAATTAGTGTATGAGTAAGTCAAATTACCAGCTGGAATAGTTATCTAAAATTGTCATTACAAATTGTGCAATATTTGAACACCGACATTTGGTAAGTAATTCTGTTTGTAACATTGGCATACTTTGTCCCTCCCCCACCCCAAACAAATACAGCAGTTAGGGCTTTGAAGACAAATTGAAATACTGCAAATTGGTTTGGGTTTGGGTTCGGATGGAATGGGTCGGTAGCAAATACCCTGCCTTTACTTTTCCCCCCCTCATTTTCTCTCCCAGCCATCCTCTTGCATTGCCCTATAATTGCTAGAGTACAGGAACACATGGGTTTAAGGAATTGACTTTTGTGTTCAATAATATAAATGCCTGCAGTTAACATTGTATGTGCAGAAACAATTGAGTTCCATTACATATGTTTGATTAGTAACAAATGTAATGAGGTGTGTGCATGTGTTAAGAGAATATATAGAACAGGTCTACTTTCTAAATCTGCTCTTATACAAAACCCAAGCCCAGATTCACAAACCAGTGTTTCCCCATGTGCAGCGTAACAATGGCAAAGGTTTGTTTGGCTCCACTCCCAATATGTATTCTGTACTGCACAGTGCCACCGATTACCAGCTTGTGGTATTGCACTCCCATACATCCAACGTTGCCCCCCCCCCCCCCCCCCCCCCCAAGCACAGTGCTGCCTATTAGATGCCTGCAGGAGTGGACTAACACTGTTGGTTCAAAAGCTTGGGAAATTTAGATAGCTCCGTTTCACCTGGACTAAAGTGGCACACATTTAGCTTGGCTGCAGGTACACATGTGCGATAATGCAGCACCACACCTATTCCCTAAATGTGGTAGTGGACTGCAATAGGCACATGTTTGTGCTGGGGACTGTATTGCCAGCTGTGTAGTTCAATCTCTTAGATCCAATGTTGATGCTCAGCTGTACAATGCTGCATATTAAAGCCTGTGGTCGTGTACTCGTGTAAAAGGGGTGGGCGAAATTACCACCAGTAAAACGAAATTGGTTAAATGTGCCTCCAATTCCCTTTCACTGGTGGTTTTGCACTGGTTTTTTCAATAATTACGTTTGTGGGACCTTAAAAGGAAATTCCATGTAAAAGGTAAAAAGATGCAGGAGAGCAAACGAAATTTCGTTTTTCTCGTGACATTTTGTTTTTGAGAGCCCGAAACATTTCGTGGCATCACAACATTTCAAGCAGGGAAAAAGACTGAAATCGACACTTTCCCTTCACTGGCGAAATGAGTGAAGCAGGCAAACTTTGCCCCGAATTCGCCTATTTTTCTGCAGAGCACAATTCGGCCATACCGACCACCCTCTGCTCCTGTACAAATGCAGGTGCCTGGCTCCACACTACTGCAAAATGCTGTGGTACATTACATACATTTATAATAGTGGCTAAACACGCACACAATGGCCTTCTCACCAATTTATTTTCCGTGTTAAGGCTTGAATCGTGGGGAAATCTGCTCCCTTCACAATATACCAATGCATGTAAATGCGAAAGAATCAATGCAATATGCAGGGTAGAGTAAAGGAACTCTTACGGGCAACATTCTACAACTTTAGCCCTGTCTTCTACAAAATGGCTGATCTATGCTCTCACAAGCCACTTTGTACATTTTCCAGAGTGAGTGTCTGCTTTTCCTATGTGTTGTAGATCTCCCTCTAACTTTATCAGCTCTTCTAGCCCGGGGTGGGTGCACATTAAAGTTGCATCATTTTTGAGGTCCCCAAAACAAAATCTGACATTGTTTAGCCATGCATCATGAAGCAAACTGCTCCCTTCAACAATAAGTAGAATAGATATGAATGCCATACAAGTGGAAAAACAATCGATGCACTGCAAACGACTGGAGAATAAAGCATATATCCATATCCCTATTTTTCACCTGGACAAAATGAAACCATAGGGTAGCTTGGTTGCAATTACTCTACGTGGGCCAGACTGTGCCGTGCCACCACCTATGAACAGTATGTTGTAATGGGCTGCTGTAGGCATATGTTCTTGCTAGATTGCATAGTGTCACCAATTAACAGCCCAAGATACTGTTACTTCACATTCAATGTTTAAAGCATGTGATGGTGCACTCCTGTACACCAAATGCTGGTGGAAGGCTCGACAATGTTGCACAAGCCATGATTCATAGATTACAATGGTGGCAAACCCACACACAACCGAATCAACCCCACGCCCATTAACCATGTCTGGTAGTGGACTGCTGTAGGCACATGTTCGTACCAAATTGCATCGAAAGTAGCAACACCAATTCACAGCCTATGGTACTGCAACCTTCTACATCCAATATTTAAATCCTGTGACAGCGCACTATTGTACACCACGTGCTGATGCTGGGCTCTACAGTAGTACACAGTGCCATGATGCATAGTTTAAAAGTGTTATGCCCACACATCGGATTGGTTCCCTCACCAAACATTTGTCAGTGGTTGGTCATTCATCATGAAGAAGCATGTTCCCTTTACAAAAGCATGTAAATAAATACAGCACATCGGTGGAGAATATCAGTTGTTTACACAGGATAGACCTTGGAATTCTTACAGGCCACATTCTACACCTCTATTTCCAACTTGCATTTAGAAGTAGGTAGCTACAATGGGTAGCCATGGACAACAAGGTTCTTGCCCCTGTCACTGTGGAGGAATGGCTATGGGTCCCAAGAAGAAACATCCCCAGGAGGGTCCTAAACCACCCAATCTTGAAAGTGCTGTGGTCACTATGGAGGAAGGGGGTTTATTATCGCTGGCTTACGACCTGGCCCTCCTCACTGAGCTGTCTCTGGCCCCCCCTTCATAGATAATATAGCGGAGCCAGCTGTATTTCAAATGTGGTTCGAGGCCGGCCTTAGCAGGACTGGCCATCTTTGGGTGGGGGGCTCGTTCCTATCCCTGAAGGATCTAGAGGAGGCTCTGGGCACACTGTCACCGTTCCGCTACCTCCAGCTCAAAGGAGTTCTTACGGAACTCTTGTGGGGGGGGGCCCTTAGAAGAGACCTAACTGAATTTGAGAGGCTCCTCATTTCAGCCGGGGGCTCTAGGGAGATGATATATCGCCTTTACAGACTTCTTTTGTTCTCGGCTTCGAGGGAACCCCCACCACCGCGCACACAATGGGAGAAGGTCCTGGGGGAGGTAATACATGACGAGAGATGGTCTAAAATGTGCAGGAGAGCGAACCGCTCCACGGCCTCTCTCCAGTTTCGGCACCAGGCTCTCAAGGTGCTACACAGATGGCACTATCCCCCGCAAAGGATAGCGAGAATGAGGGAGGGATATGATCCAAACTGCTGGAAATGCAAGAAAGCAAAAGGCGACTACATCCATATGTGGTGGAAATGCCCAGTGGTTCAGATGTACTGGGAGGAGGTACTGTCCTGGATTAAGGGAGTCGATGGGGTGAAGAGACCCCTATGCCCATGGCTCCTCTTTGAAATAGGCGTGGGCGAGGGACACTGGGAACTAAAGACCACATCTTGCAGATTATGCTGGTGACGGCCAGGTGTTGTCTGGCACAGAAGTGGAAACGTCCTTGTATGCCGGGGAGAAAAAGAGTGGTTCACTAAAGTACAAGCCATCTATGATATGGAGTTTTTTACACACTTAATTGATCAATCCAAGACGAACATAGAAGAGCCATGGCTCCCCTTTTTTGAAAAATATGGACGCTTGACCCAGTGAAACAACACCATGACGGGAGGGGGGGGCTCTCCCCCGCAGATATTGAAAACCATTGGTAACGGGACTAAAAAGGAAAGGCCTTCAAAGCGGGACCTGACACATCAGTGTGCAGAAGTAACAACTGAATTGGAGTGGAAATACTATGTATGAACTCGCTAGATAAAATGTACACATGAGCTCGGACTGGGGGTGGGTGGATGGGGGGGGATTCTTTTGTTAATTATGCTGGAATTGTCAAGTTTGCGTATGCCTTTTGATGTTATGACTCAAAATGATGATAAAATATGATTTTCAAACAAAAAAAAGTAGGTAGCTGATTTCTCAGGCAGTTTGCATGTTTTTTGTCTCCTCTCTCTCCATCAGCTGTCTTCGCCTTGTGTGAATGGAGGAAAATGTTACATGGTTTGGTTGCCACAAAAAGGATTTGCCAATGTTTCTTCATGCACTACTTGTGCCAGACAGTACAGAACCACTTTTTAACCATGCGTTGTACAGGACTGTGCAATTTGAGGCGTCCGAGAAATGAGACTGACACAAAGTTGTAACTTTTTTAACATTAAATATTTTATTAAATACATTTTTTTACCCTGGCTAATCCGTTACGGTTTCGCTTGTCAAAATGTTGGCGACCACCACCACCAAGGTTTTGTTACAAGAACATGTTTGCACCCATTGCCAGAAGCTTTAACGGGTAGTGGAGGTGATCATGAACCTGAATTCCAGCCACCAGCATCGGAGCGAGGCTATTGAGATCTGCGATGGATTTAAATAGGAGTGCCCATGCTGTGTCACTTGTGGACTGAAGTTGGCTGAAAAAACACAACCTGATATTGCCTAACATTGGAAATGCTGGGCCAGGCAATCTTACCGTGTTGGGATTGCAACTCTCAATGCACTGGCAGGCTACCTGGATTGGGTAACTGTGCTACATCACAGAGGATAAATGTGAAGTCCTGGAAAGACTGTTTATTCCGGGATAAGCCCGAGCTGCAGCTGGAGGTCACAGATTTTCTATGCATAGTCGTTAATAGAACGGGGAATGTGGAGCAAAGGAAGCAATGCCATTCTTGTTTGAAGAGGTTCCCATGAACTATATCTTGATTTCTGTCTAAAAGGAGAATGGAAAAAGCTGCTGACTGAGAAGAGCTATTGGGTTTTAAATAAACTGTCCATGATTATTTGTGGTCTAGCCAACTTGCTCTGCATGGTAGTGGGTGAAGATGATGGATACCTGGCAACTTTCAGAAGTATCTGGATTCCTTACTTAAGTTTACAACACATTCCAGTCTGTTCCTTCGTTCCTCGTCCCAAGGTATCTGGAAAGCATTCTTAAAGCATAAAATAGTTTCCAGTGATACTGTGCTGCTGTCCAAGTTCCCAAAGTATCTTCAAGCTACCACAATGAATCTACTAAAAGTGGGATTTCCTTCCAGAAATGACAGCCCAAGTTGATCTCATTTTGACTTCGACAATGAGGACGAGTACTTAGAATTCTTCAAATCATTTTGTGCCCAGCAAGGGAGGGTGATCAAGGTTTCTTGTCAGCTCGCCCCAAGGACTTATTTCCAAATGGCCAGAGGTTGGCTGATGACAGGCACAGCCAATACTGTAGCATCAATATCACAACCCTCACACGCTCTACAATGGGATGCTGCTACTTTCTTTTTTGAGTGTGTCCTTAAGAAAATTACTAAAGTCATGAAAAAGGAGGTTATCCCAGTGAATTACTGTGTAAATCTGGTGCAGCTTCTTCTGAATTTTTCGACGAAGGATCCTCTGATCGTGTCATGTGCACTTAACATGCGGACCCCATTTCCTTTTCTTACCAATAGTCCTGAATGTCTATTTGAGATTCTTACAAGTTATTTGTAATTGTTGAGAAGAACAAGAGCCCCAGGTCAAACACTGTAAAGAAAACAAGAAGACCTGCCTGCACCTACATTAAGGATATTTGCCAGAGCAATGCCAGAGCTCGTCCTGGATAACCTTGAGATCCTGTTCAATCAAGTGAAACAAATGCTGGGAAGTGAATTGCTGCTTACACTTATGGAAAAGAGCATGCTTATGGAAGCACTGATCTGTCAGCAATGAGTGCACAGAGAAAATGGCCCCTGTGGTTCTAATCTGGCTGTTTAGTGGGATGCAAAAGGTCCTATCCAATCCTGAAGATTTTAATGCAGTATGTGGGTGCCAATTGCCATGGATCTGATACAGATAAAGGACTTCCGAGCTTAAACCGTTTGCGGATATGCTTGTGTGTCAACTGTTATGGGAGTGTCAAACAGGCTTGTTGGCCTAGTGACATTGAAGAGGCCAAAGCTGGAGGGTTTGTTAGTGGTGCCATGGCCAACGGCAAACCGATCTACAGTAACTCCTGCTCTCCATATATCCTAAACCTCTTGACTGCATACTGCTTCTTATAAGTACAACATTCAGCTGTCAGACTATTTATCCAAGATGCTTACCCATTTGCCAAACTGCTCTACAGGTTAGAGGTGAATTCTTCTGCACCAGAAGTCTCGCAGACACTGCATTTTGTTTCCACTTTGCCTACTTTCAAATCGGAACATTTGAGTGTACACTATAATTTTTTTACACGTTTCAAACTCCTTCAAGGTTTTTGGGCATGCCTGTGTGTACACAATGACCGATTATTATGCTATTGAAGACTTGGCTGCCTGGCTCCTTAAGTATGTCTTTGTAAACATGGAAAACATTCCAAACTACAAACTTGCCCTCATGATCCATGTATTCATGAAGCCGCTGGTGCTCTTCTATGCCAGCGAGGACAATCGATATCAATCCCTCTTGTCTCCTGTTCTTGAGCTGTGTAAGAAACCTCAGGGTATTCTCCTAATACTGCACAATGCCATGGTAAATAAATATAATTGTGCTATACCCACTGTGATGAATTTACGGAATTCCTCCCTTCTCAGGCTAGCGAGGTGAGCCCGCTCCACAATACCCTCCCTAGATGTAGAGGCAAGGGGGCCTCACTGGGAGACGAGAACTCCTGTTCCTGTGAGGAACTCCCACAAGTGGTACATACTATGGCCTACATGGGGGTGTACTACAATACCAGATCCTGTGAAATATCAGGACCGATTCAGTGTGGAGGGTAAGTTGGGTAATAGCCAGCTTCTCCAGGAGTTTTCACTGCTCCTCTCAAGCACCCTCTTGTGCACCATCTGCTCAAAAACCCCTCTGCTGACACATCTATTCGGGCAAACTATCATCCGATCTCCATCACCCCGTTCCTGGGAAAACTCCTGGGGAAGCTGGCTAGTACACAACTTACCCTCCACACTGAATCTGTTGGTTGCCTTCATGCAAACTACTCGGGGGAAGAAAATAATAGTTTTGTCTTCCTGTTACATATAGTTTTATGATATCACACAAAACAAAGGACAGGTACTGTATCAATTTACACACATGATTTTGTTACATCTGTTTTGTGTTCACTGCATCTAACCCTGGCCAGAAGAACCCACTGTGCCTCCAGGGTATTCTCGCCCTAGATTGTGCTGATGGGCCGCCTATTTAACAGGGATAGGAAACAGAGGAAACTTTCCCTAACACTATAATGGAAGTTTTAGTTTAGAACTACAAAGTACCTACTTTGGGATGATTATTTCTGTATTTGTGTCACGGTATGGTTAAGCAGTTCACGTGGGACTTTTTTTTACTTATGGTTGAAAACCGTGTTATTTTATATACCCTCTGTGAAGTATGCTCGGCTATTCCATGAGTTTTCATTTCATAAAAGCTTGATAATTAAAAAATAATTGTTAGTGACAGACAACAAGAAATAATCTTTCCTAAGGTGTAAAACCTAGAGGTTAGATGTATTGGTTTCTTTACACCTGCCTTGTAAAGAAGCACACCTTAGCCATTGCTTGGCACTTCTCATGCAATAGTTCTAGTGGGCAAAAATTAGTAAAACTGTGACCTTTCGTTGTGTCATGTAGACACTGATCAGCAATTGTAGTTATTCTAATAGGTAAGTGTCTATCTTAATTGGTAGACATCTATTAGATCTCTGGTCGACCGGTTTCAATGACTTCATTTATTTTGTCATCTTCTTCAGGCCCGATTTCTTAGATGTTATAGCGATCAGTCATTCTCCCGTTTAGTTCGGCGGGGCACCCACACCTTAGTCTATAAGATAAAGTAAAAAAAGAGGGGGACTTCTTTTAGGCCGGGTTCTTGCTTGTCAACAGGAAACTTATTTTTTTTATGCATTTCATGCTCTTTCAAAGTTGAGTGTGCAAAGACATTCATTTGCCCCCTCCCACACTTGCTAGGCACACACCATATACCAGTCTCTTACTTCCTCTCCTAAGTAACCGAAAAAGCTTGATTGCCTCTATTCCAACGGAAAAGGCTGTATTATACTCATGATAACTTGGTAGAGAGACAGTGTTTACCTTTTCATGTCAAGCAATTCCATTGATGTGTTTTGTATATGTTTTCATCTGCTCTGCTGATTATCATGGGTAGAAACTGTGAATACAGGGAACAGAAGGGGTGTGAATGGGAATCCCTTTTCCATGTCTTCCATTTGATTGTATCGCAACATAGTCCAAGAGGAGTTTATGATTTGTAATGTAAATATTAGTACATATTGATTATTCTAACCACTTGATCTCCGCCCCGCGAAGGTCCGTATTATTTTCATAGATGGACCTTGATGCCACATACTTCCATGGTAGCTATACAGATGGGCAAGGATGCTGTGAACTACAACAAGACCCGGAGGAATCCGGGAGATTTTATGTGGGTTGTTCAAGGCATGTTCATGTTAGTGTCATGTCCCCAGAGTGGCGTTCTAAAACCCTGTCCCATTCCAGGGAGGACCCATAAACACCACTTCAAATTTAGGTGATGTTTATTTATTTTATTTATTTATTTAATATTTGTATTGCGCCGGTAGCTCGCGAGCCTCGGGGCGCAGAGATAAGAACACGATAGATAGACAGACAGACAGGAAAACGGACAGCAGAGACGGGAAAAAACATACAGAGATTACTCCAGCTGGGATTTGGACATGTGGTAATTTATTTGAAGATGTGGGTTTTTAGCGATTTGCGGAAACGGATGTAGTTAGGCTCTATTCTTAGCTGGACCGGGAGATTGTTCCAGAGATTGGCTGCGAGGGACGGAAAGGCTCTGCCTAAGCCGCTTTTAAGTTTATGTGGGGCTATTGCAATTTTGCCGAGTTGGGATGATCTCAGTGTTCTGTTTGGGACGTATGGTCTGATGCTCGTTTTTAGGTATGTTGGTGCTCTTCCGTGGATGCATTTATGAACAATAGTTAGGGTCTTAAAGTGCACCCTATCTTCAATTTTTAGCCAGTGAAGCTCCCTTCTGGAGTCGCTGATATGCTCTGTTCTAGATTTAAGCTTGACAGTTCTTACTGCGTTGTTCTGTACAACTTGGTAGCTTTGTAGGCACCGTTTGGAGGCACCCAGGAGGTAGGCATTGCCATAGTCGAGGCGTGACAAGATGGTGGCTCTAGCTATGGTCACGCAATTGTCCTCTGATAAAAGGGTCTGATGGCTTTTATTAGACGGAGGTAGTAAGCACAGTTTTTCTTAACGTATTGTGCTTGGGCCTCTGCCCCTAAGGATGCTTCAAGCAGCATACCCAGGGTTTTGACCTTGCCTAATACTGGTATAGTGGTGTCTTTAATCTGAAAGGATGCGTAGGATGTAGGTAACTTAGCTCGGGCGTATGATGAGCCAAAAATCATGAGCTCTGTTTTTTTCCCATTAAGGCACATCCAGTTGGAGTCCATCCATTGCTCCACGTAATTATAAATCATGTTGAGTTGCTCACTGTCCTACATGTCATATGACATAAAGAAAGAGAGGACAAAAATACATATACAATAAGGTCAGTAATGAACGGTCCCGCAAGTACAAAACTCGTAACATGTGTATATATATTTTTGTCCTCTCTTTCGTTATACATGGCACTGATTCGACATTTCGATGAACATAAATGATCAACTTGCTGTATATCCTTTTATGTTTGTTATATCACTGCTATGACATGTCACCATATTTTGGAATACAAACTAAATTGTCAAACTTTGTTGGGAAATGTTGTGATGCCTACTTAACATGCCACCTCTGTTTGCTCTGTTTTTGGGTCTGGCTGATGTCCAACTGTTAGTCACCCCAATATATGATTGTCAAAAATGTACAAAATATTTTTAACAACCTCGCAGCCTTGGAAGAAGAGCTTGATGCTCGAAATACATGTCGGCTGTTCTTGAATTGCATTAAATTACGCTTAATTGAGCACTCTAATTTCTGGCTCTGTGCGCAATCTTTGGGAGCAAACCAACCCTCATCTTACAATAGATCGAGCTTGAAATAGTTTTCTATGATTGATTACCTGTTTGTTGAAATGGTTTTCTATGATTGATTTCCTGTTTGTTGATGTATCTCATCTAGATAAGATATTATCCATGTCCATTGTAGTAAGAGAGGAGAGTGGCCATATGCCTCTGTGCACACTGTTGCGAGTAGTTCAAGAGGGACGTGGTGTGACTGAGGTGGGATAATTAAGTGTGAATGGTGGTCAGAATAGGGTGCAATGGAGTTTTTAATAAATTATAGAGGGCTAGAGAAATGGCACAGGAAGAGCTGAATGGGCATTTGAACAGAGTGGAATCTAGTGGGATCGACAATAGTGCTGAATAGGTCATTGAGGAGTCTGAGAAGGTGGTGACCAATATCCGGGACCTGGTATTCCAGACGAAGTACAAAACTAATAAAAGTGCAATATAAGGAAATGCGGAAATCCAAAAGGAAAGATCATGATAGTGATAGAAAAAAAACAGCTCAGAAGGGACCTTGAAGAAATAATACAATACCACATACACCTTGGGGTGGCAGCCTTGAATAAAAGTTAAGTGAGGATCTGAAGATTAGAAAATCCACTTTGAGGTCGATTCAAAATCCTCTTAGAAATAAAAAAGGATTGGTTGGGTATGGCGAAAGAATTGTATGACCATGATTATAGGCGGTTTTGGCAATAAATAGAAATAATAATCTGAGTATTCTAATTAATGGGATCTCAAGTAAAGAGTGTGAGAATTATGTTACCTACACATTAGGAATGGTGGAAGTGGCTGATCGGATAGAGAAAAGCATACATGGTAATGAATGGTCATTTATTCTTTCTACCGAAGCCCTTGCTAAACTAATTCGTGAAATCAAGATCCAAGATCTCTATAGCTATGGGTCTGGATAGAATGTGCAACGCTTTATGGGAATTAGACCCTCTATTGTGGGCCTGTACATTATTTGGAGTATTGACTGCAATTAATACATTTGGAAAAATCCCCAAAACCTGGCATGGTAGTACAATATTGGCAGTGTTTAAGAAGGGACAGTGAAATGATCCTCCCAACTACAGGATGCTTGTGATGCAAAGTATTCTATAAAGAAATCATTGCCAGGATTCTCCTCACGGTTTGGTGTGAGAGTGCTAAAATATTGCCCTTCAACCAAACTGGTTTTCGTAAAAAAAAATGGGGACCATAACTCTAGAATAAAACTGTGCGATTGGAACATGCCAGGTGGCCTTTTGAGTATGATGGTGGCGTAACATACTAATACCAGGGTTCGTGTGCGCCTGGACCTGGTTGGGAAGGCTTCTAACTGGGTGAACACAATGGGGGGAGTTAAGCAGGGTTGCCTAATGGCTCCATGCTTAATATTTTATTTGGCAGATCTTCAGTTTGCCTTTGATTCATCAGATGTGTGCCCTGTTATGTTTGGGAGTTTATTACTTTCCTGGTTGGGGTATGCAGATGAGTTGATTATCATGGACTACACTTTGCACGGTCTACAAAAAATGAATTGCACGCCCTGGAACAATACTCAAGGAATAACGACATGAGGATTAATACAGTGAAAACCAAGATAATGGACTTTAACAGCGGGTATACAAGGTTGAAGAATTAAAAGTGGCCCCTCCAGGATAAGCAACTAGAGGTGGTTAGTGTTGTATTCTAACGGTATTGGTATTATGGTTCGGTTTGTGTTCTAATTCGAGAATGCATTGGATGGGCGATTGTACGGTTGGAAGGGGAGGTGGATGGTGAGAGAGAGCTGGGTTGTTCGTGTTAATAAATCAGTGCTAGCAAAAACAAAGTTTGGCCAGCCGTATGCTTTTATCTTTACAACCGGATTACCTCATTTGGCGACGAGGATAGCAACCCAGCTGGCAAAGAATCCACACGTGAATCGAGAGCGTAAGCAGTTCCGGAGGGTTTGGTCTCCCTCTGTGCCGTTTCACTCTCCCTAAAGATTACGGTGCCCTGCAAGTAACACGATGCACCAGAGCATATGAAGTTTTTAGGCAAAACGAAGCAGATTAAAGTGAAAAAAGTAGTTGACTAAAGCGATACGTGCGCATGCACATTCCAGATCAAAAGAAAAGAATTGGCAGGCGAGCTGATTCATTAGAGGAAAGGACATGTGTGCGTCAAGCAACGTGACACCATATTGAATTCAGCATTTATTTATTTTTCAACATAGAATCGCATGGCAGAATGAGAGACTGATCACTCTTACTCGTCCCAGTGGGAAACATTTTTTTTTTTCTTGTTTATAAGTGTTAAATCCTCCTGGTAACAACCCGGAAAACAATTATATCTGGTTCAGACAGTTAATCTGTCAGTAAAGAAGAACAACCACGGGAGTATAACAAAAGTGTAAACTTTCTAAGTGGCAAACTTGCAAGGAATAACGATGCACCCGCCAGCAAGTTTCTTTCCAAATCCAGGTCAGCCCAGTTTTATATGGCCGGAAGGGCGAGAGTATTGGAAAATTACTTGAGGACAGTTGAGCATGAGGGGCTGTCTGCACAAAAAAGAAACTGTTGCTGTTGCATGCTTTGGGACTTGAAGGTCAAAGAAAATATAGGGAATTACCGGATTTACCTATAGATGAAACGGGTGACATAGATGAATAGGAAAAGGCATTGAGGCAGTTAGATAAACATTACGCCCCCGAAGTGAATGTGGCGATTAACGGGTATAATTTTTATACCAGGACACAGAAAAAAGAAGAGTCAGTCGAACAGTATGTGTCTGCATTGAGGAAGCTGGCGAGCACGTGTCGGTTTGGCATTGACATTACCTTGGATGAACTAATAAGGGATCAGATAATTATCCATACTAAGGATGCAGTGATACAGGACTGACTATTGATGGTTGGAAACCCCACACTGACAGAAGCAATTGCCATTGCCAAAAGAGTTGAGCACACTCAGTTGTGCTCACAAGAAATAAAGAACAAGAAACAGCATATCATCCAGAACATTCAGAATCTAAGCGTGGGACAAAGCTCAAATAAGCTTACTCAAGAAGCTGGAGATCAAGCTCCAGTAAGTGTTCTGCGGAATAAAGGAGATAAGGAAAGAACAGAGGAGGCAAACAGAATTACAGAGAAGAGAAGAATAATTCAAAGAAACCATGGATTAGGAACAAGCAAAATCAGGTCCTTTTCAGGGCAGAGACAAGGATAGATGTTTCAGATGTGTTAGGTTTGGACATTACTCAAGCTTAAGAAATTGCCCTGCAAATGAACAAAAATGTGCAGCCTGCGGTATCAGAGGTCATTTTGCGGTGGTATGTTGTAACAAGAAAAGAGTAACAGTAATAAAGGAAGAGGAGGAGTCTGATGAGGAAAGAGTGGTAGTTATATGTGCTTCTCCAGGCAAAGATTTGAAGTGTCCACGTTTCGACATAATAATAGAAAATCATAAACTGTCAATAAGAGTGGACAGTTGCTCGACGTACACTATAATCACAAGTGGTACTTTGAAGAAAATGTTAAGTGAAGGATTCAAGGCACAAATACATCCATCAGATATCAAAAATCCGGGTGGATTCGAGGGTCAGAAATCCCCATCACCGGTTGGTTCAGGAGCGTGGTTCAATTTAAAGACAGACAAGCAGTGATTTAAAGTTTATGTAACTAAGAAAGGCGTAAATGTCCTCGGATGGGGAGACCAAGCAGCATTGAAAATAACATTGGACCTATGCAGAGATGAGCCCGTGCTGGTGGCGAAGGACAGTGACAAATGTGAAGTAAAAAGGAAGGTTGAACTAAAAAATGCACATCAGAATAAACTGGGTTTGTTAAAAAACTACTCTTTCAGGATTGTGATGAAACAAGGAGCGAGACCTGTGGTGCACAGTAAAGCTAGACCTATTTCATTTGCATTGATTGAGAGAGTGGAACAAGAATTAAATATGCTGGAGAGCAATGACGTAATTGAGAAAATTGAATCCTCTCAATGGATAAGCCCAATAGTGGTGGCTGTGAAGAAAAATGGGAAATTAAGAATGTGTGTAGATCTTAGAGATGTAAATAAAAACATTGTTGTAGACGTATTCCCACTTCCCATCATCTCAGACATGCTAAATTGCATTGAAGGAGCAGATATTTTCACTACTTCGGACTTGTCTAGTGCATATCATCAGATCAAACTTACTAAGGATTGCCAGAATTTCACTGCGTTCATCACACCATTTGGACTGTACAGATATAAGAGGATGCCTTTTGGCTTGGCATCTGCGGCTGCTGTGTTCCAAAGGACAATGTCACAAGTACTTAAGGGCTTGAAAGGAACTCTAGTATACCAAGATGACATTATAGTGTTTGGGAAAGGGGAGATTGAACATGAGAGAGTGCGGAATGTTATGTCGAGATTGAGTGAGAATGGTCTTGAAATTGAAAAGAGTAAATGTAAATTTAAAGAGAGCGAGGTGGAGTATTTAGGGCTTGTGGTTAGTGGGAAAGGATATAAGCCCAAAATGGAGGCTCTTAAAGCAATCAGAGAAGCGCCTAGTCCCAAAAGTAAGGAGGATCTTAGATCTTTCTTAGGATTGTGTGAATATTACAATATATTTGTGTAAAATGTTGCCAGCCGCACAGAACCAATGAGAAAGCTGCTGAAGAAGGAAGCAGTGTTTGTGTGGGATGATGAATGTGAGAGAGCGGCAAGCGATATTAAGAGGTGCATTTGTGAGTCGAGTGAGCTAGGTGGATTTGTGTTTGGTAAGAAGACCAAGTTGACTGTTGATGAAAGTGGTGTTGGTTTAGGGGGCAGTACTATCTCAATTATCAGAAGACAATACTGAAAGGGTCATATGTTACACGTCGAGAGCGATTGCAATATATTTGAGGTGTGTACTCATCACAAGCCTTTGATTGAAGTGTTGTCGGTACGAGGGATGAGTAGAGCGTCTCCCAGGTTGGCCAGACTGAGTCTGAAATTACAGGATTACCATTTTGAAGTGGTTTATGTGCCAGGAAAAAGGAATCAGGTAGCGGATTTCCTGTCCCAGTTGCCTTTGAAGCGAATTGAGGAGGATCAAATTGACGATGTTGATGGGGTGGCACTAGCGGTGGAAGTGACTTCGAGGGAAAAGTGGATAGAAGAGATTCGTAGTGATCCGACCTTGTGAAAAGTCATAGAATATACCAGGAATGGGTGGCCAGAGAAAAGGTTCCTGGAGGAAGGTTGTTTGCAGTTCTGGGAAATTAAAGAGGAGTGTACAGTAGAAGGTGATTTACTTCTTAGAAGAGACAAGGTGATTCCCCCTTGTAGTCTAAGGGCAGGGTTAATTGAGAAGGCACATCAAGGACACCCAGGTTCGTCGGGTACTAAGCGCAATGTTTGTTCAAAATATTGGTGGACTGGGATGGACATTATGATTTAAAGGTATGCAAGATGTTGTTGGCCTTGTCAGAATAGTGATAAGTGTTGTAAGATATTCGGGTCATCACCGGTTCAGATCTGCAAGATGGTGCAACCCTGGGAACAGCTAGGCATAGATATTGTTGGTCCATATGACAATTTAGCTGATGGTAGAAAATTTTTGAAAGTCATGGTCGATTATTGTTCTAGATGGATTGAGGTAAAAATGGTGTCTAGAATAGATTCCGTTGAGATGATCAGGTTTATGCAGCAAGTATTTAGAAGAGAGGGTTATCCTAAGGTAGTTATCAGTGATAACGGTGCTCAGTTTAGGGGCAAAGAGGTGAGTGAATTTGCCAAATGCATGGGTATTGAATGGAGATTTTCAGCCAATTATCATCCTCAAACAAATGGTTTGGTTGAGAGATGTAACAGGGTGTTAGTGGAGACAATGGAGCAAGCAGTTAACAACAATATGGTGGTAGAAGATGCGTTACAAGAGAAGGTATGGAGCTGGAGGACGTCGGCTAGAAGTGATACAGGGAAGTCTCCCTTTGAGTTGATGAAAGAAGAGTACCTAACAGTGTATCCAGTGTGGGTGAATCAGAAGTTTGATAAGCAGTAAAGACAGGCAAGTAGATCAGATGAAGAGTGTCACAACCAAAGCGAAGGTTGGTGATTTTGTCAGAATAAAGAAAGGGAGGATGGTAAGGAAGGGAGAGTCTAAATATTCTAAACCGGTGAAGGTTAAAGAGGTATTTAGGCATGCGATTAGAATTCAGGATGGGTCCATTTGGAATTTAGATCGTGTCAGTAAGTGGAGGTGGGAAGGTGAGTCGGTGAATGTGGAGAGAAGGAGTAATAGAGCGTTAGTGTTGTTTGAAGAGGATGAGGTAAGTGGGTCTGTTGGTGGTAGCGCTGTGCAGGAACATGGGTCAGTGAGAAATGATGGGTGTGAGTTTGGTGGTGACATTGATCAGACAAAAGGTAGGATAAGAAAGCCACCTACGTGGTCCCAAGATTATGTGATGAATTAGTGGTGAACAAGTTTCTATTATATTTTGTGGTTTTTTTTTTGTTAGGTTCCGTAATCCTTTTATTTGCTGCATTTCTTATTATGTTTTGTTGTTCTAACAGTTGTAGTTATCTCAATTGTGCTGTAATGTTCTCAGTTTGTTTTGATTAATTTGTTAAAGGGGGGAAATGTTGTATTCTAATGATATTGGTATTATGGTTCGGTTTCTGTCCTAATTCGAGAATGCATTGGATGGGTGATTGTACGGTTGGCAGGGGAGGTGGATGGTGAGAGAGAGAGCTGGGTTGTTCGTGTTAATAAATCAATGCTCGCAGAAATGAAGTTTGGCCAGCCGTATGCTTTTATCTTTACAACCGGATTACCTCAGTTAGAGACTATAAATATCTTGGTGTAATTGTAGATGACCAGCTAAAATAGGACAAGCACCGGGAATCAGTAAAACGAAAAGAAAGTAAAATAGTGGAAGGAATCAATGTTTTCTCAGGTATCCATGGTGGCCAAGAAAGCAATCGCTACATTGTAGAAAGCAATCATTTGCTATATCATGACCTACAGGGTTGAAATTTGGGGCAGCAAGTTTGTCCTGCTTATACAAACTCGAGGCAAAAACTCTAAGGTAACTAGTCAAAACAAGTCCAACCCTCCTGGTGGAATACCTATCCCTGGAACTTAATCGGGTCCGCTGTAAAGTAGTGTTTAGACAAAAGTTAATATTGCTGTATAGGAAACTGGCTACAGCTGAAGGAGACTCACTGTTACATTGTCTATGGTTTGCCTTTAATACCATGAATGTCCCTTTTTAGACGAGGCTTGCTGAGGAACAGTCTACTGCAGTGGGGCTTAGAATGGAGTTAATTGTGTTGCCAGTAGGGACTTTTCTATAAATCAGTATTATGTGATGTATTGTGCTCCCAAGGTAGAGATTGACAAATTGTGGTGCTCGCATCTAAATGTAATAGTATGAATTTTTGACCTACATTGAGGGTTGCAGCCCCCTGGCGAAATATCTTAAGGCATACCCATACGGTAAGATTGTACAGAAATATCTAGATATTAAATTTAATATTATGCCCTCAATGGAAGTGCTAGGTGGCCACATGGTTATCCCTAGGGGAGACAGTTTGCCGACAATTTGGTGAACGGGTCCTGGAATTCACACACCATTTGATAATAGATTATCCAAGTTTGGACAAGTTAAGAGGGTTGCTACCTGAGGAAATACTGTAATAATGGTACAATTGTTGATGTGCAATTACTATGGTTGCAATTTTTAAATGGTACTGATTTTAATGTGATTTTTTTAATTTGGAGATTTATGGATGATTCATTTAATGTGTTTATTTCGTTGGGTGATACTATCTTTTGTGAGTTGACATATATGTACACTAATAAAATTTTAAAAATGTACATTCAGAGACGACAGAGAACCACATGCGTCATCTGTGGTAGGCCCCAGGCTACGTCAACCTTGACAGAGGAGGAAATCTGGAAGCCAGTGTGTTTCAAACTCACTTAACTTTGCAATAAGGTACACCTGAGCTACAACTAACCCGAAGCACGAGAGAAAATATCAGGAGCCCAGTAGAAGGTGGAGAGAACACGGCCGGGAATCAGAAGTAAAAAGCAGGTTGAGGCAACATCACCAATATCACAGACAGGAGAAAGCTGCAGTCACGCAATGGAGGGACCAGGACACTGGGAAGAGACAGGAAGCTGCAAGCAGAGCAGTGCCGAAGAAGAAAAGGCTTTGGCGATCTGTGAACTGAAAAAGGCTCTCCAAGGAAGGTGGCTTCCAAAGACATTCTCCTACCGCAACTAAGAAAACGGGGAGAACAGAAGGCCCAGGAAGACCCACAGTGATCAATATACCATAGAGTTAACTTGTGCCTGTAGTAAGTCTGAAACTGAGTTAAACTGCAAACAAAGGACGTACAAGTGTTGGAACTTTAGAGAAAGACTGTTGAACAGCTAAATAATGAGAGAAGCGAAGAATGGATAAAAATACCCTGGAAAAAGGGGAAATTAGCTCGACATCCTGTACAAAACCAATATAAGCTTGAAGAGGAAGCAAGATCTGGAAAAGAGCTTGGAGAAAGTAGCCAATTGAACCACTTATCAAACAAAGCCCAACAAAGCTCAATTAACTTTCAGGGATATGCTGAGAACCACAGACAAGGAATGGGAAGTAATAAGAGAACCCCGAGAGGGATATCCAAAGAGAAGAGTCCAATAATCCAATTAAAGAACTGAAGTTTGGTGGAAGACGTCGCAACCGAGTATTTGCGGATTACGTTATAAAAGGACTGGTACTAGATGTACCCTCAGGAGAAGGGTCATTCTCCAGACCCAAGTTAGTTTTATAGTGGTATGTCAGGAAAACGGTAGTTTTGGACAGCGCAATTATTCCTTTTGAACATTCACGACTGACGAGCACCTTAGTTAACAACATAGGCAGGGACCACCCATAGTGATGGAGAAAGATGGGCTGTATCCTTTTACTTTAATAACATTAGACACAATGTCCTCAGTGAGTCTGTGTCCTCCTGCCTCGCCACACCACACACATCAAAGTCTCCCACCTGAACCAAACATTTGGAATAGTCCTGCATCATACAGCTAGCTGCCTTCTCCATTCTCAAAAGAATATATAGAAATACAGCATATAGGTAAAATATATCAGTCATCTCGAAAGAGTAGACTAAAACATTCTCCATCTGTAGTCCAACTTACAAATGAGTCCCTGCTTCTACAAAATGATCCTATGCACTTGGAAGTAGTTTTGCAAATTTTCCGGTACTTTGCATGCTGCTCCTTAGTGTTTCAAGTTTCCTTTTTTTAACTATCAACTGTTAAAGCCTGGGATGGAGGCAATGCCATTAGTGCATTGTTTTTGCTGTCACAAATGTGTCCGTGTTTTGCCATGCATTACATGTGCAAGGCTACACAGTGGCACCCATTACCGAAGTGTGATATTTGACGGTGCATGGCAACAATATCAGCCCAACGTCGACAGTTCCAATAGCAGCACAAAAGTGAAACTATCTAAGTACCAGGGAGCATGAAAACAAACGTTTGAGGATGTGTTAAATGTGGCACATCTATCTAATGATAAGAATTGCCCAGTTAAAGACAATATATGCTCCAAATATAAAGGAAATTGCCAATTTCTCGAAATACTGGAGGACACAATGTGGAATTATGGTCAAGATCCGTTGAGAGAGCATCAAGCAGTGGCAATGCAGAGTAAGATGAAGAAGCTCTGACACTAGTGCAGAAAACAGGTTATGAGATGCTCTGAAAAGTGAGAATTAGTAATAAATTGTTAGTGATTCAGGGTCAGATCTTACAATAATAGCTATTCAACTAATCAAGGAATGCACAGCAAAGGGAAAAGTGGCATTACCCAGACCAGATGTTAAACCACGAGTACATAATGGTCTTTTTAGGATTCCACATGTCCAATGAACTTCAAGGAATGCGCAGCAGCCAGGAATATATACACACCACCAAACTAGGTGTTTTGATTTTGGTTGGCATGAACCAAGCATGTTAAAATTTAAGCTAGATCTACGTGTAACAGTGAACAAGTATGTGCATTTCAGGATAACTAGGAAGAGCTGGATGAAAAAAATGAGAAACTATTTGCAAAGAAGTTGGTACATCTACTGCATAAAATAAAAACCCTAAGCAATGCTAGTGAAGCACAAAGTAAGACCAGTTCCATAATTGCAAGAAAAGAATTACAGGAACTGTTGAACCAAATGTTTACTGAAGGGTCAAATGAAGCCATGGAGGCAACACAGTGGCTCAGCCTTTTTGTACTCCTATGAAAATAAAGACTAGGCATGAATTTGGACAGCCTTAACACTGACATTATTACAAGCAATTATCAAAGCTTTATGTGCAGAACACGTATTATCAAGTTCAAATGCATTATTCATCCAAGCATCCAACAGCATTCATACCCCCAGTGGGGTATACAACGTCAACAGAATGCAGTTTGTACTGGCTTCTGCAGCCTCCATGTTTCAATTAATGATGCATCACATGCCGCATGATGTCAGATGTTATTGACTTTCAAGACGATGTGCTCATTTACAGAGAAAGTGCTGAAGAACACAGCAGGGCATAAGACCTAGTACTCGGATGCATGAATAAAACAGGATATAACTGAGAAAGGAAGAGGGCAAGATTACCTGGAATACAGCATATGGAGAATGGAATCTTACCCAACGTGACTTGTAGCAGCCATAAGATATTCACCTAAACCTGAAACCAAAGACCAGTTGAGGTCCTTTCTGAATACTCCACCAAATTCATTATACATTTCTCATCCAGGACTGGACATTTAAGGTGTCTGTTTAAAAAAAAGAAAAAGGACAACAGTAAGAATGAACAAAAGAAACTTAAAATCTTCAAACAAACTAATATTAATGCTCTGCGTCAAAAACTGTTCAATGGAGAAATGTACACGTCCATCATATTTGATGCCAGTGCAAATGGCGTAGCGGCCGGGCCGGAAAACTAAGAAGTCAGAAGAACAAGTAGTGGCATATGTATCCAAAACGTACACCATCAAAACTCGATTCCTCTGTAATTGAAATTAGAAATATTGGCATATGTGTGGATGATGGGATTCTTTAGGCCTTACCTCTGGGGAAGAAAGTTAAAACTACAAAAAGATCATAAGCTGCTGATGCACATATTTGGGCGAGATGAAACAAACTAAACGCCCCATGTCCCTCCACCTAGATGAGCTTGCTAAGCAGTTAAATCACAAGAGTTTGTCTCGGGGAGAACTATTATTCAGGTGGAATAATAAGCAGACGTAGTGCTTATCAAAAGAGATTACCCCTCCAGCATGTAGAAAGTGCTCCTTGATTAGTGCATAGCTGGATCCATTGAAAACCTAGCAGGTAAAGGTGTCATTAAGAGCAAGTCGTGAGTAAACCACACTGAACAAGATGAATTTATCAACCCACTTCACAACTACTTGGGCAGGGCGAAGTGAAAGAACTCTACTTGCACACCTACAATCGTAATGGAAGCGAGCACAGGAGTTCAGTTGAGGACAACTTCATTCTAAGACATCACAATTTTCTTCTACTTTCAGGAATCCGAAAGATACTTAATGAGAAAGCACAGCTAGAAGACCCCTTAACAAAGGTCTTTGATGACATATACTGGTGGGCAGAAATGAAAAATGAAAAAGAACACTGTAGCGTGCAAAACCAGCGATGAGACAGAGAAGTACACATACCACATGGAATGTGCTCCAAGATGGGCCTGGATTTTTATAAGACGAAATGATAAAAATAAGGATGTATACTGTATGGCAACATGCATATCAACTATCTTTGTAAACCTGTAAAAGTATTAGAAAGTTTTTTTCAAATAGGTTGTTCTCCCAAAATGATAACTGACAATGGATTGCAACTTTCCTCTAGATAAACTACCAAGTATCTAAAATTTTAAAGCTTTGCATATTATCGAACTGCCCTATATATCCCCCCCCCCCCCAAGCCAACAGCTTAGTGGAGCGTATTTACAAATTCAGAAACTACAATAGAACCCCATTTTCTATGTGACTTGGATGGGCCCGATCAGACCCATTTCCTCTTGGGATATCTGTTACTAAGATCCAAACGGCATTGATATCCATAAAGAATTCTGAACAGGCTCAGACTGAGTTGTACTGAACTATATGTTAAGCTTCAACATTGAATCAGGAGTGGAAGCTAAACGGAGCAACATAATCTCTGCATTACTCCTATACAGACTTTTCTCCCCAGGAAATTGAAATTATTTACACAATTAGTTAGTTGAATCTGCAAGTTTTATAAATAACAAAGTTGCAACTTTACTTTTCTGAGTCTTTTATTTAATCTCTACAATTGAACACACAATACACAGACATTTGAATGATCTGTTTAAAAAGTAGCTGCTATAGTCCTTATCAGACGCATTAGTATTTTCAAGTCTTTTCAGACCTCAGCGAGACTACTTGCTCATTGCGCTGTCTCTAAACATGCCTAAAAATCTGTTGATAAAAACAAACTTGCCTATAATGTTTCTGTTTGCTTTTAGTGTCTCTTCAAAAGCTTGCGGAGGAGTCAGATTTTGTTGTCGTTTCTTGCTCTTTAACAAATGAAACCCAGGGTATCTGCGACACCAATTTCTTTGGAAGAATGAAGAAAACATCTATATTTGTAAACACAAGCAGGTAAGAGCTGAAAGAGCTTTTGGCTATATATTTATATAGAAATGTTCAACTCAACCAGAGATGAAAAGATAAGTTTACTTTGGCATTTTTGGTATTTACCCTATAGCATATATATTTACTTTGGCATGTTCGATATGCAAGGCATAAAATAAGCAGTGTCGCATAGCAATTTGCTATGCAATTCTGTAGGTTTGCTTATCAAATGGATACTTGTGTAGCAGAGTTTGCTATTTAGGTTGCCCTCTTCAATGAAAGCACAGCCTGCTCTGCATTCCTCTTTCCCTCAGTGCTCTCTTCACCCTCTTTTCTCTGTTCACTTCATGTGCTAATGGAGAGAGAGAGTGCAGCAGTAATCATCTCCTCCACTCCTAAGTGCCAAAGGCATGTGTGTGTGGGAGTGCTTGGCAAGAATGTCTTTTCTTTTTCAAATTGCAAACCAGAAGTAATATGGATGATACTTTTATTCTGCTTTCTGTATCCAGTCTGACAAAGACCAGTATCTGTCAACTTTATATTTTTTTAAAAAGACAGTCATGCAATTCCATTGCTAAAATATAAATTGTTATATAATGCATAATTACAGTATTGATACTTTAAGACATTGCATCATCGCATGCTTTACAGTAAAGTTTAGGTTAGTGTATCTACATTTCATAGTGCCAACCAGATTTCATTTTTTTGGGGAAGATGCATCATATTGACAAGTGACCACTTTGAGAATGTACATGATCACATGATCAAATGCTTTTGAGGGCAAACCTAGTTCTGTAACCTGCAGGTTGCATACATCCTTCAACTGGTGCGCAACCCATACTCCTTGACATTTATGTTATTACCCTGTTGCTTAATATCCGGGACTCTGAAAGTGAGATGACCACAAACTACAACAATCCTCCTAGTTTGTCAAGTTCTCTGTCTGCTACGCAATCCACTCTGCTTAGTCTTTATTTCCTCTTACATGATGAAAGCACAAAACGATCTAGATGCTTACGTAAAGTCGTGATCAATAGTTCCTTCCCGTCTGTACAGCTACAGATCTACTGCAATATCAAACACTGTAGTTCGCCGCCAGAGCTTGCTTTTCTTTAGGTTTATGAATGTATTATATATTACCACCTGCAGGAGGCAGCTGGCCAAACTGTTTCAGAGCCTTTTTAATGATAGCTATTTTTGCCCATTGATGCAGCTAACCTTTTACATTTTACAGACACTCACCTGTGGCTCACAAAGTCTTTTTGCCCACTCGCACAGTCAAGTAGATTGTATGAAGGGCGAGCAGCATTACAAGACATGTTTGAAACTTTTTAACATTTTCTTTGTTTGCAGTAAATGTCCAACAAAAGTTCACTGTGCATGGCTGGATTCTGGGTGGCAGCAGTGTGCTTGACAAAGTGGGTTTATATTCACATGCACCATTTTAAATTTGTTGTCCGCCATTGCTATGGGTGGAGTGCATTTCTCTTAGGTTGAATCGGTAAACTAAGTTATCTGACCTGCAGGTCTAGCTGAAGTTTAAAGAATTTGCAAGGCCTCACTAATGTCTTATTTCAGCAGTATGCAAAACTGCTCTATTATTGCTCATTTCATATCTTGGGTACAAATTACTTCTGGTGACATTAACAATATTAGCAAAATATTGCTAATCAGATGGGTCGGTTTGCTAATCAAACTTTATTTAATTAGCAAACTCTGCTAATCAATTTTTGAAAACTAATGTATGCCTTGATATGTACACAAGTATATATCGGTGACATTTGTGATGTCATCTTTGATGTTACGGGTGTTAGTTTTAGCAGTGCACGGTGGTGGCGCGAGTTATGGTTGCTTAGCTTACCATAACTGTTGCGGGTTTTTTTGTATTTTTCTTTTTGGTTTTACCTGTAACCATAACATCCCTGTAACGTTTTTCCATAGAATTTCATAGGTTTTTGCTAGTGCAATTTAACCATAACGTCCCTTTAACAATGTTTTTGTTAGTGAATTTCATAGGTTTTTAGTAGGCCACTGTAAGCAGAACGTTGCTTTAGCATATCGTTTTCTAGAAAGAAGAAAGGTATTTAGTACGGCAACATAACCATAACGTCCCGTAGACAACGGTTTGTTACTAATTCTTTGGCTGCTCTCATGATAAACATGTGGAAAGGGCAAATTGTCTGGTGTATGTATCCAATGGTGCTACCGCTTACTTTTCCGAATAATGTTGGCATATCGTACCAATTATAGATGTACGTAGTAAATGTTGTGTAGTGTGGCAGTAGGCTCTCTTTTTGTGTTAACGGGGCATGATAAATCTGTGCCGCACAATACTGGCCGAGATGAGTACAAATTAGCAATATGGACGTTTCCTAGGGACGCTGCACCTGGTTGGTGTGTGTGCAATCACACTGCAAGTATCCGTAGGACTCCATTAGTGGCCGCATGGCCGCATCTTCGAATGCACTTTTAAGTATTTGTGGAAGCGCACGCATTTTCGTTCCACACCTAGACCCATGCATAGGTCATCCACTGTATGCTAGTAACACCACCCCTGTAGCCAGCCCTACGGAAACATGCAGTAGGCTACCGCATTTAAAGTACTGCTACCGACTTCGTGGGTGGCTCTGCAAACCTACCAATGTGTGGCTACAGTAATTCTAACTGTAGTACGGCCACTGTTAAACAAGGAACAGCAACCTGCATTGTCACGTGGCCGTGTTAAATGTCGCATTACTTTAATTTATCCGCTGCTTGCCTTTCCATGACTCGTGAAACAAATACATTGTGTCTGCACTTAGCGGTGTGATGGAAAGTATCAAGAGGTCGCCTGCCGGTCATACATTTGAAGAAAACCTGTAACTGCAGGTGACACTGTTTGTACTTGGTCTGCAAAATGGCAAAGCTGCTGCACCTTCCTCACGCACATACTAGTGCATGTAAAGGAAAGTAAGGAAACCGCAAAATATGCAGAGCGCAAACATCCTTAGTGTCGGTTAGAAAAGTGCTGTAGCTGCATGGGTCGCACAGAATAAATGGCTTCCTGCTGCACGTAATGAAGCTGTGTTTCCCTTCCTTGTAAAACATTATTTTATTACACAATGTATGTATTTCCGTGAACGCTACCCCGAACACTAATGGCGTAGCATAAAGTGTTTCTACTGGATATGACGACAACTGAAAACGCAGCACAAGGGACCAGTGGGCAGTTTACCGCCCTTCCAGCAATTACGTAGGGTACTTTCATGTACAGCATTTTGCACATCGGCTGGGAGCAACAAGAGGGGCACTCCTGTAGGGCAGCAGAGCTGTTAAACAACCTTTGCAAAGCATATGCCGCGCTACAGACCCTTACCCCGAAAAGGCAATGTATTGTGCATGTACTGCAACGTGCTAATGTAGATAGGGAAGGTACTTGGAACAGTGTGGGATCGGTCCTTACGGGAGCATTACAATGACTGGTGCCTATGTAGATGAGGACCACCCAATAATCCAGTCTCCCGGGACGTCCCCTATAGTATCCAGACAGGTGCTGCCCCTTCTGTACCAGACCTTTCCTGCCGTTCCTTCTGTGGCATGTGTGAGAAATGATATTTAACTGTGAAAGGGGAAAAGGTAAATAAAGAAAGCACCTTTCACAGATCACCAACAGAGTTGCCAATGCACGCATTCAGGGCGGGAGGCGTGGCAGTGTGGTAAACACTGTACATCAATTACAAAGGGGGTCGCTGTACAAAGGTTTTTTAGGTGTTCCAGAGCGTTGAGAGCCACAGCCCAACACGAAGTATAAAAAAATGTCACTACTTTCAAGAAGGGCACCAAGCCAATTTAGCAAAAATCTGGATGGCTGGCATAGTAAGAAAAACGTAATAGCTGGGCAAAAGTATTCGTGCTGTGAAACGTCATAGTCCCATGGGCGAAGGATGCCATTGGCACATGTCGAACAAAGCCACAAATACTCTTCTTTGCAATGTACCGCGCTGTCTGCATTCACAGACCAAATAGGAAATGACGCTGCCACATCGGTGGCTGTACAATCCCATAGAAACGTATGCAAGAGATCTGAAACAAACGCATGAACTGGGCAAGTGCCTCCTTCATTGCAAATAGCACTTAAGGTTGTGTAACATGTTGCGCCATTTTCCCTGCACAATGAACAGCAATAATATCGGCATGATTGCGTGTCACCAAAGTGTCGCATCGAGAAACCAAAATCTGGCACTTCCTTGTAGATACTTGTTAGGAAAGATTTCGTAATTGTAGGGAATTTTCCTTCCATGTGGCAACCCCTAAACTTTTTGCTATTGTTTTTAACCTTGTTCTTGACTTGTTCTCCGGACGACAGCAGTGCAAAGGAGGATTCCTTCAGCGGGTCACCAGCGATTCCTCGGTCCAGCCTCGTAGTTGCAGGATACTTGGCTCCTGTATTCCTTCGTTCGTGAGAACTCAGGAGATCGACATGGTAGTGGTGTTTCCAGCCCCCTCTTATCCACGGTTCCCTTCGCGCCAAAACGGAGGGGAGCCAATGGGAGATCCGCTCATCAAAACACATACCATACGTGGACCAATCACGGACCACGGTGGTCCCAGGCATTCACACCACCCTAGACTCTCTGGCACCCAGGATGTGTATTGGGACCAGACATCCCAGCCCACACCCTGGAGGCACACAAACGACATGTAGAAGCCCGCGAAAGCAACTGCGTTTCGCGGGAAAGTACATGCCCAAATAAGGAAGGCCCCGGGTCGCCGGACCTGGGGAAGGTGAAGGGAGCAAGACGGACAGTGGACAGGACAAAGGAGCCTCGCGGCCTGGCCATTTTGGGAGCCAGGCCACCATTTTGGGTTCAGTGCAAAAACGTGCTCAGAACGCCAAAAGGAGCTCAAAATAAACAAAACGATCGCTGCCACCATTCCAGTCCCTGAATGACTTGCACCGATCAAATACCATCCTAAAAGAGTATCTAGGGCCTGTAGAAGTTGACTGACCAGCTTACAAAGGAGTTTGGCTCTGCAACCGCCGCCAGGTTGTGTTGTATTGCGAGTCCTTGTCCCTCTCCCACGCTTCGTACGCTTGGCGTCCCCAGGTCTGAAGGGAGGAGGGTTCATTTGGCTCGAATACACACGGCCGCTCCGTTGTCCTGTGCGGCAACAAAACTGTGCCGGTTTCGTCGATTGGGACGTCTTTTTGCTCTACACGACTACAAAGCGTTCCCTGCTCTTCTGAACCTGCCAGCTGCTGAAACTATCGTGGAGAAGCCTGGGTCTGCTTGCTTCGGGGACCGGTGAGTAGTATATCTAGGATCTGGTCGCCCTCCTGCAGTATCCCATTGCTTTTCCCTGCTGTGTAAAAACAGCACCCTTTTGCCGCGCTCGCGCTCTGCTTCTGCCCGCTGTGGAGGCTGCGCTTGAGTTGCGGAACCTGTTCTTCTTCTGCTGTGCACTAACGTGAACCGCCTGACTTCCTCCGAAGAGCTTCCCCTTGTGCCCGTCGGCACCGGCGTGGCAGGTACTTTGAGCACAAGGCTCCACTCTTCGCAGGGCTCGGACTTCCATCTAGTTAGGTGCCTATGAAGGCGAACTGAGTCGAAAGCATTATCGCACTGCCTGTTTTCCTTCCCTGGCAGGTGGACTACATATTTCGTGCTTTAAACGCTTGCGACTGTGTATTTGTATATATATTGTGTTGATATGGTATGTGTTGGTTTAATATTGTGATATTGTGATTTTCTCGCTACGGTCATTATTTTAAAGGCCTTAAAATAAATGTGTATCTATTTTTGATATAACAACTGTTTGGAGTAGTTTGTCAGCGCTCTTGCTTTGTGTGCTCACTGCGGGCTTTCAGTCACCCTCACCCCTCTTGAGACCTAGTCTTGACCGCCGCGATCGCTACCTTGATTGGTCTGGCTTGTCCAGAGGTTACCCTGTTCCAAGTAATTAGGTTGGCCTTCTGAACTTCTGCGCCACCAGGACAGAGTTCAGAAATCCGTCTTAACAATACTCCATAGCACTACACATGCACATGATAGATTACAAAATGAGTAGCCACTGCAGTGTGTTCCATTCACTTTCCCTCAATGTATGTCGGAATCCCCTAAAACCTGCACGCTGTGCCTCGTGAAACACACAGCCATAACCTCACCCTCTGCATTTCTGTCGACAAATACAGTGTACTACATTCTATCCGTACACACCACACCCACAAACTTTATTGCCCAATCCCATAGCTTCTGCAGGCCCATTTCTATGGATGTCCTCTGCAAAAGGGGCGTATGTAACACGTGCCACCCTGCAACTATCACAATATTTTCTGCTGGGCGCAAGTGGGAGTGGGGGAATAATTTGCGGTCTTCATATTTAAATGTGTGTTTTCAACGTCCGCTCACATTCTTATAGTAGGGTCTTCACTGCAATGTGTAGATTGTGAAACAACATTTAATTGCCACTGTGTGACAAAGAGATGCCATTTGCCTTGAAAAGGTTGTGGAGGGTGTTTTTTTTTCTATTGGGTCTTTGCACTTGGGTTCTAGGTGTCCCCACAGATTTCTGAGATATACAATGACTTGTGAGGCCCGCACTTGTTAGTGTTTAAATGTAAGTTGAACACTTTATTTCATATATTTTTCATTCATATTATCCACATAGGTTAGTCCACTTAGTGCCTATTCTATTTTGTTTCATTGACATCGGTATGACACAAGTTATTTCACTTTGTGCATTTCTTTGTGACATTAATTGTGACTTTTCTGGTGATTGGTGCGTTATTTCTTTCTTTACAAAAGACATTTGTGCCAACGTTTCTCTGCACGTGTTACTGTTTCGACCTTTCTTGGGCACATTCTTTGCTTAGTGTTGTGTCAGTCTTGTGTTAACCCTTTGCATTTCAGGGCATACATTTCAATTAGGTGACACACGTCAATGTTACATAAACATTTCGATATATACATTGGATTGTTTTTCATTTGTTCTTTTTTCTTTCCGAGAGGGAACGTCACTGGGTCTCCATCAGGCAAATCCACTGTTGTGTAGTTGGGGTTCTGTGTTTGCTTGATCTGTGTCCTTTAGTCTCTCAAAACAGTATTCTTATTTCAAAGCATGTATATAGCCCTGTTGTGAGCTTTGATCCTTCCGTCCATCCTTGGTCCTGTGTTTGGGTCCACCTGTCCTTCCTGTTCCTTGCCGCAGAGTGACTCCGCTGCAAGGAACCGGAAGGACAGGACAAAGGACACAGATCAAGCGAACACAGAACCCCAACTACACAACAGTGGATTTGCCTGATGGAGACCCACTGAAGTTTTCTCTCTCGCAAAGAAAAAAACAAATGAAAAACAATCCATCAAAAAGTTTATGAAACATTGATGTGTGTCACCTAATTGAAATGTACTCACAAGTTTGAAATGTACAAACAAGGCCTAGGCTCTTGAGTTCAAGGCCTACGGCCTTCGGCCATGCACCCAATAGTCTAGGCCTTGAATACACCCACAGCAACGTAATGCCACCATGCATGTCACCATGTCAGCAAGTACGACAATCCACATTCACACCACAGCACTCCTACCCAAACCGGTACAGCGCCATGGCGCTAAGCAACACCAAATTGCACAACTTAACATAAGGCCCATATGGGCAGCTAACATTAAGCACAAACAAAACACTTATGCATGAAAACAGGTCGCAATTACCAGAATCCACAAACACACCACAGCCTCCACCACCACTACCCACAGCCATTCAGAAAATATTGTGTCACTAACCACAACATTTTCACAAAATTGGGCCTACTTGAAGAAATCTGCACACAGCATAGGCCGTGAACACACCCACAGCAACGTAATGCCACCATGCATGTCACCATGGCACCCACTACCACCATCCACATACACACTACTGCCTCCAGCACTCCTACCCAAACTGTGCACCGCTATGCAGCAACAAATTGCAACAGTGACGATAATGTGCAAAGAAAACACTCTCTCCTGCATCCCTGTGCACTTTCATTCACTTACTATGGGCGTCCCCTCTTCCATTCACAAAGTACTGTGTCACTGCCAATCTACCCACATTCTGCTCACAACACTAGCCCTACTGCAACCAATCTGCACATACCAAACTATGCAAGCACCACCCTGTACCAAATGCAGAGGCAAACATGCGTTCCTGCGGTGGGTATGTTGCAGCCCTACGCTTTTGAGTGCATGCCCTACACCCTATGGCCTTCGTCCATGCACCCAATAGTCCAATCCTTCCACAGACCCACCGCACCTTCATTCACCCGTGCATGCCACAAAGTCTCCAACTATCCCATAACATCTGCAGCGCACAGCCACCCGCGCTCCCACCCACCCTACGTTATGTGCAAATCACTCTCCTTCTGCAATTCACCTGCCACCACTCACCATGAAAAGATGTCACTGCAAACCGGTCGCCGCAGAAGCTACGGGGCCGTTAAGACAGCCGCCTCCAATCACCACACGGTACTCACCTACATATGTCACATTAACCACTTCTCACTCCCCCACCCGCTCCCTCCCTTATTGGCGCCAACGCATTCCATATGGTACATTTTCCAGACGCTTCCGCCGCCGCACTGTCCTCCGATACACCATAGCGGCCTTCCCAAAAAATGTTGACGTACACAACGCTTCCCTCCAGCCAACCTCCAGCCACATCCAATCTTCTCCGACAGCACGCCGTACCGTGAGCCAATGACACTTCTGTCCGCGGAGCGAACCGGGAAATGGGTCCGCGGAGCGGACTCGGATATCACACATTTTTTGGGATGTGCATTTCAGGTCTTCGCAACAAAACTACTGGTCGGATTTCCACCAAACACACAAAAGAACAAGTTACTTTCTTACCTGGTAACGTTCTTTCGATGGGATGGTCCGACGACATATTCCATATCTATGACATGTAATCACCACAGCTGTGCTGCTTCGGAAACTTTTTTCGGCGTCTGCGTCCTGCGTCGATGTGCCGTCGTCGAGGACCTCCTCCGACGTCCTCCGATGTGATAAGTAGGACGCACGACGCCCGTAGCCTCAGTTGTAGTTTTTTTCCCCAGAACGTGTGACATAAGTCAACTGCCAGTCAGACACAAAGCCTTGCGGAACGTAAGCTGCAATCGCAAAAGAAATTCTGCAGCGGGGAAGGCAGGGCGGGAGCGATATGGAATACGTCGTCTGACCATCCCATCGAAAGAACGTTACCAGGTAAGAAAGTAACTTGTTCTTCGAGGGGATTGGGTCCTCCGACGTATTCCATATCTATGACAGACTCCCAAAGCAGTACCAGAGCAAGGAGGAGGGAAAGAATTTAGAATCAAAATTTAGAATAGCCAATCAAATAGCAGAGCAAAGGACCGCCTTGCCAAAGGCCAGATCCTGCCCTCGGATGGAATCGAGGGAATAGTGACGTACAAATGTATGTACTGAAGCCCAGGTGGCTGCATCACAGATGTTGCGAATAGGAACACCCCTCTGCAGTGCAGTAGATGCAGCCACACCCCTGGTAGAATGGGCCCGCAAGCCAGCCGGTGGGTCCTTACCCGCCAAACGGTAACACTCCGAGATGGCTAAAATAATCCAGCGAGACAAAGTCTGTTTCGTCACAGCTTGCCCCAAACGCTTCCCAGCGTAACCAATAAAGAGTTGATCATCCACTCTGACCCGGGACATGCGTGAAACATAAAAGCTTAAAGCTCTCCTAGGATCAAGCCTATGGAGCCTCTCCTCTTCCTTACCAGGATGCGGAGGAGGATAGAATGCCAGAAGAACAACCTTCTGGGCCAAATGAAATTCCGATACTACCTTCGGAAGAAAAGGACGAACACGAAGGACAACCCTGTCCTTGTGAAATACAGTGAAGGGAGGCTTAACTGAAAGTGCCTGTAACTCACTCACTCTGCGAGCGGAAGTAACCGCAACTAAAAACACAGTTTTCAGAGTTAACAGCCTCAAAGGGCAAGAATGTAAAGGCTCAACCGGAGCACCCATAAGAAACCTAAGAACAAGGTTTAAATCCCAACCAGGCACCAGGAAAGGTGACGGAGGGAACACATTAGTGAGCCCTTTCAGAAACTGTGAAATTAAAGGGATTTTAAAGTAAGAACACTCTTCAGACGAGCGCTTAAAGACTGACAGCGCCACCAGGTAACCTTTAATGGTACCCACTTGCAAGCCCCTGTGGGCCAAAGAAAGTAAAAAGGACAGAACCATGGGGATGTCGCATGCAAAAGGATCCACATTCTGAACTCTGCACCAGTCGCAGAACTTACGCCAACGGCAACGGTACAAAGACTTTGTTGCTGGCCTCCGGGCCGAAAGCAACACCTCCATCACGTCTTCAGGGAGGTCCCAATCCTTATACCTCAACCTTTCAGAAGCCAAGCGTGAAGGTTGAGGGATCAGACCTCTGGATGGAGAACCTGACCCCCCTCCCGTGAGAGCAGATCGTCTCGGTAGGGAAGGCGACGTGGAGGGCAGATGGACAAGTCGAGAAGGTCCGGGTACCACGTCCTCCGAGCCCACGCCGGAGCAATGAGGATCATCCGGGAACCGAACTTCCGTAACCTCCGCAGCACTTGCGGGATGACGGGGACTGGAGGAAACGCGTACAGCAGCGGGAATGACCACTCCACCACGAACGCGTCTCCTAAGGCTCCTTTTGGAGGAAATTCCCGCGAGCAAAACCTTTCGCACTTCCGGTTGACACTGGAGGCGAAGAGATCCACTTGAGGGGACCCCCAAAGGGCGAAGATCTCCAGGAGAATCTCCTGAGCCAACTCCCACTCGTGAGAGATCGCGCTCTGCCTGCTCAGAGCGTCCGCCGTCACGTTTTCGGCTCCGGCCAGATGAACTGCCGAGATCGAAACTTCCTGCTGGATGGCCCAGAACTCGAGCTGCATCGCCTCCCTGCACAGAGGAAGTGACCCTGCCCCCCCCTTTTTGTTGAGGTAGTGCATGGCCACTGTGTTGTCCGTCAGGATCAGGACATTCTTCCCTCGCACAGACGGCAGAAAAGCCTTCAGGGCTAGCTTGACGGCCCTCAGCTCCAACAGACTGATATGGAGTCTGGACTCCGACGGAGACCAACGACCGCTGACTGTCAGCCCGTTGGCATGAGCTCCCCATCCCGTGAGGGATGCATCCGTCACGATCGTCACCTCCGGCCAGGGAAGCCAAAATGGAGCCCCCTTCATCAAGTTGCCTTCGACGGCCCACCACAGAACGTCCTGGGCGACCGAGGACGGCACCTGAATCGAGTCCGACATCCTGCCGGAGGACTGCGACCATTGCGTCTTGAGTGCCCACTGTAAAGATCTCATCCGCAGGCGAGCCTCTGGCACCAGAAGAATGCAGGATGCCATGAGGCCGAGCAACCTCAAGAACTCGAACGCTGGGAGCGTCTGGGCATGCTGAAACTTGTGCACCATCTGCTGAATGTGAAGAGCCCTCACCTGGGGAGGAAAACACTGCCCCAGGGAAGTGTCGAGCACTGCTCCGATGTACTGGAGCCGCTGTGTTGGCGTCAAATGGGACTTCTTTAAATTGAGGGAGAAGCCCAGCCTGTGAAGGGAGCGACAGGTGACCGATAGATGATCCAGGACTTGCTCGGGAGAGCTCCCCCTGATCAACCAATCGTCCAGGTAGGGGTAGACGTGAATCCCCCCTTGCCTGAGATGCGCTGCCACCACCACCATGAGCTTGGTGAAAACCCTCGGGGCGGAGGTCAATCCGAACGGCAGGACCCGAAACTGAAAGTGCGAGTCGCCAACCGCGAACCTCAGGTACTTGTGCTTGGGATGGATCGGCACATGGAAGTAAGCATCCTTGAGGTCGAGTGACACCAACCAGTCCTGAAGCTGAAGGTCCTGGAGGACTTGAGAGAGAGTAACCATCTTGAACTTGTCCTTCCTGAGGAGTTTGTTCAAACCGCGCAAGTCCATGATGGGTCTCAATCCCCCGTTTTTCTTGGAAATCAAAAAATAAGGGGAATACCATCCCTTGTTCCTCTCCGCTACAGGCACCAGTTCTATGGCGCCTTTCTCCAGCAGGGCTTGAATTTCCTGCGCAAGGAGCGGATCCGGACACCGCAAAGAGAGGTTCCCCGGTGGATTGTCGTGAGGCCTGTGCCGAAAGGGAAGACAGTAGCCGTGGGTTATGATCTCCAGAACCCACACATCTGAAGTAATGGCTTGCCACTCTACAAGATGCTGCGCCAGCCTTCCCCCAACCGGCGAACCATGGGACATGGCCTCATGACTGAGTGGGAGCGGCTGCGGCGTTACCTGAGGGCAAAGAGGCAACTGCCCGAGCGGCCTTGGCACCACGGGTACCCTGTCGTCCACCTCTGGTACCCCTGCGTTGGCCTCTTTGACTGCCAGCTCCTCTCGCTTTACTGAAGGACGAGTAATGGCGAAAGGAACCACCCCTCCACTGCTGTCCCCTAGGACGAAAAGGCAGAGGTTGGCGAACTGCAGCGCCCAACGACTTCGCTGCAGCTTTCGAGGTCTGCAACCTCAAGGCTCTCGTCAGCCTTGCTGCCAAAAAGGTGCTCACCGTCAAAGGGCATGTTGAGGAGCCGGGACTGCACATCCGGAGCAAACCCCGACTTCCGCAACCACGCAAACCTGCGTATCACGGTGCTCGCCGCCATGGACCTACTGACGCATTCAGCTAAGTCCAAACCCGACTGAACGGACTCACACATGGCATCCTTACCATCCTGGACCATAGCAAGGAAACCATCCCTTTCGTCCCCTTCGGGAATATGTTCAGCCGCTAACGCAACACAGTTCCACAGAGTGTGCGTGAAACGCGACAAGGCACAAATGGAGTTGGCCGCCTGAAGCGCCATACCACCAGAAGAAAACACTTTCTTCGCCCAGCCATCAAAACGTTTGTCGTCCCTATCAGGAGGGATGGTAGGGTACGACGCCTGCTTCGCCGGGGCCGTGGCCGCCTGCACCACCAAACTCTCCGGAGTGGGGTGCCTGGTCAAGTAGCAGGGGTCGCCACTGGATGGACGGTATTTTCGCGACAAGGATCTGCCCACCGCCGGGAGACTCTCCGGAGCAGTCCAAGCCGCTGCCACCCTTCTCTGTAAAGCCATATGGAACGGCAGAACCGGGTCAGTTGGGGGACCAACATCAAGGATGTCCGTCAGATCATCCTGCACAAACTCCCCTGGGGGAGCAGACCATCCCAAGTACTCAGAAACCCTAGCCATAAGGCGCCGGTACGAGGAATCGGCATGAGAGCCAGGCTCAGGCCTACAAAACTCCACCTCCGGAGAGGTGTCCAGTCCACTGGCATCATGCAGTGACTGTCTCAACTCGTCAAACTGACTAAGGCCCGAGACAATTTCATCCGGAACCTGACTGGGAACCAGGCCATCAGAATCCTCATCCGCCTCTGAAATATAGTCCAGGCGGTGAAAAGAAGGCACCCTAGAGTGCTTGCTCTTAACCAGAGCCTTCCTAGGGGGTCCACCTGTGCCACAGGGTTCCTCCGACACGAAAGGCGTCGATGGCGTCGAGCGAATCGGCGCCAGCGTCGAGAGAATCGACGTCGAGGAAATCGGCGTCGACGTCCGATGCAGCGCCTCCAGAATCGGCGGCGTCGACACAGCCCTCGAGGCCGGAGCCCCGAGCGTGTCCCTCGACGACCTGAGCGTCGACGGCATCGACGACTTCCTCGGAGCCAGAGCCTCGAGAAAGCCTGTCGACGCCCTCGACGCCCCAGACGTCGATGCCTTCTTCGAAGACCTCACAGGTGCACACGGTCTCGAACGCGTCGAGGACCGGGACCTGGAACGGGTACGTCGAGAACGAGTCCCCTTGTCCGAACGGGACCTCTCCCGTGACTCGTGCCGACCACTCTTGCGAGCGGTGTCTCTCGACCTCACACGACCGACCCCACTCGCGGGCGCAGACGAGGCCCACGACACGCAGTCATGAGGCCCACGACACGCAAGAATCGCCAGCATCTTCTTCCCGAAGGAAGCCCATTCCTCCGGCGTCGCACGGCTGGAGGGGCAAGCGACGTGCCGGGCAGAGTCCTCCGAAGAGGACCTGGAAGACGACCAGTGTCGACGCTTCCGAGAATGCCTCGAAGAGGCTGAGGAGTGGCGAGACCGACTCCTAGAAGGAGACCCACGAGACTTCCGACGATGACACGGAGAGTCACCCCTCGAATCATCCGTCGAAAGCCCCGCAGACTTCGACTTCCGGGGCTTGGACACCCGACCTACCGACAACTTCTTCTTACGTTCGCGTAAGGCTTTGGACGTGAGCGACTGGCAGTCGATACAGTCATCCGTGTCGTGGGCCTCCCCGAGGCACCAGAGGCAGGCGTCGTGCGAGTCCGTCACCGACATCTTGGACCCACACACCCCGCACTTCTTGAAACCCGGACGCGGGGTCGAAGACGAAGTAGAAGACATCTTCTGAAGGATTTTCACAAAACGAACAGGTTCGAAGAACCGAGAAGAACAGAACTCCAAAGAGTCGAGGCGTTTAAACCGAGAAACACGAAGCAACACGTTCGCGGAAAAAACGGAACTGAGGCTACGGGCGTTGTGCGTCCTACTTATCACATCGGATGACGTCGGACGTCGGAGGAGGTCCTCGACGACGGCGCATCGACGCAGGACGCAGACGCCGAAAAAAGTTTCCGAAGCAGCACAGCTGTGGTGATTACATGTCATAGATATGGAATACGTCGGAGGACCCAATCCCCTCGAAGCATGCTTTCTGACCCAAACCCCCACTCCGCTGCACATTTGGTGAAAATCCATCCAGCCGTTCGGACTGTAGCTGTGCGCAAAGTTTTCCCCCATTCAGTCAATGGAAAAAAAATGTTGGGACCCCCCTATAATTTGTCCCCTCTGCCCCGCACAAAACATCACCCGACTTTCAGAGCCAGCCATATACATTTTTTGCAAAGTTTGGTGAGGATTCGTCCAGGGGGAGCAAAGTTATAAGCCGCCGAAAAAGTGCTCTTCCTATGAGTTTAGCAACTTAACCATAACTACATGCCCGCTACCGCGGGCCGTGTAATTATATATGTATATGTGTGTGTATAAATATATACATACATTACTCACCGTAATCGTATTTCAGAAGCTTGTATCTGCTTAGATTCAGATGCTATGCATAGGCTGACATCTAGTGGTAGCTGCGAGTATTACATTTTTATTTTCGAAATTCGAAAAGGGACATCGACAGGATGTGCCAGTAATACTATCCCTAGTGTGACGTCCACTATACCCACGGTCCTTCACGCGTCGAGGTCCCTCAGATTGTTTTGTTTCTGACATGAGGTAGCATGAAGTGTAGCGTGAGTACAGATGTAATAAAGCAGATAAGGGTAGATAAGCCAGAAAACATCTATACACCTACTCTACTCTACGACCCTCCTTTTGTGAGCCAACGAACGCACGTCGAAAGAAATCTTCGACCCACTCTTCAGGCACATCAAAAATGCAGCAGCTCATTCACAAACGTGTCCGAAAGACGCTGCTTAAGACTAAAGTATTGACATCCTCTGTTTTTCAACAGACAAATCACAACACAGGAAACAGGCTTTCTCCAGCATGGGGTCTGGCATGGATTCACATGCTCGTGAATATTCCCAGTCGTCAGGCCGGGAATCCTCGGGATAGAAAAAATCAGTATCAGTTTCGTTTCTGATCTGTCTTTCTTAGTAGTAACCAATCACTGGTCTCTGGGTCATACTGCCCCCAGCCAATGACTGCCCTCTCCCTAAGCCCCGCCTCTGGCAGCCATCCTCAGATTTATATTGCACGTTCAAGTGTTGGGAGTCCTCGTGCTGTAGCTCTCAAGCTTTTGCTGCGTTTTCATGCTTTTTCAGGAGTTTTTTCAGATTTTTCAGTTAAATAGAGCCTCAAGCTCCACCGTTTCTACATCCGATCAACAGGGACCCGTTTGGGAGTTTTCTACGCCCCTCAAGGGTGAAGATTTCGTCGAGTTACGCTTTTGGAGGATTCCAGAAGTTCCGAGGCCTACCCCGGACATGGCCCAGGAGAAAGGAAGCTCGATGCCCGGGAAGCTGTTCAGGACCTGCCCTGGATGCCAGCTTCAGAATGTGTTCAAGGAGGACGAGCATTTGTTATGCCTCTGTCTCCATGAGGACAAGACGCACATGGAGAAGGACTGTGCGTTTTGTGGGAACATGTCGGAGCGGACCATGAAGGATCGCCACCTCTGTCTCGCCAACTGGCTGGAAGGGAAGAGCCTGTCAGGCGAGAAGAAGAAAAATAAGTCAGAGCGGTCTTCTAAGTCCTGTGAGGGCGCCCCGGCGACGGGGGCCCAACAAAAGGCCAAGCAGCGCGAGTCTGCGGGCACCGGGAGCGTCGAACAGTCAGGCTCCTTGGCTGCAGGACGGGCGCATCCTCCCGGACACCATCAACCACAAGCCAACGCTCTGGCTCGGGTAAGAGGAGGTCTGAGAACCCGGCGAAGCTTCTGGAGAGGCCCCGGTCGATCTCGAAGATTCCGGCAGAGGGGGAGCGAGGCTCGGACCATCCCTCCAAGGTGAAGGCCCCAGTCGTACAGAAGGTGACGATGGCCTTAATTCACCCTTCTAAGACCTCGATTGAGGATGTTGCAGCAGCCCTGGCTCAGCCTGTGGAGGCTACGCCAGTGGAGGTGACCTCAGGATCCAGAGTATCCCTGCCACCGCGGAGGGAGTCTTCTTTCAGGCCCATTGAGAAGATCCCCACAAAGTCGCAGTTGGAAAAGGAGGGGGAGGGGCAGGTGGCCATCGTGGATACGAACACAACCTCTGAAGAAGAGCTCATCAAAGTCGTGGAGGAGGCCCAGCACATCAGGAGGGATCCCGACGAGGGCGATGACGAGAGCGACGGTGTCGCCGACGAGGTTCCTCAAGAACCCTCGCGCCCGTAGTTTCCAGTGCCGCAGGACACTTCGGTGGCCGTTTTGTCAGCGATTCAGTCCTTATGATCGGAGATAAGGACAAGGTTGCCCCTCCCCCGACAGAGGTACCTGAGCCAGACCTGACGGGGGAACCAGAGCCAGGACCTTCGGAAAGTCCACCGCATAAGAAGAGGGCGCATTCTCCGCCACCTCTCCCACCTCTGCGGCCTGCTCTGCCTTCCCCCCGGTCTACCCACGGGGATGATACAGGCACGGACACAGCTGCGACAAGTACAGATGACGGAGGCGACGACGGGACGTGTCCCCCGTCACCCCCTGCTCGGGCGTCACCCGCCCGACGAGATTGGATCCTTCCATGCCATGATTTCCAGGGCATCCGAGCTCTTCCAGCTCTGCCCAGAGGAGAAGAAGGAAGGATTCCTTTACCAACGGCGCGAGGCTAAAAGGAAGACGGTCCTCGCCGTACCACTTCTTGATGACATCTGGGATGAGGGGCTCGCCCTCCTCAAGAACCCTGCCACGGCGCCTGCAAAGAGGGACCGGTACGAGAAGAAGTACCGGGTCCCCGACGCTGCCCCCTTGTACCTTCGGGCGCAACCTACCCCGGATTCGGTCGTCTCGGCGGCGGCAAAGAAGAAAGCTGGGGGGGCATCGGCCTCGACGTCGACTTCCCCGCTGGACGGCGAGGGCAGGAAGCTGGACACGATGGGACAGCGGGTCATCTCATCCGCAGCGACGACTATCAAGGCGGTCAACGCCCTGGCTATCGTAGCCCGCTACGACAGGGAGTTGTGGTTCAAAATCGCCCCTCTATTGGACTTCCTTCCGGACGCCAAAAGGGCTGAGGCCCTTGAAATCTTACAGAAAGGTGAGATTGCTTCGGACCACGCCAATCACGGTACCAACGGACATCGCCGACACCGGTTTCCATCAGTTGGGCAACAGCGTTTGCCTGAGACGACGAGGATGGCTCCAGGCGACGGATTTCCACCAGGACGTACAAACCATGGTTTTGGACATGCCCTTCGACGGGAACAACCTTTTTGGGAAGGCGGTTGATGAGTCCCTTCAGGCTATCAAGACAGACACAGAGACTGCCCGGGCACTGGGAGTGTTCCAACAACGACGGCCGTCCTTTCGGAGCTCCGGAGGCAGACAAGGTGCCTCAAAGGGATCCGGCAGTGGCTCCTCGATGTACCGTCAAGCGGCAAGATCTTCATCTCCGGAGGCCTACAAGGGATGCGGCAAGTCAGGTGGTGCCCGTCGTCATCGACAGGGAGGTCAAGGAGGCAAGGCGGCCTCCAAACAAGATTGAACCGACCGTGGGGTCGGGCCCCTGCCGAAGCACCCCGGTGGGAGGCCGGCTGGCGAGGTTCATCAGCGTGTGGGAGTCCATCTCCACCAACCGTTGGGTGCTGGATGCCCTGGCCCAAGGGCACGCCCTTGAGTTCCAAAAGAAGTGCCCTCGCGTTCCACCCATGGCCAGGAAGGAAAATCACATCCCTCAACTACTGTTGGAAGTAAGGGGGATGCTCCTGAAAGGTGCCATCGAGCTCGTCCCAAAGAGGCTTCAGGGCTCCGGAGTTTACTCAAGGTACTTCCTCGTAAAGAAGAAGACAGGAGGATGGCATGTGCTGGGACAGCTGGAGGAGGGCGATTTCCTGTCGTCGTTGGACTTGGAGGATGCGTACTTCCACATCCCCATTCTAAAAAGACACCGAAAGTTCCTCAGGTTCGGGGTCCAAGGGCGGCACTACCAGTTCAAGGCCCTCCCGTTCGGATTGAAGTCGGCACCCAGGGTGTTCACCAAGTGCCTCGCACCGGTGGCGGCGCGGCTGCGCCTGCAGGGGATCCACGTCTACCCCTACCTGGACGACTGTCTCATCCGGGCAAGGATGAGGGAGCTCGCCGTGGAACACACTGCAAAGACCGTCCAGCTGCTCACGGACATGGGGTTCTCCATCAACTTTCCAAAATCCCACCTGGTCCCGTCGCAAGTCGCCCTGTTTCTGGGAGCCAAGCTCGACACAGGCGGGCCTCGCCGTCGGAGGAAAGGACCAGGACCATCCTGGGCAAGGTGCAGCGTCTGCTGGCCACGGACATGGCCAGGGTAAGATCTATCAAGTCCCTCCTCGGGATGATGTCCTCCTGCATTTATTTGGTGCGCCTTTGCAGGCTTCGGATGCGCCCCTTACAAGAGTTCCTCGACGCCCGCTGGGTCCAGTCGACGGGCAGCTTCGAGGACAGGATCCCTCTCAACGAGACGTTCCGTCAGGCGATACGGTGGTGGGGTACCTGCTCTCATCTGTCGGCGGACACGGACTTTCAGACCCCAGCTCACCAGGTGACGACGGATGCCTCCCTGGAAGGTTGGGGAGCGCACTCCGGAGATCTTCACGCAAGAGGCCTTTGGCTCCCGAAGGAGAAGTCACTCCACATCACCATCTTGGAGCTCTGTGCAGTGTTCTGAGCCCTCAGGTCTTTTCTTCCGTCCCTCAAGGGCAAGGTGGTGAGGATCTTCACCGACAACACCACTACGATGTTCTACATCCGGAAGCAGGGTGGAACCAGATCCCCTGCCCTATCCAAGGAAGCCCAGGATCTGTGGCATTGGGCCGTCGCCCAAGGGATGTTTCTGGTGCCTTTTCATCTGGCAGGAATAAAAAACACCATCGCCGACTCACTCAGCAGAGAGCTCTGCTCATGCCACGAGTGGGAACTACGCCAGGATCAAGTGGATCGACTCTTCCGACGATGGGGCGAACCCCAGATCGATCGTCGCCGTCGCGAAGAGAACTCCAAGTGGCGGAGGTTCGCCAGCAGGTTCCCCCAGCCGAGGAGCATGGGCGATGCTTTCTCGTTCCCCTGGGACGGCCTATTTCTTTATGCGTTCCCTCCGCTGCCATTGCTGCTCTGGCTCATCAACCAGCTCAAGAGGTCCCGGTGCAGGATGATCCTCGTCGCACCGGCGCGGCCGAGACAGATCTGGTTCCCGGACCTTCTGGACTTGTCAGCGTCCACACCAGTCAAGCTGCCGACGGACGCGGTTCTTCTCTCCAGAGAAGGAGGCGCCATTCTTCATTACAACCCAGAGTCGCTGAACTTGCAGGCCTGGCTCCTGCAGCACTAGAGTTTGGAGGGTACGACATCCCAGCCGACTGCAGAGAGGTTCTTGCAAAGGCCAGGGCGTCCTCAACTCTCAAGTGCTACGGACATAAATCGAAGAGGTTCTCAGTCTGGTGCCGTGCACAGAAGATTAAACGTCTGCGGATTACAGCCCCTCAAGTATTGCCGTACCTACTGTCATTGGCCAAGGCTGGACTAGCTCACGCTTCCATCAAGATACATCTGGCCGCCATCTCACGATACACCAGAACTACGGGACGGGCGTCCTTGTGGTCTCATCGGCTGGTGAAGGAATTTATGAAAGGATTGTTCCGATCATTCCTGCCGGTGAAAGCCCCTGCCCCGGCGTGGGAGCTCAACGTGGTTGAGCCCCCATGAGCATAGGCTCATGGGGGCCCCATTTGAGCCTATGCATTCGGCACTGTTGAAGTCAGCATTTCTCGTGGCCATCACCTCCGCACAACAAGTGGAAGAGATCCAGGCCCTATCTTGCAAGCCACCATACTTGACTTTTCACAACACGAGGGTGGTGCTGAGGACGCACCCCTCCTTCATGCCCAAGGTGCCGTCGGAATTCCACCTCAACGAATCCTTGGTGTTGCCAGTTTTCTTCCTGTCGCCTTTGTCGCCGGCTGAGAGGACTCTGCACTCGCTGGAGTAGCTAGAGCGCTGAAGTTCTACGTGGACCACACAAAGAGTTTTCGGAAGACATCACAGCTGTTTGTAAATTTTGGACCTGTGAATCAAGGGAAGGCTCTCTCGAAGGCTTCCATTTCCAGATGGCTCTCCGGCTGCATCATGCACTGTCACCGGTTGGCAAACCGACCGCTGCCCGGCCGTCCGAGAGCCCACTCGACCAGAGCGATCGCTGCTACCACGGCGTTCCTATCTGGTGTGGCCCTGCTCGACATCTGCAGGGCTGCGACGTGGAGGTCGACACACACCTTCACGAGATTCTACTGCGCCGATCGGGACTCCAGGGTCGGCCAAGCATTGCTGCGCAACCTGTTCGCTTAAGGTGAACCTGTTGAGGAGGTAAGAGATGCTTAATGTTGAGCCTGTTGCCACCTCCCGTGGTTGTGCATGTGTATACTGCTATGTATTCTTATATTCATGAGCATGTGAATCCATGCCATGCTGGAGAAGGAACAAGTTACTTACCTGTAACTGTTGTTGTCCAGCATGGGTCGGCATGGATTCACATGCGAACCCTCCAACCTACCCCTCTGCGGCTCTTCACTTGGTCTTACTGCCACTTTACGTGCTACCAAATCTGAGGATGACTGCCAGAGGCGGGGCTTAGGGAGAGGGCAGTGATTGGCTGGGGCAGTATGACCCAGAGACCAGTGATTGACAGATCAGAAACGAAACTGATACTGATTTTTTTCTATACCGAGGATTCCCGGCCTGACGACGGGGAATATTCATGAGCATGTGAATCCATGCCAGACCCATGCTGGAGAACAACAGTTACAGGTAAGTAACTTGTTCCTTACTCTCTCTGAGGATATCCTTTCAGGGGCTTTACACCAGAACCCTCCATCAATACCCTCCCCTTTTCCAGAGTCCACAGAATTGACACCAGAAAAATTTGACAAAGTGATGAGAAGAATGTCTTGCTTTTTAGACTTTATGGATCACCATTCAAAGAAGTTAACTCCCCCCTCAAGGTACTCTTCACAGGATGAGGATGAGGGGGGGGGGGGGATTAGTGGGGAACCACCTTCAAAGGCATTAAGACTGGATAGCTATAAACCCAGCACTTACACTCAAACCGTCTTTACTACACACAGTCCAGACCCCTCACAGTATCTATGTATTGTTGAACCTTCCAACATAGAAGATCAAGGTTCACAAGAACACCAATTCTATCAAGGTCAAGATCTATTTTATGATGATGACCCTGACATTTACATCATGCCGCCCCTGTAGCTTGTTCCCCCATCAACAACCAGCTCCAACGCAATCAGCTGCTACTCAAAGCTGCACCGCATTTTAAAATACACAGGAGGTCCAACATGACACAGACTTGGACGATATTCTGGGGGACAAAACAAATCGCTAACCCAATGTATTCCTATTCTGCAGTCGGTGCAGAGACGCATCTAGCCATCACAATTTACGCCTAACCTTAGAGAGTGGTTAACCCCTCCATCAAGAATTTTCAAACTGGCACCAACAGACCCCCCTTTACATTAGAGGTCAACTGAAACCTGACTTTAGTTAAAACAACCAAAAAAAAATGGAAAGCAACTCTTAGCTTTCACTTAGGCACCTCCAGATAAGAAGAGTAAAACAAATATACTCTCGTGTCATGCCTGCACCGGCCTCTACCTCCATTTCTACTTCTATTAATCCCAAAGCCAGGTTGTCTGCCTTTCTGGATCATAAACGCAGGCAGTTTGCGCAGAGAATGGCAGCCAGGCCATTCTATTCACGTTGGCGACTCACTGGGAGGTTGCCTTGGAGACTGCATTCATGTCAGGGACGCCGTGCCTAATTCCGTCAGTCTGCTCGGAATCATCACGTGATAAAGAACAGCATGTTTTCATTTGATGCCTTCCTTAGACGTTATTTAAATGTATCATAGACTGCGGTTCGGGACTTCTGATTGGTTTTCCTCCCAAAGCGCTGTTTGTTTGTGCTTCAGCACATATTGCTACTTTGTATCCCATGGACTTCCATGTCCTTCATTACCCAGTTACCGCCCGCAGACTTCCATTGTCTTCTCCCCCAGCTATCAGCTTCCTGGTTTTCGACATCTGACTTCCACTCGGCCTGCCACTGTCTTTCTAAATGGCCATCTGTTCCTGGTTTCTGACGCCGGCTTGTTACTCGGACTGGCTTTCTCTCCACCCTCAACTGCAGTAACGCTGGATCTATGTTACAGACCATTTGCAGCCTGCCTATTTCTGTTATCTCTGCAGGCTTTATTTATTCTTTTGTTTGTAGACCACGGAAAGGGCAAAATAACCGTGGTTCTCTGAATTTCATGTCTCTGCTTAGGTTTTCAGCGACACAAATGATGTTCTCATGTTTCTGATTGAGTACAAGACATTTTGAGAATCGAGACAGTTCTTGTTTTCTTTTTCCATGCACTGAGGATTCTCAATCCAAGCTACCTCCTCTTACTTTCAACATTAAAGGCACATGCATAGGATTTTTATTGTGCGCTTTCCAGAAGAGCAACGTGCACCAACCCGACTCTAGTGCGTCCCTCGTGCTGTTCGGGTGCAAGCTCCCTTACTAACATTCCCTTCCTCGATTGGCTAGGTCTGGCTTACCTTTTCTTTGGGTTATACTGAACTGCCTTTTAATCCCTGCTGGAACCACCGAAAGTGTATCCTACTCTTCCTACGCTTCTGTAGTATGCTCCCAGGTTAGTTTTGTTTAATTTAGGGGTTCACAGTATCCTGTTAGATCATATTGAATGAATCTTCTTGTTTTCCCAACCTTTTGAATTCCCCGGCTCAAAAATGTTTATGACAAAGCCTTCGAGGTAGGGATTTTAGCGTGAAGCGCTGATAACAGTTCTACTGAAGGATCGGAAGGACCCCTTAGAGTGCTTATCCTACCGGCCAATATCATTGTTAAATGTGGACGTGAAAATCCTGGGAAAAATACTAGCCGCCAGGCTATCCTGGGTGGCCCCAGGGTTGATACATCCAGACCAGTGTGGGTTTGTAGGGGGGGCGAAACAACATAATGAATCTCCTTCGGTTGCACCATGTAATGGACCAGATTAGATTCTCGGGAGATGTCGGTGGCTGCGTTTGATGCCATGAAAGCCTTTGCTTCAGTGGAGTGGAAATGGCTGTTGTGAGTGCTGGGGGCCTATGTTTGTAGCAATCTATATATAGTATTGTATCACTTGACCAAATGAAGTTGGTACAAAGGTCCCCCTTGCTTGCAAAATGACGTTTCGGCAGTCTTGGCGTCCATCATGTATCAAAAATTAGAGGTACGTGGAAGCTGCCTTCTTCAGGGCTGTTGAGTGACCCCACAGAAACCTTGTGGACACTCTTATTGTTGCAGACTCTCCAGACTGGGCGTAGCAGGATGGAGGGATAGTTGCAGTCGTCGTACGTGGGGGGCGGGGGGCAGGTTGGAAGAAAATGTATTTCCGTGGCTGCCTCACTGGGCTGCTCTGTGCAGCTTGCACCCTAGGGATAATGCTCTGTAAGGTGGTTACAGAGAGAAAAATTAAATCATGAAATGGAGGCGAGGCATGAATCTCCTAACGTATTGGCCTGTGCGCATTTAGTGGATGAGTAAAAATGTGAAGCACAGTACCTGGATATGAAAAATCATTGGATAATCCAGGTTTTTCTTTGTGTACAGAAGGACTCCCAAAGTGGGGGAGGATCAAACGGTGTATGGCCGTCTGTTTTCTTTCTGTGTCTGAATGTTGCTGTGCGCTGGGTCAAGACTCGAAGGACAGCCTGCTGCCGAAAGACGTGCCACAATTGTAAACTAACAATTTGGGTAATACCGATGAAGCAGGCAGGCATATTAGTGGGAGGGGTGCGACATGTGGTGTCCCTATACTCTGATGATCTGTTGTATGTAGGCAATCAGGTAGATAATCTCCCAGTCCTGCTAGAAGTGCTGAGTAACTTCCGGAGGTTGTCAGGATATCAGATCAATATTGATAAATCAATATTATTTCCATTGGGGGCCCTAGGAACCGGGACTTAGCCACCATAGCCGACTGGGGATTGAGATGGGAGGGAGACTCGTTTAGCTATTTGGGCATCCAGATTTTCCACAGTATGGAGGAGACATTTGTGTATAATACAGGTAGGGCTCGGTCGAGGATAGGGGAGCCGGTTCATCTATGGAATAGGTTGCCACTGTCCCTAATGGGCAGGGTAGCCCTATGCAAAAGGGTTATTCTCCCGAGACTCTTTAATATTTTACCAATATACTCTATGCAATAAAGAAGGTATTTTTTAAAGATGCTAGTCGAACAAGTGGGGGAGCTACTGTGGGACTTGGGGAGGAGGATGGTCTCCTTTGCTACCCTACACTGCCCGCACCAAGACAGGGGGGTTCCATTTATCAGATTATGAGAGATTTCATGGCAGCCGAACTGCAAGCAGTGCTGCTATGGACTATTACAGGGACTGTTGGGAGGCCTACCAGTCAATCGAGGGGTGACAGTTATTGTCAGGAGCGGTGGAGGGGAGGGGAGCTATGAATGTTTTTAGGGTGGTAAGGGAGATCTGGAAGAAGCTCCAGAAAAGTAAGCATGAGCTAGGGCTTTTTAGTGCAAACCTATCATGGAGTGCTGATCGGGAGCTTTGGGGGCCAGCGCAAAGGATGGGGTTCATAAGATTGATGGAGGGGTTGGGGTGTACGTCAGTGGGAGCCTTGTTTGAGAATGGCAAAGTACAGCCATTGGAGAAATGGAGGCAGCGGTATGGGATTCCCAAGGGACAATTCCTAGCCTATGGAGCGATGGTGATGCACTTATTGAAATTGTGGGCGGATATCCCAAAGGAACCGGCCACTGTCCCGCTGATGTAAGTACTGTTATCCCAAGGAGGGGGAAGGGCTAGGGTTTCCCGGATCTTCCAAACAATAGAGGAATTGTTCCCTATGGAGGAACTTGCAGTTAAGGTGGGAAAGGGACGCAGGGGACCAGATCCCAGAAGCAGATTGGGCGAAAATGTGGGAAAAGATCCAAAAGACCCCCAAATACGAGGTTTCAGTTGATACAATATAACGTCCTCCACAGAGTATAGGAGACACCAGTGAAGCTGAATGCGATGAATGGTTCCTTAAGTGCAGACTGCCCGAGATGAGGCACTGGGCAGGCAGAGATATGGCATATGATGTGGGAATGTTCAAAGATCAGGGGCCACTGGCAGGCAGTGGTGGAGAGAATTAGTGGGTTGCTGGGCTCCAGCTTTGACTGCACACGGAGTGTGTGCTTGTGGGGGCTTTTGCCAAGTGGGAAGCATCACAAGGTTCAAACAAAGGGCCCAGTTTGTGCTAGTACTGGCTAAAAGGAGGATAGCCATAGCTTGGAAGAAACAGGGGCCAGCCTTAAGGCAGTGGTTAGAAGATGTCCGCAGATGGGGAATAGGGAATGTTAAAGAGGACGCACTGCTCGGAGGTGGAGATGGACTGGAGTCAACTGCTGAATGAACTACACTCCTCAGTGGACTTAAAACCCCCATGAGGGTGAGTAAGTGATGATGTCAGAGAAGGATAGTACTAGTGGGGAGGAGGAGACTGACGGCGGTTGCCTATAAGGTAGAGGGGAAGTGAAGGGAATGAGACGCTGACTTGGACAACTGCGACCCCCATCGAGGTCAGGAACCCTGACTCCTAAGGGTGTCGGGCGAGGGGAGTTGTGGGATGCCAATTTCTTATAATTGCTTGGAACCTTTTATCTGGGAATTGGAAGCAGGGAGCACCCCGGGGGGAGGGGAGGGGAGAGGAAAAAAGAGAAAGGGACTTTACAAATGTAAATGCAGTGTAAGACAAATGATAAAGATCTGTTCTATGCCAATGCTCATGTTAAAAAAACTATTAATAAAAAGATGTTTTAAAAAAATAAATATGCGCTCTGTACTAGACTTATGCCCAGCAAACACATATGTCAAACGTTTTCACATGACCATTCTAAAAGAAGTAATCCCTCTGTTAAAACGGGGGGGGGGGGTGGATTTCATGACAACACTGGATATGAAAGATGAATACATTCACATTTCAATGTTCCCAGTGCAAAGAAAATATATGCGCTTCAAAATAGCAAGCGAACATTACCAATTCAAGGCACTCCCCTTCGGCATTTCATCAGCTCTAAGGGTGTTCACAAAGTATTAGCAGTAGTGGCAGCACACCTACGCAGACAATCTATCCCAGTGTATCCTTATCTGGACGACTGGCTAATAACAGGGGTCACCCCAGTTATGCACATTCAACACACAAACAACAATCTGTTGTATTGTTTAGAATTAGAGTTCTCCATCAATGAGAAAAAATGAAGTCTCGTCCTCAGTCAAATAAAAATTCCTGGTTGCAATTATAAAGACGAAAGAGGAACTCTTCTTCCCCTCAAACAAGACAGTACAAAATGTAATTTCAAGCACCTCAATACATGGCCGGTCCCCATATAACCATGCGCAAGGCACTGTGCCTTATAGGGATGATGGCTTGATGCATTTACCTTCTTCCACACACAGCTGCACATGCGCCCAATGCAGGAGTGGCTAGCAAAACAATGGTTTTAGGCAAGTAGTCAGTCGGACGATCTAGTGGTTGTTTCGCTAACCTTAGTACAAGCTCTATGCTGGTGGACAAAAGACATGTTAAAAGGGAAACCCTTTCACAACCCACCATTACAAGCCATTCTTACAACAAAATGTCTCACTCTCAGGGTGGGGAGCTCATTCCTTCTTCATACTGCACATGGCGTGTGGATACAAACAGCAAATAAGCAGATAAACCTACTTGAATTGCTGCCAGTCCTCAGAGCACTGCAAGCTTTTCAACAACGCCTAGTAGGGCTAACAGTGCAAGTCCTCACAGACAGTACCATGGCCCTGTTTTACCTGAACAAACAGGGAGGAAAACTTTCTAAGTCTGTCCAAGTTATCCTAAAAGATTTGGAATTGTTCGCTCAAACAAAACATATTCCTATTGTCACATGTTGCAGGGGAACACAATGCTCTAGCAGACACAGTGAGCAGAAGTCCACAACTAACCACAGAACACAAATTCACAAAATTATTTTACATCATATCATTACCCAATAGGGGTATCCACCTCTAGACTTGTTTGCAACAAAGCAAAAAGCACAATGCCCAGACTTTGCATCCAGGTTCCCACAACCAGGATCCAAGGGGAATGCCCGGTGAATGAGTTGGTCAGGGAAATTTGCTTACACTTTTCCACTGATTCCACTCCTGAACAAGATAATGCACAAGGTGCACCAGAAACAAGTCACGCTAATCCTAATTGTGCCTATGTGGGCACGACGACCATGGTTTCCACACCTACCCAAACTAGCAATGTGCAAACCAATCGAGCTTCTGTACCCCTTCAACATGCTGTACCAACATTAGGGGACAATACACCATCCATACCCTCAAACTATGAGCTTGGCAGCCTGGCTCCTTAATAGAAATTGGTCACTTAAATCTTTCACACATGTGCATGGGCATCCTCACAGAAGCACGGAAACCCAACACTAGACACTTATTTTAACAAATGGAATAGATTTGTCATTTGGTGCAAATCACACCATAAATCCAATTGACTACTCACCATCTCACATACTTCATTGTATGCTTTACCTACTAGACTCAGATTTAGTATTTAATTCCATCAAAGTACACTTGGTGGTTCTGTCTGCTTACGCCACGTCTCAGAACGAAGTGTCATGGTGGCAAGTACTAGTAATCAAAGCATTCATGGAAGGAGTAAATGGACAAAACCCTCCCATTTCAAATCCTCCACCAGGTTGGGACCTTAACGTTTTCACAGATCTCATTAGTCCACCTTTTCAGCCGATGCACAAAGCTAGTCTAAAACTAACTTACAAGAAGGCCTTTCTGGTAGCTATCACTTCAATGACATGAGTCGGTGAACCACAAGCGATCTCAGTACAAGAGCCTTTTATTATCATCCATGAAGTCAAAGTGGTGAAGTCACCCTAGGTTTTAACCCAAATTTATAACTATGTTCCATGTTAACTAATCAATTAAACTTACTACTTTTTTCCAAAATCCATCAAATTCAGCTGAAAAAAGCTGCTAGACGTAAAGAGGGTGGTCTTAAACTACATAAACAAAACTAAACCGCTAAGGAAAACTTTGTTTCCATAGCGCCTGGCAGAGTAGGAGATAATATTTCTAAAAAAGCAATCTCCAGATGGCTAGTCAAATGCATACAACTTTGTTACTCACTATCAAAGAAAACTTTACCTTTTACACCAAGAGCTCACTGTACACAAAGAACAGGGGATACTTTGGCACAATTTGCAAGGTAGCTTTTTAGAGTTTTATCCATACTTTTACTCAGCATTACTGCATAGACACAAACTCTAAAGAAGATTCACAGGTGAGACAAGTGGGAAACATCTATATGCTGCTGTACCGTCTCACAACCCACCTCCTTCTCCAGGTACTGCTCACTAATCTATGCATACTAAGTGATCTAAGCAGATCCACAAGCCTCAGAAGGTATACATTACTCACCGTAATTTATTTCTGATGCTTGTATCTGCTTAGATTCACATGTGCCCGCCCTTCCTCCCCTTCTGGAGTCGAAGGTGCATAGATGTTTCTCTATCTTTACCTTTCTTTTTTACCTATCTTGTACTCAGACTAGCACTTCGTGCATCCACATGTCAGAAACAGAAAAATCAGAGGGACTTCGACGCGTGAAGGACTATGGGTACAGTAGACTTCACACTAGTGATAGTATTAAAAACACGCCCAGTTGATGTCCCTTTTTCAGTTTCGAAAACAAATCATGTTCTACTCCACGACTACCACTAGATGTGGGCCTATGCATAGCTTGTAATCTAAGCAGATACAAGCATCAAATACAATTACGGTGAGTAAGGTATGCCATATATGCTGTAGTGTACAGGGTTTACCCGCCAAAAAAATAAAAATTGGAAAAAAAAACAGAATGCACAATTAGTGTGCATTCGGCCTGGTATAATAAATCTAATCCCATAATACCGAATAAGGTGAGTGGGGGTATCCCCTGCTCCCGTAGTTCGGTATTATGGGTTGTAGGGGTTGCATGGGTGTCCCCTGCATACATTGGATGCCCAGTGAGGGGAAAACAACAAAAATACAAATAAGTCTAATTACAAAATGCAAACAAGTGGGCTTCACAATTTTGTAATTGGAGCTTTTTGTATTAGCTTTTTTTAACGTAGATCCTAGTGTACATACTAAATATGGCGAAGTAAACTTATTTGTTCATCTCTATGGTTGCGCTGCACATTTTACATTAGTGTATGTAACTTGGTAATTGTGCTTTGCACATTTTACATTAGTGTATGTAACTTGGTGATTGAAAAGGGACTAGCTGTGACCATGGGGCCACGTGACAATGTCCTAATTCTATTTAAATAGGTTATTCCTGAGATATGAGCATTGTTAGCCAAAATCCACATCAGGATTGTCTTTGCAGCAGAGCATCCTTAGGAAACCCCCCTAAAGGGAAACGTTCTTGGCTAGAACAGTGGTTGCTGGGACCACATGCCCCAATGAGAAAAAGCATAATCACAAATACATTTCTATTTTGTATTTGTAGGTATTGAACAAAATGGATGTTACCTCAAATAGAAATTACTTACTGGAGATGAGTCTGTTCATAAACCGGACTCTTGCCTGTGTTTTGCTTGCCTATTGGTACCAGTGGTCGAGCAGTCGAGCTGAGCTCTCCAGAGTGGAGGGGTTGCAAAACATGAGCTATAACGGTTTATCCCAGTAAATGAAGGGAATGTCCGCGCAAGAATGGGATTTAAATACTTATGATGGGCTGGGTGCTCTTCGTCTAGTAATCTACAGGGTAAAGCAGTGCTAGATGCGAAATTCTCACTCCAGCGCTAGAGGTGTATGTATTCAAGAGTTAATAAAATAAACTACAAGGTCACAGCGATTCCAGAAATTTCTCAATGTGAACACGGTCTGTGGGGATGTCTTCATCAATAAAATATGCTAGGTTCAATTTGCATGTCCATTTACATGTATGGTTTCACAAAATCCATTGTAGTTTTTAAAAGCAGTCTGAGATTTCAAAAAACATGATCAGCTTTCCAGTGTGCTTCTGTGTGCTTCTGAAAAAGAGACATTTTAATGTTAAGTGCGGATATGGAAGTCCCACATGTAGCAATGTTTTCTATTGTAATACAATTCATGTAGAAAATGCTTTTATTTTCATGTAAATCCCACACTATAGATGTGGATTATGAAATTCATGAATAATCCCACATGTGCTCCTGATATGCATAATTAAACACTTGAGAAAGAGGACATCTTTCTAGTAACCTTGGTTACCTGTGTCAATGCAGCAAGTGTTTATGTACTGTTGATGTTCTGCTTTGCATGGCGTGTCCCATTAGTAGACCTCTATATTGATCAAGATGGAAAACGATAATCTGAGGCACAAATTCAATGGTGCAATGAGGTGAACTTTCTAAATGGCCAGGTCTGTGATCATGGTACATCTTAAATTATGGATTGCTAGGGAAGAAGCTTGTGATGGATGGAAATGAATTTACTGTTCAAGGAATCTTTCAACTGGATGCTTTCTTGATATCTGGAACATTCTTCACCTCCACTTCACCTCTTAGCCTCAACTTTGGACACACTGAGAGGGAAGACCATAAAGAAACCCAGTTTTGTAGGTTGAGAAATCTAAGAGAAGTGTTGGATATTCGTATACATTAAATTAGCAGATTTTTTCTGAAACCAGATACTTGCTGTGAACTATCTAGTTAAGTTTGTCATATGTTGTATGCCCGCTGTCTCCAAAGTCCGTGTTTTTTGCTGGCTTGAATATTCCATATCCTCAATTGCATGTGGCGAAAAACATTATGCCAGTGGCATTAATGCAGTATGTCTCTAGACTGCCAGCCGACTAGGAATGTTGGTGGCTCTGACCACCAGCGTGCCCAGGTTTGCCGTTTTCTGTCTATGGAGGGGACATTCGTGCTGAATTTATACCCATTTGCATGTATTATTTTTAGGGAGTGGGGGGGACTCCTTTCCACTTGGTTGTACCCCACTGGCATAGCCGTTTTCATCCTGTGCTCTCCCCTTACCCACCTGTATCTCTGCACTACCACACACCTATCCTTACTTACCTGGTGGTTTGCCACATGACTGCTCTGTTTCGGTCTCAGAACACTACCCACCACTTCTGGATCTATTTCTAGGTTGTTGGTAGCATTTTCTCCACTTCCTGCCGGTGGTAATATGCTGGCTCCTCAGACTGCTAGTTTTACTACCGGCCAATGGACCTGGTATGGCTGTGAACTGCCAACCTCAAAACGATGAACACTTTTGATCAAGAGCCAGAATTTTTAGCAGGGAATCCTAACAAAGTGCTTTTGTCAAACAAATTGTTTTAGGTTTAGTATTAATTGAAGCCAGATGTGGAACAGATGTATCTGGAGGATTCATGGTCTGAAAAAAATGTGCAACAGTCCAATAAAACCACAGTATCAAACTCTGCACTTCCTCCTTAAACGTCTCCTGCTAAGGAACCAGGTGGAAATGGACTTGATTAGGTATTGGGCCATGTTGTCCAAATAACGAGAGAAGTAAGATCTCACTCCTAACCCTCAGAGATCTCATAAGAGTTCCAATAGACAGATTATGAAAGAATGTTATTTCAAAACCAGGGTTTTCAACAACGTTTGGTATAAATGCACTAGGAATAAAAGCCAACCTTAAGACTCCAGACAAGCTGTGCACTTGCATATTTTACTCCTTAAAATCAGGCTAATATTATTTAAAAGAAAGGCACATGGGGAGTAGTAGGTGCACATGTGTCTCCCCTAGAATGCCACCTGCGATGCTTAAGTGATGTGTCCACACCAGTTCCACGAGTGGCACCTTTCAAAAAGTGGCTTTCTGCTGTAGGTGCTGCCTGATGTGAACAGAAGGCAAGCTGTATGATAAAAAATACTACTTCTAGTTTACCGAGATCATTAGTTGCAATGAATGTTTAGATTGCAAGAACAATTTCTCTTAATAAATTGAAAAAGATTTACTTGCCTAACAATATGCCGTTTTAAAGGAGTACTGCCTCTTTACACATTGAAAAATGTTTACTCCAAACTTTTTAAAATGGGGTAAAAAAACTTTCCTCCAATTCCTATTTTTATCCTTGGCATGGGTTATTCCATTTAAAGTCGCTGTAGACATTTTGTTTTTCAATTAAGTTGTTTGGTTACAAAAATCTTTTACAGCATATAAACACAGAAAACACATTAATGAACAAATGTATTATTATAATACATTAAATCAGTTCAGAGATAAGCAATCCCAACAGATCAGCCCCTTCAAAGGTTACTCTCTTCCAATTTCATCCAAATATATAAGGCTACAGGAATAAGTAAAGTATTGGCTGAGTATTAAAAAAAAAAAGCCCAGAACTGGTCAGATTGGATTCTCCCTATTGTAGGCTTTTCTATACATATATATTACAAGAAGTTCAAAGATGGCATGCTGTTTCCACTTCCAATTAGCAAATTCTTAAGTGAAAGGAGTTTTCGACCACGCACCCCATAGTCTTAAATAACTTAAAACTGAGTCTCATAATAAAACGTCTAATCTTTGTGTTGCAGACCCTTAAGATATAGCTAAAGGATTGGCAATGGGAAACCCTTGCAATAATGCAATAATGCATATTGAATAATAATATATACTGAGGAGCAAGGGCGAGGAGACTGTTTGGCTGTTTGGTGAGTGGCGTGGCGCTTAATCCAATAAGGACTGGCGAAGTGGATACCGTTATGTCATCACCAAGGACTAGAGCCCAAATAAAACGCTCCGGCAGGCAAGATTGAGTGATTGGTAAAACGCTCCAGACAACAGGTGAGCCAGTACTTTTCATGTGCCTCTGTAACTGATGTTGGATGCACAACTGAGTCTAATGGCGAGTCTGAGTCCACAGGAAATGTGGTATTTGTCCTAGACGAGTCACTACCTCTGGTAACCTCCGGTATGGACCCCACAAGCAAGATACGGCAACCATGCTCTTTAACGCCTTGCCTGCCCCCAATGGCACCCTGCATTCTTGATGCTGCCACTGCGGGCGGACTTACTGTAAAAGCGAGTGACCGCCCCCTGGCGAGGCTCGTGGAGCTGGATGGGACAGAGGCGGCCCGGTTGCAGGGTAGCGAGGGGCTTCTGGGGGTTGCTGTTCCGTCTTACAATCTATGGGGTGTCCGGCAACCCCTCGTTCCTCGGCAGCGCCCGTGGCCGTGTCTGCTGATGCAGCGTCTTCTGCGGTCGCAGCGGATGATGCAGGGGGGCAGGGCTTGGAGGAAGCCTCCCCGCGGGATGTTGGCGAAGGATTCGCCACGGTGCGGGCGCAGCGGGATCTGCTGGAGGAGCGTTTGGACGGACATGGGGTAAGTCCTCCCCAGTCCCAGGCGCCGCCCATGGTCCAGGCCTCCGGCAGAGCATTTGAGCCAGTGGGTGGTGGATGTGGCCACATAGAGTGCTACAGTGAAGAGTGTGAGGTAAGCAATAAAGCTTATTTTCCTTTAAATTCAGTTGCGCTCAACTCAGAAAAGCTTTTGTAGCTGCAAGAACATGATGAGGTGTTTGTATTTGCGCCCTCTGCAGTTGCCTGTACAGGCCCAAACAGAACGACCCCCAACGACTATGTAGCAAATAGTGGTGAGTCAGCTGCACTGCTAAGCGGAGCTTGGCAGGCTGAGGATCTAGTGAGTGTTTCTAATTTTGACAGAAGAAACTCGTTGGAAGTGGTGTCAAATATCTTACAAAATCTAATTGAGATAAACAAAGTATGCGCATGCAAACAGATCAAAGTGCCTATCCCTGAACATGACGTGATGTCTAAAATGTCCCTGAAAAACTGTAATAACCTGACTGATGCCAATCATGATATCTGGGGGTCAGCGAACTACAAACGTGCAAGAACGACAGAAGTTGTGTCCACTGGGGATTCATCTCAAGAATCTGTTGGGAATATGCTGGAATCATAGAAAAGGCTGCGAGCGCAGACCACTGCAAATTGTTGCTTGAGTCCTTGTCAACCAAAAAATTGCTCAAACACTTAAAACACCAACTATACATCAGATGAGACGTCATCTAGGGACTCATCTTTTTTTGGATCGGCCTTTCCCTAAAGTGAGAAGAGCACGTACGGCCACGGGTCATGCTGCACATGCATCTGATATGCCAAGAAATGATAAACGCGCTTGCTTTGCCCCATGCGCGCATGTGCCTATAAATGACTTACAAGTGTCCTTGACTTCTGCGATGGCAATTTCACTTGCACCCTTTACCAAGCTTTATGAGACAATAAATGATAACATGAAGGACGTAACATTAGTTACCTTAATGAACTCGAGAGAAGAAATTTGTGACATCATTATGAAAGCTAAAAATTCCAGAGCACCCGGACCCGATGGGTTGACTAATTTCACCATTAAACAATTCCCTGATCTTTGGGCGGATGTGTTTCGATTTAATTGTGTGAATTAATCTTCATCAACAGACGTCTGTTTCATGGAAAACTGGGATAATTGTCCCAATTTTTAAGAAAGGCGACAGATCCTCCCCTATGAATTATAGACCAGTGGCTTTGCTGGATGTCTTGGGAAAGATGTATGCCTCTGTGCTCCAAGAAAAACTGATAAATTGGGCCCAACTAGCAAATTGAGTTGATGAAAGACCAGTGGGTTTCGTGAAAAACGTCGGATGCTCTCTGAACTTATTAATCTTGAATCTTTTGAAGATGGAAGCATTACGCACAAATACGAAAGTATATCTTGCTTTTGTTGACTTCTCCTGTGCATTCAATATGATCGATCGGGAGTTACTCTGGCAAAAGCTGAGGTCGTGGGGCTGCCCGGTTGGTCTGTTAGAGGCTATTAAAGAATTGCACACGGACACCTCAATCACATTCCGCTTAGATCAAATGGGTAACCTGTCCTACCCGATTAAGACTCAAAAGGGGGTGAAACAGGGTTGCCCGTTGGCAGCAGCAATTTTCAGTCTTTTTATTTCAGATATTGGCGCTGCAATACATTCGGTGTGAGCATTTCCACCGAAACTCAGTTGGATACTTTACGCAGATGATTTGGTCATCTTGGATGTAACCCCGATTTGGTTTACAGCGTAAACTTGAGGCAGTCCAAATCTATGCGATCCTGAACAAGCTGAAAATTAATGCAGCTAAAAGTGAAATTTTGGTGTTCAATAACTTAAGTGCTTTACAACATGCAAAAGTTCCAAAGTTTGTATGGAAGCTAGGCCATGACTCCTTACGCATTGCAAAAAGTGTGTAAAGTACCTGGGTATGATACTGAATTCCAGCGTTTGTGACGGTCCATGGTTGCTAGAGTCAAAGAGGAAATGTGGACAATTGGCATGTCAGGCCTTACTCCTGCACAGAAGGTTCGGAAAATTCTCAATACGACCTTTGAGAAATTTTTACGAACAAAAGGTGTCGCCTATTCTAACGTATGGAGCAGAGAACACCCCGGGCTGTTTGTATAATCACTGGGCATCGCTAGAAAACACTTTTTGGTCTAATGCCTTAAGTTTACCAAGTGGCATACCGACTGCGTGTATAAGATATGAACTGGCTCTAATTGCTTTGCATGCTCAAATTACTTGGAATTTATTGGCACTATTTTGAAAATCACGAGATGGCGAAGGAATTTTTCAATTCCGAATTCTTCACGATGTTCCCTCCAACAGAATGGACATTGTCTCTCTGTGGGTAAAACACTGTGAAAAGCTATTACTTGAGTACGACATCAGCATGGAAATTCTTCACTCCAATCCCACGGCAACCAAATTGAAGATTTGGAGAGCCGATTGGGAGTCCACTTGTATGGAGAGATTTTTTGCTAGAGTGATGGTAAATGCACCCATGGAGGCAAGAGGGTTTAATGTCCTGCAAAAATATCTACAGTTGTTCCCGAATCCAAAAGCGCGAAGATTGTTCATGCTGTTTCGCTTAAATGCTCTGAAAACTAAAGAGCGGACTTGTACTTGGGCGTCTAATGTAGGCTTGAACCTTGCTTGCCGACTTTGTGACAGCTAACTTGAATCACTCAAACACTTGGTGTTGTTTTGCCCGAAATTGAAAGATGTGCGATCAATTCATCTGGAACAATGGAGTGAAGAACATCCTTCTTTATTATGTGCGGAAGATTGGTGGTTGAGAATGTGCAATGGTATTGACGTGAAACTAATAATGCCGCTAACTTCCTTTTTAGCTATAATTGAAGGCAGGTTAAACTCGTGTGAGCAATCACAGTGTGATTCAGTTTAAGTGGAGACGAGACAGACAATTTATCAAGGGGCAGCGGCAGTACCAGCGATTGTGGGGGTGGGAGGGATGTTTGTTGTTTTTGTTGTGTGTTTTGTGTAATATTTTAAAGGTTTGAATTGAAACCAATAAAATAAAAAAATACATATTATTGGTAAGTGGCTAGGCACGACAATTTCTTTATATTAATCCTGTCCCAATTGGTAGGCTTTTGTTTCATCACATTGCACACCAGGGCCCAGTTACAAGGAAATGTGACTGTAAAACCAATCTCTTCATGAAAGGAGCTAGCCATTCTTTATGCATATCCAAAGTAAAGTCCCCAAACAGCATTGTAAAATGCAAACTGTGCTGTAGATTAATTGTCCCTTAGCAACTTGAGTGCAGTTTAGGAAGCTATAACTTTGACCATTCTGTTGTGGTTTTTAAAGCGTTGTGAACAAGTCAAGAGCTCTGTCCGTATGCATAGCTCAGAACGCAACAGCATTGTGTTTTTGTTTTTTATATAATCGTATTTTGAGTTTTATAACTTTTTCATAAATGTTGCTGGTAAATAGTGGAACAATATGCCCTTTTCCCCACTTTTCAGCCCCTTCGGTATTCTATCATTTTCAACTTTGGGTTACCAACACTGTCACCATATGCCCTGGTTTACAATTTTGCTGCCCCGCCCTGCAATACGCTCAATTTCTTCCACCCTGGCACAATATTCTTCCCCACCCTCCCTTCTTCCAACTAAAACCATGTGCTGCTTTGTCCCTTTTAAAGTTCACATTACGTGAAGAATCCTTGTCTCACTTCCCCACTACCTTGCCCAACAGCATTTTTTGAAAGAGAAATATTACACCAAACATGGTGTATGTTTGTATTGATTAAGAGACCTTTTTTCCAATAAAGGGCCAATCTCTGTTACAAAGCTTGGTGTTTATAAAAGTCGGAGAGGCTGAACATGTGATTTCCTAGCGTAGAATGGAGGTAAGTACTAAAAAAGCACCTCCTTCTCTATACCCATTCCCATGCTAACTAACCATGTTCTGTGGGATGCAATGTGAATATCCCCTACAAACCACTAATCAACCGAATTGTGTAATAACCAATATTAATCAGAATACATCTCGACGACTCAGATCATTCCATTTGGTCTGTGATATTAAGGGTGGATTACAGTACTATTTGAGCCCAGACACAATGTTAATAGATACAACCGGCTTTAAACCAGGAATAATCAATGGATCCAACAGAACAGAGGGAGGTAAAACTAGCTCCCAGAATGTTAATGTTAAAAGTATTTGTACCGTGCACTGTCACCAACGGAATTGGTCCTCAAGGCGGATCTGCAAACAAGAAGGCGGGGTGGGTTAGTCGGGAGAATAGGGAATAGGGAAGTGAGAAAAGTGGTGTGCTGTTGGCAGCATCAGCTGGGTTTACACTGTGCACTGAGCTTACGTGTGAATATTGGATCAATGCTAGTCCTTGTGTGCTGTTGATGCAATTTATGTGTTTGTTGTTGCAGTGTGGTGAAGTGCGTGCAGTTTGAGCGAGAAAGAAGGTGGTTGTGTGGATTTTCATGTGAGTTAAGTATGCAGAGATTTGAGCTTTGGGTTAGTGGGTTATGTCTCTTGGTCCTTATGATTCTTGTTCTATGTATCCGGTTGTCCTATGGGTAGGCATATTCTTTCACTTTTTCTTTCCTTTCTGTCTAATTGCTATGAGTGATTTCGTGACACGTTCCCAGCTGTGCTATTTTCGAACTTGGTGTAATAGGTAGGTTTGTGCAATGTACCCCAATCCGGTATTGGTGCTGTACTTTAACAATCACCCACTCCCTTCCTGTCGGTGGTCCATTGCTGCCTGTGTGTTCTTTGTAGGCCACGGTGTTATTGATGTGTCATCCTTACCCTTCCATCCTTATCTCTATGATTGTTATTTGGTATGGTCCTATCTTATCTATCTTTTAATTGGTAGGTTGATATGCCTAGATTGCTCTACCCTAACTTCTGTTTATGGGCGATATCTAAGGTGGATAGGTTTCTTCTCTCGGCCTTGTTTCAACTGTGTATATATCCCATTAAGCATGATTTCTAGTTATGGGGTGAAGAGCCAAGATTTGAGGAGTTTTCCGAATAGGAGGTGATCTCTTGTGTTGTGTATGTTCTTTGGTAGCTCGTTCCAGGATTTTGGGGCAAGGTGTGAGAAAGAGGATCCTCTGAATTTTCGTTTGTTGTACGGTTTTAGTTCCAGACGGATGTTGTTGCTGGATCGGAGCATCCTTGTTGGGCTGTGTAGGGTAATTTGGTCTCTTAGGAATTCTGCGCCTTGGTCGTGGATTGCTCTGTGCCTTATGCACATTGATTTGAACTTGATTCACTGTTTTATTGGTAGCCAGTGTAGCGTTTCCAGCGCTGGTGTGATGGGTTCTCTTCGGGGTAGTTTGAGGAACAGTCTGGCCGCTGCATTTTTTATGCATTGTAATTATTTTTAGAAGTCGTTCAGGCATGTCCAAATATAGCCTATTGGCATAGTCTTCTCTGGACATGACGAGAGCGATGATGGTGAGTGTTTTGTTGTCGAATGATAGGAATGGTACAATCCTTTTACCACTTGCAGGAGAAAGAAACATTTCTTGATTAGAGCATTTACTTGTGGCTCTAGAGTAAGTTAGTTGTCTATCAGGACTCCCAGGTTTTTTACAATCGACGATGGGGCTGGGGTTGTACCATTTTCCGATTGCCAGGGGATGTAGTGGTTGTCTCCTCCATTTTTTGTGATGATCATTATTTCTGTTTTGCCTGGGTTGCATTTGAGGTAGAGTTCATCAGTTGTATATTTCACGAAGGCAGTTCTCTAAGGTTGTGTTTTCTTCTTGCATGTCTTGTATTTTGTAGGCTATTTGTGTGTCATCAACGTAGTTGTACAGGTGAGGCTGTGGCTTTTAATGATTTTGATTAGTCGAGACAGGTAGATGTTGAATAATAACAGGGAGAAGGATGTTACTTGTGCTACTCTCTGAGGATTCTCTTGGGTTGGATTTGAAAGGTTTGATCCATATGGTTTGTTCTGTTTGTTGGGAAGGATTTGATCCATATTAAGGTGCGGTCGGTGATTCCAATCTCATGAGGATGTCGTGGTTAACTGTGTCAAATGCTGCAGAGAGATCTTGAAGTAGCAAAGCGGTACTATTGTCTGAGTCTGTGTTTGCCTTTAGATCATCATTGGTCTAAAGCCTATTTGTGCCTGGTCCAATAGGCGGTACTCTTCTATGAATTCCTGGGTTATTATATATAATATAATGTTCCAGCAGTTTAGCTGGGTACGGGATGCTGGAGATGGCTCTGTAATTGGAGCGGTCCTCTAAGTTTCCTGCTGTATTCTAGAGGAGCGACTTGATGTATGCTGATTTGAGTGATTGTGTCTCTTTCCCTGCTGAGATTGAAAGATTGAAGAGGTTCCTCTGGTGTTCCTTGTGAGAGGATTGATTTGTATATGTCAGTGGGGCAGTGATCTGTGGGTGAACCTGTTTTGTTGCTTTGATTTACCAGTTTGACAAATGTCTCCACTGATATATGGGGGAAGCTTTGGAGTTTGTTCAGGCATGCCTCGTAGCAGTGGGTGGGTTCCATATTATGGTCGCATTGTCTGTTTTGTATGGTCTATTGGATGGTCATGATTTTGTTTTTGAAATGGTCATTGCATAGTTCTTCAATGGTATTGGTGTGTTGTTGCAGTCAGGTTGATTTTTTTATTTTGTTATGATTTTTCGGTATTTGGCTTTTTGAAGATTCTGTGGTCATAGTATTTTCTTTTTGCATTTCCTTTTTGTATGAGCGGGTTTGTTGAAATTTGAATTTCTTTTCGCAGTCGTTTTTTTGATCCTCCAGTCTTCAAGTTTTCAGTTTTTCCTTTTCATGGCGCCGAGTAATGGGGTAAACCATTTTGCTGTTGCTCTTTTGCATAAAGGGGTAAAGGTTTTTCTTTGGCGATCTCGTCAATTGTTGAATTGTTGTTGTGGAGGAGATCTATTTTTTTGGTCCAGTGCAGCTTCGTCCATTGTTGCTTGTGGTTTGCTGAGTTCCAGTAGTTCAGTTAAGTTGGAGTTTTTGATGGTTCTCCAGTTTCTTTTCATGTTGATCGGTTGCTTGTCCTGTTGTGTTGCTTGGTTATTGGAGTGGCCAGTGTGATTATGAAGGCAATGATGAGGTGATTGCTATAGGAGATCTGAATTGGTGGCGCTGTGGTAAAACGTTTTTTGTTGGCGAAGATTGCCTCTAGTGTATGTCCTGCAAAAGGCACCTTGGACAGCAGTAGGAAAGGACTGAAAGTTCCAGTCCATATCATAGCGCATCTGACACAGGGCCCTGCAGAGGCCAGGAATGATCACACAGTTTGGGGGGAGGGGACTACCCAGCCAATATTGCCTCTCCCACCTGAAATCTCTAGGGCTACCTGAGGCTGCAGTGGCCAGGATTTGTATTGGGTTAGCTGGAATACAAACGGACACATCGCCATATCAGACACCCCGGTACATGAGGGCCAGCCTGTTTTTTTTTCATATGCAGTCAATTGCAAATAATGTCATACCCTATGGCTGCTGAGGAGAACTCTGTTTGAAAAATACATGAATTGTGTAGTCTTTCATGAGTTTAACAGAGACTGTTTGTGATCTTAGTACTTCAGTTTTTCAAACTATATTTGAGAGAATCTTAGCCAAATACACATACATAGCTTTTCTTCTGTACAGCGTAGAGGTTAGAATTTCAAATCATCTGTTCCAAAAGCAATAAGCCAATTTCATACAATTGACACCTATTTATTTGTATGTTGCAGAGGCTCAGCGCTATTCATCTGGTGACCAGGAGAGAGGCACAAGGTGCCCAGAATTGTTAATCTACAACAAAACAAATGTGTCTCCACCTGCCAAGAGGGCTTGGGCGGTATGCCAGGAGTATGACAACAATGGCCTTCATCCTTTTCTCACATTTAAAACATGAGAAAATTAAACAAACTACAACCAAGAGTGCTGCGCTACTATCTGCGCATCAGTAATAAACTCTTCCTTTAATATGCAGGTTTATAAATTGTAAATGCACACAATTAGGAGCACTGGATCCACCCATACTGAAAACTCTAGAATTCAAACCAGCATAAACTAACCTTACCCCACAGCAGGTCGTTTACTGCAATAAAATCAAACTTATGCAAGGGAGAGGCAATGTTTGGAGACCAATTTTGACTCGAGGCCAGCAGGCTATACACTAACACCGTTTCTGTCGGAGCACAGACCACTCAATACCTGTGAAATAACAGTGGGTGCAGCTTCACAACATGGGGTTTTCAAAGATAAGGCAACTATTTTACACCTGGATTCTGTGAACCAGCACTATGCAGGGTTCCAGTGTAGCACCTCAGGATATCGGTGCTTCCACCACAGTCCCATCCATTAAATTAGGGACTTGTAGGTCTGAAGGACCCCCGCCCTATAAAAACAAATAGAGAAACAATACATTAAGGCCATTTCAATGCTTTAGAACTTTAAACGTAACGTGATCCTAATGTACAACAATACTTTGGGGGTAGTGAAACACTGCGCTCGAAGGAACATATATACAGGAATATCTTGGGGATGGGGTGAGGGAGCAGTTGCTGTCAAACCAACCTAAACCAGGTTCTATGGCACTGTGGCCAGATTACCCCTTCACCGCTACCCCTGATCCCAAATAAGAACACTCCATCATACTGTCAGTCAGTATGTTGGTGGCATACCTCTGGTGTCAAAGCCTTGCTACGTCCTCTACTTGAGCCAACACCCAAGCAGTCGCTCTCTTGCATTGTTTTCATCAGTAGTACTTAGAGGCGATCACAAATGGTTGGTCTGCTGAAAGCCTGACCCTGCCTTTTAAGGGTAGTATCTGTGGCAAGAAACGGTTCCAGACATTGGGCTTCAAATGGTACATGCCTATGCAGTGCACTGGGATCTTTCTGTAAAAGTCCTTCTGGATGTGCAAGTCTAGTCTGAATTTAATCTTTCTTGAATGGGAGCCAGTGAGTGAATCTGGCCAGGGACGGTTGAGATGTGAAGGTGTGTGCGAGGTTTGGTAGGGATTGTTAGGGTGGGGAGTGTGTGAAAGGTTAAAGCAAGAGTTTGGGGGTGAAACCATCGGTTTCAAAGGTGGGGCGGGGGGTGATGAGATATTTTGCAAATATTAAAGGCTGCACCAAATCTGGTGTGCAGCCTTTAATATTCAAGAATATCACAGGGAACCGACATTTTGACCATCGCCCCGATCAGAGGCCTTCATTTTCTCTCTCGAGAAATGCTTTGAATGTGACGCAAATTAGGGTAACCTGAAAACCAGTCCCTGCTTAGGTTGGAAACTACCACATTTTATGCACCAACGGACCTCACCACATCCACACCCCTAATTGTAAATCTAATTGTGAATATATGTTACACCCAGAAAAGCTGTCTTTTGTTGCACATAAAATGATCTGTTACTCATTGGTATTGCACTATCGTATATTAGATGTATGTTTGTCCGAAGCCGTCCTGCCCACTTTATCACTGCTACAGGGAGCTGTTGCCGTACGCATACAACAATAAGACTTCAAGTTCATAGTCTAGGCCAGTGGTCTTCAAACTTTTTAGCCTGGGCCCCCTGAGCAAAATTTGGGCAGGCCGGGCCCCCCCAAAAATGCCAAATGGACAGTATGTATTGCGCGCCATCACCTGCTCCCATCAGTCGCTGGGCTCCCTCATCCCACTCCTAACCAGTCCCTGGGCTCGCCTCACCCCATCCTCTCCCAACCCTGCTCCCAACACTATCCCATGGTTCCCATCCATACTGCTACCACCACAGTCCAAGGGCCAGTGGCGGCTGGTGAATTTTTTAGGTGGAGGGGCATAACTCATTCCCCCAAAAATGCCATAATGACCGGGCGCAGTGAGGAAGCCCGAACCAATCAAAGGTGGGGTTTGGGGGGGGGGTGAATTTCAAAATAATGGGTTAAAATGTTGCATTGTAGAGCATACTTTAAAAAAGAACTGGGTAAATAGCCAAACAGTTTGCAATTGGTGCTGGAGGCACAGGGGGCAGGCATGACATTTTTTTACTGGACATCTATGATAGATGTCCAGTAAAAGAAATACCATCCCTGTCCCCTGGGCCTAACACAATCAACAGGATTATGTGTGTATGCAAGGCGCTTGGGTGCCAAGGGGAAAGCATAGTATTTTTGACTAGACATCTATGATAGAAATCTAGTAAAAAAATACTATCCCTGTCCCTTGGGCTCCACAGCGCCTCAGAAGGAGAGCTGATTTTGGCAGGTGGGTAGGGGATTGTTCAACAAAGGCATTTAGGCATTTTTAAAATGCCTTTGTTGTACAGCCCTCCTTCCCCCCTATCCACCACTTGCCAAAATCAGCTGAACAGACCAAAACAAACACATTCATACAGCTATCATTCACACGAGCATCCATCACCATACACTCAATCATAACGCATGCATGCATACATGCATCCATACACATGTTTAAATAAAAAAAATTAACATAAACTTACCTTCTGCATTGGCCTGCGTGTGGGTGCTGGAACAGCCTGCTCCTGGCTGCCCTGTCCGTATGTTCGAGGAGCTTCCCCTCGCACATCCAGACATGCAGTGCCCCAGCCAGCATTTCCAATGAGCTATGCAATGCTGGCGAAGCAAAACGCCCCAGCCTTGCATGGCTCAGTGAGCATGTGTGGCTGGGGAAGTGAACTGTCAAAGGGAACTAGTGTTTCCTTTGATAGTTCAGCCAGCCCAGGAGCACTCCCTCAGCTGCAAAAAGCAGCTGAGGGATTGCTCACTGTTTCACTTGGCTGGCTCCTTAGCTCCTCCATAATGGGTGAGGGGGCCACTGGGTGGGCGTCCCCTTGCCATTATGGATAGGACAATGCCTGTACCAAAAATGCAAAATGGTAGTGTGTGTCAGTCAAAATGGGCCCCCTTTTTCGGCCAATGTGGGCCAGTTTGAGTTACTTCACTATGCAGTTAGTAATTTTGACCATTGTTGCTGAATAAATATTCTTTAAATATCACAATTTACTTACATTTTAACACAAAGCACCCCCTTGGGTACTATTGAAACAGTCTTTGGCTAAAGGAATGAATATCCATTTACAACTGTGGGCCACTTTTTCATTGGTGTCCGAGACAGTTTGATGCTTCAGCCCAACCATGTGAGCCGCCCCTGCCTATTTATTCCAATCTAAAAAAATATTTTCTATTTTTTTTTTTTTTTTTTTTTTTAAATTTTCTTTTTACACATTTCATGCTGGGCTCTCACGGCCTCCCAGGTATGCACCCACGGCCCCCTGTGGGGGCACGCCCCAGTTTGAATACCGCTAGTCTGGGCCAACAAAATGTGTATTTCAACAATAACATACAATTAGCTGCAGAAAAGGCCCAAGACAGGGATACCACTTTAAAAATCATACTTCAAATTGCATACACGGATCTATGTGATCACTGCGGCCACACACACAATTGCGACTGCCGAAAATTACGACTTAAAAAAAAACAATGTTTAATTAAACCCCCTTTTTGACCACATAGATATGTGGGGGATAACTCCAACCCCCTGCCCCATATTACTGTAATATCCCATACCCCCAACATATATATGTGGTGTAAAGGGGGTGTTTAAAAAAAAACATTAGTCAGGCATTTCGGCCGTCGCAATTGTGAGGGCGACATTATGGGCCATTAGCGCATACACTAAGAAAATATATACTTTTTTCTAAAAACACATTCATTTGATTGAGCACTATTTCTCTAACCAAATAAATTACTTTTTTTGTCAATGTACTTATGTATTATGTAAGGTATCAAATGGAAAAGTAGTTTTTGAAAACTTGAGGGGGAAAAAAAAGAGTGGTCTTTCTAAATCGAACTGTCATGCTCCTGCTGCAAACGAGTGCGCGGAGAGGCTTACAAGCGCGAGCAGGAGAGGAAAGGCACATTGAGGTAAGTGAGTGTGTTTAATGTGTTGTGAAGTCATCGTGAAGCAAATAAAAGATATTTATTAACTTAAATGTCAGGATGGTTGAAGGCCTAAATTGCCATATGCGAAGGTGGGATTTCCCTATCTGAATGAAACTAACGAATGTCTGGGTCAAAGAGTTCAGCTTAATAGTCGTCTGTGTCCAAAACCTATTCTTGCCCTCACAAAAAGAACTGACAAAAGTGTAGATGTCAAAGTCAAAAGAAACCGTGTTTAACTCAAAGTTCTGAGCTTCTTCTAGCTCACAGCTTTCTCTCAGCTCCCCTTCCCCAAGCACAAGAAAGTTCCATGAAAAATATTCTTGAGGTTTACCTTTCTCCAGTTCAAGGCAATATAGTTCAGAGCCAATTCTGTGGTTCCCTTCCCCAAGTTTCAAATAAAACAATCAAAACAAAAAGGGGGTATTGAGACTTGGATCCGAAGACAAAACATATAGACGTGCCAAGTCTCAGGGTTCCCATCCCCAAGACTTCAATATCTCACACAGGTTCCTTGGTACTTGCTCCTGTGCACCAAGTCACCTTTATTTGGTTTCCTTGGTTTCTGGGTTTAGGTTGTGCTCTTGGGTGCCTCTGGTTTCTCCATACGCACCTCGTGACTCTGCCACCATGTGTTACACACCCCTTTTCAAACGGTAGCCTTGTCACACCATATTCACTTATTAAGGTTCACGGTTTGGGTTTCCTTCAGCCTTTAATGTATTCAGCTTCAATGTTTGGGTTCATTCCTTGTGCAACAAATATTCCGTAGTATTCAATTGCAGTTAAGAGTTTAATGCAGTCTTATGTTGCTTGATTACATTCAGACTATAGATTTGAGTTCATTTGTTGTGCCACATGTATTCAGTATTCAAAGTTTACTGGTTTGCGTCAATGTTAAATTTCCATTAAGTTCGGTGTTCAATATGAATTGGTTTTCTTGCAATTCACAGTTCATACACTTTACGTATTTTATTTTTATTCCTTGGTTGGACTTTCAATAACGTTCCTTCTAAGGCACGCAAACACTTAAACACGTTAATGTGTTCAAAAGGAAGGATTCCTAACTTTCAGCAACTTTCGAAAATGAGCTTGTTCCTTTAACAAGGCACACAACCACTACGCTACATTATACAAGTCTCTGCTCTCATTTGATAATAGCAGTTCACTTTATGAGCCTCGTGGTTACAGTAATACCGGGTTTCTCTATTTGGGAAAGTCACCGGCTCACTTTGAAGTCCTTTTCCGTATCGCGCTGGCCACAAACTGGGTGGCTTCCTTCCAGCGGTTCTTTCTCCACCCCTCAGACACTCTCGTGCTCTTGCAGCGCCATGGGCGAACAAGCAATCCTTTTGGTGGAATGCAGAATGACCCCTCATCTGGTCTCCTTTCTTCGCCTCGCCTCTGCCCCACGGACCTTCTGCTCCCACTTCACTCGCCACAAACCTCAGTGTATTTTGTCAGCTGCAGAACTGCTCACCATGGCTCTCATCACAATCTCGCCTCTCACACTTCACCTTCCTGTCCAAACCCCTTTTATACACCTGGCTTGTGCAAAAGGGTTGCAGGTTTGAGTGCTTTCTCTTAATTGCATGACTATAGTTACATTCATTAGAAAGACCTGCCTGGTCTTGGCAACGGTATTCTTCTCAGGCCCTCTTCCGCGTCTCAGTACCACAGTGGTGTAGCTGCATGTTGGTGTGCATAACTCCTAGTCTCTACCTCGTTCCAGTACTGTCAAATGTCATGTGTGGAAAAATTAGGGGACCTGGCTTAGATTTATTTATTTATTTGCATTTGTATAGCACACAGCTGCCCGGCGGCATCGTGGCACTGAAAAGGAAGGCTTACTTAGTACATGTCATGTAAAATTGATTGGTATACAACAGGTAAGTATTTGCAGGTGTGGTTTACATTTGGAGCATACAAAAATTACAGGTCATAACATATAGCCCATATATAGCCCTTAAGGTTGGGGAAGGGCTAGGTTTGTCATCAATAGAAAAAGGGGGGTACCATGTCTCGCCCATCCCTTTTTGCCCTTTTCCTGATGGTATCTCATACCCTTTTTTTGATCAAGGGCACATGAATAACAATATCCCATTATTGTCCTTGGAATATAGAGGGTTCCTCTTGGAAGGGAAAAGGGAAATACAGCATTTCGTTTGATGTCTAACTCCCAATCCCCCAAGTGATCCTCCCTCGTTTCTTCACGCCCAGTGTCAGGATGCAAGAGCAATGGCCTTTCCTTGGCCACCTGTGCAGAAGATCCCAAGGGAGTGGAATTGAGAATAGCAATGGCCTGGGGAGAGGACGCTCATAAGTAGATCACTGTGATTGTCCAGCGTGGTGGATATTATGTCCTGCAGCCAGTGAGTAGTTCTTGAAAGACTGTGCTCTGCTGTCTCATTGAGGTGTGGAGCAGGTATTGTGGAAGAACTGCACTCTAACCTGGCGCTGGATCAGAAATTTTGCTGGTATCCATCGGTGCAACTGCACTTGTGAGCAGTGAAAACAGGGTCTTGTGTATTTTCAAGGTGATTTAATTAAAAACTTATGCCGTATAACCTCTGCCGACACGTGTTCCGACCCAACAAGGGTCTTTTTCAAGGCTGTGGTGGTAGTGCAGTGAACGAAATAAATATTTGGTGTGTCATTAACCGTTTGGTGGAGCCCAAGTGCATGGATGAACCATGGGTATAGTCAAATGGTTGTGTGACACTTGTGAGTGATGCTCCATGGTGTGATTAGAACAGTTTCGTGCGAGTTGTATGTCATACAAAGTGTTGTGACCGCATTAGTTGAGAATTAGCACACAATGTGCGAATCAGATGTGACATTTGGGATTTGATTTCAACAGATTATTTACAGTAATCAATGAAAAGTCAAATGTCATCTGAACAAGAATACCATCAGCAACCTAAGTAAGTAACACAACGTAATCCATATATGGAACTCTTGTTAACTGTTTTAGAGAGGCTCAGCTTCACCTCACTGATGAGGCCCAACTAGGCCGAAACACGTCTTGGGTTGCTGATGGTACACTTGTTCATAGGAGATTTGCCTAGCATTTTGGTACTGGACTGCCTTTGTGGGTGGAACAAAGACTGATATGCAAATAGCATTTTTTCCTCGAAGGATGCAGTGAGTTAAAACATGGTTGTAGACCCTCCTGAGTGGAAGACATGTCATAGAACAGGGTATTTTGACCCATGTTTGTTCTCAATAGAGGGGCTCCAACACTCCTTTGTAGCATGGGTACACTGGCTTTTCCACTAGTAGAAAATGTGTCCTAGAAACTTTACGGTGAAATGGCGTAGTCTTGGTTTAAATTGAGTTTTTATTGAAATAGATAATGCGTTCAAAACAAGTCCGTCTAATCCAAGACCAGTTTACAAAAGAGTATGCCATTGGGAGCTTTCTTATAAAACACCATCCATTGTATTGTAAAGCTAGCCTTTTTATTTAAGGAATCGTCTGTTTTGTTTTGCTTCAGAGGAGCTGTGGTGAACCAGGAAGATCTCTACAAGGCTTTATCCAGCGGCCAAATAGCAGCGGCTGGGCTGGATGTCACAGTCCCAGAACCACTCGCAGTGGACCATCCTCTCCTCTCCTTAAAGAACTGTGGTACGTTTCTTACTTTAGACAGCTAATCGAAAAGAGGTGATTTATGTGTACTCTGAGTTTATGTCCACAATTCCCTATGTAAAGATTCAGAGCCTCCTATGTGGCACTGCAGATTATCCCATCAAACAAAAAAGAGACTAGATCAGGCTATTTTATAAACAGCTAGGTTCGGCCCTATATCTGCCTAGGGACAATCAGAAACTCGGGAACCACGCAGTCTTTCTTTTTCTTTCTCGTCAATCCATTGTTTAAATGACTAGGGCCGTGTACCAAATAGGTTCCGAGTTGTTAATTTTTAGTTAAATAATATTTTCTTTATTTTGTCAAAAAAGACACACATCAAAATTAATATATACAAAGAATATTACAAACCCTTCTAACATTCCGCTATACAAGACACATTTTTACAAGATTAGCATGTTACATATTCTAAAATTCATCCTTAAAAGATTCAAAGAGTAAAACCATACATAAAATATTCATAAAACACCCTTCCTATACAAAACTAAAACCAATAGTGTAGTTTTTCACAAATCTATTAACAGTACAATAAAAATGTGCAAATGTTGCTAATAATGGGCAATTCAGTGTTGGTTAAGCAGTGTCCGACACTTCCTCTAATTTGAGGATGCCTCACCAGAATAATCTGTTCTTTCAAGTCTCGCTTATTCTGCCTGTAGGGGACATAAATCTCAATCTAATAACAATTATCCCCACTGTTTATTTTGCAGTGTGTACAACCCAACATGTTTCATCTATCACAACCAAAAAAATGCTTCTCCTATTGTCTGTAGACTTCCTCAGTGGAACCAACAACAAACTGTGTAAGCAAACAAAAGCATCTATAGCTCCTTCTAATAACTGTTGCCTGTTCAAGGACTAAGCGTTTTGTCTTGTTCTTCACGCTGTGTGAAGTATGGCGACTTGGAGTCTGAGCACAAGATCTTCAAGGGGGACAACAAGGGATAATGGAGTGTAAGAAAAAGAAAACAAAAAACAGGCAATTACTATTGATTTTTGGTTCAATACTGCCTAAGGAGTGTATTGCTTTCCTCACAAAAAGGCTTACCGTGTCAAAAAAGGTATAAATATTTTCCTTTAAACAGAGCATTCAGTTTGGTATCAAGTCTTCTTAGTAGACAAAATCAACTCTACAATGAGAGAAAGAGAGAGAAAAAGACACACATTCATACATCAGTCGGGTCTGTTCAGCTCTGTGCCATATCTACAATGGGCATCCTATGTAGGACGACTATCACTTGTTGTCTGGCGCTCGGTATTATCCCTAGTGTGACATAGTTAGACTTAGAAATATTTCTAACTCCATTATCTATTTTGTTCTATCTTGATAGCTGTATATTGTCTATTAGCTATAGGGGAACTGTAACGTGCTGAGAGTGCATGGTGTAACAATCCCTGTGTGCAAGAAAAACCTAATGCGCATGCAGCTATTTTATCTTTTTTACTTTTTTGCCAAACTAAAGAGGTTCTAGGAGCTCACAGAAATGTAATTACCTGCATGCAAAAGATATTCTAATGCCCGTAAGGTTTTTCTCCTGCGGGCGTTAAAATTTTCGCTGTCATTCAACTCCCAGCATGCCTTTCCACGAGCCATTAGTATGCAATGTATTCGAAGATGTGATCATAAGCCCCTGCAAACGAAAAAGTGCCATCTAGAGTGCTGCATTTTTACTGCCTTTTTCAACAGCCTCACAAGTGACTACAGACACTATATATTTCCTGGTTTGCTCACCTTACCTCGTGCTTCAGATCGGCAATCGGGTGTACCACTTCTTTCCTGCTATGGCATATTGGCTCGGATTGCTGTGAAAAATTCTGTCCGCCTTGCTGTATTTTTTTCTCGTTCTGCCTTTCCTAAAGTACCCGACGCCGCTGCTCACGTGATATTTTTTGCGTGATGACGTTTACAGCACAGCACATCACGTCCTCTGTTGTTTGTGGGCGTTCATCTAACGTATATGCGTCCGATCTAGATGCGTAACTACAACATCACCCTTAGTTTCAAGCTCCGGCGCCGCGCAGTTCAAGACACTGCTTGCCATATGCGCGCTCTTTCGTTAACCGCCATGCCAATTTTCCCCTTACACGCTGTAAGTCATCGACCAGCTTCGGTTGGGCATTTCGAATAGCAGTATTACATTTTAATGTACCTTCCATGTACTAAATGCAAGCTGATCTCTTGGTTCCATATGGGAGGACGGAAATATCTCGTGTTGTTGGTCTTCTACTTGCTTCTTTGTATCTGTGCTGTGTATGTTACTCATGGCTCCTAGTCATGGCTGCGTTTGACCAAAGAGTATTATAAGGGACTGGCATGTTTGGAGCTCTAGGTTGGTTCCATATATCCCTAATGATTGTAACTATGTTTGAATAGAAGTATGCCTACCTGCACGCGTCATCTCATCAGAAGCTACTCCAAGTGATCATTTCGTTCAAACCTGTTTCTGATGCTTTGGTTAGAAAAATTAACCATTGTTCCGGGAAGAACAATTGTGCTACTCTATCATTCGTTCTGACTTGTTGCCAAAGTATGGTCCATTTCAATGTATCACTGGAGTGTTCCATTGTCACAAAATGAGGAACGAGGGGAGCTGTTAAAGCCTTATTTTTGATGCAACTACAGTGCTCACTGATCCGTTGTTTAGCCTTCCTATCCACAAGAATGAGACTGGTCTGCACTTGCCAAGGGAACATTACAAATCCTTTTATTGAGTTGTGATAATGTTTTGTTTTCAGGATACATTAGATAAGTGTTAATTATCAGTATTATTATGGTATTTATTGAGCACTGACCTAGCTTCGGGAAGCAATGGAGCGTTTTACAATCGTACAGGAAAGAATATAGTGACGGAAGCAGAGAAACGAGTGAGTGTGGGTGGCTAATAGGGTAGGGTGGGCAATTTGTCAGCAAGGGATCTACAAGCAACCAGGGGAGGAATCAGATCACCCAGTCTGTTAGGGTGAGGCATGGAGGGTGTGGACCTAGGTGTTGGGGAGGAGGCATTCCTTGAAGAGGAGGGTCTTGAGCTCCTTCCTGAAATGTAGAAGTGAGGGGCGAATCTGATTTTGGCAAGGGAGGAGATTGCAGAGTCCTGGGGCGTCTACGGGTGCTTTCCTTCCTGCACCGGGGGGAGTTAAAGTCTGCACATGTCCTTTCTTCTGGTAGATCGTAGGCCTCCAAAGATGCAGGGATTCTCAGTGAGGTAGCTTGGGAGCTTCAGGGTGACAGCCTTGTAGATGATGCAGCAGGATTTAAAGAGGAGACAGGCATGCAGTGGGAGCTTGTGCAGGTCGATGAGGGTCGGGTGATGCGGTCGACTTTGTGGAGTCCTTTGAGTCATGCTATAGTATGCAGGACATATCTCAGGGGTGTCTGAGTAGTCGCTGGAAGGCCTTCCAAAGGGCATTGCCACCATCCAGGTGGGAGAGGACCAAGGCATGGAATGCAGATCTTCTGGGATGAAGACCTGGATTTGCTGCAGGTGAGACAGTTTGTACCAAGCCGTTTGTGTCTTCCTTGCAATGCGCTGTTTGAATCAGAGGTGTCTGTCGATGTTAAACCCCGGGGACTTGGTGCAGGTGGCCAGCTGGGGTTGTGTTGTTCGTCAGCAGTAGGAATTCAGTCTTGGAGAGGTTGAGCTGTAGGTACGAACTGGACACCCAAAACTGGAGCAATGAGAGGCAGGCCGACCGTGAGCCCTTGGAGGCATTCAATGGAGGATATCTTGAGGTAGAGTTGCGTGTCACCTTCATGTTGGTGAATGCTGGATGCAGCAAGGAGGGTTCTGAGTGGCTCCATGTAAAGATTGAAGATCACAGGGGAGAGAGTGGAGCCTAATGATCCTACGTGCATGATGCATTTTTCTCTGCCTTGCAAAAGGTTGTGTGTTGCGGGGGGAAAAAATAAGTCTTATGTGTAAGATGAGTTTTGACTAAGTGGTTGTAATTATTCAATCCCATGAAATGAAAGACATTCCGAAGATGTGCTGCTTTTAAAGTGCTAACTATTCCACATACCATCCGTCCCACCCTCTGTCCCAAATTGGGTAAAAGTCTAAGATGTTCTCTGGGATTTGGTAGCACAGGTAGGGATCTACATCAAGGAGTATTTTACACTGGGCCAAGGGGTTGCATCTGAGTCACTTCAAAGATTAATCTTTATGATGGTGGTTAGACTTATTTAAATATTTAGAAATGCACTTTGGAAAGAGAAAGTAAATCACATTTTTTTTTCTTCAAATGAGACTATTGAAATTGTTTTCGAGAGCAGTACAACCAAACTGCCTACTTTTGAGGCCACAGAAAAAATAAGATGAATGTTACAAAGGCATTAACACAGGTTGGGAAGTCCGAATCAGTCTTCAAGCTTCCGTAAACAAAACACAACCATTGAACCTTGAACTTTAACCCCGCTCCTGTCCTGCCCTCTCACCCCTACTTTGGCTGTTTCCCCCTCTGCTATGCTTGGCATGTCATACTGCAGCAGTGTTTGCTTGCATCGGAGCCCCGTGAGATTCTGGGCCCTTACTGGCAGTCCCTTTTGCCCCTTGTAATCATTTGCGTTCCCACTGGAGCGTGGTGTTTTTCCTATGATTCTCCTGGCACTTTCAGTCCAACTCTCAGGCGAAGTATAGACTCGGGTTACCTCGGGTGACACATATTTATTAACCAACTAAGCCCATTCCAGTTCCAGGGATCCTCCAACCCCGTGGAGCCCCGCTGTTATTCGTGTTCCATTGCATACATACTTTAAGCCACACTAATCCATTCCTTTTTGCTTTGGGTGTGCACATTTTCCACTGGGTCGTCAGACATGACCTGGCTGCCAGTAGTAGGCCCGCCGCCATCTGGGAAAGCCTGGGGAAACTCCCCCCTCCACCCCTTCTAGTCCGAACAGGACCAACAAAAGGAGCCTTCACTCTAGGGATGCCATCGAGCTCCTTCATCCATCCCAGACTTACATCCCAGAACACCTGGACCCTAGGGCACCCCCACCACATGTGCCAGTAATCTGCCCTTGTCCCACATTCACACCAACACAAGGGGCTGACACACTGGTACATCCTGGAGTCTAACCAGGTCGTACTGCCATCTGTGTAGGAGCTTGATTGCATGGAGTTTGTATTTGCAGGATATGGACGCCCGGGAGGCCCCCCTGCAGAGTTTATCCCAGATAGGTTGGTTCAACCCCCTCATCCCCTCACATGTCTCTCTCCCATCTTTCCCTTAGTTTTACCATGGACTCCTTGCCTTGTTCTACTTGGGCTCTGTACATGGCCGAGATCAGCCCTTTCCCCTCAGCCCGGGTGTCTAGGAGCCTGTCAAAAGGGTTGAGGTCCCTCTAAGTCTGTTCCCTAGGGCCCTCCCTCATCAATACCCCCTTAAATTGAGATAGAGAAGGACCGGGAGTCTGCCAATGCTCAAAGCCTCTTCGAATTCTTGAAGTGTAATGAATCTTCCCTCCCTTCAGAGCGGTCTGATCCTCTCTAGTCCCGCCTCAAACAGGACTGAAATCTCTCTGGATTCTCTATAGCGTCTTTCACTCCCGATACCAAGATATGTCCCAACGGAGATGGCCATGTTGTGACCCCTCCCATTTTCGTACCCTTCTTCCAAACATGCCAGATTGTTCCCAGAATCGGGTGTTCCCGAATCTTACATGGTATCTTATTTTTGGGGACCCATAGTCATTGCCCGACAGTCGCCGAGTGCATGTGTGTGTTGTCTAAAGCGATCTATTGGAGATCTTGTTGTGCTCTTAGGTGGGGTGTCAGGACTCTAGGTTAAGCAGCCTTTATAGAAAAGTTTAAGGTCTGGTAAACCCACCCCTGCTTTTTCTTTAGGAAGGCAGAGGGTCCCCGTGGGGATCCTGGCTTTTTTCCCCCATGCCATAAGAATTTCAGCATGGTGCCGCCAACATCCCCAAAGAACGAGTCCGGTATCTGGATGGGTACCATCTGGAACAGGTAAAGAATCTTTGGGTGGCGAACCATTTTGACGGTGTTAAGCTGTCCCAGCCAGACGACCGTGAGCTTGCTTCATTGCTCCAGGTCTTGTTTTAGTTTGCCCATCAATAGGCCAAAATTAGCCTCAAAAAGCTCTCCAAGGTCCCTAGTTACATTAATCCCCAGATACCTCAAGGGCCCCAGACTGACTTGCACTCCCAGGGGTGTGAATCTGGCTACGTTCCGGTCTCCAGTCTTGTCTAAGGGGAGGAGGACCGACTTGGATCGAGTAATCTTAAATCTGGATATGGTCCCATATTGTTTGATCAGTTGGATCACCATAGGTACTGAGGTCAGTGGGTTCACCACATGTAATAACATCTCATCAGCATATAATACTACCTTATACTTATGTCCCCCTGCCCCCCCACAATGAGTCCCTCAACTTTAGGTTCTCCTCTGATCCATCTGTACAAGCGGTTCTAGGGAAAGGACAAAGAGGGTCGGTGAAAGGAGGGCTCCCCTGTCTGGTTCCTCTCCCCAGGCTAAACCAACACGAGTACCCACCGTTAACTGTGACACAAGCCCTTGGTGATACACTGCCATAATGCCCAGTAGGAGCCTGTCCCTGATGCCAAATTTGACCCAGGAGCACTTTCAAGGAATCAAACTTTACCCTGTCAAATGCCTTTTCGGTGTCCACTGGGAGAAAGGCGGGGTCCGCTGCTGCCCCAACTGCCTCATGTAGTAAGTGCAGGGACTTCCTCCTCGTGTCCGCCCCGTCTGCTTTTGATGAAACCCACCTGGTCTGGGTGTATCAATCGAGGCATATGTTCTTCCAGCCTTGTCGTAAGCACCATAACGTATATTTTGGCATCAATATTAAGAAGGGAGATGGGCCGATAAGACCCACAGGACATGGGATCCCTCTCCTCCTTGGGTTATTACCATAATGAGAGCTTGCGAGAACGTGTCATGAGATACCTCCGTTTTCAAGTATATCGTTGAAGAGTTCCGTCATGAAGGACAGGAGAGCTTCAAGGAATGATTTGTAAAAACCGATCGAGAACCCATCTTCACCGGGTGTCTTGCCCTGGGGCATCCACGTCATCTCCTCTCCGGTTATGGGGCCTCCAGTTCCCTGGACTCCACTCTGGATCATGTGGGCAGTTGGATGTCTGCCAGGTATGGGTCAATTCTCTCTGCCTCCTGGGTGGAAACCGACTTATAGAGTCTCGTAAAAGGAGGCAAAAGTCTCTAGTACCTGTTCGGCGTAGACACTGGTACCTCATCTTTCCTGATGACTTCAGAAACATAACTCTCAACTCGTCCCCATAGCCTGGCCGCCAACAGTGCATCTGCCTTGTCCCCCTTGTCATAGAGTTTTTTCTTGAGGAATTGCAAATTCCGAATAATTTTCCCTTCCTCAAGTAGTCTCAGCTCTTCCCTCTTAACCCCTCGCATCTGCAAGGTAACCTTGCTTGCCCTCGACTGCTGACTGTGCCTGTTTCTCCAGTGTGAGAATCTTCTACTGAAATCCTCATTCAATAATGGTCCGATCCCTCTTTTTTCGTGCCCTCTCTCTAATCAATCCACACCAGGTCGCCTTGCCCGCTTCCCAACAATTCTCTTTGCTGCCTCCCCCATATTATTTATTTATTAGCATTTATAAAGCATGCAGCAGCCCTTTGGCATTGTGGCGCTGTTACAGAGATACTTGCCGGTTACAAAGAATAGAATAAGCTTAGTGGTTACATAGGATGCAAAAAACTTAGTTACAAGGTATAATTGATATAGCGATTTGGGGAGTGTGTGGGAGCAGACTATGGATGGCAAGGCAGGGTGGGTAGGGGAGAAAGCAAAGAGGGTGGGGAAGCTGAAGGTGCTATCTGAATACGGTGGTTTTGAGGGTTTTGCAAAATATGGTAAAGAGTTCCCTGATCTGTTTGCAACTTCTCCTGGAGCACTTGGTCTTTAATCAAGGATTCATTGCACCATCACCTCAAGCCCTTAGGATTCCTTACCAACCAACCCAGGTCCATTGTCACCAGCTCATGATCATTCCAAGAAATTGGGTGGCTCTCTGACCTCTGGGCGACGTCCCATAGGTCTCTTGAAATGTATAGGTAATCCATTCTTGTGAATGTTTCTTTGGGGCAGGGGGAATAATGTTTAGTCCCTCTCCTGCAGGTGGAATTAACGCCCTATGTCTCTCAGACTATGCAATTCTACAGTCTCCCCAAACACCCCATGGTGTGGCCTCTGAAGCCCTTGTCACCTTTCATGTGAAGTCTGCCTGTCCAATGCCACATCAGCCCAGGTGTTAGTCACCTCCCAGAACTAGGTGTCCAGAGCTCTCACACAGTTTCTTGGGGAGTGTACCCTTTGTGAATCTCAGTTGTCCCAGGCTGGGTGCGTAGATCGTGGTGAACATAAAGTTCACCTTCCAGATACTTCCTGATACCAGAAGGGCTGGCCCATCCACATCTGACCACACCTTTGAGACCACCGTTCTGAGTGTCCTCCGTACCAGGATCCGCACTCTCGTTCTCCTGCAGGGGCCAAAGCCCCAGATGTCGTGTCCCACTGCCCCATTCAGGATTCTCCTCTCTTCACCCTTCATGAATTTAGTCTCCTGCAAGAGTGCGTCAAGCCATGACCTACAGAATTCCCTCGCCACCAATGATCTTTGTAGGGGAATTAAGGCCTTTACATTCAAGGTACCTACACTCAGGGAACCCATTTGCTGCTCATCAGTAGGTGCTGTCGTCATGTTATCCCACTGCCAATGCCCTCTACTCCACTTGCTATGCCGCTTTATCGTGCACATATTGTCATGAACCAAACCACACTTCAACATAACTAAGAGCCAACATCCCCCTAGCCCGCCCCCTCCATCCACCTTCCCCTCGCCTCCTTGGCTCTCGGCCTGCCCCCAAGATTCACCCTAGGATATGGCCGAACCACCAACCTGACCCGTCATGAAGGTTGTTGCCCATTAGCAGCTTTGAGACCCCACTCGCCCCACACCGATTTCTACATTTGACACCAACAGCATACAATCGCCTCAACCCCCCCTTGCATGCCCCCCAGTACTCAACCCCTCAGTAAATAAAAGGCAGCCAGATGCTTCAGCATTTCCACCCCACGCTCTCCTGACCTTAAGGCTGATTTACAAATCTGTACCCGCTTCCTGGAGAATTCAAGTTCCGGCTGCCGGTGATTTACTCGGTTGTCTGTATTTCCGGGCCCCTGCTTCCTTCTCAGGCCCTGAAGTTGCCACTGTCTTCCCTCAGCACCTGTCTCCTGCGAGCCCAAGGGAGCCGCTGCGTCCCCCAGGAGTTTGTTCTTGGCTCCATTTATCTCCTTCTCAGTAACCAATGTATGCCTATGTGCATTGGTTTCGAAAGAACTGGAACTCCCATCTGTATCGGATGCCTTTGTCGTTGAGCCACCTGGTGAGGGCCTGGCAGAGCCTTCTCTTGGTGAGGGTCAGGGATGATGAATCCTAAAAGATTGTGATCCTGGCTCCGCCATAGGTGACTGGCCCCACCTTCTCTGGCCTCAAGAATTTAGTCTGGATAATTGTGGAATCAAACCAGGACAGATCTGCGGTCCCCAGGGGTACCACCCGCTCTGTGTACCCTTTCAATTTTGGGTTCACCTATGGAGTCGTTCCCCAAAATGAGTTTTATGATTTTGTACAGATTCCTTTTCAGGTCCCTCTCCGTCTCTCCTTCCTTGTCCGGTATCCCGAAGATCCTGCAATTGTCTCTCTTCTCTCTACTCTCAAAATCGTCAATTTTCAGGGAGATCACGGGTGCAGTCCCAGGTATGGAGGATCCCTGCACCCCCCCCCAGGTGAGTTCTGTGAGGCCTGTGCCAATAAGGAGGCACACTATCCGCAGCTGGATTGTGGCTGTTTACGCTGGGCCACTCTTCTGAAGGTGGGCACGTGCCCCAATCCAGGGGGTGCGCTCCCTCTTAGGCCTTTGTACTGCACTCTGGCCTTGGTGATGGGTGGGTTGCCCCAGGTGCTTGGGGGTGGGGGGGGTCTCCCACTCTGCTTTAGATGATACAGGAGGGCTGTTGGGTCTTCCTCTGATGCTCCAGAGCCCCCTCCCCCCTTTGTTCTGGCCCCCAGGGCCCCTACGCCATGTCCTTCTGCGCATTGTCTGTCTCGCTGAGGAGCTCCTTATTTCCCACTGTCTACAGGGGTGGGCACACACCTTGTGTACTGAGGTACTGCTAGTACCTGGGTCCAGGGGTCCCAGGCCTGCCTCGTCCACTGCCTCTTTCTGCAGGGTGTGGGGGCCATGTGTAGATACCATGGGGCCTCTTCCTGTTCTGCCCCTGACTTTGGCGGGGCCCCGGCGAGAAAGGCCCTGGGCCTCTGTGGTGGCCGGTGAGGGGAGCTCCCCTCAATCATGTTCTGTGGGGGGGGTGGGCCGCTGGCCGCAACTCTCAGGGCAACAAGCGGGCGGGGGCGGTCTTCCAGTACATCAGGAGCACGCTCCCCCCCCCTTTTGTTGATCCAGACCCCCCTGGGCCCCTGCAGCGTTTCCCTTTGTGCACAGTATGTCTCGTCGTGGAGCAAGAGGCTCCGTATTGCCCACTATGGCCAGGGGGGCAGGCACAAGCCCTGGTGTCAGAGATCCACAACCCCATGTGCTGGAGCACCGTTAATATCTGGGGCCTCAGGCCTGTGCTGTCTGTTGCTCCTTTCCAGTGGGTGGGACCAGGTGTGGATCTTGCGGGGCCCCCTCCGGTCTGCCCCTAGTTGTGATGGGGCCTCTAGGAGAAAGGCTCCGGGTCTCTGAGGTACCCGGGGAGGGAGCACGCTCTCCTGTCACGCTCTGAGGAGGGAGGGGCTGCTGGCCGCAACTTGCGGGACTACAGGTGGGCAGGACGCAGTCCACCTGGATCCCCAGGTTGGGTGGGGCACCCACCTGCTGCTCATGGTGTCCTGGGCGGGGTGGGGCTCTCTCCTCTGCACCGCAGAGTCCCTCATGTTGCTAACCTGCAGCACTCCGTTGGGTGCACCGGCTGCTGCGGGCGGGAAATGTTACTTTCACTTTCCCGCTGTCAGCGCGGCCAGCCCGTATTCCTCTTCTATGGCACGGATCGTGCCCGTTATTGAAGCTCGGGGTGCCTGGGATGATCTCCGACTACTTGCCCTCAGCATTGCATGCCACAGGGGATGGGGGTGTCTAGAAGTGGGGGCTCAGATCACTTTCCGGACCTCACAGGCCGTGACCACACGGCTAGGCTGGCATATTCCATGCGCCCCCTGGTGGCCAATCCTAAATGTAATATTTTAATATACAATAGGGGAGGGAGGCTCCATGCTTTCATGGCCATCCCAGGCTGGTAAGCCAGAATAATGGTTCTAAAAATCCTCTGTTGCGCTTGGGATTTAAAAGTGCTGCAGAGGCAGCCGACTTTCATCATCGTAGCAGCTGCCTCAACAATGGCTCTACAACTACTATAAACAGCTACTGTGGGGATTTAGTCGGAGGTTCTACACCTGCCACCTCAGTGGCTCCCATATGTGGTTCTGGAGAGTTGCCCCTGGAAAGAGCAGAAAGGGGGGGGGGAGGCATTTTGCTGAATGCAAACTGTATGTCCCAGAAACTAGCACATATTTCCAGCAATAACCAAGTGCAGCAGAAAATAATGAGTTTAAGCGGGAATCGCAAAACAAAATATACTGCAGAGATTCTCAGTGGACATTCATTTGACCCTTTCCGGTGCCCGAGGTGTATTGCAAAGTTTCCTGTCAAAATTGCACTATTGCATTCTTCAAATACTGCACCTCTATTGCCATTGGGTGCACCGCGCACATTTTTTAAATTTTCTGCAGTTTGTGTTTCCAACCGAAGGCATCTAGCAGGACAGTACCTTACCAGTTTATTTCTCAAATATCTAGGCCAGGCATTCTAAAGTCTTGAACTCTATCCGCACTCCCACCGGCAACCAATGAAGCCGGTGAAGCAGAGCAGCGGAAGGAGACAGTCGGGGAAATAGTCGAGCCGTCGCATCCAGAAGAACATGTAGTGTCCAATGCAGACATGGTTAGCGAAACGGTGGTCTCAGGCAAGCAGACAGTGGGGTGATCTAGTGGTTGTTTCGCTAACCCTGGTTCAGGCTCTTCGCTGGTGGTCCAAGGACAACCTGTTAAAAGGAAAACCTTTTCGCGCTCCACCAGCCCAAGCGATCCAACTACGGACGCCTCTCTCGCCGGTTGGGGGGCGCACTACCTCCACCACACAGCCCACGGACAGTGGACACCCGCTACTGCCAAAAGGCATATCAACTTCCTGGAGCTCTTGGCAGTCCTCAAACCTCTTCAGGCTTTTCATCAACAACTCCAGGGTCGGACAGTGCAGGTCCTCACAGACAGCACAACGGCCATGTTCTATCTGAACAAGCAGGGAGGCACTCTCTAAATCTGTCCAAACCATCCCAGAAGATATGGAGGTGGGTACTCGAGCAGAACATCCCAACATGTTCCAGGGGAACTAAATTGTCTGGCAGACACCCTCTACCAGAAGAACGCAAGTGGCAAATCGACAGATATCCTAGACCGAATATTCTCACTATGGGGTCACCCCCCACTAGACTTGTTTGCTACAAAGCTAAACCCTCAATGCCCAGACTTTGTGTCCAGGTTTCCCCAGCTAGGGTCCAAGGGGAACGCCCTGTGGATGAACTGGACATGATTTTCTTAGGCTTCCCGGCCCCCTCATCTCCACCCTGATCCTGGTTTCTCCTAGGTGGGGGATACATGTCAGGGTTCCATTGGATTCCTCTTTGTCTGATCATAGATTGGTCCCACACAGGAAGAAACATTCCCGAATACCTAGTAGATATAACAGTTTACGTTAACCTTGGAACCCTGGTTCGTCATTGTTTACGCGTCCTTTCAGAGAACGCTATGTGTTGCCTTTAAGATGCTGGCGCCCTTTGCATTCACGTAGGCGTTCAGGCTTACGGCGGCGCGTTGTGCGTGCGGTCAGCTGATCTGTATTTAAGCTCCGCCCCAGCACACAGCGACGCTTCTGATTTTGTAATTTTCAAAGCTACGCATCTTATCTTGTCTTCAAGCTCTTTGAACCCCTGGTCTGCTCTGTGACCTTCCTTGCCTCGTTCTTGTCATTTGCTTACTTTATCTGTTGTTGACTCGGAAAGTCCACGAACTGCATTTGCCTCATCCCTGCACGTCTTACCTGCTTGCTGCCAAACCCGGAACGTCCACGGACTGCATTTGTCTCATCCCTCACGTCTTACCTGCTTATTGCCAATCTCGGAATGGCCACGGACTGCATTCGCCTCATCCTTGCACGTCTTACCTGCTTGCTGCCAAACCGGAACGTCCACAGATTGCATTCATCTCATTCCTCAAGTCTTACCTGTTGGTTGCCAAAACAGAACGGCTATTGGACTGCTTCAACTCCACCCATCGTCACTTCTTCCCGCTCTTACCTTACAGCTCAAAGAATCTAAGGAACTTCAAGACATTAGCGTATCGGTGCAAGGATCAAAGGACATTAGCGCAACCGTGCAAGGATCAAAGGCTCTTTAGGCGTCCTCGTGCCGGCGGGAATAGGAAACAAGACATTGTGTTCCCAGGACTACTACTCCATTACAACAGTCTCATCTTCAGAATCCATTCAGACCACTTATTGGTAAGCACACTGTCTGGTTCTTCCTTTGTCTTACTATCCTGTACTCATGGTAATAGTCACCTCTCTTGTTTCAGGATACTCACCAATTTAGCTTAGAACTTGTCAGTCCCAGTCTACCTTTCTTGCTTGTGATTATCTGCTCATCACCTTGCTTAGATATTTCGTTGTCTTGAGTCCTATGTTAATACTTGGTTAATTTCTCTTGCAGCCAGCCGTCTGGGTACCAGGGTGTACCAATATTTTCGGGCAATACTCAACTCAATCTGTCCTTTTGTAGTCTTGAGGGGTATATTGTCAGAAAGACTCAATTGCATCATGACGTGTCAAGCCACCACTGCTGGATTTAGCCCTTGGGCCCTAACAATATGGCCCTGGTTTCCACATCTGCTCAATCTGGCGATGTGCGACCCCATCCAGCTCCTGTGCCTGCACAACATGTTGACACAACACAAGGGGGAATCCCTCCACAATCAATGAACTTGGCAGCTTGGCTCCTGAAGTCATACAGTTTGGCCACTTACACCTTCCACAAAGGTGTATGGATATCCTGAAAGAGGCACAAACGCCCAACACCAGGCACTGTTATTTTAATAAGTAGAAAAGATGTGTGATATGGTGCGCATCACAATCACTAAACCCAATGGACTGTTCTCCAGCTAACATTCTATACTACATGCTTAACTTACTAGAGTCTGGCCTAGTATTCAATTCCTTAAAGGTACATCTGGTGGCCCTATCTGCTTACACCACTTCTTAGAACAAGGCATCCTGGTGGAAAGTCCCTGCCATTAAGGCCTTCATGGAAGGGGTAAAGAGGCTATACCCCCCCCCCCCCAAATTTCCAACCTTCCCCCGTGTTGGGATCTCAATGCTGTGTTCTCCAAGCTCATGGGACTCTCCCGCTCTTACCTTACAGCTCAAAGAATCTAAGGAACTTCAAGACATTAGCGTATCGAGCATAGGCTCGACGATTACCCGTCGAGCCTATGCACAAAGCCAGCCTAAAGCATCTTACCTATAAAATTGCATTCTTGGTAGCAATCGCCTCCATAGGACGAGTCAATGATCTACATGCTTTATCTGTACAAGACCCCTTTTTCATCATACACAAGGACAAGGATGTCCTCCAAACACATCCTAGGTTTTCACTTAAATTCATTTCAAAGTAAACCAATCCATAGAACTTACCACCTTCTTTCAGAATCCATCAAACTCGGTAGAAAGAAGCCTCCATACACTTGATGTACGGAGGGTGGTCTTGTACTATGTGAACAAAACAAAACCCCTAAGGAAAACAGACCAACTCTTTGTTTCCATGGCGCCTGGTAAAGAAGGCGATCACATATTAAAGGGCGTCATCTCCAGATGGATAGTCCAATGCATACAACCTTTTACCCCAAGGGCACACACTACCAGAGGTACAGGGGCTGCCTTCGCTTTCATTTCAAACGTCCCTCTAGACACCATCTGCAAAGCTGCTACATGGCGTTCCATCCATACATTCACACAACATTACTGCATTGGCACATTCACAGGTGGGACAAGTGATTCTAAAACATCTCCTTGCCGCTGTACCTTCTAACTTCCCACCTTCTGCAGATACTGCTTGCTAATATATGCAGAGCATGTGATCTAAGCATGGAGCATGTGATCCACAACCTCCAGAAGGGATACATTACTCACCGTAATCTTATTTCTGGTGCTTGTATCTGCTTAGATTCCCACGCGCCCATCCTTCCTCCCCTACTGGAGTAGAAGACGCATATGTTTTCTGGGTTATCTCCGTTTCTGCTTTACAACATCTGTACTTGCGCTATCCTTCATGCAACCTAATGTCAGAAACAAACATTCTAAGGGACCTCGACGCGTGAAGGGCCATGGGTACAGTACACGTCACACTAGGGATAGTATTACTAATCACGCCCTGTTGACGTCAGTTTTTCAATTTGGGACTATGCAGAGCATGTGAATCTAAGAAGATGCAAGCACCAGAACAAGTTACTCTTACCTGGTAGCGTTCTTTCGGTGGGATGGTCAGACGACCTATTCCATATCTATGACAGTAATCACCACAGCTGTGCTGCTTCGGAAAATCTTTTTGCGTCCTGTGTCGATGACGTCGATACGCTATCCTCGAGGGCCTCCGTCGAGCCGACGTCACCGGATGTTATAAGTAGGACGCACGACGCCCATAGCCTCAGTTGTAGTTTTTTCCCAGAACGTGTGGCACCAATCGTCTGCCAGTATGACCACAGAAAGCCTTGCGGAAACGTAAGCTGCAATCGCATAAGAAATTCTGTAGCGGGGAAGGCAGGGAGGGAGCGATATGGAATACGTTGTCGGACCATCCCATCGAAAGAACTTTACCAGGTAAGAGAGTAATTTGTTCTTCGAAGGGATTGGGTCCTCCGACGTATTCCATATCTATGACAGACTCCCAAAGCAGTACCAACGTAAGGAGGTGGGAAAAGAATATAGAATATACAAATTTAGAATGCCCAATCAAATTGCAGAGTAAAGGACCGCCTTGCCAAAGGCCAGATTCTGCCCATGGATAGAATCTAGGGAGTAGTGACGTACAAAAGTATGGACCGAAGCCCAAGTGGCTGCGTCACAGATGTTACGAATAGGAACACCCCTTGTAGGGCAGTAGAGGCAGCCATACCCCTAGTCGAATGGGCCCATAAGCCTACTGGAGGGTCCTTACCCACCAGGTGGTAACATTCAGAAATTGCCAAGATAATCCATCTAGACAAAGTCTGCTTAGTCACAGCTTGTCCCAAACGCCTTCCAGCGTAACCAATAAAGAGCTGATTGTCCACTCTGACCCGGGACATGCGTGAAAAGTAGAAACTTAAAGCTCTCCTAGGATCCAACCTATGCAGCCTCTCCTTGTCCTTACCAGGATGCGAAGGAGAATAAAATGCTTGAAGAATGACCTTCTGGCTTAAATGAAATTCCAACACCACCTTCGGAAGAAAGGAAGGACAAACTCTATGGACAACCCTGTCCTTATGAAACACAGTGAAGGGTGTCTTAACAGACGGTGCCTGTAACTCAATCACTCTGCGAGCGGAAGTGACCGCAACTAAAAACAGTTTTCAGAGCTAACAGTCTCAAAGGACAAGAATGTAAAGGCTCAAATGGAGCACCCATTAGAAACTAGAACAAGGTTCAAATCCCACCCGGGCACCTGGAAAGGTGACGGAGGGAACACATTAGTGAGCCCTTTCAGAAACTGACAAATTAAAGGGATTCTAAAATAAGAACACTCCTCAGACGAGCGCTTAAATATGGACAACGACGCCAGGTAACCTTTAATGGTACCCACTTGCAAGGGTATCGGGTAATATTATTGTCATCCGCAATTGCTACCGCGGCTGGCGGCTCCTTCCACGTTGGAGGCTAACCGGCAGGTAGAGCGGTGTAGTCCTTTCTTTGTGTCTGGTATCTATTCATGGCCACTCACAGCACTGCCGGAAGTTTATCTGCCCTTCAAGCCCGGCAGTCGCTGCGTTTCAACCTCTTGCTGGTTTCCGCTCCAGCGGCTCTGGTTCTTGCGCTCCCGCAGCGTTTGCCCTCTGCTCGCCTCGGCGTGCGGCGGGTCTTCTCTGCTTGCTCGTCCCTTTCTCTTGGGATAAAGTTTCTTCTACTTACTGGTTGGGCCATTTTGCATTCTGCAGCGGCTTTCCCTTTTCCAGTTTCTTCCTCGCCGATCCCTCGGCATTTCTACGCTTTCTCTTTCTAGTCTCGCCGCTCCGGCGGCGGGCGTTTTTTCTTTTCCACTCTTTGCCGCTCTTTTAACTCGCGGCTCTCCAGTTTTCCCTTTGTCTGTTGTTTTTTCCCTCCTGTAATTTCTCTCTTTTTTACTGTGCCTTTTAAGTCCTTGGCCCGGTAGTTGCTTTGCATTGGGCTTCCTTCCTGTGTTCAACCCTGTGGACCTCGCATCTGCTTCCAGTCCTACCATCTTGGATCTTCACCTACCTCATTGCCAGAAGTATCCTAAGGGTTTTGTCCCACGTGAGTTTTTTTTCCTTCTTGTCCAGCCTGTTCCCGGAAAAGGGGCCCCAGGACGGCTGTATATTCAGCAGTCACTGTGGCTTCTCACCGAGACAGGCAAGTGCTACCTAAAAAAGAACGGGACTACCTGAGCCGGCGGAATCTACGGAACTCGGGCCACTCTGAAGACTCAGGTGAGGAGAGTGTGGAGGGACGGAAAGACGAAGGGGTTCGACAGCTTATGCAGTCACAATTATCCCCATATATATGGTCGCCGTAATTAATATCGGCGGGAAAAGGTTGAGGCGATATTATATGGGTGACCATATATATGGTGACAGGGGCAAAAAAATGTTTTTAAAAAAAAAAGTTTGGGTGTTGCGGGGGTATCCCCCCGCATGTTCCATGCAATAATGTCGCCACAAAAAACGCCAATTTTTCGGTGATATTTTTGCATGGCGAGATTTTTGTGGCGACATTATTACATGGAACCCTTGCAAGCCCCTGTGGGATAAAGAAAGTAAAAAAGACAGAACCACAGGAATGTCACATGAAAAAGGATCCACTTTCTTAACCCTGCACCAGTCGCAGAACATTCTCCAACGGCAACCGTACAGGGCCTTAGTTGCTGGCCTTCTGGCCGAAAGCAAGACCTCCATCACGTCTTCAGGGAGGTCCCAATCCTTATACCTCAACCTTTCAAAAGCCAAGCGTGAAGGTTGAGGGATCTGACCTCTGGGTGGAGAACCTGACCCCCCCTCCCTTGAGAGCAGATCGTCTTGGTAGTGAAGACGACATGGAGGGCAGATGGACAAGTCGAAGGTCCGGGGACCACGCCCTCATGGCCCATGCCGGAGCAATGAGGATCATCCGGGAACCGAACCTCCATAACCTCCGCAGCACTTGCGGGATGACGGGGACTGGAGGAAACGCGTACAGCAGTGGGAAGGACCACTCCACCACGAACGTGCCGCCTAAGGCTCCTTTTGGAGGAAATTCCCGCGAGTAGAACCTTTCGCACTTCCGGTTGACACTGGAGGCGAAGAGATCCACTTGGGACGAAGATCTCCAGGAGAATCTCCTGAGCCGATTCCCACTCGTGAGAGATCGCGCTCTTCCTGCTCAGAGCGTCGCTGTCTCGTTTTCGTCTCCGGCCAGATGAACTGCCAAGATCGAAATTTCCTGCTGGATGGCCCAGAACCAGAGCTGCATCGCCTGCCTGCACAGAGGAAGTGCCCCTGCCCCCCCCTTTTTGTTGAGGTAGTGCATGGCCACTGTGTTGTCTGTCAGAATCAGGACATTCTTTCCTCGCACAGTCGGCAGAAAAGCCTTGTGAGCTAGCCTGACGGCCCTCAGCTCCAACAGATTGATATGGAGTCTGGACTCCGACGGAGACCAACGACCGCTGACTGTCAGTTCATTGATATTAGCTCCCCATCCCGTGAGGGACGCGTCAGTCACGATCGTCACCTCCGGCCATGGTAGCCAAAATGGAGCCCCCCCTCATCAGATTGCCTTAGACGGCCCACCACAGAAGGTCCTGGGCGACCGAGGGCGGCACCTGAACGGGGTCAGACATCCTACCGGAGGACTGCGACCACTGGAGCTTGGTAGCCGATTCCAGAGATCTCATCCGCAACCTGGCCTCTGGCACCAGAAGAATGCAGGATGCCATGAGGCAGAGCAATCTCAAGAACTGGAACGCTGGGAGACTCTGGGCATGTTAAAACTTGTGCACCATCTGCTGAATGTGGTGAGCCCTCACCTGGGGAGGAAAACACAGCTCCAGGGACGTTTCGAGCACTGCTCCGATATACTGGAGCCGCTGAGTTGGCATCAAGTGGGAATTCTTTAAGTTGAGGGAGAAGCCCAGCTTGTGAAAGGCGTGGCAGGTGACGGACAGATGATCCAGACTTACCCGGGAGAGCGCGCCCTGATCAACCAATCATCCAGGTAGGGGTAGACGTGAATCCCCCCTTTCCTGATGTACGCTGCCACCACCACCATGAGCTTGGTGAAGACCCTCAGGCAGAGGTCAATCTGAACGGCTGGACCCGAAACTGAAAGCGCGAGTCACCAACCGCGAACCTCAGGTACTTCTTGTGCCTGGGATGGATCGGCACATGAAAATAAAGGTCCTTGAGGTCTAGAGACACCAACCAGTCCTGAAGTTGAAGGGCCAGGAGGACTTGAGAAAGAGTAACCATCTTGACTTGTCCTTCTTGAGGAGCTTGTTCAAACGCGCAAGTCCATGATGGGTCTCAATCCCCCGTCTTTCTTTGAAATCAAAAAATAAGGGGAATCCCATCCCTTGTTCCTCTCCCCAACAGGCACCAGTTCTATGGCGCCTTTCTCCAGCAGGGATTGCATTTCCTGCGCAAGGAGCGGATTCAGACTCTTCAAAGAGAGATTCCCTGGTGGATTGTCGTGAGGCCTCTGCCGGAAAGGAAGACAGTAGCCGTGGGCTATGATCTCCAGAACCCACACATCTGAAGTAATGGCACGCCATCTACCAGATGATGCGCCAGCCTTCCCCCAACCGGAAAAGCATGGTCCTCATGACTGAGCTGAAGAGGCAACTGCTCGCACAGCCTTCGCACCTCGAGTACCTTGTTTTCCACCTCTGGCACTCCTACGGTTGCCCCTTTGACTAGCAGCTCCTCTCGATTTACTAAAGGACGAGTAATATCGAAGGGAACCTCCCCTCCATTGCTGTCCACTAGGACGAAAAGGCAGAGGTTGGTGGACTGCAGCGCCAAACGACTTTGCTGCAGGTTTGGAGGTCTGCAACCTCTCAGGACTCTCGTCAGCCTTGCTGCCAAAAAGATGTTCACCATCAAAGGGCATGTTGAGGAGGCAGGCCTGCACATCAGGAGCAAAACCGACTTCCGCAAACCTGCGTATTACGTTGCTCGTCACCATGGACCGGCTGACGCAATCAACCATGTCCAGACCTATCTGAACGGATTCACACATGGCATCCTTGCCATCCTGCATGATAGCAAGGAAACCATACTGTTCCTCCCCCTCAGGAATATGATCAGCCACTAAGGAAATACAGTTCCACATAGTGTGCATGAAATGAGACAAGGCACAAATGGAGTTGGCAGCATGAAGCGCCATACCCCCAGAAGAAAACACCTTTGTCCAGCCGTCAAAACATTTGTCGTCCCTATCAGGAGGGATGGTAGGGTACGACGCCTGCTTTGCTGGGGCCGTAGCCGCCTGCACCACCAAACTCTCCGGAGTAGGGTGCGTGGTCAAGTAGCAGGGGTCGTCACTGGCTGGGCGATATTTCTTCGGCAAGGACGTGCTCACTGCCGGGAGACTCTCCGGGGAAGTCCAAGCCGCAGCCACCCTTCTCTGCAAGGCCATATGGAATGGCAGCACCGGGTCAGTTGGAGGACCCTGGTCCAGGATATCAGTCAGGTCATCCTGCTGAAAATCCCCAGGGGGGGGGGGTCAGACCACCCCAGGTAATCCGTGACCCTCAACATGAGGCGCTGATATGAGGATTCGGCATGCGTGCCAGGCGCAGGCCTACCAAACTCCACCTCCGGAGAGGTGTCGAGACCACTGGCGTCGTGCAGCGACTGACGCAGGTCCTCAAGTTGACTATGCCCAGAAACAATGGCATCAGGAGCCTCTGCAGGAACCTCACCTTCCTCAGACCCCTCATCCACCTCAGAAATATACTCCAGAGGCTGGAAGGAGGGTACAGAAAAAGGCACAAAGACATGTTTTGCCTTGGACAGAGCCTTTCTGGGGGGTTCCGCCGTGCCACGGGGCACCACCGACAAAGCCACCTCGAAAGGGGTCGAGGGCGTCGATGGAATCGGCGTCGACGTAGAGCATGGCGCTGACAGCTTCGACGGCGTCGACACATGCCTTGAGGGCAGAGCACCAAGCGTGTCTCTCGACACCTGGGCGCCAATGGCGTTGACTACTTCCTCGAAGGCGGAGCCTCGAGAGTCCGTCGACTACCTCGGCGCCGCCAGCGTCTATGTCTTCTTTGAAGACTTCACAGGTTCTCACGGTCTTGAGGGCGTTGAGGACCGGGATCTGGAACGGGCATGTCTAGAGCGACCATCCTTGTCCGACTGGGACCTCGAAGGCGCCCAGTGGTCGCGACGACTGCTCGAGCCTGAAGGCGGACGAGCAGTGTCTCTAGAACGGCCACGACCGGCGTCCTCAGACGGCGCGGATGGACCGGAGCCCTGGGATTGAAAAATCGCCAACATCTCCTTTCGGAAGGAATCCCATTCCTCAGGAGTGGAATGCTTCGTGGGACAAGCAACCAGCCGACAGGCGGAGTCCTCGGAAGAGGACGGGGAAGGCGACCTGTGACGGCGCTTCCTGAAGTGCCGCGAAGAGGCAGAGGAATGGCGGGACCGACTCCCAGACCGAGAACCCCCGGACTCACGGCGACAATGCGGAGAGTCGCCCCTCGAATTGCCCATCGTAAGACCAGTGGAACGCGACTTCCGGGTTTTGGCCACCTTACAGACCGACAGCTTCTTCTTACGCTCCCACAAGGCCTTCGATGTGAGCGATTGGCAGTCGACACAATCGCCCGTATCATGGTCCTCTACGAGGCACCAGAGGCAAGCGTCGTGCGTATCAGTTAGCGACATCTTGGACCCGCACACCCGACACTTCTTAAACCCGGACCGCGGGGTGGAAGAAGCCAAAGAAGACATACGATAGCAATTAAGAAACAGGTTCGAAGAACCGAAAGAACAGGATTCAGTAGAATCGAGGCACGCCGAGATAAACAAAGTGAACACGTTCGCGGAAAAATGGAACTGAGGCTATGGGCGTCGTGCGTCCTACTTATAACATCTGGTGACGTCGGCTCGACGGAGGCCCTCGAGGACAGCGCATCGATGTCATCGACGCAGGAAGATTTTCTGAAGCAGCACAGCTGTGGTGATTACTGTCATAGATATGGAATACGTCGGAGGACCCAATCCCCTCGAAATATGATTAAAGGTGAGTAATGTATCCCATACATAACACTCTGGTGGTTTAGCCCTTTTTTATACGTTTCACAAGCCTATCACTTGCCGGTCACAACTACACCCCTTGCCCTGCTCCTTATCCCCACCCTCACTTTTCTAGAGTAAATATTTTCCATTAGCAAAAAATGGTTATCAATAGGTGCACACCTAATTATCTGTTACTGTGAAGAGTAGTCACATAAACATTTTACAAAATTCCGGGTGCTGGGGAGGAATGCAGACCCTGACACTGGAGCCTGTGTAAAACATGAACTAAGAAAAAGTTTCTAAATTTAAAGACACTCCCGTCCCATGCACACCATTAAAGCTGAAATAAATCAGTCAATACAGTATTTATATTTTCAAAAATACGTAATTCAGAGTAATCAACTCAAGGTAAAAAATATATTTGGTTTAGCAAATGAATTCGTACAAACAATAGTTATTTACACATAAGGCCATCATAAAAAGCAAAGGAAAAAAAACGAACAATATGTTCTTTTCAGGTGTGATTTCCAACTCTACGTGTTTCGGGGAAACGCCCCTTCTTCAGGAGCAATAGAAATCTGCAATTACGTATATACATACAATTATCACCTTTTTAAATAAATGAAACCTCAAAATCAATTAGACAAAGCATTCACATTATTCATTCCTTACTTAATGCAGAAAGAGAGAAAGCTCATTCCCTATATGTTTTACTTGATGGTTGGTGAACTATAATTCTAACACCGGTATGGCTCCAAAAGAAAATAACTAAAAAAGCATTAGTGTAAAAAGTTACCTCTACTGTCTTTATATGTAGTCTATCCCACTGAATGAATATTATATAAGTCAAGAATATCCACAGCTGTCTTCTAATCTATGGGGAATCCATCAAGGATATTTAATTTAGACAGGAGGTCATGCTCACTAATCAAAAATCCGAACAAGTCCCGATTCAACTAATCCTCAACCAAAGATGTGTAAACCAAAAATAGATAAATAAAGACCTAAGTGCTTACCCAAAGGTTTGGAAGATGGAGAATAATTCCCAATGGAACTTAAGTAGGAAAAACAACCAGGTTGTGCAATCTCCGTTTTAGATATAATCGAAGTATCCTAAGGCTGGCAGAAGTCCTAAATGAATGTAAAAACTCAGTGTTGAAATTAATCTAAATGAGCGTGTCTATCTCGCTATGGACCACCATTACCTCAGTGAAGTATCTGTTGAACATAGTGTAACTCCCAACTAATCGGCAGAGTTAATTCGACTTGTCATAAATGGATGACACCAGTGTTCCACTCAAAACGTCTAGGCACTTACAGATTCAAAATCACGTACTGTTAGATTCTAGAAGGGGTAAGCATACAACAATGCTCATTATAATTCAATGAGCCACGATGGCCCCATATTAAATACAGATCCAGATACTTCTAAATGAAGTCACCATCGTGATGCCTACAACAGATGAAAACGATCTTCTGCTCAGTCAAAATCCCGGCGATTAAGTGTAACGTTCACCACTCGCACGGTGTCCGCGTATTGAATGAGCTTTTTTGCTGGATTTAATGAAACCAGGAACAGGTAAACTTCCAAGACGGACAAATCATCACCTGACCGCTTGACTCGACTCTGAAAGCCCAAAGATTGCTTTCCGAGATGCTAATAGAACTCAAGTAATGGTGATGTTGATCAAAAACCTTTAAAGCGGTAATTTGAACTAGGGAAATGTACAATAATGGATTCCACTCCAGGTGTAGAAAATGAACAAAAGAAAAGGAGGATAATATTACAAACTAGGTCCTGATGCACAATCAAATTCAAATCCTAAAAATAAAAAAGAGTAAAGAAATGTTAGAGGAAAAGAACACTTAAATCACCATTCATGAATAAATCTTACGTGCGTATGACTCTATTACATGTCGGTATCACTTGACAGAGTCACATGTCGTTGTCACGTGCTAGGAAGATAGTTCAAGCTGCGGAAATCTACAGAGGTAGATGCCAATTCAGATAAGGAAATAAAACGAGAGGAAAAAGTTACTTCTTACCTTGTAACGTTCTTTCGATAGGATGTTCCTCCGACGTATTCCTTATCTTTGATAGATCATCTCCCAGCTTGCTGACCTCGGAAATTTTTTTTCAGTAGAGGGCGCTGCGTGTCGACGTCCCTCGAGCCGATGTCCCTCGACGGCCTCCGTATCGGCGCCGACGTCACCACGCGTATAAATAGACTCGCGCAGCATCCGTTACTCAGTTCCGTTTTGACGTTAACAGTTGTTTTACATGAATTGGTTATTGGCCTTGAAGGAGCGTAAACTGCAACCACAAGGGAAGTATTACTGCGGGGATGGATGGGAGGGGCGATAAGGAATACGTCAGAGGAACATCCCATCGAAAGAACATTACAAGGTAAGAAGTAACTTGTTCTTCGAAGGGATTGTGTCCTCCGACATATTCCTTATCTTTGATAGACTCCCATAGCAGTGGTGTGTAATCGGAGGTGGGAGTAAAACGCCATGTTTCCTTTTAGGAATTAACCGAATGTAATACGGCTTTGCCAAACCTAGTCTCTTGACTAGAGGAGGAATCCAGGTTGTAAAATCTTGTGAAGGTATGTGCGGACAACCATGTGGCAGCCGCACATATGTCTCGAACCGGAACCCCTCTTTGGAGGGCCGAGGAGGCTGCGATACCCCTGGTTGAATGAGCCCTAAGATTTTGAGGAGGCTCTTTCCCTGCCAGTTTGTAACATTCCAGGATGGCCAAAATAATTTATCTTGAAATGTTTTGTTATCGGTAGTCCCAACTTGTGCCCTGAGTAACCCACGAACAGTTGGTCTGCTTGCCTAATCCTAGCAAGTCAGCTGATGTAAAAGCTTAAAGCCCGCCTTGGGTCCAGCATATGTAGTCTTTCTTCCTCTTTCCCCGGATGGGGAGGCGGATAGAATGAAGGTAAGGTAATTTTCTGAGTGATGTGGAATTCTGAAACCACCTTTGGGAGGAAATTAGGCTTCACCTGTAGGACAACCTTGTCTTTATGAAAAATTGTATGAGGGGGTTTACAAGATAGAGCTTGTAATTCGCTCACCCTTCTAGCAGATGTTAAAGCCACTAATAAGACAGTTTTAAGGGTGAGAAATCTTAGCGAACAAGAGTGGAGTGGTTCGAAAGGAGTACCCATCAGGAAATTTAAGACTAAATTTAAGTCCCATAAAGGAACCTGGAAAGGTCTAGGAGGGTAGACATTAGTTAATCCCTTTAGAAATTGTATTACTAAGGGTAATTTGAAATGCGAAGGCTCCTCCGCAGTGCGCTTGAAGATCGATAGCGCTGCGAGATAGCCCTTGATAGTGCCAACTTGAAGGCCTGAATTTGCCGAGTAGAAAGGATAACACCGTTGGTGTACCACATGAAAAGGGGTCGATATTCTCTTCTCTACACCACCTGCAAAATTTGTTCCAAAGGCAGCTGTATAAAGACTTTGTTGCTGGCCTTCTGGCTGAAAGCAACACTTCCATGACGTCATCAGGGAGGTCCCAATCCTTGCATCTCAACCTTTCAGAAGCCAGGCGTGAAGGTTGAGGGTTCTGATGTCTGGATGGAGAACCTGACCTCCCTTCTGTGAGAGAAGATTCTCCTTGAGTGGAAGACAAATTGGAGGGAAGATGGACATGTCCAGAAGGTCTGGGTACCACGTACTCCTGGCCCAGTCTGGGGCAATTAGTATCATGGTCCTCCGGAATCTTCTCAACCTCCTGATCATTTGAGGAATGACAGGGACTGGTGGAAACGCTTACAGGAGTGGAAACTCCCAGTCCACTACAAACGCGTCCCCTAGAGCTCCTCTTGGGGGGAAATTCCCTTGAACAAAACAGGAGAAGCCCAGTTTGTGAAGGAAGTGGCAGACATAATCTAGCTGGATCTGAGCTTGTTCCGAAGATACGGCTTTGATCAGCCAATCGTCCACGTAGGGGTAGACGTGGATCCCTTCCCTCCTTAGACTTGCAGCCACTACCGACATTAGCTTGGTGAAGACCCTCGGGGCGGAGGTCAGCCCAAATGGCAGAACTCAAAATTGATAATGAGAGCTGCCAATTGCGAACCTCAGCTATTTCCTGTGTTTGAGATGGATTGGCACATGGAAATAAGCATCCTGGAGGTCCAGAGATACCAGACAGTCCTGGAGCTGGAGGGCCTGAAGGATCTGAGAGAGAGTTACCATCTTGAACTTGTCCTTCCTGAGGAATTTGTTCTATTCTCGTAAGTCCAAGATAGTTCTCAGTCCTCCGTCTTTCTTCGGTATGAGAAAGTAGGGGGGGTGGGGGAGGAGTACCAGCCCTTGTTCCTCTCTGCTACAGGTACCAGTTCTATGGCACCTTTCTCTAGCAGGTCTACAATTTCCTGCAAGAGGAGCAGATCTGGAACTTTCAGAGAGCTGTTGCCCGGTGGATGACTCTGAGGGATGCGTAGAAAGGGCAGGCAGTAACCTTGGGCAACTGTCTCCAATGCCCAAGCATCTGACGTAATAGCCTGCCATTCCGTCAGATGTTGAGTTAACCTGCCCCCTACTAGTGTCTTGAGAGTCCTCAGAGCGGTTTGGAGGTGGCTGATGCAGATGCCGAGGGTAAACCGGCACCTGCTGCTGCTTTTGTATTTTTACCCCGTCTGCCTCGGGTGAATTTTTTCTGACCCCTTTGAACCGGCTGTCCTTTGCATCTTCCGAATGCGGAATAGAAGCAAAAGGAGTTACCTCTCCAAGAGGTTCCTGAGGGGCGATATGGTGTCTGACGGATTGCAGCTCCTAGGGATTTTGCTGCTGCCTATGATGTTTGTAGTTTTTCTAAACTGTCATCCGCCTTCTTATTCTTACCAAACAAAGAAGAGCCGTCAAAGGGCATATTCAAGAGTCTGCTTTGCACATCTGGAGCAAAACCAGACTTTCGCAACCAAGCAAATCTCCTGGTTGTTGTACTTGCCGCCATGGCCCTGCTGATGCTGTCAGCAGAATCGATGCCAGTCTGAAGGGATTCGCACATTGCGTCCTTACCATCCTTAATGATAAGAAACGCTTCCCTTTCTTTTCCCTCCGGGAGGCAGTCAGCTGCTGATGAAGCACACTCCCAAAGTGTGTGGCTGAACCTTGCGAGCGTACAAGTAGCATTGATGGATTTCAACGCCATGCTACATGCAGAAAATACTTTTTTGGCCATAGTCATATCTCTTAACGTCCCTGTCCTGTGGAACAGTAGGGTAAGCCGATTTACTACCTGCTGAAGTAGCTGCCTGAACAACCAGACTCTCCCGAGTTGGGTGTTTGGATAAATATTCTGGGTCAGCAAAAGACACCCGATATTTAGCTGATCATTTTTTGTTAACAGCTGGGATTACCTCAGGTGTTTCCCAGTTTGCCAATATTCTCCTTTGTAATGCCGCATGAAATGGCACCACAGGATCCTCCTGTGGACCTTTGACCAAGATGTCTGTGAGGTCGTCTTGCTGAAAAGCAGGTGAGGGTGTGGACCATCCCATAAACTCTATTATCCTTGCCATCAAGGTTCTATAAGGGGTTTCAGCATGTTCCCCTTGGTCTGGTGTGGCAAATTCCATTTCTGGGGAAGTGTCCAACCCAGTTGCTTCCTGTAGGGATTCCTGGACGTCTTTCAACCTGCCTTCCTCAGAGGTAAATTCCTCTGGTGCAGGAGTTGCAGATCCCTGCAACTCAAAAGGTCTTTCCTGATCTGAATTCTCCCCTTCTTCATAAATAGAAGACAAGACTCTGGAGTGATCAGGTCTTGAAAATGGTATAAATCCCATTTCCAGAGCAGAAGGAGCCAAATTCGTCATGATTGGCTGAGAAAACGTCGACATCGTCGACACGGACGTTAAAGGCTTTGAAGCCATCGAAAAAGGCGTTGAGAAAGGTGGTAGAGGCCTCGATGAACTCGAGAGTATCGGGATTCTACTCGAGGTTGTCGACGACATTCTCGTGCTCGAGGCTCTGGGTATAGCCACTGGCTGTGAGGTGGCCGTGGGTTTATCCTTTCTCGGCGTCGATGTCGGCGTCCACTCGACTGACCTGTGCGTCGAAGAACCCTTCGATAACGGCGTTGACGATGCCGATCTATGCGTCGAAGCGATCTTCGACGGCGTCGAAGACGCATCTTTGCCTTTACTCGAGGGTTCGTGATGCTCTCGAGTGGCTTCTTTCGCCGGGTGCTGTGACTCTCGGCTTTATGATTTTTTGGGTCTTTCACCCAGGGTATCATCCTCAGCAGTCTTCGAGGGGGTCGAGGCTGCTTTCTCAAAGACGCTTAGCATCTTTTTCCTGAATTCCTCCCACTCAGCCTGAGAGCTATGTTTTGTGGGGCAGGAGACCCTTTTTGGGGAAACGGTAGAAGACGAAGACGAGGAAGGGGATCTTCAACGTCTCTTTTTTGAATGCTTCGATCTCGAAGAGTGATGGGAGCAGTTTGAGACCTAGAACGAGAATGTCTTTTGTGATGGCGAGGAGACTAATGTCTCGACTCCTTTGAAAGTTTCCTCGGCGAAGTTTTAACTGCCTTACCTCTCTCGAGCTTCCCTTTACGCTCCTTCAAGGCTTTCGCCGTCATGGACATGCAGTCCTCGCACTCTGAACAATGGTGCTTGATTCCCAGGCACCATAAACACATCCTGTGAGGATCCGTCAATGACATTTTCTTTCCACAGTCTCGACATTTTTTGAAGCCGGACTGTGGAGTCGTCTGTTCGGGTGAGGAAGCCATCGAGTACGAGTCGGTATTCACGAGGAATAATGATATATTTGGCTGAAGAACTGAGCAACGTTATCCGATGCCCCACGAAGTGCAGAAAAACTGAACTGAGCAACGGACGCTGCGCAAGTCTATTTATACGCGTGGTGACGGCGCCGATACGGATGCCGAAGAGGGACATCGGCTCAAGGGACGTCGACGCGCAGCGGCCTCGAATTAAAAAATATTTCCAAGGCCAGCAAGCTGGGAGAAGATCTATCCAAGATGAGGAATACGTCGGCGGACACAATCCCTTCGAAAGGAAACATTCTTTGAAAAAAGGGATCCACTATAAATTAAAGACAGAACAAAACCAAGATTCCAGAGTCAAAAGATGTAAAAGAATACCTAGTCCACCAACCCTTTCCATAACTATTGTACAGTCAAAGATTGAACTTGACCGAAGAAAAAATCAGTCATCACACACGGAAACTATGAAGGATCCTACAGTGCGGACACCAGTTCCAAAAGAAGCCCATCTAAACAGTTTCTAAAAATAAACAGAGATGTTGTGGCCCTACTTATGTATACCTAGATGAAACAGTTGAGGGAAAACTCCTCATTCAGACCTCTCGGTGAGTTAGTGTCCAAATGATCAATCCAAAACATCTTTGTGCCAAAATCCTTGCATAGTCGCCTCCTCTATGCGTTTTTTTTACTACTTATAGAATGTTAAATCTTAACTGAGCCCATTATGTCTATCCATGGTGAAGTGTCTTGCTACAGGGGATTTTTCATTCTTACATCGAATGTTTGATTTATGCTCTGTCCATCTTTCATGGGCCGACCTTGCTGTTTGGCTAATATACATAAGTCCACATGGGCACTTAATACTGTAGACAACCCCTGTGATTCTACATGTGGAAAGATCCTTAAGTTTAATTTTCCTCCCCGTCTGAGGGTGTAGAATATATTCCCCCTTTGCCACATTATTACAATGACTACACGTCAAGCACGGCAATGTTCCCTTTTTCTTGGTTGCAAATGTGGATTGTGTCTGTTTAGGTACCCTTTCTGCTTTCACTAACCTGTCTCTGAGGTTAACACCCCTTCTGTACACCATCATAGGTGGTTGTGGAAGAGTTCAAGTAACGTCGAGTCATGGTGTAGAATAGACCAATGTTTCTGTAAAATTCTTTTTATGTGCAAACTTTGTCTCGAGTACTTTGAAATGTGTAATGTAAATGTGTTACATAATATTCATTCAGTGGGATAGCCTACATATAAAGACACAGTAGAGTTAACTTCTTACACTATTGCTTTTTTAGTTCTTTCCTTTTGGAGTCGTACCGGTGTTAGAATTATGGTTCACCAACCATCAAGTAAAACATATAGGGAATGAGCTTTCTCTCTTTCTGCATTTAGTAAAAAATTAATAATGTCGGAGGGGCGTGGCCAGCAGGCGGCCGATGAAGACGTGAGCCCGTACTGCTCCCGTGCCGCCAGCCAAATCCTGTCCATATCCTTCTTCCTTTTGCTAGCAAATGTGCACCTGAACTGCCTGTTCGAAAGTGGGAACCGGCGCGGCACTTTTTAGTTTGTTCCCGGAGAAAATCGGTGCCCAGAGACATATTTTGAGGAGCTTCCAAGCGGTGGCTCCGAACGCCATACAGCCAGCAAAATGGCCGCTGCATACTGTGGATGCGCGGCGGGTACTATACGCCGCTGACGAGCCCAGCCTGTGGATCGGAGACGCTCCAGAGGGGGGGGACGACTGTGCTGCCTCTGGGGACGCACACGGAGGAGAGCGAGCAGACCCCGGCGACGATCCCTCTTAGGCGGTGGCCGAGCAGAGCCCGGCTCTGGACTTCCCGCTTCCCGCCCGCCCACTCCCCCAGAGACGAAGGATCTTACCTACCAGCTGCGCGTCCGTGTGTGGAGGCGCGGGGCTGGAGTGTCCCTGAGAAAGACCGCGGGCTTCCTATAGCCCATCCACGACTGCGGTTGCAGAGTGGTCTCCCTCCTTCACTCCTGTGCCGGAGCCGTACTAACGCCTTCCACGGGAGAGAAGAACCAATGACATCGGACCACTGGGAGCCTGGGCGGCGGCGCGGGTGCTCCGCGCGATGCTGGACGCCTGGTGTGCCCTTGGGGCGGCCCTTACTCACTTCCCCGGTGGTTCGTGGCGGCCCTGGAGTGGCGGTAAGGAGTGGGGGGAGGGGGCGAGAGCTGGGTGCCTGATCCCCAGTGCAACATCTTCTGACTTCATAGAAGAATATTCTGAACTACGGGCGGACATACTGTACTGCGCCTAGGTATCCGCCTGGAAGCATATGTGCAATGTAACCCAAGCACAGCTCCAAGCCCTGGTGGGGTACTACAGCGGTGCTTAAGATAGCAAACCATAGCGGACAACTTTGCGCAGCTCCAGCTATACCAGATAGACTTGTAATCAACACACTGCGCCAGCCGCGCCCTGCGTGTTCACTGTTTGTGACCCCCCCCTCTGTCTTTGGCAAACTGTTGCCAATACTCTACTAGGCCCAACCCGGCAGATCCTACCGATACCCTCGTCCTTGAGCGCGCTCTGAGCGCAACTACACAATATTACGTGCTACATCAGGTGTACCACCTATACAAAGACGGTGCACGGAATCCAGTACCCACGGCAGATCAAGATCCATTAGTGGACTTCTCCTTCATTCGAATCCAGACAGGGGTCTAACGCCTATAGACTTTCCTTTCCCAGAACTGCATCGACTCACTAAAGAGACATCTACCACGGCTCACGACCCTGAAGATACGAGGAGGCCACACCCAGAAACCTCCCCCTCCCTCTCCTGTTTCCCTGCCCCCATCAGGCATCGCCCTCCAGAAGCATCCTAGACCTTCCTGGTCACCCTGCCAGATTACCAATAATGGGGAAAAGATAAACCCCGGAAGACCTCCACACAAAGCAGGATTGAACAATACGTGTCTACGCCAATCCCTCGTTCCCCGGAGCGACCGTTGCCACACATCATGAGTGCTATTGCCAGCTCAAGGACTTCCATGGAAAAAAAAGATGGACAGTATTGGTGCAGATGTATCCTTGCTAAGGCATGACCTGCAGAAGCTGACCTCACGCACCGGGGAGGCTAAGATGAGGATCTCGGAAACAGAGGACAATCTTCGCGGGGTGAATCGACAGATGTCTAGCATGTTGGCACGCATAAAGCTCCTGGAATCAAGAGCAGATGACAGCGACGGTAGATCAAGGCGTAACAACGTCCGCATACTCGGTCTCCCAGAAAAAGCAGAAGGAGATTGCATGGAACTATTCCTTGAGGGTTGGCTCGCGGACATATACGACTCAGTCCTTCTCCAAGTTTTTTTCCATTGAGAGAGCCCATCGCATCCCTACCGGCAAGATAGTACCAGGGGCACCGCCACGTACAGTCATCGCAAGATTCCTAAACTATAGAGATAGAGACACAGTACTGCAATTAGCGAGATCCAAATGAACCATTACATACAATGGATCAAGAATTGCTTTCTTCCCCGACTTCACCAGAGAAGTACAGAAGGCACGCCAATCTTTTGATCCCCTCAAACGCCTGCAATCAATAGGCGTTAAATATGGCCTGATCTTTCCCGCCCAACTCAGAATATTTCACAAAAATGCAACGGTGCATTTCACTGATCCTAGGGAGGCGTGGGGCTGGGTTGAAAGGCACATAGACGGCGATTGGAGCACCGCGGGGACCCCTGAGCGGCCTCCTGATCTAGATCCACAGCAGCAACAACTGAATGAGAACCCACAGCAGGCTGAGGCCTAAAAACAAGGAAACTACATCAGTCATCCAGACCACTACTAAAGCATTGCATATGAGCTACACCGCACTCTGCAAGCGAAGACATCAAAGCAATAATGGCTGGTGGTCACCCAAATAGCGGGCCCCCCCCGGACCTAAAAGAGTACCCGAAGCACCGCAAAGCTGAGATCCGCTTCCCTGCCCTGAGACACTCTCCGCGCCATACCACCTGGCACACGGGTACTCCAGAGTAGGAGTGACTCGGGGCAAACAGATGTAGAATCAGTTAAATTGTTAAGAAGTTAACACTGGGACGACAGATGCTTCAGTTGGGGATGGAGTATGGGGAGGGGGGAGTTAGTTCTTTTGTATTTGTTCAATGTTTTGCATACATAGACATAATGTGCACGCCGAGTGGAGCAAAAGGGACAGATTTACAGCGTATGCAGCCAGGGACCATATCTGCGAAAGTAAACTCCAAATTGTCAATGGCAGTTGAGAACGCCGCAACCCAAAGCAAGCTCAAACTACTGGCCTGGAATGTGAATGGGCTGGGTACCAGCATTAAGAGGCGACTGGTTCTGCAACATCTAAATAGACACTCCCTAGACATAGTCTTTCTGACTGAAACACATCTAGCTGGAAACGTATGCAAATTCTTCCAAAGATCAAACTACCGTACTGCCGTACACGCCGGCTTTTCCATGGGTGCGAGAGGGGTGCTTATCCTAATTAACAAAAGGCTTCCGCTGGTGATCACGCATACTATCCAAGATAGAGGTGGTCGATATGTACACATCCAAGCAACTCTATGGAACCAAACACTAGCACTCTTGGCAATATACTCCCCGCCAGCTCTCCTCAACAAACTGCTAAACGAAATTACCCCCATCCTGGCAGCTAGTCCTGCAGATACCTGGGTGTTGGGGGGAGACTTCAATGAGGTCATGGATAATACCCTCGACCGTACACACCTGAGAGCCAGGAATCCGTCCACCACGACCAAACTGGCTTCCTTTTGCGTCAGCATTAGGCCTATGTGATGCGTGGAGGGCCCTTCATGCTGAGACCAGACAATATTCCTTCCACTCAGGGGCCCATGCCTCGATGTCAAGGATAGATTACTTCTTCTTACCACACCAAATCAGTCATAAAATAAGCAATGCATCCTTCCTTCCATGCGGAATCTCCGACCACTCCCCACTGCTGCTTGAGCTAGAGACGGAGAGACCACGACCTCCCCCCTCGTGGAGGCTGAACTCCTATTTGGGCTTCCCGGAATTTCAAGAACTGTTGTAGACAGCCACCTCCAACTACTTCGAGCTCAATGCAGACTCAGTAGATAATCCCAGTACACTGTGGGAGGCGTACAAACCGGTTTTACGCGGAGAAATCATATCATGGACATCCCACAAGAAGGAGCACCGCGAGAAAATTACTGACATCAAAAGTGAAGTCATGTCCAAAGAGTTGGAACACATTGCCAGCGACACCCCGGAGACGAATAGAGCTTTAATACAGGCACAGAAGAAGCTGCATATCCTATCCCTAGACTGCGCCCAAAAAGCACATGCGGCGATGAAGGCACGCATATATGAAACAGGAGATAAAGCAGGCAAAATGCTTGCGTGGTTTGAAAAGCGTGATGAAGGACAACAGAAGGTGAAATGCATTAGATCTTTGAACACAAACCTAGTCCACACCGATGCTGAGATTGCTGCCCGGTTAGCTGAATTCTATGAGAATCTCTATAAACCCCCCTCCAATGTCATAGATTGTGCCATATTAACCAATATTGTCCTTCCAACACTCACCACAAAGCAAACCTCTGCTCTAGACAGCAAAATAACTACTGATGAAATATCGACCGCCATTGCACAACTCCAAGCAGGCAAGACCCCAGGCCCGAACGGGTTCCCACTTGACATCTGGAAAAAGCTTAACCACCTAGATATCCCAGTTCACTTACTCGACATGTTTGAACACTCCTTAAATATAGGCAAGCTTCCACCAGACCTCTGCAAAGCCACCATTATAGTGATACCCAAAAAAGATAAACCCCCAGAAGAATGCACCTCCTATCGTCCCATATCCCTCTTCAATAGTGAAGCCAAAATACTAGCTAAAATATTAGCCAATAGACTACAAGCAGTCATTACGTCATTGATACATCCGGACCAATGCGGCTTCATGCCCCAAAGGTCGACCAGAATGAACAATCGCAGACTGCACCTGGCGCTGGAGAGGGCACCGACCCTGCACCAATCACTAGCTCTATTGGTCGTGGACTTCGAAAAAGCGTTCGACTCAGTCCACTGGGAAGCATTATGGGCCATAATGCGTAGGATGCACTTTGGGGAATCATTCATAAAGTGGGTACAACTCCTATATAACAATCCAGTAGCAGAGGTTAAAGTAAATGGGTGGTCATCCCGTACCTTCCGCTTAGGGAAGGGAACCAGACAAGGATGCCCGCTCTCGGCGATGGTATTCGCGCTAATTATAGAACCATTGGCAGTCCTATTGCGGAACGCTACTACGTGGTCTGGCTTCAGATGGGCGCCAAACTGGGAAGACAGAGTATCCCTCTATGCAGATGATCTACTAGTATACCTGGGCGACCCAGCGACATCCTGCTCTGTAGTCACTCAAATTCTAATTGAATATGGTACCTTTAGCGGACTTAAAGTAAACTGGTCCAAGTCTGTGCTGTTTCCGGTAAAAGGGGTAGACTGCATACCGACGTCAGGTTCCCCATATATGGTTGAAAACACACTATTTCGTTACCTGGGCATTCAAATCACCAATGGCCTAGACAGTTATGTAAAACAAAATCTGCACCCACTTGTTAAAAGATATGAACAAGATGTGGCCTACTGGCATACATTACCACTGACTCTGCTAGGCCGGGCGGCACTCTTCAAGATGTTGGCCGCACCTCGATTCCTATACGTCCTCCAGAACGCCCCTCTTCATACCCCCACAGCAGAGTTTCATAGAATAGATGGCACAACACATACACTCTTGTGGGGTGGTAAACGCCCGAGAATTGCCCTCAAAACCCTCCAATGTTCAGTTTGGGAAGGGGGAATAGGACTCCCGAACATACAGATCTACTACTGGGCGACACAGATGGCAACAGTCAACGACATATTGCACGGAGACCCGACAACTCCTCATATAAGAGCTGAACTGGCTGCAAGACATGGCATGTCCCCGATTGAAAGTCTCTTCTGCAGACAGTCTCGCTCATCCGAAAGCACGATAGCAGCACAGACAACCCTGGTATGGAAAGAAGTACACAAATACCTAGAATGGGATAACAAAGTTACCCCGGTCCAACCCATTTGGAACAATGCTCACCTCCCGAAGTTAAGCAATCTCACGAAGTGGCCAAATTGGACTATGGCTGGGATACAGCTAATTCAGCAAATAATCGTGGACGATCGATTGATGCAGTTCCCCAAGCTTGTTGCAGCACACAATCTCCCTGAATCTGAGCACTAACACTATGGGCAGCTACAGCACGCAATCACTCTGCATAGGGCCCAACTGGCAGATATGCCGGAATGCACGCCTATAGAAAGGAATATTGTTATTGACAGTGTAACTAATAAAGTCACGTCCACCATGTACAATGCTATCTCCTCATTTGCCACGAAGGAACTTTTGTCTCTGAAGGCGAAATGGGAAAGTGATATTGGTCCCATAGAGCCTGAAGACTGGATTGCGACTCTGATGTATCCTAGAGATTGTGCAATCTCGGCTCGAATTAGACTTGTTCAACTCAAAATACTTCATAGGATATATTATCCCCGAATAGCCCTGTATAATTGGGGCAAAGCGTCCGACCCCAGATGCCTGCACTGCAGGCAAGAAGAAGGATCCTTCTACCACATTCTCTGGCAGTGTTCATGTATACAATGCTTCTGGCATAAATGTAGCGCGAGACTCTCCAAGGTCATATGTCGTCCAATCCCGACAGAACCTAAACTCCTCCTTTTGGGCATTGATGACAGTGGATCTGTCGCGCTTTGAAAAAATACTGGTCTCGACTGCCACAGGAATTGCCAAAAGGAACATTGCGCAGTTGTGGGGCTCAGAAAACGCCCCGAAGTATGATCATTGGATATCGTACGTAGATACTGTCATCCTTATGGAACGCCGAGTCTATCAAGCTAGAGGATGCCCGGGCAAAGCAAATACGATATGGGGAAAATGGGAGCAGACGTTATAACTCTGCTGTAAGGTGGACATCGTGCACTGTAGTGTAAACCTGGTAAACTGTGTGTGCCTGTATCAATCTTTGGGGTGACTTGCGTAACATCAGTCTTCACAATGATCCGCTGTCCTCACTGTTTATGTACTTTGCAGCATGTGTGTCCCCTTGGCTGCTAATATTCAGACTTATTCCAGTATGTCCTCTCGAACTGCTCTACCAACTGTATGCACACTTTTTATGGTTGTAGTTTGTAAAGTTGTTGTACGTCTGCAAAAAATGTAATAAAATGTGTTATCAAAAAAAAAGAAATGAATAATGTGAATGCTTTGTCTAATTGATTTTGAGGTTTCATTTATTTAAAAGGTGATTAATTGTATGTACATATGTAATTGCAGATTTCTATTGCTCCTGAAGGGGAGTTTCCCCGAAACGCGTAGAATTGGAAATCAAACCTCAACATAAGAACATGTTGGGTTTTTTTTCCCCTTTGCTTTTTATGATGGCCTTATGTGTAAATTACTATTGTTTGTACGAATTAATTTGCTAAACCAAATGTATATATATATTTTTACCCTGAGTTGATTACTCTGAATTACATATTTTTGAAAATATAACTACTGTATTGACTGATTTATTTCAGCTTTAATGGTGTGCAGGGGACAGGAGTGTCTTTAAATTTAGACACTTTTTCTTAGTTTAAATATGTTCCATTGCCAGCATTATCCCAAATCTTTACTTTGTTGAATAATGATGCACTGTAGACCTGGATCCTTTGTAGAAATCCATTTCACCACCGGCATGAAAAAAATACAATCTGGCCTAGTGCACAAATTATAGAGGGCTACCCTAGAACAGCGATACTTGAGAGGTTAGCCAAACCCAATCAAGGTAAGCATGGCGAGTGGTCAAGGTTTAGTCTCAGGAGAAAGTGAGTGGGGTCAGGGATCCACAATGAGTCCACGCAGTGAAGCACATAATAATTCAATGTAGACAGGCAAGTACAAAAATATTACATTTATTATAAGCCCAAGAAACTATCATTAAGAAATGAAATAAGCAGGTAGAGTTTCACACAACACTAAATTATAAAATAGTCATCAACATATGCAGTCACTATTAGGTTTGTAGGAATGCATACAATAGCTTAATCAACACAAAAGGAGGCAAAAACTGATGCAGTAGAATGAAACCATATTACAAGAATAACACCCTAACTTTATAAGTCTAATCCCTATGATGTATGGGGGCTTGTGCCCAAAAGTATCAGAGCTTCTTCTCAGGAGAGGGGATGTAGGAAGAGTTCTTGTGATGAATATGTTGCAGAAGATACTTCAACAATGTTCAACGTCTGTAAAATTAACAATGTTAAAGATCAGTAAAATTATTTTCCTATCTTTGGGTACAGCTTTTAGATCAAACAATCAAAAAGCGATTGAATAAACCAACGTTTATTCAAATGTTTATTGTAGGAAAGACGGGGTGGCTGAATGGCTGAATGCTTTGAGAATACTTACCCCCCTGGCTCCAATTTTCCCAGTTGTCTTGATGGGTCGACTGGTGGTCGCTGGCTGTCTGTTTCCAGCTGTTTCTTCCGGTACCGGATGTCTATGGGTTGTGAGAGGATTTCTCTGGCCGGCTGCTGGTGCAGGATGCAACCACTGGTGAAGAAGGCAAACCGGATTCAATGATGGACTCTTCTGGACACCTCACAGGAAAGCGACTTCCACTGGCAGTCAGCGCACAGCCACAATGGCACGCGTCTCTCCAGTCGCTTTGAAGAGCTTCCAGAACAGGATCCCATGATGCTGGGAAGCTGAAACTTCGCAGGAAGACAACAAAGGGCACCATCTGGTGGCAACCAAAGTTCCGGGTGAAAACGTATATCACATACAGGGGTAGCCGCCTGACGATAGTTAATGCATATTTTTAATGCTATATGCCATTATTCAAAACACACGGGGATAAGTTGGTGTTTACAAAGGTCACCACTATTCTGAACTTGTGTCAAAGTCTAAAGGATCCCAACAGGGAAAAGAGTACAATGCATATTCATTCGTACATGTAGACACAAAATTTGTACATGGTGTAAGTTTATTACAACAAATATATTCACCAGGGTTTAATCAAGGTAAAATAATTGGATGCTTACAAGAGTAATCAAGTAACATTTTTCTAGGAACAAAAACCTACAAAACCTTCTGCAGCGAAAAGTTTACAGAAGTATAGGTCGTTCACAGATATATATTCCATCAAAACATCACATTAGTTGTAAACTGATGAGTATAAATGCAAAATAGAAAAAACAAACAATTAAATACAAAAGAAAACATACAATTCATTTACAAAAAGTTAAGTGCAGTGAAGTACGGTGATAGACTGTAGTAAAGCAAGAACATGTCTAATGGGCGCTTTTCTTTGGTACAAGCGCAAGCATGTAGAAAAGGTGCTTGTCCTTATATAATCAGGGCAAAACCTATATGTATCTGGATGTTAATCTATTGGCTATAGGTGACCAATCCGGGTGAAAACTTGGAACAGCAATGTTTTTGATGAGGTAGCCCAAAGGAGAGCTAGTCAGTCCACTGGGTGTCCAAAGGCTCTGGACAGATGGATCCTCAAGAAGGCATCGAGACTGGTTGCTCCCACTGTTGAAGTAATGCAGAGGGCCTTCGCAGATCTGGTAGTCCAGCAGGGCTTCACCGGGCCTAATGCAGGAAGGAAAGCCAGGACTCACTCCACATCCATGGTGCCAGAAAGTCTAGATGTCAAATGCAGGAAGGAAAGCCGGGCCTCTTCGGGAGTCAGCCAATGATCTTCAGTCAGCTGCTCTTCTACACAGGATACTTGTCTCCAACGCTGATCTTAAGAAATGGCGTCAGGAGTCCTCTTCTTATCCTAAATGCTGGCTGGAAGCAAGTCCAAGCCCACCAATGGTAAGGACTTGCACCATTCAAACAGCCAGCAGTGGTCCAATCGGGGACCACTGTGGGTTTCACTCATGCCCAACATCTACACTTTCTGGCACCATGGATGTGGAGTGAGGCTAGCCAGTCCCACCAACATCCTTGGTCCAGGCAAATGCATGACCATACGAGGAATTCCATGACCTGAGACAGGAAGAAGACCACACAACAATATGGTCAAAGGACAAGCAAATAATTCTCGCACTACCCACGTTTATTAGCCAGAGGTGGTAAACATGAATGTGCACACTAAAGAATGTAAAAATGTTTCTGATGTTAATCTGCTTAGAATCACATGCTGTGCATATAGTCCGACATCCAGTGTTAACCGCAGAGTAATGCATCTGGTTTTTTCGAGGATCGAAAGGGGACGTTGACATGGGCGTGCCTGTAACACTATCCCTAATGTGACGTGTAGTGTACCCAAAATCCCTCATGCGTCGAGGACCCTCAGATTGTTTTTTTCCACCCAGTTATCTGGTCGCCCCAATGCGGGGCTCTTCATAAGAGATTGCGTTATTTGTTATATTATTGACCTTTGGTCGTTTATTCCCGTTAAGTCACTTCGACGGCTGAATCCTGTGCACTGCCGAAGACCTCTGGGAATTTCGACGCCTGTTGATCCGGCCGGCGCTGCCGACCACGTAGCCGGGCCTTCTGGCCGGAACTTTATATTAGGGAGTGTGGGGTCGGGTGGGTATATTCTTTCAAGAATTACTTTCATTTTCCCCTCTCTTTGTTCCCTGGGTTTTGTCGTCGCTATATCAATCCTGTGCTATGGAGAGGACTCCATTTAGGTTTCGTTCTTCGTGTAAGTTCTTCATGTAAGGCCAAATATCTGTGGAAAGACTAGCACCGTTAGTGCAATAATTGTCTCCCCCTCAACTAGGAGACGGCCTGTGCAGCCTGTAAACTCCTGCGTCCAAAAATGCTTAAGGACCGCCGTTTGAAGCGGTGGGCGGCCTACGGTATCTCGCAGGGCGAAAGTAATTCCCCCGCCGCCACAACCGCCGAGTGTGGTGAAGGGACTAGCGATGACCAATGCTCCATTTTGGAGGCCATTGACCTGATGGTGGAAAGTTCTCATTCCGCAGCGTCCATCCCCGACCCCGATAGGCACGACTCGAGTTATGCTATGGGGAAAACACCCAGTAACAGGGACCCACAAGGTTCCCACACTTAACACGCAACCCAAGGTTCTGCTTCAGTGGTACAGTTGAAGCATTCCAAAGCGCCAAAGGGCTCGTCGGATACTTTGACAGGATCTGCTTATCTATATGAGTGGCAGCCTTCCCCGCAACCATAGCAGCTGCATGCGTCTGGGCAATCTAAAGTAAAGGGCGCTATCACCAAAACACATGTGGCCGTCGAGACGCTGCAGAAGAAAGCGCTGACAACGCTTATGGCCCCAGTGATGCCAAAATCCACAGCGCAGCCACCGGTTCAACCGGCACATCTCCCTACTTCCCCGAGCATCAGCGATAGTATTGCAAGGATTGCCTCGGCAGTTAAACATAAGGAACGGTCGAAAGAGATGGCGAAACAAAAGGAACAACCTAGAGATGTGCCGACGGACACCTCATAATGTCCAGGAACCTTGCAAGGACTATTCTGAGAGCCCTTTGCCTTTGTCCAGTGCTTTAGGAGACAAATCTCGACACTACAGAAGTTGGTCAAAATTACCCTTTTCCTACCCCTGGACTTCTCTGGTTCATCTTCATGGACCAGGGAGAAGTGCGAGGGGTGTATGGACAGACTAGAGAAATGTTTATTTTTCTGAGAGGTTTGCTCCCAAAAGGCCTTGTGAGGACCTTCCTTTTACACCTTTGGCCAAGTTTCAGAGGACCTTTGACGATCCTCATGAGGAATATACTTATGACCTCAATGATGACGAGGTCCCCTGTGGACACATGTACTAGATGATGCCCCCTTTGGGGACAATGGTGATGATCCTGCAGATCCAGTGGAGAATTGGGAAGACAGCCATCAGGTTGATGGTCAACCTGGAGCGTCGCCTCCTCCTACCCCGGACCCTGACGCCCTGGGTATGGATTCCCCCCTCCACTCCAGTCCATCAAGCCTCACCTTTGGATGATCAGATGGCATTTAACGTCCTCTTGAAAAAGGCGGCTGAGCATTTTCAGATCGCCACACAGGAAGCTTAGCCGGATTCAGATTTTGTAGAGGACATACTGAAAGAAAAGCCTCCTGCCAGCCAGGCCAGTCCTTTGTTGAATTCTATCAAGAGGAGACTGGCGCCTTCATTGTTGACACCAGCTCAGACCAGAGCGGTTAACCCCAGGGTAGAGAAGTTGTTTTGCCCTTCTCCTACCGACCCTGCTTACATCTTCCATGCCACTTCGGATTCACTGGTAGTTACCACCACCACTACAAAAAGGGCAGGTGTACCCCTGTCTACAGGTGAAGCACCACCTGATAATGAATCCAAGAGGTTGTATGCACTGGGGAATAGGGTCACGACTGCTGCTGCTTTCGCCACCCGAATAGCCAATAACACCTCTCTGTTGGCTAGCTATGTAGACGTCCAGTGGAACCTGCTGCAAGACGGCCTTCAGGAGGTTCTTGAACCAATGCGGGCTAAGTTGCTCACAATTGTATCATAAGGCAAGCAAGTGAATCAGAGTGTGCTTAAGAACACTTTAGACACTGCTGAAACAGCAAGAAGAACCTTGGCACAGGGTACCTTACTTAAGCAACACGCCGGGCTGAGGAACTCCGGGTTTAAGACGGAGACCCAGGCAGCCTTAATAAACCAGCCCGTTGAGGAAACCAACTTGTTTGGCAAGGCAGTGGACGTAGCACTTGAGACAGCCAAAAAAGAACATGAGACTCAAGTCCTGCAACAGATTACCTAGAAGCCTTCACATAAGAGAGGGGGCAGCTCTCGTTCCTTTCGTGGGCAATTTAGCTCCCCTCAAAACCAGTATGGTTCAGGAAACAACTGGAATTCAACCACCACCACGTATCTACCTAGAGGTCAGCAGTGTGGAAAGCATAGAGGTCAGAGTTCCACCCTCAGAGGCTCCCTGGCCTCAAGTCAGAAATTACCCTCAGATCAAGGTCCCCTCCCATGTCACGCCGATCGGGGGGTGTCTAACATCATTCCTTCATTCATGGGAGGGGATAACAGACCAGTGGGTACTCAAGACGGTCGCCCACGGGTACTGCACAGAATTTTGCCGACCACCTCAATTCAGACCGCCAAAAGCAAGACGCCTGACGCCAGAACACCTACGCATCCTACTGCAAGAGGTCGAGATCCTGCATGAAAAGAGTGCCACAGAAGTTGTCCCTATTCTACAGGTAAACAAGGGTATTTATTCACTGTACTTTCTTGTACCCAAAAAGGATCTCACCATGCACTCTGTGATAGACTTGCACCCAGCTGATAAATTTGTCAAACCTCAAAAGATGTGTATGGTCACATTACAGGAAGTAATCCTGCTGCTAAAACAGGGGGATTACATGGCAACATTGGATATGAAAGATGCATACTTTCATATTTTAATGTTGCCGGCGCACAGAAAATACGTAAGGTTCATTATAGAGGACAAGCACTATCAGTTCAAAGTACTCCCCTTCGGCATTGCTTCGGCGCCAAGGGTGTTTACGGAGGTACCTGCAGTGGCAGCAGTGCACCTGTGCAGAGAATCTGTCCCGGTATACTCTTACTGCAACGACTGGCTCATAACAGGGGAGTCCTATGGAACCTGACTGTTGAACACTCAAAAGACTATAGACCTCTTATTAAGCCTGGGATTCTCCATCAACGAGAAGAAATCCAGCTTAGACCCCAGTCAGGTCAAACAGTTTCTAGGGGCTCTAATTCAGACAGAAGATGGCCTTCAACGAGAGGGTTCAGAACATGCTGTTTCAGATCCCTCAGTATGTAGCCAGTCGAGAAGTGACGGTACGCAAAGCCATGCGACTGTGAGGAATGATGGTGTCCTGCATTTACTTTGTTCCTCACGCGCATCTGCATCCCATGCAAGAGTGGCTCAACAGCCAGTGGTGTCAGGCCAGCGGACAATGGGAAGATCTGGTAGTTGTCTCGCCAGCTCTCGTTCTCTCTCTCTGCGGTGATGGTCCAGGGAAAACCTCTTGAAGGGGAAATCCTTCACCACCCCCGCAGTAGAAGCCACTCTCATGACAGACGCATCTCTCACGGGGTGGGGGTTTCACCTGCTTCAGCAGACGGCGCACGGCGTGTGGTCCCCAGAAGTAGCACCCAACCACATAAATCTGCTAGAGCCATTAGCTGTATTCAAAGCACTGAAAGTCTTTCAGACACCGTTACAGGGGAAGACAGTCCTGATCCGGACAGACAGCACCACGGCCATGTACTACCTGAACAAGCAAGGGGGCACTCACTCTCCAGGGCTATCCAAGCTGTCCCAAAACATTTGGAAATGGGCTCTCAAACACAGAATGTTCCTTTTTGTCCCAACACATTCCAGGGGAACTCGATCTGGCGGATGTGCTCAGCAGAGACTTCCCACTGCCCGTAGAGTACGAATGACGATTGCACTTAGACATAGTCTCCAACATTTTCGCTCTATGGGGATTCCCAGAGATCGACTTGTTCGCAACTCTGGAGAACGCTGAATGGCAACATTATGCCTCCAGGTACCCCCAGAACCGATCCAAGGGGAACTGTCTCTGGATTGCATGGTCAGGGAAATTTGATTACTCCCCCGACTCCCCTATTCAACAAGATTGTGTACAAGATACCAGTCATCATGATATTGGTGGCCCCCATGCGGGCCTGCCAACCATGGTTCTCTCATCTGATGGAGCTGTCCCTATCTCCTCCAATGAAACTGTCTTGTCCATACAACTTGGTATCTCAGGACAAGAGAGAAACACTCCACCCATGCCCGCAAACCCTGAACTTAGCAGCCTGGCTCCTGAGGTCATAGAGTTTGGGCACCTACGACTCCCTCAAAGATGTTTGGACATACTTAGGGAGGCGAGGAAACCTAACACCCGATATTGCTACTCCAGTAAATGGAAGTGCTTTGTTATCTGGTGCAACTCCAAGGGCATCAATCCCATTGAGTGCTCTCCTACACACATTGTGTTGCACCTGACTCATTTACTGGACTCGGGTCTTGTTTTTAATTCCCTGAAAGCTCATCTCGCTGCCCTCTCAGCCTACACTACATCACAACAGAAGGTGTTGTGGTGGAAAGTACCAGTTATTAAGGCTTTCATGGTAAGGGGTTAAAAGGATTTACCCCCCGCCCCCATTTCCAAAACCGGCTACCAAATGGGACCTAAATGAGGTATTGACTAGACTTATGGGGTCTCCTTTTGAGCCTATGCATAAAGCAAGTCTCAAGGATCTTACATGTAAGACAGCCTTCCTAGTGGCCATCACTTCTATAAGAAGAGTTAGTGAACTACAGGCCCTTCAGTCCTAGACCCTTTCATTACAGTCCATAGAGTTAAGGTGGTTCTGCGCACTCATCCTTGATTTGCGCCTACATTTATTTCCAAGTTCCATGTGAACCAATCAATAGAGCTGCCTAGTTTCTTCCAGAACCCCACTAACATGGCCAAAAGAAGCCTACACACATTAGATGTGTGCAGGGCAGTCTTGTGTTACCTGGAAAGAACTAGATCAATGAGAAAAAAAAAATCAAATTTTTTGTTTCAGTGGCAGCTGGTAGAGAAGGGGATCCTGTCTCTAAATCGGCCATCTCAAGGTGGATTGTCAATTGCATCACACTCTGTTACACGCTTGCTAAGAGAGAACTGCCCGTCAAGCCTAGAGCACATTCTACTTGAGGCACTGGGGCTTCTATAGCATTCATTGCAAATGTTCCCCTAGAATCCATTTGGAAAGTGGTAAACTGGAGTTCTGTACACACCTTTACAAAACCCTATTGCCTAGACACTCATTCTAATCTCAGGTGGGACAAGCAGTACTGAGACATCTTTTCACTACAGTTCTTTCTCACAACCCACCTCCAATTCCGGGTACTGCTCGCTAGTCTATGCACAGCATGTGATTCTAAGCAGATTAACAAACATCAGAAGACATGCATTACTCACCATAATAGCATTTCTGATAATTGTATCTGCTTAGATTCATATGCGCCCACCCTTTCTTCCCGCTCGGGTGGAAGAAACAGACGTCTTACTGCTTTCTCTCTTTTATGTACTCACTCGCGATAGTCATTAGGATCCCTTATGGCAGAAAAAATACAATCAGAGGGACCTTGACGTTTGAGGGATTTTGGGTACACTGCACGCCACGTTCGGGATAGTGTTACAGGCACGCCCAGGTCGATGTCCCCTTTCGATCCTCAAAAGACAAGATGCAATACTCTGCCGTTACCACTGGATGTCAGACTATATGCACAGCATGTGAATCTAAGCAGATACAATCATCAGAAATGCTATTACGGTGAGTAATGCATGTCATCTGCTGCCACCAGCTTGTCTCTAGACACATATAAAAGTAACCAAAAATCCTCAGAATAGAACACTATGATGTTGCAAAAGTATCCCCATTGGACGATGATGTGTACATTGTTAGTTACCCAAACAGGTAAAAAGAGAAACCGTTTCCCAGTAATGATAGTCTGAAGGACTGGTCAGTTTCCCCATTACAGAATTAGCAAAAGGTCAGGGGAGTGAAGGCAGAGCCTTCACTTCCCTGTAAAGAGTCAGGACAGGTTCAAAAGCAAAATTGGGAGTCCATAGAATATGGCGGGAAAGTTGCCTATAGGGAAATCTTTCTTACCAACCAGCTACAGTGGTTGCTTTGCTAATCCTATAAGCTGTAGCATGAAAAACCACACAATAAACAGGATTTTTTTTAATTGTGAAAAAGTTGCAATTGAACCAAACCCATTTCATAAAACAATTCTATTTATACAATGCATGCTTTTTTTGTATTCATATCACATTATAATTCATTTAAGCCAATTTGTCAGTGTTTAAACATCTGAAACGGAATCCTTTCAAAATTCTTTCACAAATGTAAGGAGGGTTTTTTTATTTACGGGAATTACAGGGAAAGAAATGCATTTTTGGCACAAATGCGTGCACAATTGTTAACATTGATATACAGAGCGGAGGGCCAATGTCCTTAACAATGAGTGAGAGGATGTGGATAGAAGACCAGATGATGCAGGGGAAGTAGAAACATGAACCAGAGACTAGGACAGTAGAGCATGATATTTTTTTGTATTTGTTTATGATTTGTATTGCGCGCCTAACCTTGGGGTAACTGGGCGCTTGAAAGACTTAGTGATACAGACCTGTGCGGGCATACAGATTTAAAAAAACAGTAATAAATAGAACAGAGGGACCCTGTTTACATATGGGTCAAATAATGGGATGCAGGACGGCATACAAATTATAGACCGTGGGAATCAAAAAGCCAAAAAAGGACCCTGGTTACAAATGGGTCAAGAGCTGCAGTCAGGAGAGTACAAAAGTATCAGCTATCAGTTATCAGCGAATGTCAGAGTATGATAGACTTGGTGATTACCTTTTACAGTGGCGGTTTGTTGCTCAGACAGTTTTGTATACCGGCTTTGAAGGCGAGAAAGGAAGGTTCCAGTCTGAGGGAAATGGGGGTGGCATTCCACGGCTTGGCAGCTTGGACTGGGAAACTGGCTCCTCCTGCTGTTTTAAGATTGTATCTCGGGATCAATAAATTTTGTTGGGAAGAAGATCTGGTGGTGCGTGCAGTCTGTTGTAGACAGATTTTGTCAGCCAGGTATTTAGAGGCTGCGTTGGACCGGCATTTGTGGGTAATGGCCAGAGTGCTTAGCGTGAGTCTATCACGGATAGGAAGCCAGTTGGCGTTCTGTCCGTGTGTGGAAATGTGGCAGGATTTAGGGAGACTGAGAGCAGCTCTGAGTGAGTTATTCTGTAACACCTGGAGTTTAAGGTTATGTTCTGAAGAACCCAGGAAGACAGTGTTACAGTAGTCAATTTTCGAGAGAGCCAGAGCTCTGGCCAGTATTAAGCAGCTACTTGGTGATAGGAAGGACTTACAGCTGTAGATTAGTTTGTTAGTATAGGCTGCAGAGGATGCAACGCTGTTAACCTGTTTTTTAAGAGAAAGAGTTGAGTCGAGAGAGTCCCCTAATGTTTTTATCCCTTTGGATACCTTGATTATGTTGCTGTCATTAAGGAAGGAAGAGTAACTGGTGTCAAGTTTGTTCAGGCGTGCCTGAGTACCCACAATCATTAACTCTGTTTTATCGTCATTGAGACACAAGCCATTTGTGGCCATCCAGGCTTGGATTTCTGAATAGATGTTAAGCAATATGGAGTCATGGTCGTAGAAGCCGGTGAGGGGGATAAGGACTTGAGTGTCGTCTGCATAGTTCGTATAGACGACACCCAATTTATCCAAATGGTCGAATAGGAGCTTCGTGAAGATATTGTATAGGGGTGGGTGACGCACAGGAGTAGGAATGGGATAGTGGAGGTGAGGGGTAAGTGCTGTGGGGTGGTCGTAGAGCAGTAGGGAGATGTGGTGGCGTAGAATGCTATGAAAGTAGGTCATCCGAAAGTAAGAGAGCTAGGAGGTTGGATTTAAATAGTGAGAGTAAGGCAGAGAGGGAGATCATTTCATAGTATGGGAGCGAGAAGAGGGAGCGCCAGGGGCACAAGAGTTGGTAAGGTGAGCCAAGGATGAGCGAGGGGAGAGTTGGGACTGAAAGTAGGTCCCCATAAGTTGCTTTGGGCAAGTCTGTGTATAGTTTTGAAGATGAGAATGCGTTTCCACACTTTTCCCTGTCTCATAAACAGCCTAACTGATGACTGTTTGGGTAGGTGGAGGTGAGCAGGAAAGGTTGGTGTAAGGACTGCAAGGTTGAGGACTTTGTCAAGAGGTGAAAAGGCATAGTTTGGGAAGGAACAAGTTACTTACCTGTAACTGTTGTTCTCCAGCATGGGTCTGGCATGGATTCACATGCTCATGAATATTCCCCGTCGTCAGGCTGGGAATCCTCGGTAAAGAAAATACCAGTATCAGTTTCGTTTCTGATCTGTCTTTCGTAGAAGTAACCAATCACTGGTCTCTGCGTCATACTGACCACAGCCAATGACTGCCCTCTACCTAAGCACCGCCTCTGGCAGCCATCTTCAGATTTGGAAGCACGTGAAGTGGCAGTATGACCAAGTGAAGAGCCGCCGAGGGGTAGGCGGGAGGGTTCGCATGTGAATCCATGCCAGACCCATGCTGGAGAACAACAGTTACAGGTAAGTAACTTGTTCCTTCTCCAGCATGGGGTCTGGCATGGATTCACATGCTCATGAATAAAGAATACATAGCAGTACACACATGCACAACCACGGGAGGTGGCAAAGGCTCAACATTAAGCATCACATCAAACTCAACATTAAGCATCACATCAAACTCAACATTAAGCATCTTACCTCCTCACCAGGCTCACCTCAGGCGAACAGGTTGCGCAGCACTGCTTGGCCGACCCTGGACTCCTCCCTGGAATCCCGATCGACGCAGTAGAATTTCGTGAAGGTGTGCGTCGACCTCCACGTATCAGCCCTACATATGTCCAGCAGAGGCACACCAGAAAGGAACGCCGTGGTAGCTGCGATCGCTCTGGTGGAATAGGCTCTCGGACGGCCAGGCAGCGGTCGGTTTGCCAACCGATGACAGTACATGATACAGCCGGAGAGCCATCTGGAAATGGAAGCCTTCGAGAGAGCCTTCCCCTGATTGACAGGTCCAAAGTTCACAAAGAGTTGTGACGTCTTCCGAAAACACTTCGTGCGGTCCACATAGAACTTCAGCGCTCTAGCCACATCCAGCGAGTGCAAAGTCCTCTCAGCCGGCGACGAAGGCGACGGGAAGAACACAGGCATACTAAGGGTTCGTTGAGATGGAAGTCCGACGGTACCTTGGGCATGAAGGAGGGGTGCGTCCTGAGCACTACCCTCGTGTCGTGAAAAGTCAAGTACGGGGCCTTGCAGGAAAGGGCCTGGATCTCTCCCACCCGTCGTGCGGAGGTGATGGCCACAAGAAACGCTGTTTTCCACGTCAGAAACTTCAACGGGGCCGAGTGCAGAGGCTCGAACGGAGGTCCCATGAGCTTGGTCAGCACCACGTTGAGCTCCCACGCCGGGGCCGGAGCCTTCACCGGTGGGAACGATCTGAACAGTCCCTTCATGAACTCTTTCACCAGACGATGAGACCACAAGGACGTCCGCCCCGTGGTTCTGGTGTATCGGGAGATCGCAGCAAGATGAATCTTGATGGACGCGTGTGCCAGTCCAGCTTTGGCCAGCGTCAGCAGGTACGGCAGTACCTGGGGAGCCGTAATCCGTAGAGGGTAATCTTCTGTGCGTGGCACCAGACAGAGAACCTCTTCCATTTGTGTCCGTAGCATTTAAGAGACGAGGACGCCCTGGCCTTTGCAAGAACCTCTCTGCAGTCGGCCGGTATGTCGTATCCTCCAAACTCTAGCGCTGCAGGAGCCAGGCCTGCAAGTTCAGCGATTTCGGGTCGTGGTGGAGGATGGCGCCTCCTTCCCTGGAGAGTAGATCCGCGTCCACCGGCAGCTTGATTGGCGGGGACGTTGATAAGTCCAGAAGGTCCGGGAACCATATCTGCCTCGGCCACGCAGGTGCGACGAGGATCATCCTGCACCGTGACCTCTTGAGCTGGTTGACGAGCCGGATTAGCAGTGGCAAAGGAGGGAACGCGTAGAGGAACAGGCCCTCCCAGGGGAACGAGAAAGCATCGCCCATGCTCCTCACCTGGGGAAACCTGCTGGCGAACCTCCGGCACTTGGAGTTCGTCGCCGTCGCGAACAGGTCGATCTGGGGTGTGCCCCACCGTCGGAAGAGGTGATCCACTAGATCCTGCCGTAGTTCCCACTCGTGGCACGAGCGCAGCTCCCTGCTGAGTGAGTCGGCGATGGTGTTTTTTATCCCTGCCAGATGAAACGGCACCAGAAACATCCTTTGTGCGACGGCCCAATGCCACAGGTCCTGCGCCTCCTTGGACAGTGCTGGGGACCTGGTTCCGCCCTGTTTCCTTATGTAAAACATGGTGGTGGCGTTGTCGGTGAAGATCCTCACCACCTTGCCCTTGAGGGACGGAAGGAAGGACCTGAGGGCCCAGAACACTGCACGGAGCTCCAGGACGTTGATATGGAGGGACTTCTCCGTCGGGAGCCAAAGGCCTCTCGCGTGCAGATTTTCGGTGTGCGCTCCCCACCCTTCCAGGGAGGCATCCGTGGTCACTGTCTCCTGGTGGTCTGGGGTCTGTAAGTCCATGCGCGCGGGTGCCCCACCACCGGACCGCTCGCCGGAAACTCTCGTCGAGTGTGATCCTCTCCTCGAAGCTGCCCGTCGTTTGGATCCAGCGCGCGTCCAGGAACTCCTGCAACGGGCGCATCCGGAGCCTGCACATGGGAATGAGGTAGATGCAAGAAGACATCATTCCGAGGAGGGACTTGATGGACCTCACCTTGGCCGCGTCGGAAGCCAACATCCGCTGTACCTTGCCCAGGATGGACCTGGTCCTTTCCTCCGACGGGGAGGCCAGAAGGGACACTGTGTCGAGCTTCGCTCCCAGAAACAGTGCGTTTTGCGCGGGTACCAGGTGGGACTTGGCGTAGTTCACGGAGAATCCCAGGTCCGTGAGAAGTTGGACGGTCCTTGCCGTTTGCTCCACGGCGAGCTCCCTCGTCTTGGCTCGGATGAGCCAGTCGTCCAGGTAGGGGTAGACGTGGATCCCCTCGCGGCGCAGCTGCGCCGCCACCGGTGCAAGGCACTTGGTGAATACCCTGGGTGCCGACCGTAGTCCGAAGGGGAGGGCTTTGAACTGGTAGTGACGCCCTTGGACCACAAACCTGAGGAATTTTCGGTGCCCCTTTAGGATGGGAATATGGAAGTAGGCATCCTCCAAATCCAACGACGACAGGAAGTCTCCTTCCTCCAGCTGACCCAGGACGTGCTGGAGGGTGACCATCCGGAACTTCTGCGCCTTGATGAATTTGTTCAGACGTCGCAGGTCTAGGATGGGGCGCCATCCTCCCGTCTTCTTCTTCACGAGGAAGTATCTCGAGTAAACTCCGGAGCCCCGAAGCCTCTTTGGGACGAGTTCGATGGCGCCCTTCCTGAGCATCGCCCTTACCTCCAGGAGAAGCTGAGGGACGTGAAGCTCTTTCCTGGCCACGGGGGGGACGCGCGGGCACCTTCTTTGAAACTCGAGCGCGTGGCCCCGGGCTAAGGCGTCCAGCACCCAACGGTCGGTGGAGATGGACTCCCACACGCTGACGAAGCTCGCCAGCCGGCCTCCCACCGGGGTGCATCGGTGAGGGCCCGACCCCACGGTCGGTTCAATCCTGTTTCGAGGAGGCTTTGCCGCCTTGACCTCCTTGGCGACGACGGCGGGGTCCGCCAGACTTGCCTCGTCCTCTGTAGGCCTCCTGAGACGACGAGCGGGCCGCTTGACGGTAGGTGGAGAAACCGCCGCCGGAACCTTTGGAGGCGCCCTTGCCTCCGCTGCTCCGAAAGGGCGTCCGTCGTTGCTGCAGAACCTCAAGGGCCCGGGCCATCTCAGTGTCCGCTTTAATGGCCTGAAGGGAATCGTCCACTGTTTTCCCAAACAGGTTGTTCCCATCGAACGGCATGTCCAGGACTCTGGTCTGTACGTCTTGACGGAAGTCCGTAGCCTTGAGCCATCCACGCCGCCTAAGGCACTGGCGAAACCCAGTGTCTGCGATGTCCGTCGCAATAGTGATGGCGTGGTCCGACGCCACTTCACCTTCCTGTAGGATCTCCAGGGCATCCGCCCTCTTGTCGTCCGGTAGGAAGTCCAGAAGGGGAGCCAGTTTGTACCATAGCTCCCTGTCGTAGCGGGCCACGATAGCCAAGGCGTTGGCCGCTTTAATCGTCGTCGCTGCAGACGAGATGACCCTGCGTCCCATAGTGTCCAATTTCTTTGCCTTGCCGTCCGGTGGGGAAGTCGATGTGGAGGCCGCACACCCCCCCCCCGCTTTCTTCCTGGCCGCCGCGGAGACGACGGAGTCCGGGGTAGGCTGCGCCCGGAGGCACAGGGGGGCCGCGTCCGGGACCCGGTACTTCTTCTCGTACCGGTCTCTTCTAGCTGGCGTAGTGGAAGGGTTCTTGAGGAGGGCGAGGCCCTCATCCCAAATGTCGTCCAGTAGAGGCACCGCGAGGACCGTCTTCCTCTTGGCCTCGCGCCGTTGATAAAGGAATCCTTCCTTTTTCTTCTCCTCAGGGCAGAGTTGGAAAAGCTCGGATGCCCTGGCGATCATGGAGTGGAACGAACCAATCTCATCGGGCGGAGAAGCCCTGGTGGGAGGTGACGACGGTAGATCCTCGTCGTATACCTCGTCGTCCGTACCCGTCGCTGCCGTGTCAGTCCCCGTATCATCCCCTCGGGTGGACGGGGAGGAGGGCTGGACGGTGCGCGACGGCTGAAAAGGAGGTGGAGGGTGAATCCTTCTTTTCTTGGGCGGGGGAACGCCAGAAGGTCCCGGTTCAGGATCCCCCAACGGGAGAGGTTCCTCGGTCGGCAACGGTAGTCTCGTCCTTATCTCTGAGCATAAGGACTGTATAGCCAACAAAATGGCCACCGAGTTGTCTTGCGGCGCTGGCAGAGGCGAATCCGACGGGCGATCAGGGGCCCCGTCGGCACCCTCGACGATGTCGTCACCTGCGTCGGGATCCATCCCGACAGGCCGGTCTTCTTCCACGCCAAGGCCGTGGCTTAAGACCTCGATCAGCTCTTCCTCCGAGGTTGAAGCCGAATCTACAACGACGCCCTGTCCCCCCTTTTTCTTCCCCGCCGGGGATTTCACGGGGGTCCTATCGATGGGCACAAAAGAGGACTCCCTCCGAGGTGGCAGGGAGACTCTGAGCCCCGAGGTCGCCACCACTGGTGTAGCCTCCACAGGCTGAGCCAGGGTCGCCGCGACAGCATCGATAGAGGGCTTGGCCGGATGGATTAAGGCCTTCACCACCTTAGGTGCGCTCACCGCCTTATCCTTGAGGTGGGGGACACTGCCTCGCTCCCCCTCCGATGGGGCCTTCGAGCTCGACCGGGGCCTCTCCAGGAGCTTTGCCGGGTGCTCGCCCTTCCTCTTACCCGACCCAGAGCGTTGGCTCGTGGTTGAAGGTGCCGGGGAGGGTGCGCCCTGCCTGGCGCCCGTAGAGCCCGACCGTTTGGCGCTCCCGGTGCCAGCGGACTCGCGGTGCTTGGCCTTGTGTTGGACCCCCGTCGCCGGGGCGTCCTCAAAGGTCTTAGAAGACCGCTCGGATTTCTTCCTCTTCTTCTCGCCTGACGGGCTCTTCCCTTCCAGCCAGTTGGCGAGACGTTGATGGCGGTCCTTCATGGTCCGCTCCGACATATTGCCGCAAAACGCACAGTCCTTCTCCACGTGCGTCTTGTCCTCATGTAAGCAGTAGAGACAAAAGGAGTGTTCGTCCTCCTTAAAGACGTTCTGCAGCTGGCATCCAGGGCAGACCCTGAACAGATTTCCGGGCGTCGAGCTTCCCTTCTCCTGGGCCATGTCCGGGCCTGAGAAGCTTCTGGAGTCCTCCAAAGCGTAGCTCGACGAAATCTTCACCCTTGAGGGGCGCAGACGAATCCGACACGGGTCCCCGTTGATCGGATGGAGAGTCGGTGGAGCTTGAGGCTCTTTTGACCGAAAAAACAAAGTTTTTGAGCAAAAAACGTGAAAAAATAGCACTTACGCTCGAGAGCAATAGCACGAGGATCCCAACACATGAACGTGCGGTAAAAATCTGAAGCTGGCTGCCAGAGGCGGTGCTTAGGTAGAGGGCAGTCATTGGCTGTTGTCAGTATGACGCAGAGACCAGTGATTGGTTACTACTACGAAAGACAGATCAGAAACGAAACTGATACTGGTTTTTTCTTTACCGTGGATTCCCAGCCTGACAACGGGGAATATTCATGAGCATGTGAATCCATGCCAGACCCCATGCTGGAGTAGGCCATAGAGGAGATTGGCACAGTAGTCAAAGGGGAGGAGATTAGGTGCTTAGCAGTGTTGAAGGGAGAAAATGCCTTTGATGTTGAGGTGATTAAGTCTGGCTGCAGTGGCAGATTTGGAGATGAAGAGCGAGAATTTGTGAGATTGGTCGCAGACGACACAAAGGTTGCGAGCAGAGGCAGAGTAGGGAAGGCCGTTAGGAGAGAGAAATAGAAGAGGGGGAGAGGATGAGATAGCCAGTTTGGATAGGAAGTAGAGAACTTCAGTCTTAGTGGAGTTGAGTGTGAGCGAGGTGACCCACACAGGCCGATACCACCCCCATGGTTTGGATTAGGTGAAAGTTACTTTTCCCTGGTAACGTTCTTTCGACTGGATGTCCCACATATTCCTCATCTTATATGTTCCCTTCCAGCTTCAGCTGTTTGGAAATTTCTTTTGGCAGAGGGTGCTGTGCATCGATGCGGTCGACTCGATGTCCCTCGAGGGTTTCCATCCCGGAGTCTACACCACTGTCGGTGTGTGTATATAGCAAGTGCAGCCCCCGTTGGCTTCAGTTCTGTTTTTACACCTTCCTCATGCAGAATTACCAGCCTCCGTGAGTCCTAGACAGTAGTAGACTCTGAAAGAGCGTAAAGTGTAATGCATGGAAATTCTACAGCGGGGTAGGCTGGGAGGGGCGGTGCGGGATACGTGGGAGGAACATCCAGACGAAAGAACATTACCAGTGGTAAAACACTTTTTCTTCAAATGGATTGTGTCCGTCCACATATTCCTCATGTTATGATAGACTCCCAAAGCACTGTTACGTTGTGGAGGAGGGAGTAAGAATTTTCAGTTTCATGATTTGTCATGGATTGTGTATAAAACTGCTTTCCCAAATCATCCTTCCTGACTAGAGGATGAATCCAGAGAGTAATGCTTTGTAGAAGTGTGGATGGTAGACCAAGTGGCTGCTGCACAAATGTCTTATCGGCACCCCTCTTTGAAGAGTGGAAGATAGATCTTTCCCGTACCACTCTGAAATAGCCAGAATTAGCTATTTGGACAGAGTTTTAGTAAACTGAAGTCTCAGTTTGTCGAAAGTACCCAATGAAAATCTGGTCATGTTGACTTATCTTCTTCATCCAAGAAATGTAAAAGCTGAAAGCCCTCCTGGGATCAAGCCCATATAGCCTTTCCTTTTCCTTGCCAGAATGCGGGGGCGGATAGAAAGTTGGAAGCACTATTTTCTGGGCTAAAGCGACCCTTTTTTGGCAAAAAAAAGGTTTAACCCTAAGGACAACCTTTATATCTCAACTTCTCAAACAATGCATAAAGGTTCAGTGTCTTGACCTCTAGATGGAGAACCTGACCCTCCTCTGTGGAGAGAAGGTCCTCTTTGTGGAAGATGCATTGGAGGGCAGATGGACATGTCCAGAAGGTCCGGGTACCACATCCTCCTGGCTTAATCCAGAGTAATTGGGAACTTTCTCAAACTCCTGATCACGTGAGTAATGACGGGAACAGAAGGAAACGTGTATAGAAGTGGAAGCTCCCAGTCCACTATGAACGTGTGCCCTAGAGCTCCTCTTGGAGGAGATTCCCTGGAGCAGAACAGTTGGCACTTCCGGTTGACACTGGTCACGAACAAATCCACTTTAGGGTTCCCCAAAGGGTAAAGATCTCTTGAAGGCCACTCATAAGAGACTGTGATCTGCCTGTTCAGAGCATCCGCCGCCCTGTTCTCTCCAGCTAGGTGAACTGCAGATAGGGAGACTCCTTCTTGAATTGCCCAGAACCAGAGCTGGATTGCATTTCTGCACAGTGGTAGTGACCCTACACCACCTCTCTTGGTGTGATGGTACATTGATACTCTCTTGTCAGTCATTATCAGGACATTATTTCCCCATACAGAGGGCAGAAAGGCTTTCAGCACTATTCTGATCGCCCTCATCTCCAAAAGGTTGATATGTAGTTTCGACTCTGATGGAGACCAATGACAGCTGACCATCAGATCGTTGGCGTGAGCTCGCCACCCCGTGAGTGAGGCGTCCGTAACTACTGGTTGCCAAAAAGTTTCTCCCTTCAGAATATTGTCCTCGTAGGCCCACCTTATAAAATACTGTGCGACCCTGTTTGGAACCTGAAGTAGGTCTGCCATCCTATCCGAGAATTGAGACCACTGCGTCCCAAGAGCCCATTGTAGGGATCTCATTCTCAGGCGAGCCTCTGGCACTAAGAAAATGCAAGATGCCATGAGGCGGAGCAACCTCAAAGTCGAAGGGTGGAAGACGCTGGGCACTCTGGATTTTGGTGACCATCTGCAGAATGTGTTAAGCCTTCACCCCTGGTGGCAAGGCTTTTCCCCAAGGATGCATGCAGGACCACTCAGATGAATTGGAGTCTTTGAGATATTATCATGTGGGACTTCTTGTAATTGAGGGAGAAGTCCAGTCTGTAGAGAGTGGCAGGTTATGCAAAGATGTTCCAGGGCCTGTTTGTGAGAACAAGCCTGATCAACCAATCGTACAGGTGGGGGTAGACGTGAATACCCTCCTCCACCCCAAGGGGCATCAGCATGGCCTGCTGGGTCTGGCTTGCCAAATTCCATCTCGTGTGAAGTGTCGACCCCACTAGCTAATTGCACATTTTCATATACATCCTTTAGCCTAGATTCTCTGAAACAAGGCTTTCTGGGACGCTGGGTGTGCCGAATTCCAATCCAAATGGTGGAGTGTCATGGCATGAAGGTTTGTAATCCTCATAAATTGAAGGTAAAGACTTAAAGAAATCGTTCTTTGGTAGAGGTTAAGAATGCTTAATTTCCTTAGGCTTAGAAGGTTATGGTGTCTATGGTTTTGCCATGGGCGACAATTATTTCGACACCAACGGTGTCGACGGCTTTGTCGTCAATGGCACCAACGTTAAAGGCATCTACTACCTAGACTACTTTCCCGTTGATTTTTGTCTATAACGCGCCCTGAAGGGCTTGACCCTCGACTCAAGAGTCTATGATTTCTCATTGTGCTGAAATCTCGAGGGGTCTGAGGCATACATCCCTGGTTCGAGAGCATGCGGGATGTAGCCTTAAGCTTTCCTTGTCTGCATTAGGTGGCTCGACATGATCATGGCTTTTTACCTTCTTCTTTGAGAGGGGGGGGGGGTTCGAAACCTCTCAAAGATTTTCAACATTGCCTGTCTGAAATGCTCCCTCTCAGCTGGAGTAGAGGATTTAGTTGGACAGGTTATACTTCTCTCCAGAGAGGAATCCGATGAACTTGAAGAGGGCGACTTATAATGCCTTTTCTTCCTCCTCGCAGATGACGAGGAATGGTGGGACCCGCTGCTGGAGCGTGAGCGTCCTCTCCACTCGTCGGATGATTGTTTTTTCAATTGAGTCATCAAAGGGGATTTAGTACGGTGCCTAACTGATGTTAGTTTTCCTTTACACTCTTTCAGAGCCTTACCGGTCATAGACTGACAGGAGTCAGTCTGCTGTCGTATGGTCAACGCCAAGGCACCACAGACCCACCCAATGGGGGTCCGTGAGGGACATCTTGGCGCTGCAGTTTTAGCACGTTTTGAACCCAGTCTTTGGGTTTGAAGGTGCTGAAAACAAGGCCATCATACTCTAATTACGTTTTATCACAAAAACAACTGGAGTGCGCTATAGTTTTTCGAAGCATAGCTATCGCAGAAAGATTTTACTGATGCCAACTGGTGCTACACGTGATATATAGACGATGACTCCGATGGAAGCCCCGGAGGGACATCGAGTCGACAGCTTCGATGCACAGAACCCTCTGCCGAATTTATTTTCCAAGCAGCTGAAACTCGAAGGAAGGAATACGTGGCATGACACAATCCATTAGAAAGCGGCTGCCTTCCCCCTGGCCACTTGAGAGATTTTAGACAGGGATACTGTGAGGGCTCTGCAGGATTCATCACAATTTCAAAGAGCAATCTAAAGAGTGAGATGTAGAAGCATAGTGATGACTCTGTGAAGCAGAGAGGTGCTGGAGATAGATGTAAGACGAGGAAGTTAGGGTTGGAGGTTTTGTGAACAAAGTAGGGAAAGGTTGAGGGGAAAAGATTATGGGGATGGGTAGAGTGTTGAAATGGTTTTGAGCAGGGGGAGAATGAAGAAAAAAGTTGAAAGAGGAACAGATAGCAGGGGACAAAATTGGGATTTGTTGACCAGCAGAAAAAAGCAGGGGCTGGGCATCGGGCATAACCAATTGGGCAGGAGCTACATCTGGAAAACCAGGAGCTAGTACATTGTGCACAGCAAATCCAACGTTGCGCAAGATGTAAACTCTTAACTTGTTGTCCATTTTAAACTATCCAATACTGTCCCTTAGGTGTGCTCTTATTCTCCTTTATAATCTACATTCACAAACACACAGTTCATTTTGCACAGCTAGGTTTGTAGTGTACCACTTGCCACAGGAGTCAAAAGTAGCTGCTGGTAGCTGTTGGGTTCAAGCTAACCGGGCTCCCCTTGGCTGTAGCCAGGCGCTAAATAGCTCCCAGCAATTTCAAACCCCGAAATAGGAGCATGGTGAGAGCACGGCTGAGCAATTATGTAGTTGGTACTTACAAGCAAGTAGCAGAATGCAGCAAAGCAATAGCTCATAGGCAAAGATGCTAGAGGAAAGGAGTCAAGTAGTGCTTCGGGGGGGGGTCAAAGGTCACCAGAGTATCCCATACATCAGCCCTGGGTGCTTGTATGTCCCCCTGACCACTGCAGGCAGACTTGAGCAGATTGGATGAGTACCTCTGGTGGTGGTGTGATGAGCTCTGTGTTGCACTCAGCCCAGATGAAGTTCCTTTTGGGGGATGGAAAGACCTTTCAAATACGTTGGGTTTGTGGTCAGAAGTCACCTGAGCAGCCTATACATGGACCCTGGATGCTGTTAGTCAGAGATATTTGATTGCTGCCCAGCATACGATTCCAGAATGTCTTTGATTTGGGCAGTATGCAAATGTCTGAAAGTACAATTTCAGATTGCTCAAATGAATACATTCTAAACAAATGGGTTATAAGGTTTCTATTTTTGAAGGATAATTACAAAAGTAACAACCATTATCCACTGTCATTTCTCTAGACCCAATCGATAAAATCTCTCTTGTATGCAAAAAATGAAGTTGCAATCTTAGGAATCTATTTCTCCACTGGTAATGTATGGATTTTTCTAAGTATTGAGGAGTACCCCAGCCATTCTTTCCTTTAAATCAAAATCTAGAGTTTGAATTTCGTAAAAATCTCATTATTGTCCACTCATACTCCCAATGTTAATTATGAGCCTTGTGTATCATTCTCTTGCAATCCAAAATAAACTCATTAATAATCCAAGAAGATCTTGTCTGCGTCCAGTGAAAAATACTTGTATAAAGTGGTCCTAGCTGGGTCAATGATCTTTCGGTAAATTTGTAGCCTTTTCGATTTGGATATTGTTACGCATGGTAAAAGCCCTAGCCTGTAGGTAATGTGAGTATTAAGGCCTACTATTTATTCAATAACTGGTGCCATGGAAAATGTGCCAAATTTTTTGATAAACCATTTTCATTTTGGCTGCAAACATTATCACCTTAACAGTTAATATTGACCATTCCTCTTTGACAGTCTGTTATACAGGGCCAATCTTAAGTATGTCAATTATTTATCCTGTTCCAATTTAATATCATTAATAAACCAGGCAAATTGTCGGCTATGCTTAGAAAATACTATTACTTTGAAGGCATCACTATTAATCTGCAGATATTGTCTGCTGCATAGTTTTTTAAAAGGTCTAGAGCGCCCTTTGTAAACCTACTGAAGTATGTTTGTTTATTGAGTTTATATAGTGCTTTACACCAAAGCACTTTACAGAATAACAACAGATACAGTAATGAATGAAGCATAATTTACAAACGTGAAACAAATCAGTGGAACAGTATCTAGAACAATTTACTCAGAGGGGGGAGGGGGAAGAAGGGATGGGTGAGGGGAGCCCCCAGGTGACCTCCTACGCACTATGATGGTTGCAGTGTCCAATATGAGGTCAATGGGAGGAGGGGGGAGGGGAACGAAAGGGGGGGGGCAGGGGAACGAAAGGGGGGGCAGGGGTATGAGGGGGAAGAGAAGTAGGGAAGGAGAGTCGGGTGACCTACGCACTATGGTGGTTACAGAATCCAATGAGGTCAACTGGAGGAGGGGCAGGGGAAGAAAGGGATAGAAGGGGGGAGGAGAATCAGGGGGCGTGAAGAAGGGGGCTTTCAGGGAGGAGCGGAAAGATGGGTAGGTGGGGATGGAGCAGATAGAGAGAGGTAGGGAGTTCCAGTGGAAGGGGGCCAGGAGTTGGAAGGAGCAGAAGCGTGACGGGGCACAAGGGGCTGGGGGTAGAGATCGGCCGAGCGGAATGGAGAGTAAAATGAGAGGAGGGAGGAGAGATGGGGGGGCGAGGTCATGGAGATATTTGTAGACAAGGCAGAGGAATTGAAATTTCAATTGTGAGAGGAAGGGGAGCCAGCCGAGTTGAGAGAGTGAGGTAGAAATGTTGTCTCGAGGGCCGAGAAAACAGAGTGCGGATAGAGGAGTGTCGTATCAAGGATCATCAAACTATCTGCATAAGCCAACCATGGAATTTTAAGTTGGCCTAAAAAAGGAGGAAATTAATGACTTTTACCTAAAGCTTCCCCTAAATCTGATTTGAAAACAAAATTAATTGAAAAGAAAGGGTGATAACGCAACCCTGTCAAAGACCTTTTTTGGTGCAACTACTGGAGTGAGGAACCCTTGATGATTGAACCTCATCTGAATCTGTGTTGAAGGTTGTACAAAAGGTTAGTTTAAGACTTTAGGAAAGATGCTGTAGTTCCTTTATGATGGGTGGGTGTTTCTTATTGAGGGTACTACCCTGTGACAGGAATGGACTGCAGAACAAAGAGCAGTGTTGCATGCCCTTGTTAACCTCACTTTCTGTTGTAGTTTGGATGACTTCTTTTAGTTGATACTTTTATCCTCACCATCACGCTTTCTTTATCCATTTAGTGATATTACCTCACATTGGAAGTGCCACTTATGCCACCAGAAACAAGATGTCTGTGCTAGCCGCCAACAACCTATTGGCTGGACTAAAAGGGCAGGAAATGCCAAGCGAGCTCAAGCTGTGATATGAATTGGCGACAAGAAGATGGGCGGCTGAAAGTTCAACTGCTGTGAATGTGTTTCATCGAATATAGTACATCCAGAACTACATACCACAATTTTGATTTTGGGGAAGTGGCTGAAAACAGAAGAGGTTCGATATAACAACATAACCTGAATCTGCTCAGTTAAACTCGGGCCATCATGAAATATAAAATAAAAATGCACTGAAACATCAAAGCCTTCAAACATGCAGAGTGTGCACATAGCAATATTAATGTTTTCCCAAATCCAGAATGGCTTTGAGCGTGGAGACGTCATAACTATCATGTGGTAGGTTAATAGGATCCAGAGTATGTTTCAAAACCGATGTAATGGGCGAAGAATGTGTGGCGTTGTTCCTATTCAGGAATGGACAGTGAGAGTTCTGGCTTATCTCTTTTCTACTTGCGTTTCTTACCAGAGTTCTTTATAACCTGCTCTTCAAACTATTGCAACAGAACCATTTGTCAGGGACACTCTTCCCTACCGGACCTCTTCGATGGGTCCTGTGCCAGCATCATAATAAGCATGTCTCTAAAGCAATCAAGGGTGCAACGTGAAGAATACAAATTGAGCCTTTCCGTCCACACTGTCTAACCTCTCACCCCCTCTGTCTCTTTCCCCGTCTCCCCCGAAGTGATGACCTCGTTTGTTGTCCATGTTCAAAAGATAATAATAAAAAAGGGGATTTCAACATTACTTTGTTTATATTGTTTCCTAAGTTCGCTTGACTACGTGCATTTGATTTTGCCATCAGGATGTGGGTGCAGTGCACAAGGGGTTGCTGATCTTTGTTATTGCTTATAAGTAGGAAGGCTTCAATGAGGCGATATAACCCTCGTAGTGGGGCAACCCAGCTGGAAATGGCACACTGCCCAAGTTAAGGGCCCAAGCAAGGCAAGGGTCCCATAACGCTGCCGGCAGGCAGTTACCGGCGGCAGTTGGCGTGCCCTTCAGGGTTATATCCTCATTAGCACCAGTGTAGTTCCGACATGGTTTCTAAGGGCGTGTGACCTAAACAAAAGGAACACTTAACTTGAGGTTGCTTTCCATTCCCCTTACCCGCCCATCCGTAAATTAACTGCAATTCACACCCGGGAAGGTTACTCAGCCAATGAAGTAGCTGGAAATGCGGGTGGAAACTACCAGTGTTGGTCTGCGTTCCCCCAGTTCCCCTTCCTTGCATGTGGCCTATTTCCCCCAGAGCTTCGCCCCCCGGCTTCATACCCAGCCCCTCCCCTGAGGCCATCACGCTCACAGACGTACCTAGTGGCCCAGGCTTGGGCTGCCACTCTTCCTCACCATGCGCACCTGCCTGCCATAGAAATACAAAAGGGACTTCTACTTGCAGCGGCCACCTTTATTTTTATTGACAGATCAGGATTGCACAGTACACACTAAGCCCTTCTCCCATAAAAAAAGGTGAGATTTGCACCCTGGAGGGGGGCCCCAGGGTGCAAATAACTATCAACCACTTTTCCCCTTGGCCGGTAATGTTAAAGGTATTTGTACGGCGCACCGTCACCAACAGAGTTGGTCCCCAAGCACTCTGGCGGATCTGTAAACGAGAAGGTGGGATGGGTTAGTAAGCTGAAGAGAGAGTAGGATAGTGAGAGGAGTGGTGTTCTGTTGGCAGCTTCAACTCGGTATACACTGAGTGCTGAGCTTTGGTGCAAGTATCTGATCGATGTCAGTCCTCGTGTGCTGTTGGTCTGGCTTATGTTGTGTTGAGGTGTGGTGAAGTGCGTGCAGCTTGTTGTGCGAGAGATGGTTGTGTGAGTTTTTGAGTGAGAAAAGTATGCAGAAAGTTTGAGCTTTTTGGTTAGTGGGTTATGACATTTTAACCTGCACTTGCTAGCCTTCATAATTGGATCTAAGTGTGGCCCTTGCTAATCTTCACAGTCCTATCTAAACGCGACACAGGCTAATGTTCACAATTCTATCTTAATTGTGTGGCACATGCTAACATTCACAGTTACACTTAAGTGTGGCACTTGCTAACCTTCCAAATCTAAATGCGGCACAGGGTGATGCCCACAATTCCAGGTGTGGGACAAGCTAACATTTCCAATTCCATCTAGGTGTGGCATTTGCTGGCCTTCATAATTCCATCTAAGGGTGGCACATGCTAACATTCACAACCCTGTCTAGTTGAAACACAGGCTGATGTTCACAATTCTAGGTGTGGGATATGCTAACATTCGAATTCCATCCAAGTATGGCACATGCTAACATTCACAATCCTGTCTGGATGCGACGCTGCCTGAAGTTCACAGTTCTGTCTAAGTGTGTCATTTGCTGGTCTTCATAATTCCATCTACGTGGTGGACATGCTAACATTCGAATTCCATCTAAGTGTGGCACATGCAACATACACAGTCCTATCTAGATGCAACACAGGCTAATGTTCACAATTCTAAGTGCTGCATATGCTAACATTGTCCCGGGAGGATAGATCAGCAGCGGCGCGCTCGCCTTGGAAGCAAGACGACACAAAGCAACACAGGTTCGATCCCCAGGTCCGCGCCCAGAAACCACCTTTCGGCATTAAAGCGTGTTATAAATATGCAACTAAGACAACAAAAACTCTGTAAAAGCACCTGTATGTCCCTGGGCTGTGTGAGCACTCTAAAAAAATAAACGCAAATAAACATTCGAATTCCATCAACTGTGGCACATGCTAACATTCATAATTCCATCTAAGTGTGGCATTTGCTAACCTTCATAATTCCATCTAAGTGTGGCACCTGCCAGCCCCCACAATTCCACCCAAGTGTAGCACATGCCAACATTCACAATCCCGTCTTGGTGCGACGCAGGCTAATGTTCACAATTCTAAGTGTCGCATATGCTAACATTCGAATTCCATCTAAGTGCGGGACATGCGAACATTCATAATTCTATCTAAGTGTGGTACGTGTCAACATTCACAGTTCCGGGTAGGGTAATGTCGAGTGGCAGGGGTTTCCTGAAGTAGAGTAATTGCTCCATTCCCCACCCATGCCACACTTACTTCAGTGGTTGGTTCTGGTTGACGGCTGGCCGCTGGCTGCCCCTGCTGACACCTGCAGACACTTTCTGAAGTCGCCTCCTTTGGAGCTGCCCTTCAATGCCTGTAATGGCTCAGACTATTTAGGCTTGGGCTGGCAGGCCAATACCAGCAGTGCACACACCCAGACACGTTAGTGACTGCTAGAATAAGTGTTTTAATTTGAACAAGGCCTACACCACAATTTAAAAATGTAACAGCAGGCTAAGGAAACGGATTAGAAATATTTGGCTGATTTGTAAGTGATTACACCTGTGCTATCCTTGTCTTTTTGGAGACTTTGAAAACAGTTTATTATACATGAGGTAGGCAAAGTCGCATTTCGTTTTAGTCACAGTTATCCTGTAGCTATGCAGGGAAGTAGCCGAATTTGAAAAACATAATAGACCTACGGCCTGATTCATGGAAGTGTTTTATAATGGCGCAATCCCATAGGAAAAAGTTCCATGAATCAGTCTCATAATCTGTAGAGGCTCCTCCTACTCCTCCTCCGTTCTTTGTAGTGAAGGCCATAGGACAGTTACCAGGATCAGATCAACAGGGATTTTACGTAGTCTGCCATCTAGAACAAATTAAGTCTATTCCATCCTAGACCTCTCCCAGTACAAGCTCCTTCTCCCATTTGTGAAATTTAAGATCACCTCCGCACATAACCCTACATCTCTAAAAAAGGGGAATTGGCTATGAACTATAAATTTTCAGAATGCCAACTCCCACCTTCCCATCTGGCCTCCCCATCCACACAGTTTTCTTGCACAGGACTTCAATGTCCAGCAACAAACACTCCTCTTTGGCTCTGCCCTCCTAATCAAGTATGTCAAACGATGTCAGTTGTGGCTGCACATCTGGAGGGTTATTAATGTATGCCAATCATTCAACTGGCTACTTTGTGTCTACTCCAGACGAGGCGTCCTCCAACTTGGATGCTGCTGAATCTTGCCAGCTCACTGGGGTTTTCAATAAGTGTGTGTAAACCATTCCTCGTTCTAAAACAGAAGCAGGATTTCATCTGCTTTATTGTGGTTACCATCCTATCCAAATTGTTCCCTTTATGGTACTGAATCCTTGCAAACATGCATCTGCCAGATTCTCACGACCACAATAAAACCCATCCTTTCTTCACAGGGTTTTGGGACTCAGGTCTTCGGTGGTACTAGAGGTGTTTTGATGGTTGTATTGCATGAGAGGCACCCAACCTCAGCTGGCACCAGGTTTTCGTGCCTTAGTCCAACAAGATCACCATCTCCCCGACTGCGGACCTTTTCCGGTAGATGCAAGAGTGGAACCTCCCTCTGGAGTTGCCTTGAAGCCCCTGGATCCAGAGTTAGCAGTAACAAGGTAACAAAGAGCATCTCCCCGTCTGGGTGGGGCGCAACAGGGAACTTCCAGACACACTCCCTTTTGGATCCCAAAAGACACACCCTGCATACTTGTCTTCCTTCCATACATCAGGAGCTTCCAGGTGATAATAGTGGTCTCCACTATAGCTAGATTTTTATGTAAACATTTATGGAATTGGGATATTCAAATAGATGTTAATCCAATCACTGACAACTTCCAGGCTGAACGGGCACAAGTGCAGACTGAGTTATCTCTGCCATATTATTTATGACTGGGACTCACTCCCTTCTTGGGTGACAGTATATCTATTTGACACGGATAACTAGAAATTTCCCCTTATGTATCCCCGATGGGGCAGAGCCCTTTGTCGCAGGGTCTTGAGGGATTCTCCTTGGAAAGCTGAATTCCTTTATGCGCTCTCAGAGTATTCAGAAGCTGAGACACCCCATATATTGCTAGATGATTCTCATTGCGCTAATATGGTCCAATAGAATTTGGTACTCCAACCATCATCTATTTGCTGTTTCTCCAGCTTCCAATACCGACCAACCACTTGAATCGCTCTCTGGCCCCCCTAAATCACATACTGAAAACTGAAGACTTAGATCATCTAGAGCTGTCAGATTAAAGTTTCTATAGTAGAGTAGAGTACATCTTCACCTCAATGTAGGTACAAAAGCAATTGGACTAGATTGTACTGCTGGGCTTCGGACAAGAGAATGCATCATTTCAAAGCTTTTTTAGATGCCATCTTGTGTTTTATTTCTTACCTGTTTTAGTCTAGCCGAATGTTGATTCTTGCATTCATACTTCTCAATTATTGGGCGTATCGTAATGTCAGTCCAAATTGTGTTACTACCCAACTCAGTGACCAAAAGGCATTTGGAAGGTCTTCTAGATCTTTTCTCTGAGATTTACCATAATTTGTTCGGACCTTAACATTGTTGTTGCTCACAAAACTTTGAGCCTCTAGCTTCTGCAGGCTTGACATTATTATTTTGGCAAGATGTCTGTCTTTGTTACTTCCATTTACTGAATTAGCAGGGTTGAGGCTCTGGGTTCCCGGAAAGCCTTTTCCGATTTTGTACAACAAAAGTGGTCTTTATTTCAGTTGTCTTTATTTCATTTCAATCAGAAGACTAATCCCCTGGTTTTCTTACCTAACCTGTACATCAAAGCTCAAACCAGTTCTGTCCTGTTTTGGCATCGCCTGAACATTGAGGTTTTAGCTGAAATTGTCGAAAGCTATCAATCTACTGCCAACGTATTTGTCACCTGGTTTGTTGGCTAGTCTTATGCATTTGACACTGCTACTCTGTTTGGGGAGCGGGGCACAGTTGCAACCCCCTAACTTCATTCATGCTCACACGCAAAGGACTTGAAAAAGCTTAAAGCTTTTCAGCATCCTTTACCTTTTAGGAATACTTTCAAAACTGCACCTCGCTTGTTGCAAGCATGAAATTGGACGCAGGCGACTGTCTTTTGACTCCTTTTAACATGTTCCATCTTCCTTACTTGACTGCTAAGTCTCCCAGAAGTATGCACAAATGGGATTGGACATGGCAGTAAGAATATTTGCTCATCATAGTAACTACTGTAATCCAATTCCATAGTTAGAATCTGAGTCATATATAGGAAACTGTGTTCTTCGTATTTAATAAGCCCAGAACAACTGGTGGACTGGGCTGGGGGGAGGCGTATGTGGTTGTGGCTACATATACACCCACTTGCCTAACCCTTTCTGATTAACCCTTGTGCTCTGGTTCCATTCTCTTCTCTTTCTTACCTTGTACAACATCCAGAATATAGAATATTAACAGTACAGTAATCATGAATAACTTTCTGGTTTTTACCCACCCAATTAAGGTTTTAGTGAAAGCATATGTATGTGGACCACAACTGTACTGCACAGGACTCCAAATGCATCACTCCTTATCCTGAGCTAAGTTTACTTGAATTACATTTGGACACAAACACAAAGTATATATTTTGAGATGGTTTTACGTAACTGCATTTATATATATATATATATATATATATATATATATATATCAACATGTGCGTTTTTGTGGCTTGGCGAAGCGAAGGCGTATGGTAGGAGAGGCATGTGGGTTTGTGGCTTGGCAACGCCTTGGCATACAAGAGGTGTGGCTTGGCAAAGCGAAGGCGTATGGACAGAAGTTTCCAAATTGATGATATATAAAGAGGTGAGACTGACTTTAGCACTATTCGTGAGAGTTACAGAAATGCCTATCAACTGGTACCAACTTGGAATCTCCATTCATCTCCCACGGGCGTGTTCTATAGTGGGTTACCCGAATCAGTTGTGTATCTTTCCTCCAATTAGAGCCTTATAATGAACATGGTAGTAACAAACTTTAGGTATAATTGTTCTTGGCACCGTCGGCATCATGCAGCTCAGGAATCTCCACGTTGTTCACACATAGTTATACGTTTCAAGATGATTTTAGAACAAACGTTGTGTAGTCTGTATAAGAAAACATTTTTAAAATATTACATAACTGAAAAATGTAGAGAATTCTTTTCACCTTTCTTATGAAGACTTTCCGAAAAGCACAAAGCTACTTTAAGGTATTTCTAAAATGGTACCTATGAGAAAATAAAATCCCGGCAACAACGGGTACATAAGCTACTGGTCAATATTTAAATGTGGCTCAAACAAGAACATATTACTTTCATTTGTGGAATACGAATTTAAAGTATCCTGAATAACATTTAATAAATAACACATGCACCATTCATGAATTAGTGAATTTAGGAAAATGTGACTTTGGCTCTCCTCGGCCCCTTCTCCCCAGTTTCAAAGTGTGTCTGGCTTAATGGGAAGCAGCATCCACAGCAGACATTCCACATTTTTGGAAAACATAACGCTGCCTCTTTCATATGTTGTGTGTGATAAAGTTTATGCTCTGTGGCAAACTTGATGCAGTAGGTGTAAGAGGGGTCAATTATCAGGTACGTTCACCTCATGTGCAGTTGGGTCTGCTAACATTTGGTAGAAGGTGGCTTAGAAGCAATGAGTTAGGGGGGGAAATCAGGATATGGATAGAGATTAGCACATGTAGGGGAGGTCAAATCCACTCAAGCAGAGGGAGGGGATGGGGCAGTGTCATTTGTTCAAGCTGAAAGCAAGTTGTTTGTAAGCAATCGCCTAGCTGAGGCCGTGCTCTCCTTAAAGACTCCATAAAAAAGTTAATTAATGTTTTCATTGCTGCCAATCAAAAGCATTATGTCAGAACAGAGCTGGTGTCCTACAGTGAGACTTCATACACAAATCAAATATCCACTGATAAAGCATGGTGCATAAATGAGCATATAGCACTGTTCGAAACTGCTAAAAGTCTGTACAAAAAATATTAGTGCAACTAGATGGATCTTTTGTATACACAGCCGAAATGGGTATATATTTTTCATTAGTGTGGCGTTAAGTTAATTGCATCATTATAGTCAATTTTTAACTGGAGCCTGTTTTAAAAGCGGAGGTTGCAGGGAAGTAGAAGAAACTGGTGAGGGTTGCCCGTTTTACATGAGCCACCTTGATCTAAAGTGAAGGTCATTTTGTCAGCTGTGCTGTGTTGGAAAGCAGGGGCTTGGATCACATCACACAACTATGTATTTTGATATTACTGTGGCAGTAGCCCCGAGTGAAATAGGCAAGTCACCTGGGGAGACGTAAATGCGAACGCAGCATATTTAAATATCCTAATACAGATGAAACCTGACTTTGATTTGGAATCCAATGTAAAATAATTTTGCCGGCCTGAAGAGCTAGATTTCTGCCTTGATTTAAGATCTCGAGAGGTGGGGTTATTATATAAGCACTTCTGCAGTTCTAAATTGTAAACATCCAGTGAATCCTGGGAAATTGTCTGAATTGAGCCTCGCTCCCACATATTTTTAAATAAGGGTGGGACCAGAGGTTGATAATTAGCAAACATCTGTGTATATAAAAGAAGTCCGGTTTACTGTAGGAGAGGATTTTCGGTTTCTGACACAAAATAAGGCAAGGAAGCTGAATCTGCCGGTGGCAGGGCACGTAGAAAATTGAGGATTGTTGACAGATTCTGCGAATATGCAGAGGATGCTGATCTGGGCGCAAAGCCAGAGAGAATGGTCTTAATTTTATGGTTGGCAAGGAAAGAAGCCAGCCAGCCAGCCAGCCGGAATGTGCGAGGAATTTTGGGGAATACTGTAGCGAGCTTGGATATGGGGTTTCATCCCAGAACCGTCCATCGTATGTCTGAGATCTGGGAGGGGGGTGCAGGAAACAAGTATGAGCGATTTATCCACCGTTTCCAACAAATGGATATAATTATTATTTTATAACATGCTTAATACCAAATAGTGGTTTCTAAGTGTGGGATCTGGATTGAAATCTGTGTTGCGCTGCGTTGTCTTGCTTCCAAGAAATAAGGATGCTCCTGATCCTGCCTCGCCATGGAAGAGGACATCTTATAGGGGATTTTAAAAGGCACATCCCGTTGTTTTGAGCTGTTTGAACCAGTTTATTTGCAATTCTATAAGTAGATGTTTCTGCCCACAGAGCTGGGGCAGGCTAGACATATTGCACACATTGAATAACCTATTGTATGTTTTGTTGCCCTGAGTACAGGGACAGAACATTGTTTTGAACCAATCCATCCAGTTGTATAGTGCTGACATTTGATTGCGATTTTCATTGTACTTACTGCGGAAGCTTTTCGTTTTCAGAACACAGCGATTGTCAAACATCCGGGGGACTAGCAAGTGTATCTTGTTGACAGAAGATACATTATAACTGAGAAAACACAAAGACGTTTTTGAATGTTCATTGCGAGTCCATGTTTTTTAAGCATCCTAATGCCACTTTGGGGATGGAAGGGCAGGTGTGAAAGAAGTATCTTGTGTATTGTTTTAAGCACCTTTTAGAATTTGCAGTATTTCAGTACATATGTTTTCAATAAAACTACAAACACGTTATCCTAGTTGTGGTTTATTTTTGTGTCTGATGACTGAAGAGATCTAAATGCAGGTGCATTGAAAGGCTCACAAAATGTTGGAAAGTGTCATGAGATTTTCCCATGAAAGTTGCATATAGTAGGAGAATGTATTATCTAATGTTAATTAAGGTAACAATTATTCGATTCAACACCTTTTCCCTTGACATAGTTCAATCTGATGGCGCATTAGCAAAGGTGATGGTTTTTGATCAGAGAGGATTCAGAGCCTTCTCCAGCATTTGATCTTTCATGGATTCACATGCTGTGAATAGAGATAGATACTCTGAAAGCCCATTATGACCTGGAGCATGGGATTCACTGATATTTTGTATCCCTAATATAAGCTCTTCCGGATCAAATCTTTTCCTTGCAGCTGGGGAGCAGGTGTAAGTGCTTCTAGGTCACCTGGCCTAAACCCCGCTCACCTGGTGCCTTCCTGCTTGTCGCTCTTTTTCACCACTTAGCAAGCCCCACCTCCCCCTGGTGCCTTCCTGCTTGCCAATCTTTTCCCTACTTAAGGAGCCCTCCAGCCTCTTTTCCTTGCAGCAGGGGAGCAGGTGTAAGTGGTTCTAGATCACCTGGCCTAAGCCCCGCCCACCTAGTGCCTTCCTGCTCTTTTCGCTACTTAGGGAGCCCTCCAGCCTCTCTTCCTTTGCAGCTGGTGAGCAGGGGTAAGTGGATCTAGGTCACCTGGCCTAAGCCCCGCCCACCTGGTGCCTTCCTGCTCTTTTCGCTACTTAGGGAGCCCTCCAGCCTCTCTTCCTTTGCAGCTGGGGAGCAGGGGTAAGTGGATCTAGGTCACCTGGCCTAAGCCCCGTCCACCTGGTGCCTTCCTGCTTGCCAATCTTTTCCCTACTTAAGGAGCCCTCCAGCCTCTTTTCCTTGCAGCTGGGGAGCAGGTGTAAGTGGTTCTAGATCACCTGGCCTAAGCCCCGCCCACCTGGTGCCTTCCTGCTCTTTTCGCTACTTAGGGAGCCCTCCAGCCTCTTTTCCTTTGCAGCTGGGGAGCAGGGGTAAGTGGATCTAGGTCACCTGGCCTAAGCCTCGCTCACCTGGTGCCTTCCTGCTTGTCGCTCTTTTTCACCACTTAGCAAGCCCCACCCTCCCCTGGTGCCTTCTGCTTGCCGATCTTTTCCCTACTTAAGGAGCCCTCCAGCCTCTTTTCCTTTGCAGCTGGGGAGCAGGTGTAAGTGGATCTAGGTCACCTGGCCTAAGCCCCGTCCACCTGGTGCCTTCCTGCTTGTCGCTCTTTTTCACCACTTAGCAAGCCCCACACCTCCCCCTGGTGCCTTCCTGCTTGCCAATCTTTTCCCTACTTAAGGAGCCCTCCAGCCTCTTTTCCTTGCAGCAGGGGAGCAGGTGTAAGTGGTTCTAGATCACCTGGCCTAAGCCCCGCCCACCTAGTGCCTTCCTGCTCTTTTCGCTACTTAGGGAGCCCTCCAGCCTCTCTTCCTTTGCAGCTGGTGAGCAGGGGTAAGTGGATCTAGGTCACCTGGCCTAAGCCCCGCCCACCTGGTGCCTTCCTGCTCTTTTCGCTACTTAGGGAGCCCTCCAGCCTCTCTTCCTTTGCAGCTGGGGAGCAGGGGTAAGTGGATCTAGGTCACCTGGCCTAAGCCCCGTCCACCTGGTGCCTTCCTGCTTGCCAATCTTTTCCCTACTTAAGGAGCCCTCCAGCCTCTTTTCCTTGCAGCTGGGGAGCAGGTGTAAGTGGTTCTAGATCACCTGGCCTAAGCCCCGCCCACCTGGTGCCTTCCTGCTCTTTTCGCTACTTAGGGAGCCCTCCAGCCTCTTTTCCTTTGCAGCTGGGGAGCAGGAGTAAGTGGATCTAGGTCACCTGGCCTAAGCCTCGCTCACCTGGTGCCTTCCTGCTTGTCGCTCTTTTTCACCACTTAGCAAGCCCCACCCTCCCCTGGTGCCTTCTGCTTGCCGATCTTTTCCCTACTTAAGGAGCCCTCCAGCCTCTTTTCCTTTGCAGCTGGGGAGCAGGTGTAAGTGGATCTAGGTCACCTGGCCTAAGCCCCGTCCACCTGGTGCCTTCCTGCTTGCCGCTCTTTTTCACCACTTAGCAAGCCCCACCCACCTGTGCCTTCCTGTTTGCCTCTCTTTTCCCTACTTAAGGAGCCCTCCAGCCTCTTTTCCTTTGCAGCTGGGGAGCAGGTGTAAGTGGATATAGGTCACCTGGCCTAAGCACCATCCACCTTCCTAGCCCTGCCTCTTCCTTCCTGCTCTTAACTCTTAGATAAAGGGTGTCTCTCACCCGAGCGTCCGAAGAAAAGGGTAATTTCTGTTTGGATCTGTTCAGACCAGGAGGACCCAGGGCCCGACCCCCTTGCTCAGACAGCAGGTACGCATGCACCAACATGTGTTACACCCTCTGTCCCCACAGACCATCCCCACCCTCCCTTGTGCCCCACCCTTCCCACACACAGGAGTCTATCCTGATCAATTCTGGTTTCAACATCACCGTCTTGTGGCCAATGCTAGATTTTACTTTTATGGACTTCATTGATTCACGGTGCGTCACCCTTTCTCAACTCTCACGCTGGACTTCCTTTGCATCTTGTACTCATGGTGGCCCTGAATCATGCTGTTCCCATCTTCATCTTGTATCCTGGCTTGCCACATTGTGTGTTACTACTGACTTCTGCAATTATATTCGCTCTCCACTCTTTTTGACTGCTTACCCTCTGTTCTCTCCTCTCCTCTCCTTTTTCTTATCTCCTCCCCTTACTTTCTTCTATGCACTTACTTTATCAGAATTGTCCCTGGACTTAGTATGATAGCAACCTCGACTGTCGCTCCCCCATCCCCTTACTGTACCCTGCCCCCTCCCTCCAGCGCTATCTGAAACGTTGTCAGGCCTAGTACGATAGTCGCTTGTTTTGTTCCTCCCCTCCCTTTCTGCACCCATCTCACTCACCTTTTGTTTTTCTCGGGCTCTACCAGAAATGTTGTCAGGCCGAGTACGGTAGTTGCCTGTCTGTCTCCATTTCCTTCCCACTCTCCCCCTCCCTTCCTTATCTATATCTTGGCTCTTGCACTATCTGAAATGTTGTCAGGCCGAGTACGATAGTTAATTTCACATCCTTACTGTTCATGGCCTGTAAGAATGTCATTGTATTGTTCTTTGTTCCCTCCCTTGCCTTGAAGCGCTTTGAAACACATAGTTTATTCATATAGCGCCTATACACAATCATATCATTTCCCGTCAGGCTGGGAAAGCCTCAGTAACTTTAATATAGCGTTTGCCTATGGAAAACTTCAACACTGAGTGTCCTATTGATGTCTTTTTGGGTGCTTTAGGCTGCACCAATAGGACATCTAGTATAAATAGTCCCGCCCCATGGCTTCCCTTCAGATTTCTACCGTCTCCAAACGGTTAGGATCATCTGGCGTTTTCTCTGAGAAAATTGCTCTTCGTGTTTTACACGTGCCTTCACTGTGTGTATTCTCAGGCCCATCATGTCATCAGTGGGCCCAAAGACATCACTGCTTCGACCGTGTGAGACCTGCGGCCTCAAGAACATCTACGAAGGGGGTGGGCATGTGGACTGTCTGTATTGACTGTATCACAATCATTCTGTGGACAACTGAGATTTGTCATGTATTCTCCCAGAAGACAGTGAAGGACGGCAACCAGCAGTTAATTTGCTAGTTGAACGAGAGTACTTACCAGCGAGCGGAAGTTGGTTCAGCCCCCGGGGTCAAGGCCTCTACTGCACTGGTGAAGGTCTCGTCTTTGCACCCAAGGGCGAGATCAGCAGAGCCCCCCCCCCTCTAAGAAGCAACGCGTGGAAGGCCCAGCATCTGTTGAGGGTGAGTCTGGTACCAAGGCGATGCCACAGGGTAGAGTGTCGGGAGGCCCCTCTCAGGACAAGGCCCCAAAGACTGAAGTCGAGGGCGCTGTCGCACAAATCCTCGACAGCCGATAGAGAAGTCTAAGTCACGCGCTTCCTCCTCGTCGACGAAGCACTTCTTCAAAGGACCGGCACCATTCGTCTTCCGGCCGCGAGTCTTCCAAGCATTGTGTCATGACCCTTGCCCAAAACCCCCTCTGGCAAACCCCGTTGGAGTCAGGACTCGGGCCTCTAGAGTCTGGCATCCTCTTCAAAAGCCCTCATGGGGCCAGTCCTGGCGCCAGGCTCATACACCATGAAAAACAATGTGCTTGGGAACTACTTTATTGTATTGTCAGCCAACATGGAGGCATCCACATAGCTTGGTTCGTAAGAACCAAGCTATGCGGTCTAGTGTTTTGGGTGTGGTAGCCTAGGGACTACTTTACCTGGACTATTTTGTTGGGGCTATTTAAACCACACCCGAGAAAGACCACACGCTTCGCGTTACTTTGCAGCTTGCAACATGACGCTCACCGTGTCCAGCTATTCCCTCGAACCTCGGAGAAGCAGAACCTGTAAGGAGACAAAAGGAACATCATTAGGAGCAGCATCTTACCTGCAGTCTTCATCTTTAAACACTCGCAGCTACTTAGAACAGCTTCCTCGAATCTGCACGCCTCCCGGACAGAACGACCTGAAAGAGGAAGATAGAGGCAACATTAAAGAAAGCAGTAGAGACATTTACAAATTACAAACTGCTCAAAAGGCTTACCTGGCTGGTCACCTCTCGGCTGGCACCACTCCGGACATTCCACTCACGCTGAAGAACACTGCGACCTACAAGGAAGGAAAAAACAGGTTAGCAATGGCAAGACTTCGCTGCGCTGCGCATAGCGCTTACTTACCGCATCATAGCGCTCTTAATGCGCCACCATTTACCAGCAGGGCTCAACCAAGCCAGTTCGCCATGCTGAAGCTCTGCATACCTAAGGGAGAAAAAAAAGAGACATTTTAAACAAAGAAAGGCATGCAGGATAGCAACAAAACTAAAGAACAGCAATAAGACCTACCTGAACAATATCAAACGGGCCAGAGTCAGTGAAGTAACTGGACCACACTCGCCCATGAAAGACAACGCGCCCCTGCAAAGAAGGCAGGACGGAGAGCATGCCTAATTCTACCACAAGGCAGAACCTTCCCTGCAGACCACATCAGGGCAAAGCTGAGAAGCATACCAGCGAGTAACCCGGCTGGGTGGCGTCCCTGTGGATACCAGGTGAGCGTAACACATTGATCCTGCTCCACGTCAAAGCGGCCCACTTCATCAGGAGAAAGCCAGGCAGTTGGCGGCCTCTATTCCGTCGCCAGTGGGTTCGTCAACGAGAGACCCTCGGTCGAAGGTGGTGGTGCTGCCTTCTATTCCTTTGTCGACCGTTGTGACGACAGTCGTTGACCAGGCTGGATACCTAGTCGACGACCGCTGCGTCTAGTGCGCGGCTATTGAAGTTCTTGGCTCCGCTGGGGCCTGAAGGTGGCCCGTTGACATCTGAGGTACCATGGCAGTCTGGCTCCGGCTTTGGGCCTTTGCTTCCATTGGAGATTCTTCAGCAAGACCCCACGACATATAATTTGGACTCTAGTCCAGAAGAGGAGTCGTCCGTTTTTCGATCTGTCGGCATTGGATCTGCAGCCGGCAAGGCTGTCCACGCCGGGAGGACTAGGGGCTGTCCCGCCCCAGTATCCATTGGTGAATCTGCTCTCGGTGCTATCCATGCAAGTGCTGAATACGCTGCAGTTGCTCCTGGGACAGTTGGATGCACAACTCCCAAGTCCTGTGGGGCCCGTGGAGCAGGAGGTGCGGGTTGTGCTGAGACAGAGGGGTGTGGGTGCCCCTCGCCAGGGCCTCCTGCGGAAGTCGGCCACCGGTGCCATCTCCGGTAGGTTTCACCCTTTCCCGGGGCCATCCAGACGAAGGGGAGCTGGTGGATTCTGATCCTGATCGTGTTCCACGCGGCACTGTGTCGACTTTGCCTAGGATACGGACCCAGAGGTGGATCCCAACCCCGAGTAGCCCGGCTCAGCCGTCTCCACCCAATGATGTGGGCACCTTCCATGCCATGATGGCAAAGGCTTGTCAAGAGTTTGGTTTTACTCTATTTCATCATATGGGGAAAGAAGGCAGTCTTCTCTGTCCCCATATTGGACCACGTGTGGCAAGAAGGTCTGCGCATGAAGCATCTGTTCTCGGAGCCTGTTGTCAAAGGCTGCTTAGAGAAAAAGTTTAAAGCACCCGAGTCTTCACCAAAGTGCCTCAAGTTGCAACCCACTCCGTAATCGGTGGTGCCGGCAGTGGCTAGTTGAAAGTGTGCAACGCCCCCGGACAATGAGGCCCGTAAGCAGGATGCTTTTGGAAAAAAGGTGCTTATGGTGAGGGCTACGACAGTAAAGGCAGCCAACTCCTTGGCCATTATGGCTCGCTACCACAGGGAAATGTGGCATCTGCCTGAGCAACAAAGGAAGGAGGCAATGCTTCTGGTTCGAGAGGGGGAGGAAGCCTCCAACCACAGAGACTTACAGAAGACTTGTAGCTAAGTCTTCCTTGCAAGTAACAGTGCCACAATGCCCCCGGGCTGCCTGCGCGCTATATAAATTTAATAAATAAATAAATACAGCATTAATACTGCTGTGGACCTGGCAGAATTCGGGTTCAAACAGATCAACAATGGAGTTGTTCTCCAGAGGCAGGCCTGGCTGCGCTGTACCGATTTTTCAGCCTGAGCTGCAACACAAGGTGGTGGACATGCCCTGTGAAGGCGAGCAGCTGTTTGGGGAGAAAATTGATGAGGCACTGAAAGGTATGAAGGAGGATTCTGATACGGCAAGATCACTGGGGACGCTGCAGAGTGGACGCTCTTTTCGTGCATTTCGAGGAGCCTCGGGGAATGCCACATTTGCGGGTTCTTGCGACAAGTGCTATGGTCGCTCCGGTTATTCCTCCAAAGGGTTCCGGCGTTCTTTCCAGTACACGCATAGGAATAAGGACTACCAAGCGCAGCGGAAGAGGGCTCCAACTGCATCAGCTAGTAGAGACCGGCAGTGCAAACCTTAGCAATGACTGCCGTATGGGCAGTCAGCTAGGGGCAGAGTGGTGTGACACGACATGATATGGCAATTGTAACGCGCCTATACACAAGTGTTTCAACATGATACTGGAGGCAGTACAATACAGCCACTCAGAGTTTTGACGTCCGCAACTCCCTATTCCACCAGTGAAGGTGTCACAGCCGAATCCGCATGTTCAGGTCTTGCTGCAAGAGGTGGGTTTAATGTTGGAGAAAGGGGCGCTAGAACTGGTCCTGGTGTCGGAACAAGGGGTTTAGTTCCGGAATTTTGTCATTAAAAAAACAAATTAAAAGTGGCGCCACATTCTGGACCTTCAGCCACTAAACACTGAAATGCCAGAAATTCAGGATGCTAATGTTGCAAGACATTATACGCTCGGTCCAGCCGGGAGACTTCTTGGCGTTGTTGGATCTCAAAGATGCAGATGTCCACATCCTGATGCTTCCCAAACATCGCAAGTTCCTATGGTTCATGGTAGGCGACAAACATTACCAGTTCCAGGTTCTTCCCTTTGGCCTCAAGTCCACTCCCAGGACATTCACCAAGTGCCTGGCTCTGGTGGCTGCCTTCCTCCGCAGGGAGGGGCACCATGTTAATCTGTACCTGGGTGACTGACATCCTCTGATGTGTTGCTCCTCGGACCAGTCTCTCCATGCATCAATGCTCCTGTTAGTGCAGCTGGGCTTTGCGGTCAAATTCACCAAATCTTTTCTTACGCCATCTAGGGACTTGGTTTTCCTCTGGGCCCAGTTTCATGATCTCCAGGGCGGCCTAGTGGGGGCCAGGAACATCTGTCACGGCCAGAGGTTACATGTCTCTTCTCAGATCCATGGCATCCTGCATCCCACTCATCCCAAATTGTCACCTGTTTATGCAGCCAGTGCAGGAGTTTCTAGCCTCCTGGTGGTTCCAGAGCTTTGGTTCCTGGTCCAACATGGTTGTCATCTCCTGGGCTCTGGCAGAGGCCTTGCAGTGGTGGACTCGCTCCGACAATATAGTGAGGGGCATGCCCCTGGTGGAGCTGGATTTTTCAGTACATGATTGTGACGGATGCTTCGCAGGTGGGTTGGGGAGCGCACCTCGACCAGTTTCAGGTCCAAGGCTCATGGTCCCTCAAGGAGGCGTTGTTGCACATCAACATTCTGGAGTTGAAAGCAGTACACCAGGCTCTGAAATCTTTTCTGTCCCTCATTCAGGGTACAGTGGTACGTATTCTAACAGAACACCACCACAATGTTTTATCTGCGCAAGCAGGGCGGCACACATTCACAGCACCTGTCCCGGGAGGCTCAGGCATCGGGCCATCGCTTACCATTTGCCAGGTATTCAGAATGTTCAGGCGGATGCTCTCAGCAGAGACGCAATTCAGTTGCACGAATGGAAACTGAAGGACACCCAGGTGGCGAGGATTTTCAAGAAATGGGGGTCTCACCCTCTGGACTTGTTTGACAGCCCAGAAAACAAGCAGTGCTCTCTTTTTGCCAGCAGGGTGGCTCATCCTGACAAGAGGGGGGACGCGTTCTCATTCCCATGGACGGGCCTGTTCGCGTACATGTTTCCTCTGATCTGGAGAATGATCCAGATGGTGCACAAAATCCAGTGCAAGGTGATCTTGGTGGCCCCGTTCTGGCCCAGGCAGACCTGGTTCTCGGTCCCGCTTCACCTCGTGGTGGAGGACCCTCTTCATCTGTGGTCCAAGCCGGATCTGCTGTCGCAGGACGAAGGGGAAGGTGTGGCATCACGACCAGACATCCCTCAGTCTTGCACCGTGGCTCCTGACCTCTCCAAATTTGGACATCTAGAGATCTTGCAAGATTGCCGTCGGATCTTGGCTGCGGCAAGGGCGCCATCTACCAATGTGTCTTACAGTCAAAAGTGGACTAGGATCTGTGCCTGGTGCGCAGAGCAGCTGGGTTTACAACCATTAGAGGTGTCGCCAGCTCAACTTCTACCGTACCTGCTGGTGAAGGGGGCTGGCGTGGTCTTCAATCAAGGTGCATTTGGCTGCCATCGCCAGGTTCACGAGACGGCACAACTCTGCACCTCTGTTCAGGGACCGGTTGGTCAAACACTTCCTCAAAGGCCTTTTCAGGACATTCCCCCCAAATAAGAGGTTTGCTCCAGTGCGAGTCTCAATGTGGTACTCTCAGCTCTCATGAAGCTACTATTTGAGCCTATGTCAACGGTGAAGTTCCACACGTGGAAAGTTGCTTCTCTGGTGGCTATTACATCTGCCAGGAGGATTTCTGAACTTCAGGCTCTGGTCATCTACCCGCCATTTCTGCGATATTTATGAGGGACAAGGTTCTCCTATCTACTAATCCCCACTTTATGCCTAAAGTTCCGTCAGAGTTTCACAAACATTCTATGTTCTTTCTGGAGAGGAGCGCCTGCTACCTTTTTTAAAACATTCTACGATAGCCTTGCCCACTTTTTTCGCTAAGGCTACCACTCCTGCAGAGAAGGCGCTGCATTCCTTGGATGTCAAGTGGGCGCTGAAGTTTTATCTCGACTAGACTCCAGTCTTCAGGACATCAAGGCAGTTATTTGTGGCTTTTGGGCCCTCCAACAGAGGGCCAGTTTATTTCCAAGCAAGGACTGTCCTGTTGGGTCTCCTCTACGATTTCCTTCTGCCACAGGAATTCTGGCAAGCCTTTGCGGCCCACTCTACAAGATCCACGGCGTCATCAGCGGCACTGTGGGCGGATATACCGCTCAGTGACATTTGCCAAGCAGCATCTTGGGCGGTGCCACGTACCTTCAGCAGACACTACTGTCTGGGGCAACAACATGTGGAAGATCTGCAGGTGGGACGTGTGGTCCTCCAACGCCTGTTTCAATTAGGTAAGCCCTGCAGCTTCCGGGGTTGTGGTTTGTTCTAATGGTATTGGTTTATCATTACTGATATTGGATGATTTTCATATTGCTCTTGCTTGGGGTGTGGGGATTTGTCCATGAAAGATCCAATGCTGGAGAAGGGAGTAGTTTCTTTCTTGTAACTCCATTTCTCCAGCGTTGGTATGTTTCATGGATTCACATTTGCCCGCAGGCCGCCCCTGCAGTCAAACCTTGATTCGGGTTTCCTCTAATTTGTGAGTTTAAAATCTAAGGGAAGCCGCAGGGAGGGACTATTTATACTAGAAGTCCTATTGGTGCAGCCTAAAGCATCCAAAAGACATAGGACACTTGGTGTCGCAGTTTTCCATAGGAAACTGCTATATTAAAGTTACCAAGGTTTTCCCAGCCTAACAGGAAATATTGACACCATGTGAATCCATGAATAATACCAACGCTGGAGAAATGGAGTTACAGGTAAGAAACTACTCCCTTACCAGTCATTCTCAGACAGCAAGTGAAAGTAAAGAGGCCCAACGGTTGACAACCACTCTGTTCCAACCCTAGACAAAGTAGGATTCTCTAGTGAGTTAGCAGATCACAGAGGAGGAGGGGGGGGGGTTACAAATAGAATTTGCCTGGGGATTATGGGGGTTATTGAAGAACAACAACTTACCCCCTGGTAACGTTCTCTCGACTGGATATTCATCCCACGTATTCCTAATCTTTTGATATCTCAAATATCCAGCCTCAGTCACTTTGGAGGGAGGGGGGGGGGGGGTGGAATTCGGCAGAGGACGCTGTGCGTCAATGTGGTTGACTATGTCCCTTGAGGGCCGCCTTTGGGAGGATGATGTCATTGAAAGTATATATAGCACACACAGCACCCGTTAGCTTCAGTTCTGTTTTTTCGTGTCATTCTTAAGAAGAACTACCCGCATAAACGCGGATTAGACCATACTGGACTCTGAAGGAGTGTAAGCTGCAAAAACATGGACATTCTACTGCTGGGTATGCTGGGAGGGGCAATGAGGAATACGTGGGAGGAAGATCCAGTTGAAAGAACGTTACCAGTAACTTGTTCTTATAATGGATTGTGTCCTCCCACGTATTCCTCATCTTTTGATAGACTCCCAAAGCCGTGTTTGTTTTGGAGGCGAGGAGTAAGAATTTTGTGCTCAAGGATTGTCATGAACGGAATGAAGGACTGCTTTCCCAAAGCTTCTATCCTGACTTAAGGAGGAATCAAGGCAGTAATGCTTTGTAAAAGTGTGAATTGTAGGCCAAGTGCCCCACAAATGTTTTTTATAGGAACACCTCTTTGCAGAGCAGAAGTAGCAGCCATGCCCCTAGTGGAATGGGCTCTCATGCCTTTTGGGGGGATCTTTCCCAGCCAGCCTACAGCATTCGGTAATAGTTTAAATAATCTATCTGGATGAGGTTTGTTTGGTTAAAGCCTGTCCCAACCTATGACCAGTGTATCCTATAAACAGTTGGTCATCCAGACAAAACTTTGACATCCTTGAAATGTAGAAACTCAGAGCCCTTCGTAGGTCGCGTCTGTGTAGCCTCTTCTATGTAGCCTCTCTTCTTCCTTGCCAGGATGAGGTGGAGGGTAGAAAGTAGGTAATACTATCCTTTGTCCCAAATGAAAATCTGATATGACCTTAGGTGGGAATGAAGGGTTGACCCCACCCGAGGACTTGTCCTTATGAAAGACCATAAAAGGTAGTACTCACTCTATGGGCTGATGTTAGCGCTACCAACAAGATGGTTTTGAGTGTTAGTAGTCATAAGGGACATGAATGGAGCAGTTTAAATGGTGCACACATGAGAAACTTGAAAACAAGATTAAGGTCCCAAACTGGAACCCGAAAAGGAGATTGAGAGAACAAATTAGTGATTCCCTTTAAAAATTCCATCACCAAAAGGTATTTCAAAATGTTTCCTCAGACGAGCGCTTGAAGATGGAAAGCGCTGCCAAATAACCTTTAATGATCCCAACCTGGAACCCCAGATTGGCCAAATGCAGCAGAAAAGATAACACCTGCAGTGTTATGCATAGCAAAGGGTCCACATTCTTATCCCTACACAGGCTGCAGAATTTGTTTCAACAGCAGCCGTACAAAGACCTTGTTGCTGGCCTTCTGTCCGAAAGCAAAATCTCCATTGTAATCCAGGAGGTCCCAATCGTTATACCTCAGCCTCTCAGAAGCCATGCGTGAAGGCCAAGTGTCTTGACATCTGGATGGAGAACCCTACCCTCCTCTCAGAGAGAAGATCCTCTCTTTGTGGAAGAAGTATTGGAGGGAAGATGGACATGTCCAGAAGGTCCAGGTACCACATCCTCCTGGGAGCATTAGAATTATAGAATTCCCGAACGTGGTCAACCTCCCGATCACGTGAGAAAAGACTGGGGCTTGAGGAAACCCGTTCAGGAGTGGAAACTCCCAATCCACTACGAACATGTCCCCTAGAGCTCCTCTTGGGGGAAATTCCCTGGAGCAGAACAGTTCGCACTGGTCAGGAACAGAACACTTGAGGGGTTCCCCAAAGGGTGAAGAGCTCTAAGAACTTCCTGAGCTAGTTCCCACTCGTGGAAGACTATGCTCTGCCTGCTCAGAGCATCCGCTGATGTGTTCTCTCCAGCTAGGTGAACTGCCGATAGGGAGATTCCTTCTTGAATTGCCCAGAACCAGAGCTGCATTGCCTCTCTGCACAGTGGCAGTGACCCTACACCACCTCTTGTCGAAGTAGTACATGGCCACTGTGGTATCCATCATTATCGGGACATTCTTTCCCCATACAGAGGGCAGAAAACCCTTCAGCATTAAGTCTGATTGCTCTCAGCTCCAAAGGATTGATGTGTAGTTTGGATTCCGATGCAGACCAACGACCGCCGATTGTCAGATCGTTGGCGTGGGCTTCCCCAACCCATGAGTGAGACATCAGTAACTACTGTTATCTCTTGCCATGGTTGACGAAAAGTTTTTCCCTTCAGAACACTGTCCTCGCAGGCCCACCACAGGAGATCATGTGCAACCATGTTTGGAACCTGAAGTAGTTAGGACATGTTGCCCCAGAATTGAGACCATTGTGACCTGAGAGCCCATTGAAGGGATCTCATTCTCAGATGAGCCTCTGGCACCAGGAAAATGCAGGATGGCATGAGAAGTCAAAGGCTGGGAGCCACTGGGCACTCTGAAATCTGCTGACCATCTGCAGAATGTCTTTAGCCCTCACCTCCGGTGGCAAGATCGTTCCCATGGATGTATCCAGTACGGCCCTGATGAGCTGGAGCTTTTGAGATGGTATCATGTGGGACTTCTTTTAATTGAGGCAGAAGCCCAATAGGTGTACAGTGGCAGGTCACACTGAGATGATCCAGGTTTTTTTCGGGAGACTTTAATCCCCTCTCCCTCCCCCATCTCCTGAGACTTGCTGCCACCACCACCACATCAGTTTGGTGAAAACCCTCAGGCGGCGGTCAGCCCGTATGGCAGAACAGGAAACTGATAAAGAGAACGGCTAACCTCAGGTACTTTCTGTGCTTGGGATGGATTGGCACATGAAAATAAGCATCCTGAATGTCCAATGACACCATCCAATCCTGAAGTTGGAGGGCCTGAAGGATCTGGGAGAGCCTGAAGGATCTTCGAAAGTGTGACCATCCTGAACTTGTCCTTCCTGAGGAACTTGTTCAAGTATCTCAGGTTCAAGATGGGTCTCACCCCTCCATCCTTCTTGGGGAATCAGGAAATATGAAGAAAACAAAATTTCCTGCACAAGGAATGGATCTGAAACCTTTAACGAATGGCTCATCGGTGGATGATTCTTAGATCTCTGATTGAAGGGGCGGCACTAACCTTGGGCTATGGTTTGTAATGCCCAGGCATCTTAAGTAATGTCCTGCCATTCTATCAGATGCTGAGACAGTCTACCTCCCACTGTGGTGTTGTGAGTCAAGACCTCAGGTTTTGAGGTAGCTGAAACAGTGGCTGATGGTAAAGATGCTGCTGCTTGGACAGGCTTTGCACCGGTCCCTCGTCCACCACAAGGAAATCTTCTTTGGCCTCTTTGACCAGCCATTCCTCTCGCTCTTCCAGTAGTAGTGAATGGATCTACCCCTCAGACATTCCACTGCAGTGAAAGGGCTGAGGCTGCCTAATAGCGGCACCTAGAGACTTGGCTGCCGCCATCGAGGTCTACAGCCTCTCAAGATGAGACCCATCAAAAGGCATATTAAGGAGTCTAGACTGCACATCCGGTGCAAATCAAGATTTCCATAACCACGCAAACCTGCATTATCAGGGTGCCTGCCGCCATGGCTTTGCTGATGCTGTCAGCAGAATCCAAACCCGACTGAAGAGACTCACACATGGCCTCTTTGACATCTTTTACAATGGCCAAGAAGCAGTCTCTTTCCTCCCCTTCGGGAATATGTTCAGCTGCAATGGATATACAGTCCCATAGAGTGTAAGTGAATTTCACAACGGCACATGTAGAGTTGGCCAATTTGAGAGCCATGCTCCCAGTAGGAAAGACTTTCCTTGACCAGGCGTCTATACGTTTATCATCCCAATCTGGTGGTATGGTCGGATAGGCAGTCTGCTTGGAGGTAGCCATTGCTGTTTGCACCACCAGACTTTCTGGGGGTAGGATGTTTTGACAAGTAGCTGGGTCACTACTTGACAGCCAATATTTCTTTGTCAAATGTTTGACTGGAGACTTGATTCCGGTACTTCCCAATTAGCACTTACTCTCTTTTGTAGAGCGACATGAAAGGGTAGGATAGGATCCCTTTTAGGACCATTGTCCAGAATATCCTTGAGGTCATCCTTTTCGAATTGGAGGGCAGGAATGCTCCATCCCAGATAAATCAACTACCTTGGTCATTAATTGTCTGTAAGAGGCGCCTGCGCACTCATTTGATTCTGGCTTACCAAAATCCAACTCTGGTTAAGTGTCCTCTCCACTGGCCGTCTGTACATTTTCATGCAGGTCCTGTAACCTAGATTCTTCTCATATGAAGCTATCAGGGACATTTGGAGTGCCATACTGCAATCCAAAGGATGCATCGTTGTCATCAGATGGTTCATTGTCCTCATAAATGGAAGTGAGTGACAAAGAAATCCTTCCTAGGCAAAGGAATGAAGGTTTTCTCAATAATTGGCAAAGACGTCGATGGCTTCGAAGGTTGAGCCAGATGCTGATGGAGTCCATGTCTTCGATGTCGATGGCACCAGTGGCATTGAATAAGGTGTTGATGACTTAGACGTCAACTTTTCCTTTGTCCGTGACTGACTTCAATGGCTCGAAGGATTCCTCTATAACTTTTCATTGTGTTGAGGCTTCGATGGGAATCTGGCCTTCGTCCCGGGCTTGAGGGAGTGCAGGATTTGGCTCAAGCCCTTTCCTTCCCGGCTTCAGAAGCCACAGTAGGAGCATGGCCTTCTTGCTTCAAGGATTTCTGACTCTTGAACATTTTGAGCATTTCCTGCCTGAATGATTCCCATTCAGCTGGAGTAGAGGCCTTAGTGGCGCAAGATATAGTGCTCGCTGGGGAGGAGTCGGACGAGGATGGTGAAGTAGGTGATTTGTGATGCCTTTTCTCAGATTTCCTCAACGAGGAGTGGTGGGAGCCACTCCGTGACCTGGACCTTTTAGTTTTCTTCAGCCGAGGAGAGTCATCTCTCGCTTCACCAGAAGAATGTTTTTTTGCCGGGGTAGTCAGAGTCTAACTAGCGCCAATTTCCCTTTATGCTCTATCAGAGCTTTTCTGGTCAATGATTGACACTTCTGACAGGCCGAGGTCTTGTGCTCCACACCCAGACACCACAATCATACTCTATGTGGGTCCGTCAGACATCTTGGCGTCACAGTCTTGGCATTTTTTAAACCCGGTCTTCGGGATGGTCAGAGCCGAAAGACAGCCATTTTTTTGATAATTTGCGAAGAAATATGCGAAGCGAAAGCTTACTCGGAAAAACAGAACTGAAGCCAACTGGCGCTGTGCACGATATATATATATATATATATATATATACACACACATATACACACCTTCGATGACATCCTCCTCGAGACGGAGGCCCTTGAGGGACATAGTCTACCGCATTGACGCACAGCGTCCTCTGCCGAAAATGTTTTCCGAAGCAACTAAAGCGGGATATTGGAGATATCAAAAGATGAGGAATCCGTCGGAGAACACAATCCGTTGGAAGGGTGTGTGATTAAGGAGTGTGATTAAGTGTAGAATGGTCAGTGGAAGGAGCGGGCATAGAAGAGAATGTATAGTCACGTGTGAGAGGAGCAGATAAGGGTTGGGAACTTGTCCACCTACCGAATTTGGGTGGGAGTCAATTAGCTCACTAAACCCGGAAGAATGGCTTTCAACCTGGTCCTTGACCTCGTTAAAAATAGTGCAAAGAGACCATTATGTTTACAATATGTGCTACATGCAGTTAATGATCAATAGTGCATTATGAACTGGGAGAGCGGCACAAGCTGCAAAACCATTTGTTAAGAACCAATCCACAAGAATTGGCAGGCAAGAGAATTCCTTGGGGAATGTTGATCTGAAAGTAATCCATGTTTTCCACATTAGACTCTTGATTAAAATCATGAGCACTGAACAGCAACATTATGACGCTGTGCCCACACAGACAAGTTAAACGTGCAAATCTGAACCAACCACCGCCATTTTGGAAGCTTCTCACAAAGAGCGTGGTATACTGTCGACTACTTTGAGGGATAAGCTAGTCACCAATTGGGTGCTGAGTAACTTTGGCAAGGGTGGAAGGAGACAATATCCTTCAACTAACTGGATTGGGATGGTCAAGCAAATCTATGGCCCAGAGAAATTTATTTTATTCCACGTTTCTTGTGAGAAACAGCAAATGACTGGGCAGTAAATTCTGCCTCTGGAAGAGGCTCAACTATATCCTGAGCGTTTTAATGGTTGGGGAGGCAATAGTTGTGTATTTTGTTATTATTTCAACTGTGTAATAGAATATGATTTGACAGCAGTTTTCACAAAGATATAGGTAAAGCATCCCCTTTAATGTTTTATAGTTATAGGGAAGGAAGGTTTTGCTTCTGGAGGTATGATATGATATGGTATTTGTAACGCGCCTATACACAGGTGTTTCAAGGCGCGACGAGGGAGGGGAGGAACAAGGGGAGACAAAACAAACGATCCTACTAGGCCAGGTGTCATTCAGATCGCGCAAGTGCAGGGGTGGGGGAGGGGGGAAAAAGTGCAAGGGGAAGGGGAGGGGGGGAAGTGCAGTAAAGGTAAGTGGCGTAAAGTAATAAATAAAAAAGGGCCAGCTAGTGGCAAGTGCAAGGTAAGTGCAGAACAAGTGCTGGGGAAGGGGGGGGGCTGTAGGGATACAGAGACAGTCCCGTAGTGCAGAGGGGTTCCAGGGGATCAGTGACTGGGACCAGGACCGAAGGCAGTTTAGAGTGGTCCAGTTGCAGGATCAGTGCAGTTTAGTGAAGAATTAATTAGCTGTTCAGCAGGGGAGAGGGAGAGAGAAAGCAGAAGCAAAGAGGAAGGTTTTGAGGTGCTTCCGGAACCGGAGGTGGTTCTCCTCAAGTTTCAGGGAGGCAGGAAGGCTGTTCCAGAGGGAGGCCCCTGCCGCGGAGAGAGATCTACCCCCAGCTCGTTGCTTCGAGAAGCGGCTGACCATGAGGGAGTTGGAGGCGGATGAGCGAAGGGCTCGGGGAGGAAGATATTTGGGAAGAGAGAGTTGAAGGTATTTAGGACCCAGGCCCCAGAAGGCCTTGTGGACAATGCAGAGGGTTTTGAACTTTATCCTCGCAGCCACTGGGAGCCAGTGTAGAGATTTCAGTCCTGGAGAGATACGGTCCCTGGGCTTGAGGCCAAGGACAAGTCTCGCAGTTCTGTTCTGGATGAGTTGCCGAGGGCGGAGAGTGGAGGCAGGCAGATTAAGATAGAGGCTGTTACAGTAATCCAGCTTCGAGAGAACCAGGGCTCGGGAGACAGTGAGCTTCTGGGGGAAGGAGAGGAAGGGAAGAATACCTCTGAGGAGGTGCAGCTGGTAGTGTGACCTCTTGGCAACGTCAGAAATATGAGGAGAGAAGGAGAGTGTGGAGTCGAAGATGACCCCAAGGTTTTTTGCCTTGCAGGTAGGAGCAGGGAGGGGGGCCAAGGGAGGCAGGCCAGAGAGCTGCAGGGAAGGAGGGAGTGGGAGTACCGATGAGTAGAATCTCAGTCTTACTGGCATTAAGGCAGAGGTCATTGGCGGCACACCATTCTTGGATAGCAGACAGACAGTCAGAGATGAGAGAGGGGGAGGCTGAGGGTAGCCTGAAAATGAGCTGGGTATCGTCCGCATAGCACTGGAAATTAGGGCAGAGAGCGGCGATGCGGTGGGCAAGGAGAGCCAGATACTGGTTGAACAGCCAGGGAGAGAGATTAGATCCCTGGGGGACACCACAGGTGGAGAAAAAGATGTCGGAGAGGAAGGACCCCAGTTGGACCTGGGAGGGTCGATTTGAAAGGAAAGAGGTCAGCCACGCCAGAGCCTGACCAGTGATACCCAGGTTTTCCCGGAGACGGTTGAGCAGGATGCCATGGTTGACAGTGTCAAAGGCAGAGGAGAGATCGAGCAGAATGATACAGTTCAATATTGAATATTCCACAGCATCAAATCTTGTATTAACTGATTTCATGCAACATCATACCTCTGGGACTATGACTTCTGGATTTTTGTATGGCAATTAAACAGTTTGTGGAGGATGCTTACAGAACTGTAGTCATTGCAACTTGGTAGTAAGATTCAAGTAGCACCTTGGCACAAGCCAGTTTCATCTTGTTCAAGGTGGGTGCCATAGAAGAACAAGTTACTTACCCCTGGTAACATTGTTTCGGTTGGATGTTCTTCCCACGTATTCCTCATCTTATGATAATATATATCCACAGCTCAACTACTTCAGAATTATTTTTAGACAGCAGGCACTGTGTGCCATCTCGTTGAGTCGATGTCCCTTGAGGGCCTCTGTTCGACTGTCAAAGTCATCATCAGTATACGTAGTGCACGCACCGCCCGTTGGCTTCAGTTCTGTTTTTCCCCCACCTCCTCAAGAGGAATTACCAGGCGTACCTTAGACCGTAGGTTCACAGAAAGAGTAAAGTGTAAGAAGAACACATAAATTGTACAGCGCGGTAGGCTGAGGGGCGTTGAGGAATACGTGGGAGGAACAGCCAATCTAAATAAGGTTACCAGGTGTAAGTAACTTGTTCTTCGAATGGATTGTGTCCTTCCACATATTCCTCATCTTATGATAGACTACCAAAGCAGTAATAATTTGGTGGTGGGAGTACGAATTTAAATAGTTGTTCTAATCATGGACTGAAAGAAGGACTGCTTTTGCAAATTGTCCTCCCTGACTGGAAGATGATTCCAGACAGTAATGTCTCACAAAAGTATGAATAGACCAAGTAGCCGCTGAACAAATGTCTTTGATAGGGACACCTCTTTGAAGAGCAGCAGAGGTTGCCATGCCCTTTGTGGAATGTGCTCTTAGGCCTTCCGGCGGGTCCTTGCCCACTAATCTGTAACATTCACCAATAGCCAGGATAAACAGCTAGACCCAATGAATAATTGGCGATTTTGGAGAAATTTAGCCATTCTGGATATGTAAAAACAGAGCCCTTTTTGGGTCCAGTCTATGTAACCTTTCCTCCTCCTATCACGGATGGGGAGATGGATAGAAAGTTGGTTTGCAACAAGTGGAAGTCCGAGACTACCTTCGGTAAGAAAGAAGGTTGAGAAGAACTTTGCCTTTAAGAAGAGGCTTACAGGACAGGGCCTGCAACTCGCTTGCCCTGTGGGCTGACATTATTGCAATAAGCAGAACAGTTTCGAATGTCAACAATCTTAATGGGCATGAGTGTAGAGACGCAAGAGGAATGCATGTTAAACACCAGATTGAGAACCCATACAGGTACATTGAATGGAACTGATGGAAATACATTAGTAAGGCCTTTTAGGAATTGAACAATCAGAGGGCTCTTAAAATAGAAGTCCTCCTCTGAAGAGCACTTGAAAATAGACAGCGCCGCCAGGTCATCTTTAATTGTTTCAATCTGGAGCCCCAGATTTGCCAAATGTAACACGAAGGAAAGCACCATAGGTGTGTCACATAGAGAGGGGGCCACATTCTTATCGCTACTGCTGAAGTTGTTCCAATGGCAGCGGTACAAAGATTTTGTTGCTGGCCTTCTGGCTGGGAGCAAAATCCCCATTATGTCATCCGGAAGGTCCCAATCCTTATATCTCAGCCTTTCAGAAACAATACATGAAGGCTGAGTGTCTTGACCTTGGGATGGAGAACTCTACCTTCCTCTTACGAGAGAAGATCCTCTCTTTGAAGAAGACACGTTGGAGGGCAGATGGGCATGTCCTTCTGGTCCAATCCGGAGCAATTAGGATCATGGATTTCTCCAACTTTCTCAACCTCCTGATCACGTGAGGAATGACGGGACTGGAGGAAACGTGTACAGGAGTGGAAACTCGCAGTCCACCACAAATGCGTCCCAAGAGCTTCTCTTGGAGGAAATTTCCTTGAGCAAAACTATTTGGACTTCCAGTTGACACTGGTCATGAACAAATCCACTTGAGGGGTCCCCAAAGGGTAAAGATCGCTTGAAGAATTTCCTGAGCTAGATCCCACTCATGGGAGACTGTGCTCTGCCTGCTCAGAGCCTCTGCTGCCGTGTTCTCCTCTCCTCAAGGTAAACTACCGATAGGGAGATTCCTTCTTGAATTGCCCAGAACCAGAGCTGCATTGCCTCTCTGCACAGTGGCAGAGACCCTACACCACCTCTCTCTTGTTGAGGTAGTAAAGGGCCACTGTGGTGTCCGTCATTATCAGGACATTCTTTCCCCGTACAGAGGGCAGAAAGGCTTTCAGTGCTAGTCTGATTGGCCTCGGCTCCGAAAGGTTAATAGTAGTTTGGATTTCGATGGAGACCAATGACCGCTGATTGTCAGATCGTTGGTGTGGGCTCCCCACCCCCTGAGTTTGGTGTGGGCTCCCCACCCCCTGAGTGAGGTGTCTGTCACTACCGTTATCTCTAGCTATGGTTGCCAAAAACATTCTGCCTTGAGAATGTTGTCATTGCAAGCCCGCCAAAGAAGGTCCTGAGAGACTCTGCTTGGAACTTTCAGGTGGTCCGACATTCTGCCTGAAAACTGGATCTATTGAGTCCTGAGAGCCCATTGGAGGGATCTCATTCTCCGTCCGGCGAGCCTCTGGCACCAGGAAAATGCAGGATGCCATGAGACTGAGCAACCTCAAAAGAAATTGAGGGCAAGAAGATGCTGGACATTCTGGAATTTGGTAACCATCAGCGGAATGTGTTGAGCTCTCACCTCAGTTGGCGAGGCTTTTCCTGAGTAAGCATTCAGGACTGCTCCAATGAATTGGAGTCTTTGAGATGGCATCATATGGGACTTCTTGTAATGGGGGGAGAAGCTCAGTCTGTGGAGCGAGTGGCAGGTTACGCTGAGATGTTCCCAGGCATGCTCGGGTGAACGTGGCCTGATCAGCCAATCGTCCAGGTAGGGGTAGATGTAAATACCCCCCTCTCCCAAGACTCACTGCCACCACCGCCATCAACTTGCTGAAAACCCTGGGGCGGAGGTCAGCCTGAATGGCAGAACTCAAAACTAATGAGAAGCGCAAATCTCACTTAATTTCAGTGCTTGAGATGGATAGGCACATGAAAGTAAGCATCCTGAAGGTCCAACAACACCATCCAGTCTTGGAGATGGAGAGCCTTTAAGATATGGGAAAGGATAACCATCCTGAACTTGTCCTTCCTGAGAAACTTGTTCAAGTTTCCTAAGTCCAAGATGGGTCTCAATCCTCCATCCTTTTTGTGAATCAGAAAGAATGGGAATACCAACCCCGGTTCCTTTCTGCTTCAGGTACATGCTCTTTTTCACCGTTCTCGAGCAGGGTCAACATTTTCTGCACAAGGAGCGTATCCAGAGTTTTGTAAGTTGTTCCCCGGTGGATGATACTGAGGCCTTCTTTGAGGAAGGCAGTAACCTTGGGCTACAGTTTCCAGTGCCCAAGCATCTGAAGTAATGCCTCGCCATTTGTTCAGATGCGGATTAAGTCTGCCTCCCACCAGGGTCTTGTGAGTCAAGGCCTCAGAGTGGTTTTGAGGCGGCTGACGCAGCGGCTGAGGGTAAAGCTGCCACTGCTTGGGTTGGCTTGGCCCCTTTCCCTTGTCCACCACTAGTGAATCTTCTCTGACCGGCTTGTCCTCTTCCAACTGAGGAGTAGAATCGAAAGGACTTACCCGCTCCAGGAAGATTAGCTAGAGTAGGGGTATTGAGGCGGTTTAATTGCAGTGCTAAGGGATTTAGCCACTGATTTTGAGGTCTGTAGCTTTTCCAAACTCTCATCTGCCTTGCTGCCAAACAGCCTCAAGCCGTCAAAGGGCATGTTGAGTGGCCTAGCTTGCACATCTGGTGCAAACCCGTACTTCCTCAACCACGCAAATCTGCCTACCACTGTGCTGGCTGCCATGGATCTCCTGATGCGGTCTGCAGTATCCAGACCCGACTTGAGACATTCAGCCATTGCCTTCTACCATCCTTGATGATTGCCAGGAAGCAGTTTCTTTCCTCTCCTTCCGGGATGTGGTCATCCGCCATAGCTACGCAGTCCCACAGGGTAAACTTAAACCTTGACAAAGTAAAAGTCACATTTGTTGATTTTAATGCCATACTACCAACCTTTGTCGCCCAGGCATCCACTCTCTTATCATCCCCATCAGGCGGGATAGATGGATGGGTATGCAGACTGCTTGGTAGATGTTGGGCGTTTAGTTAGATACTCTAGGTCGCTGCTCGATGGTCTGTTCTTTTGGCAAAATCTTTATAGACTTCAGCCGTAATTTCTGGTGTCTCCCAATTTGCAGAGACACTTTTCAGTAATGCAGAGTGGAAAGGTAAAATTGGATCTTTCTGGGGACCCTGCTCCAAGATGTCCATCAAATCATTTTGTCCAAAAGAAGGAGTAGGCCTGCTCCAGCCTAAAAACTCAACCGTACTCGTTAGTTTTCTATATGAGGAGTCGGCATGTTCAGTTGGATCTGGTTTGCCAAACTAACTCGGGAGAGGTATCCAACCCACCGGCTGACTGCAGGTTGTCATCCAAGTGCCTTACTCTGGACTCAGAGATTAGCTCATCTGGTACATTAGGGGTGCCGAAATTGTAGCCCAAAAGGTGGTGTGTTATTAGGAGGATGATCTTCCCCACAGATGGCTGATCAGAACAAGTTACTCATCTTACCTGGTAACGTTCTTTCGATGGGATGTTCCTCCGACTTATTCCACATCTATGACAGTAAAGTCCAGAGCTGTGCTGCTTCGGAAACATTTTCGGCGTAGACGTCCTGCATCGATGTCGATTCGCTGTCCCTCGAGGGCCTCCGTCGAGAGTCCAAGTCACTGGATGTTATATACAGGACGCACAACGCCCGTAGCCACAGTTGTAGTTTTTCCCCAGAAAGTGTGGCACCAATCTCCTGCCAGTATGACTGCAGAAAGCCTTGCGGAACCGTAAGCTGTAATTGCATAAGAAATTCAGTAGAGGGGCAGGCTGGGAGGGTTCGATGTGGAATACGTCGATGGAACATCCCATCTAAAGAACGTTACCAGGTAAGATAAGTAACTTGTTCTTCGAGGGGATTGTGTCCTCTGACGTATTCCACATCTATGACAGACTCCCAAAGCAGCACCAACGTATGGAGGTGGGAAAAGTATTTAAAAAATTTAGAATGCCCAATCAAATTGCTGAATATAGGACTACCTTACCAAAGGCCAATTCCTGCCCATGGATAGAGTCCAGGGAATAGTGTCTCACAAAGGTATGGACAGAAGCCCATGTGGCTGCTTCGCAAATACTGCAACTCAGAACGCCCCTCTGTAGAGCCGTGGAGGCAGCCATACCCCTAGTAGAGTGAGCCCGTAAGCCTACTGGAAGGTCCTTAACCGTCAACCGGTAACACTCCGAGATCGTCAAAATGATCCACCTGGACAAGGTCTGCTTGGAAATAGCCTGACCTAACGCCTTCTAGCATAACCAACAAGGAGCTGATCGTCCACTCTGACCCGGGACATCCGTGAGAGATAGAAACTCAAAGCTCCCCTAGGATCCAACCTATGGAGCCTCTGCTTTTCCTTACCAGGATGCGGAGGAGAATAAAACACCGGAAGAATCACCTTCTGGCTTAAATGAAACTCTGACACAACCTTCGGAAGAAAAGAAGGACGAACCCTAAGGACAACCCTATCGTTATGGAACACCATGAAAGGTGGCTTGGCGGAAAGTGCCTGCAACTCACTCACTCTGCTTGTGGAAGTAACCGCAACTAAAAATACAGTCTTAAAGAATAGCAGTCTCAATGGGTAAAAATGTAAGGGCTCAAACGGAGCTCCCATCAGGAACTTTAAAACTAAATTCAAATCCCATCCCGGCACCTGGAAAGGCGACGGTGGAAACACATTAGTTAGCCTTTTTAGAAACTGTGAAATCAAAAGGGATCTTAAAATAAAAACATTCCTCAGACGAGCGATTAAATATGGACAGCGCCGCCAGGTAACCCTTAACGGTAGCTACTTGCAGGCCCTTGTGGGCTAAAGAAAGCAAAAAAGACAAAACCAAAGGAATAGAACATTGGAAAGGATCCACATTCTGTACCCTGCACAAGTCGCAGAACTTCCTCCAATGGCAACGGTACAGGGATTTCGTTGCAGGCCTTCTGGCTGAAAGCAACACCTCCATCACGTCTTCGGGGAGGTCCCAATCCTTATACCTCAGCCTTCCAGATACCAAGCATGAAGGCTGAGAGACTTGACCTCTGGATGGAGAACTCAACCCCCCCTCCCGTGTGAGCAGATCGTCTCAGTAGGGAAGAATGCGTGGAGGGCAGATGGACATGTCTAGAAGGTCCGGGTACCACGCTCTCCTAGCCCATGCCAGAGCAATGAGGATCATCCAGGAAACGAACCTCCGTAACCTCTGCAACACTTGGCGGAATGACGGGGACTGGAGGGAAAGCGTACAGCAGTGGGAAGGACCACTCTACTACAAACGCGTCCCCCAAGGCTCCTCTTGGAGGAAATTCCTGCGAGCAGAATCTTTTGCACTTCCGGTTGACACTGGTGGCGAAGAGATCCACTTGTGGGGTTTCCCAAAGGGTGAAGATCTCCAACAGAACTTCCTGAGCCAGCTCCCACTTGTGAGAGACCGTGCTCTGCCTGCTCAGAGTGTCCGCCACCACGTTTTCATCTCCGGCCAGATGAACTGCCGAGATCAGAATTTCCTGCTGGATGGCCCAGAACCAGAGCTGCATTGCCTCCCTGCACAATGGGTGTAACCCGCCCCCTCCTTTTTTGTTGAGGTAGTGCATGGCCACTGTATTGTCCGTCATAATCAGGACATTCTTCCCCTGCACAGACGGCAGAAAAGCCTTGAGGGCTAGCCTGACAGCCTGCAGCTCTAACAGATTGATGTGGAGTCTGGACTCCGACGGAGACCAACGACTGCTGGCTGTCAACTCGTTGGCATGAGCTCCCCACCCCGTGAGGGATGCGTCGGTCACGATCGTCACCTCCGGCCACAGTTGCCAAAACGGAGCTCCCTTTAACAGATTTCCTTCGATGGCGCACCACAGAAGGTCCTAGGCGATCGAGGGCGGAACCTGAACAGGATCCAACATCCCACTGGAGAACTGCGAACACTGCATCTTGAGAGCCCACTTCAGCTATCTCATCCGCAGCCTGGCTTCTGGCACCAGGAAAATGCAGGATGCCATGAGGCCGATCAACCTCAAGAACTCGAACGCCAGGAGACTCTGGGCATGTTGAAATTTGTTCATCATCTGCAGAATGTGATGAGCCCTCACCTGGGGAGGCAAACACAGCCCCAGGGATGTGTTGAGCACAGCTCCGATGTATTGGAGCCACTGGGTAGGTGTCAAATGGGACTTCTTTTAAATTGAGGGAGAAGCCCAGCTTGTGAAGGGAGTGGCAGGTGACGGCCAGATGATCCAGGGCTTGCTTGGGAGAGCGCGCTCTGATCAACCAATCGCCCAGGAAGGGGTAGACGTGAATCCCCCCCTTTCCTGAGATACGCTGCCACCACCACCATCAGCTTGGTGAAGACCCTCGGGCGGAGGTCAATCTGGACGGCAGGACCCAAAACTGAAAATGGTAGTCGCCAACCGTGAACCTCAGGTACTTCCTGTGCTTGGGATGAATCGGCACATGAATGTAAGCATCCTTGAGGTCGAGAGACACCAACCAATCCTGAAGTTGAAGGGCCTGGAGGACTTGAGAAAGAGTGACCATCTTGAACTTGTCCTTCCTGAGGAGCTTGTTCAGCCAACGTAGGTCCATGATGGGTCTCAATCCCCTGTCTTTTTCCGGGATCAAAAAATAAGGGGAATACCATCCCTTGTTCCTCTCCGCTACAGGCACCAGTTCTATGGCGCCTTTCTCCAGCAGGGATAGGATTTCCTGCGCAAGGAGCGGATCTGGACTCTTCAAAGAGCTTCCCTGGTGCATTGTCGTGAGGCCTCTGGCGATAGGGGAGACAGTAGCAGTGGGTTATGATCTCCAGAACCCACACATCTGAATGGCACGCCATTCTCCAAGATGCTGCGCAAGTCTGCCCCCAACCGGCAAACCATGGGACATAGCCTCATGACTTAGCTGACGCGGCTGCGGCAGTGCCTGAGGGCAAAGAAGCAACTGCCCGAGCAGCTTTGGCACCTCGAGTACCTTGCTTTCCACCTCTGGTACTCCTACGTTGGCCCCTTTGACTGGCAGCTCCTCTCGATCTACCAAAGGAAGAGTTGTACCGAAAGGAACCTCTCCTCCATTGCGGTCCCCTATGACGAAAAGGCGGAGGTTGACGTACTGCAGCACCCAAAGACTTTGCTGCAGCTTTGGAGGTCTGCAACCTCTCAAGACTCTCGTCAGCCTTGCTGCCAAAAAGATGGACACCATTAAAGGGCATGTTGAGAAGCCGGGATTGCACATCAGGAGCAAATCACGACTTCCGCAACCACGCAAATCTGCATATCACGGTGCTCGCTGCCATGGACCGGCTGACACCGTCTGCCGTGTCCAAACCCGACTGAACGGCTTCTCACATGGCATCCTTGCCGTCCTGCACAAGGGCGAGAAAACCATCCCGTTCCTCCCCTTCGGGAATACGCTCAGCCACCAAAGATGCACAATTCCACAGAGTGTGAGTGAATCTTGCCAAGGCACAAACGGAGTTGGCCGCTTTCAAAGCCATACCCCCAGATGAAAATACCTTCTTCGCCCAACCATCAAAACGCCTATCATCCCTATCAGGAGGGATGGTAGGGTACGCAGCCTGCTTTGCTGGGGCTGTAGCCGCCTGCACCACCAAATTCTCCAGCGTAGGGTGCATCGCCAAGTAGCAGGGGTCACCACTGGCTGGACAGTATTTTTTTGGAAGCAACTTATTCACTGCCGGGAGACTCTCTGGAGCAGTCCAAACCGCTGCCACCCTTCTTTGGAAAGCCATATGAAATGGCAACACCAGGTCAGTGGGTGGACCTTGGCCCAGGATATCCGTCAGATCATCCGAGGCGCCGATGACTTCCACAACTGCTTCAAGGCCGGAGTCCCAAGAGTGTCCTTCGATGGCCTCGCCGCTGACGACATCTTCGAAGCCGGAGCCTTGAGAGAGTCCCTCGACGTACACGGCGCCGGCGGCGTCGATGCCTTCTTGGAAGGCCTCACAGGCTTAGACGGTCTTGATGGCATCGAGGACCTGGCACAGCTACGGCGATCAACCTTGTCCGATCGGGACCTCGATGGCTCCCGATGATCGCGCCGACCCCCCGAGCCCAAAGGTGTGCGAGTAATAGCTCTAGCTCGTTCCTTGCCGGCTTCTCTCGAAGGCGCGGACAGAACGGTGCCTTGCGATTTGAAAATCGCCATCTTCTGCTGGCGGAATGCGTCCCATTCGGCCAGCGATGAATACTTGGTGGGACAAGTCACCCTCTTACTGGTGGAGTCCTCAGGCAAGGCAACCGGTGATGGCGCTTCCGAGAATGCCTAGAAGAGGCAGAGGAATGGTGGGAACCACTCGGAGATAAAGACCCCCTGGATTTACGCAGATGCGGAGAGTCACCCCTCGAGTCATCTGTTGAAAGTCCAGCAGATTTCGATTTACAGGTTTTAGACACCCTACCTACCGTTAATTTCTTCTTCCGGTCCCGCAAGGCCTTCCATGTCAGAGACTGGCAGTCATCGCAATCGTCGGTGGCGTGGCTTTCGCCGAGGCACCAGAGGCAGACATCAATCGGGTCTGTAATGGACATTTTGGAACCACCGTCCTGACACTTTTTAAAGCCCGACTTAGAGGTAGAAGAAGAAGACATAATTTGCAATCAAAGTAGAAGAACCGAGCGTGCCGAGATTCCGAAGCGAACACATTCGCAGAAAAAACAGAACTTAGGCTACAGGCGTCCTGCATCCTATATATTACATCCAGTGATGTCGACTCTCGACGGAGGCCCTCGAGGGACAGCGTATCAACATCATCGACGCAGGACGCCTACGCTGACATTTTTTCCAAAGCAGCACAGCTGTGGACATTATGGAATACATCAGAGGGCACAATCCCCTCGAAAGACTGACTTAAAAAAATATCTTTTATGTAAAGCTTTGAAAGTCTTTTCCTGTACCACCACTAGCTTCGACAATCTTGAAGTAATCATCGACAATGACCTGGAAGTCAGGATCGCCTCAGTCAGCATCAACGGCTGAGACAATGGAGTCAGTGAAGGCGTCGACGTAGTCTGCTCCTTCGAAGGAACCCTCGATGGGCTAAATTCCTGATTTGTCAAAGCCCTCAACAATTTCTCATGGGTTTGAGAGCTTTCTCGATGCTGCACCGTCTTAAGGCTCGGTTTTAAAGATTTTGTCTTCCCTTTGTCGTCAATTTTGCAGATCGACAGGGGCATGGGCTTTCTGCTTATACTTCAAGGGGGTCGAGGCTGCATTCTCGAAGATCTTAAGCCTCTCAGTATGAAATGCATCCCACTTAGCAGGGGAGTCCGATATCGTTGGTCATCGGATTACCTCAGCCGAAACATCACTTGAGGTTGAAGGTGACCTATGATGCTGTTTCTTGGCCTTCTTCGAAGAAAAAGCATGGCGTGATCCGACTTCTTGATCAAGACTGCTTTGATTTTTTTACGTCGAGGAATCCCTTGACTCAGTCTTTTTAACTCTTTGAAGGAGACTTCAAAGGTAACCTCCCAGCAGCCACTTTACCTTTACGCTCCATGAGAGCCTTTTCAGTCATCACCTGACAGGAGCCGCAGTCAGAGGTACGATGCCCGGAACCAAGGTTCCACAGACATGCGCGGTGGAGGGGTCAGTGATCGACATCTTCGATCCACAGTCTTGGCACTTCTTGAAGCCTGACTTAGGCGTTGATGGTGCCGACGAAGACATTTTTTCGAAACAAAAATAACCAGTAATTTCAGAGAAAAACTGAAGCACGTTTTAATTCTCTCAAAGCTTTTAACTTGGAAAAACAGAACTGAAGCCAACGGGTACTGTTTGGGCTACTTATACTGATGATGCAGTCAAACGGAGGCCCTTGAGAGACATTGACTTGACGAGACGGCACACAGTGCCACCTGTTTAAAAAAACTCAGAAGCAGCTAGAGATAATATGATCATAAAATGAGGAATACGTGTGAGAACACAATCCATTTGAAAAAGCCTTTACAAGGGGAGCGTCAACAACTTTTCCTTTGGGTCAGAGTCCCAAAAAACAAAAGCCCAGGGTGAGCTGGTGCATCCCTTTTAATGGAATACCTTTTCCCAGTAGCAGAAGCCCCAGTATAAGGTCTGGAATCAGTAGGTGGTTGAGAGATACCTGGATTGTCAGGGGGGAGTGGAGGGGGGGGCGAGGTTTGGTTGATTGATGCCGACAAAAGGAAGGGCCTCACCAATCTCTGACAGACCATTCACTTGCTTACAGTATCCTGTGTGACCACTCTAAAGGTGAAGCCTGTTCTTTTAAAAGTAATTTCAATAGGTGGATGACAATCTGCAATCAGTCAATCAGTACAGGCACAAACTGACAAAGCCAATGCTAAACTCGGCGCTCTGAGGATCAGCTACTGTAACCAGAGTCTCAAAGTTTGAAGTTGCTCATTAGAGGAGCCTTTGGAATAGACCAGGTGAGCGTCTCAATGCCCCGTTTTTTAAAACTGTACAGACACAAATAATTCCTGTCACAATGCAGCATAATTCCAAAGTTGTAAACAATGATGGTTTATATGTTATGTCAATGTGATGCTTACTGAGCACCACAGCCTTTTTCAGTCTCCAGGCAATAAGGATGATCTGAAAAGAAAAGGGGTGTGGGGTTGTTTCAGAAGATGGAGCGTGCAAGAGCGTTTTGCTGTTCTGTTGTAAGTTTCATATTGGAAAAACTGGTCACTGTGTATGGGTTTGCTTCTAGGTGGTATGGGTAGGTAGGCGTTCGGGTGTTTGAGTTCGAATGAGAGGTCTTGTGCGCCTGCAGCCTGGTGGTGGAAATCCATTGTGTGGTGGTTACCAACTCTGATACTGCATTTTCTTTTTGGTTTCCTCTGATGCAATGAGACTAGGCTATACAGCTCCTAAGAAGTACACTGCTGGAACTGGTTCGGATCCCCAAGGCCAGAGGTTGGCTCACAGCCATGACAGAGAAAGCATTTTGCAACTGCAGCAATACCCCCCCCCCCTCCCCCTTTCTCTTTCATGGACCTATGTGTTATTATACGTGTGGTGTCATGGATGGAGAATGGTATTAGCCACTCCATTTGTATACAAGGATGAGCCAGGCCAGTGGAGGTTTGGGGGTAGAGTATTGACCAGCCATTCCATGCCCTCTGTTTGCATTACAATCAGTTTTCCTCCTGAATTAGATGTTACATCATCTAATGGCCAAACTTCTGTCTTGGGTAGAAATCTTAGCCCTAATGTTAAGTCATACATATCTCATATAACAACTCCTAACTTTAATAACATCCAGTTCAGCAATCAAACAGAAATTAGTAGACCTAAAAGCCTTAAATCCATTCTGGACTTCAGGATCCATTATGCCTATGGTACTCGGACGAGGAAGAATGACCAAGAGACAATGAGGCTCAAAGGTGTCACTGAGGAGAATATGCAGTCTAGTTGTTTGGAGGGAAGACACCGTAGCGGAACATTTCACTCTGAAAATGGACCACAGCTGTGTGAAAGGAAGGGAAGGAGCAGCAGAGGCAGAAGCAGTCTGGGAAGATACCAAAGTGATTGAAGCTGCAGGAGAAGCAATAGGAGACTTCAATGTACCAAGCTGTGACTTGGGATTGGATTGTGTATGGAAAAGCAGGTTTGCAGAAAGGTGAGGAAGCGGATGAAACAGTGACTGCGAGGAGGACAGTGGATTGGGAGAGTTGTGCTTGCTGACAGTGGAGCAGCAGATGCTCCCAAAGAGAGACAGAGACGGCGAGAGAACCGAAGTGGTACCCGAGATGCAGAGACACCGAAGAGAAGAACCGCTCGAGGACGATGCGAAAGCTGCCAACAGTGAGCCCAGAAGAGATACAGGGCACTTCGTAGCATTTACTGCTCCTGCAATTAAGCCTCAGGGAGTCAGAGCCATGTGAAGTAAGGAGGAGGAGGCAAAGAGTTAAATGTATGCCTAATTAAACCCCTTAAATAAGAGGGGAAAAAAGGCCAACAGCCAAGGAGGTCATTAAGAAGAAAGCAAAAATGGCACCATTTCTGAAATGTCAACTTGGGGAAACCTATAACCAACATTGCCAACAGCCCAAAGATTATAACAAAGAGATAAAAGGGCAACAAGGGCGCAATTATCCTTTCCTGAAACATCAAAGGGAAAGGGACCACTTGTAGTTAGTCCTGGCAAGCGAGTTTACCAGGAAAGAAACAGTTGGAAAGACATTGGTAACTTATGCTGACCAACTGTTGCATCATCAAAGGTAGTTGATGTGCTTATCCTGACAAAAGTATTCCTTGGAAAGAACAGTGGTGATTCTAATACTTGCTTTACATCTTCAGAAAGACATTGTGTAGAGGAAAACACATTGCCTTGGTTTATGAACTAGTATTTTGTGAAAGACATTTCCTTTACCAGGAAGGATCCTGTGCAGGAAAAACTATCGCTAAGTGTTTGTGAAAGAGACGTTTACTTTATCCGGCGCATTGGATGGAAAAGACACTTTTGTTGAACTGAACAGAACTTTCCATGGGGTATTCCTGAATTGATCCAGGGAAAGGGAGCCCAACCCGATCACAAGGTGTACTCTTTGGGAACTATAAATTGGAACTTTTGCAGTGGTTTGCCGAACTGAAGACCGACAATTATTCCTTGTACACTTTTGTTATATCTATTAGTGCGAGGGTGAAATGCTTTTTGGACACTAACGGCCTGATTCACAGAGCATTTTCTAATGGTATTGCACCATTATAAAATGCTTTCATCTTTCTTTAGTTTTAGTTTGCTAGATGGGGGCATTCTCGTTGGGACAGGGAAAGAAAGGAGTTGATCTCAAGCCTTTTTATTTTAATAAATGGCAAACATTGAGGAACCTATACCTTTGTGTCTGTCTCACATTTCTGACCTGGGAAGTACAGAGCAGGAGGGAGGGAGAGGGGGACGTGCAGAGCGGGGAGGGAGGGAGGATGGGAGGGAGAGAGTGAGGGAGGGAGAAGTGCAGAGTGGGAGGGAGAGGTGAGAGTGCAGAGCTGAAGGAAGGTCGAGAGGGGGGGGTTGCAGAGCGGGAGGGAGGGAGAGGGGGGAAGTGGAGGGAGGGAAAGGGGGGAAGTGCAGAGGAGGAGGGGGAGTGCAGAGCGGGAGGGAGGGAGAGGGAGAAGTGCAGAGGGGGAAGTGCAGAGTGGGAGGGAGAGGGGAAAGTGCAGAGCGGGAGGGAGAGAGAGGGGAAGTGCAGAGCGGGAGGGAGAGAGAGGGGAAGTGCAGAGCAGAGAGGGAGAGGGGAAGTGCAGAGCGGGAGGGAGAGGGGAAGTGCAGAGCGGGAGGGAGAGGGGAAGTGCAGAGCGGGAGGGAGAGGGGAAGTGCAGAGCGGGAGGGAGAGGGGAAGTGCAGAGCGGGAGGGAGAGGGGAAGTGCAGAGTGGGAGGGAGGGAGAGGAGAAAGTGCAGAGTGGGAGGGAGGGAGAGGAAAAAGTGCAGAGTGGGAGGGAGGGGAAGTGCACGGGGGGAGTGCAGAGCGGGAGGGAGGGAGAGGGGGATGTGCAGAGCGGGAGGGAGGGAGGGGAAGTGCAGAGCGGGAGGGAGGGAGGGGAAGTGCAGAGCGGGAGGGAGAGGGTGAAGTGCAGGGAGGGAGAGGGGGAACTGCAGAGCGGGGAGGGAGGGAGAGGGAGACGTGCAGAGTAGGAGGGAGGGAAGTGCAGAGCAGGAGGGAGGAAGGGGGAGATTGCAGAGCGGGAGGGAGGGAGAGGGGGAAGTGCAGAGCGGGACAGAGGGGGAAGTGCAGAGCGGGAGGGAGGGAGAAGTGCGGAGGGGGGAATGCAGAGCGGGAGGTAGGGAGAGGGGGGGGAAGTGCAGAGCGGGAGGGAGAGGGGGGAGTGCAGAGCGGGAGGGAGGGAGAGGGGGGAGTGCAGAGCGGGAGGAAGGGAAGTTCAGAGCGAAAGGGAGGGAGAGGGGGAAGTGCAGAGCAAAAGGGAGGGAGTGGGGGAAGGGCCGAGCGGGTAGGAAGTGCAGGGCGGAAGGGGCGTCCAGGGCGGGAGGGAGAGAGGTGCCGACCATTGGAATCTTAATAAAAACCATTGAAACGTCTGAGTCGTGGAGTATTTCTTGGGCAATGCATGACGTTTTCTAGGTCCAGATGGCTGCTATAGCCGATTTTAAAAGTTGGAGAAAAAAAAAATCAGTGGGTGAAAGAATATTTCTAAACCATTACCAAACTATTATAAAATGTTTGCACGGTACTTTCTGGGGAGAAACTGTTAAGGAACTGCAGCCCAACTGCAACAATAGCACAACAAAAGGACAGACACTTCGATAAGAGTAAATGGGAGAATAAATGATGAAGAAACAATTAACACAAATGAATCCAACTGTAATCCAGCCATTTGCAAAAGGACATGACTAAGACAGACACATTTCTCAGACATATATGGATATTTAGTTAGGTCTTTTATATACATATATATGTGAAGTACAACGTGGTTAGAATACTGCTAATAAAAGCACATACAAAACAATACTGGCCACACAAACCCACCTTTGCAGAAATAAATGCTACCACAACTAAGCATGTAAACTTGGTGTTTCCAAGAACGCAAACGATGTACATTTAACAGTCAGAAAGCAACCTGTCATATGTATTATAATCACCATTGTAACAATAGACTATTTCTGGAGATCAGTAAAAAAAAAAAAACTCCAAGTCTTTTTGTAATTATTGTACTTTAAAAGTACTTTAAATGTTGACAGTGGGATATATATATATATATATATATATATATAAAAACAAAGAGGGGTTTGCATCTACACAATAGATGCTTCACTGCTTATTGCCAAATTGAGCATTCTCTCTTGCACTCGAGGCAAAAATCTTTAAAAAAAAGATAGGATCCTGAAGAGTGCATGTGTAAAGTCGTTTGCCACTATTTTAACAAAAATAATAGCGGACCAAAGTTTAACTGAAATTATAAGTGTATAGCCCACTTACCTTGGATAGCCAACTATATCAAAACTTGGACACTTCTAAAAGCCCCATCAATGGCAATTGTGGCCAGCACACAAGAAGAACAAAAGGAACTGGTGTTATACTTGCGGTTCAGAATATCATCCTTGCATGACTCAACTCAGAGAATGTTTGTACCAACGTGAACCTATTTGGGAGACATGAACTCTGGAAAGGGAGAGCGAAGATTGCCCACTAGGTGGAGTGTTTTAAGGTCGGAGTTTGGTTTGCACTTTAAAAGAACGATACATTTCATTATACACAGATGTTTTCTTTACTAATCTACAGGTCAAATTGGTTTCGTGTCATCAGATGCTGCACATTGGTAATGTGTTTTGTGGGAGAAACCAGACAAAGTTAAAGCAAAGTGCTGGGTAGATTGTTGCTCTGCCACCGGAGGCACGTTGTTTTGGAATGTTTGTACAAGTGGCTGGACTGGCTGAACCTTTTCCCACATTTCAAGCACGCATAAGGCTTTTCTCCTGTGTGAACACGTATGTGCTTCTTGCAGTCTGTTAAGGTCAAGAAAGTCTTGCAACATATTTTACATGCGTATTTGCGAGCACCTTCCACAACCAGAACATTGTGCTCGGATAAGGCCTTCTTGCATTTGGAAAGGACATCAGCAGAGGCCCTTGTCAATTGCGGCGGGCCCTGCTGTGAAGAGTGTCCGTTTTCAAAGGAAGAAGTTGCCCCATTCATGTTAGAAGCACTGTCCTGCATTTGGCCACTTCTGACAGATGTCACAACAGGCATTTTTGGGGCAATGCGGCGATAGCCTGGAAAACTATTTGCACCTCCCCTACCAGAGCCCATCATCATCGATCTGGACAAAGAGTGGAGTCCCAAGCCAGATCTTGGATAGTCCATCCCAAACTGCTCTGCTCCTCTGTAACCCAATGACTGCACACATGGAAGACCCATCATATCCTGCATTGGTCGAACAAAATGAGAGTCTGAGGGGTCATTGAACGGATTGTCCATGTGAGACATCGTAGACGTGGAATGTCCACTTGTAGGTCCAGACTCTGGACTCATTAAGTACGATGCATCAGCATCCATTCTGCAATCACTAGTAGTGTTTGGAATGTTGTCGTCATTGCTCTGACTGGTGTTATAGTTCACACTTCTGCTTTTGCTCAAAAAGTTCGATATGCTGAATGGCGACTTGTGTTCTAGATTGTTGGACATGTCCAACATATGAATGTCGCCCACTCGGTCAGTACTAGACTGTGGGTCGGAAAAGCTGCGGTCGCTACTTTCAGGGCTAAGTTCAATCTTTTCAGCACTCGCCACACCTCCTTCCACTTCAACAGGCTCGCTTCCTTCAGCTTGGGAATTTACATCACTAACTTCGTCCTGTGGCTCTGGAGAACTTAAGGGCTCGGATTTGACTATGACTCTCATATGATCACCTTTGTCATTAAGATCAATCACTGCATTGTCTGACTGAAAGAGGGTTTTTTCACAGGTTAAGCCCTGCTCATAGCTGCTTTCTGGTGGAGTTGTCTGGGATGCCATTGACAATTGGGAAACGTTACTCCCAATGTTATCTGACTGGCTGGGCACTTGGGAGTCCTCTTGAGTGCTGAAAGACTGATCAAACATGACAGTGTTGTCCTCATGAGTGTCTGCTATGGCTTCAGACTTTGAATCCTCCACAATTTTCAGTGCATCCTGTGAGAAATATCCATCGCGCAAATGAACCAGGGACTGACTGTTCTCGGGGGTTGTATCTGAAATTATGGACTCCTCAATAGAGGCTCGCATGCGCTGCCTAACCCGCTCTTCCGAGGACTGTTTACGTTTGTGTAGACGCCGTATGGGAAAAGTTGCACGCTGCTCCACTCCACCGCCCCTCCCCGAAGAGCTCATGGTATTCTGCTGCTCATCTGTGCTCTGATTAGAATTTAGAGCAGAATTGACAATACTCAGGCCAAGCTGCTGAAGCATGAACGATCTTTGCAAGCGTGCATTTTGTTCTTGAACTCTATCATTAGGAGAAGACATGGGCAGTGTTCTTGTGGTAAGATAGTGCTTACAAGCCTTTACTACAGAATTCAAATGCAAGTGGGAGGCAGATAGCAAAACATCCATCACATTGCTCTCTCCAAGCATAAGTGTTGAAGTATACATCATATCAATCAAAGCAGCAAAAGCCTCAGCAGTCACCACCTCGCTGTCAAGCTGGATCATATTCATTGACTGGTCACCTTCTGCCACCGTAAACAAGGCCCGGAAATGGGTGCTACATGCTGCAAGCACAGAGCGATGAGCTTTGAAATGTCTGTTGCCCACAACGATGACGCAGTCGCAAAGCTGTCCATGGAGTCTCTGGTAGTTAAGCTGTTGGAAAAGCTGCTCAAAATGTCCTGGAAAATCCATAATCCTATTTAAAGAAAAGAATAGTAGGTTTACACTCGGGCGAACAATTCTATCTTCATAAAACCTAAATTGAGAATTTAAAGCATCACTAAATATCAACAAATATTGTAAAGACAAACAGATTTAGGTCCAGTTTTTCAAAGACAAATTCTACATGGCAAATCTAAAATAATTTTTTGCAAAGCCAGAGATTCCAACATCATAACTCCTGCCCGCTGTACAATGAAAAAACAACCTGAAATCCATGAAGTTCATGGTTGACTCACCATTGCTCCCACAATACCCTTTATAGCAATATTTGCAAGGAACTGCCAGGATAGTAAAAATCGGATGGAAAATATGTTTTTTTTTAAACTGCAACATCTACGAATAAGAACAGAAAAAAGCTTCAAAAGGTCTACGACATATCTACCTTCTCTTGGACTACACATTTTCTGCAGGGCAAATATCAAAGCAGCAGGCTCCATGCTCTCACCCCGCCAGATAAGAAAGAGTAAAAATGTTACCAAACAGTAAGAATAGTTCTCGACTGAGGGTATCCTCCTAGGATTCTTAAGCATTAAATAATTCCCTACTGCCAAGCCAGACCCTTGAACACATTTAGTACAAATGCCTTTCCATGAACATAAACCAATTAAAGAAACTAGTGCATTCAGGAATTGTCCGAAAAACAGTGTTAAGTCTGTTAGAGGTCATATCTCAGTAAGTAACTTTATTGTTCAGAAAATGTTATCACAGAGTAGGACTATTGAATACATTAATAGAAGGTATAGTGTCTTGTAGTGAAGTTGAAAATGGGCAAGATATTCATCACACAATGACTTTTGGAAACTAAAAAGCAGAAATGTCATCTTTGATCTTCCACTATTGCTTTGAGGCCTAAAATGTGATCAGGGCATACGTTAACCCAATCTGTGATTAAAGACAATGGATGCAGATCTAATGGAACAGAATCAAAATTTCATGTAGCCACCAATTGAGGGACAGTAGACCTCTTTCTGACACTGGCACTAGGTCCACCCAAGTACTCTGACAACACTGGATTTTGAAGCATACCTGCATGACTAATCATTGAAGTGCTTTGAGGTATCATGAACATGCATGAAGCCACTATCCTACAGTCCTATTATTTAGCTCATTGTCAATCTCAACAGCACTTAGGTTCAACAAAGCCTGAACACTTTCCAGACAAAGAAATCCCCATAATTCACTGTGTCAAAGTCTGCCTCTAATAACGGAATTCCACATAGAAAGCATTCCTGTGCCAATAGAAACCCCAACTAGGAATATAAAATTTGGATTTCTAATTTGCGGGGACATAAACCAATCCTCCAACTAAAGGCATACAAGTATTCTCCCTTTCTGTAGGAAAGTTTTTTAAAAATAGTTATATTTATTTTGCCAGTCATAAAAGAAAGGGACAAATGCTCAAATTAACTTTTACATGCAGTGTTTGTAATGCTTCTTTGGAAAACCATGATCTAAGTTAATTCTACAAAATTATGTCAAAACGGAAAAGATCCCCAACAGCCCCTTTTGATGGCCATTTTCTGAAAGGGTGTAATATGAACATGGCATTGGAGAGGCTAAAGTCAGGTTGCTGTAGCTTGCTCTGCAGCAAGGGGTGCCATGAGCAGGAAAGCTGTACAATGGATGTCTAGATAAAAATACAGTGGCAAACAATTGGAAATGACCAGGATTTCCTCAATAGTTGACTTGCTCGAGTCTGACAAGTTCCTCGATAATGCGTTTACCCCCAACAGTTTGGGTCCACGGCATTGGCTATGGCATGTTAACTGCACAGCCAAAAATCTTTGAATCGTCGTCTTCCCACTTCCCCCCAACCCTAAACCTTTGGCACATTGATGCATTCAACCTCAAAAAATATTCTGTAAACAAGAAACATTGTGGACACAATCCCACAGTGCACCGGACCTCACCCTCCTCAAATTCAGTTCTGCACAGACTACTGTTCACCACTGTAAAGGCCAACTACCATTAGAACATCATAGGAAAGTTCTGCTTTAGTTGTTTGCCTTTGGTGAGAGCCATCAAGCATTGCATCAACCCTCTCCCTGACCCAGCCATACCACACTCCATTGATAATATCCACTGCCACCAAGTTCAGCATGGTCTGCCAGCCTATAGGGAAGACATTGCCCTTGTCTTGCCTCTTTGGTTCTTGATCTGCGGGGGCTCAACATCCTGCCCCTCCCCTGAGGTCCTGTGGAGCTCCATTGCACATTGGAAAGCAGGGCCTTCTCCATCATGGCCGCCGCTTTACCTTGTATTCTCCACCTTGAGGAGTGCCAGATTGGCTCATTCCTTCTTTATCAGCCAGGGTCCAGAAGCTGGCAGTCGATACCGCCTCCCTCATAGGGCCTCCTTTAAGGGCAGGCATTGCCCCCGTCTGTCCCTGGAGGGGGCGGCTACTGCTGATCGATTGTGCTACCGCATCATCAGACGCCGGATCACCTGGCTGCACTGAGCGAGTAAGACTCTTGCCCCTCCTCCCATCTGCATCACTGTTCGCACTCCTCTCAGCGCCCCACCACTGTTTGCCAGACTCCACCTTCATTGCAGTCCCCCGGATGCAGCCACACTTGTCATACCCCACTTCTAAAATTATTGGACTGCCCGTAACTTTCCTTCCTTTGTTTCTCCTCTCTTCCCGCTGTTTCCTTCACCCTGGAGCCCCCACTGCACTCCCCTGGTCCCACCCCACTCTGTAGGAGTCTCCCATGCCCATTCATTTGGGCTTGTACAGTCTTGTTACGGTCCTCCTCCGGTACTGTTTTTACAAGCCCTGGGATCTTCTGCTGCAACCCCTGCAATCACCTCACCTACCTCTTTGGATGCCTTAATTGCTTGTGCAGATTGGCTTGCACTAACTTCTCACTTGCCTCCTCACAATACCACCTGTCTGGTTGGCTAAGTGCAGCTCACTCTGCATTACAAACTAACTGCCTGCCTATCTGTACTCCTACTAATGTCTGAAATGAATCTATGTATGTATTACTGGCCAAATGCCTGCTAGGTTTATTGTTCGCTTTTCACCAAATCTGTGTGTTCTGATTCTATTGGGTACGTTTATATTTTAGCCCTTCCACCTTACCCTTAAATTCAAATCTATATTCTGTGTATTCTCTTCTTACTATAAATCAGGACCTCCTCTTCCTCTATTTGAAAGTCTAATGTGGATCTCTGATAACTCTAGATATGCTGAAAAGCTAGACCTCTCAGCATACTTCGAAGTCGAATCTAGGCATTTTACTCACATGCATGAAAGTCGTATCTGCCGTATCTTAATTGATGGCTGTGTTTAAAAAGTATGCTCTTTCCTCTTCTATTTGACTGTCATTATGTGCTCACACATTTGCTTCTAGCTTTAGACCCCTTTGCCCCACCCCCGGTTAATCCCTCTCCCTTTCACCCTGTACCTGCTTCCGTGCCTGCATTGCTTGTGCACCTCTCTCTGCCTTATGCATAATCCCCGCTTTATCCTGCACTCTTGGCCCAATTGTTATATTGCCTTGCGGCTGGTGGGTTGTGCTTTTCAGTGCCCGCCCGCCAGTCTCCACAATGGTGGGTATCCAGTTAAAGTACCAAATACAAAAGAATCGAATGCCAAAGGGTCGACTCAATTTGACCTAAAACAAAAGGGTCAAATTATTATTTTTTTCTTTATATATATATTTTTTTGGGGTTTCCGTTTTGGAAAAAAAAAAATTTACCACAAAAAAAAAAGGGGTTGGGGGAACCCCCACCCCAAAAAAATAAAAAAATAAAAAAAATAAAAAATAAAATACAAAAAATTAAAAAAAAAGAAAAAGAAAAAAAAGAAAAGAAAAAAAAAATCGAGCCTTTGGTTTTCGGTCATTTTGATTCTACCCTTTGGTCATTCGATCCTATGCATTTGAAACTTTGACCTAGAACCCAATGGTGCTCTCAACCCCCCACCCCCTTTTCTCTAACTGCTTTTCTATCAATTATACTATCCCTCTAAGACTGGAATGAAGGATCTCCAACCCTGTCCTGCCCATTGCTGACACCTATGTCAATGATTCTTCCAGGCAGACCCTCACTGATATCCTCTTTTTCATTCCCTCTCCCTTCCCTTTGGGTTCCCCCTCATGGTCTCTGTACTCTCCCCTTTCTCTTCCTCTTCCATTAATAATGCCACCTGTTGGAGGTACTCCTGGCATCCTTCTCCTCCAGGGTCCTCATTAATGTCTATCAGAATGGCACAGTCAAGGCCCAGGGCTCCCAGCCCAACCTCTTCCTTCATGATAGGCATCTCCCATCTCTCACTAACTTCCTCCTCCCTCTCTTGCCTCCTCTCTTTCTGTCATCCCTCTGGCTCCTCTACCATTTCCGACTGGTGTACCAGACTCCTGTACCCCTCCTCAGAAGACCTTCAAAAGCGGCAATCTTCTCTGCTTAGCTACCCTCACCTCCCGCTGTGCCGTCATACACTCCTCTGACATCTGCTACCTCCTTGAACTCTCACCAAGACATGGTTCACAGACAGGTCTGTTACGAGTTTTGACACTCGTAACTAAGGGCTACAAGATACTCTCTAAACCCAGGCTCAACCGGTCTGGGGGTGGAGTGGCTCTCATTTTCCCTGAATGGGTCCCTGCTTCCATCAACCCACTCAGTCCTATTCCTCTTTCGAATAACTTGTCTGCAGGCAGGGTGATTCCCCTGGCCTCTCTCTGACTCTGGCAATTACAGGCCCCCTGGCCAGGTCCCCCATTTCCTGTCTGAATGGGCCGACCTCACCTCCTTGTGACTTCCTCTGAAGATTCTCTTCCTTGGAGACTTCAATATTCACCTCGATTCCCATGATGCAGCCTCTGGGTCTTTCCGCAACCTCTGCGACTCTTTCCCTCTCCATTCTTCCCTCCGGTCTGATGCACTCTGCCGGAGACACCGTGGATGCCCTCATCTCCTCCGACATCCCCATCTCCAACCCTTCATTACTCCCCACTCCTGGTCTGATCATACCCTCCTTTCCTCACACATGGATCTGCTTGGTCCTCCGGCTAAACCCTCACCAGTACTGCCAGCCTCCTTCTCTTTTGCTCGACGGATGAAGAGAGTGTCAGTTGCTGCTTTTGCTGCCTCATTAATTCCCCCTCATACCCACTCTACTGACTCATTCTGATGTAGCCCTCTCTAACCTTCAACTCTCCATCTCCAACACTCTGGATATCCTTGCCCCTGCCATGAGGATCTGCCTGAAGCCTACCTCCAAGTGCAACTCCTGGTAGGACTCTGATCGGGTCACTCTGAAACTTAAGTGCATAGTTGTTAAGTGGAAGTGTCAGGCTTCAAGTACATCCTCTGAAAAACTGGCCTGCCGCCTGCTCCAAAGGCAATACAGACTTGTGATCTGCTCTAAGAAGAGGGCCTATATCCAAGCCTGCCTCTCCGTGGCCACTAACACGGCAGAACTTTTCAAAATCTGCAAGGAACTCGCCAACCCTACTGCAGTTGCCACCTCTCCTGTGCCCTCCGTGGCACTCTGCACTTCTCTGGCCTCTCACTTCATCTCCAAAACTCAAGACATCAAGACATCTTCTCCTAACTCAACTCTACTCCCCATCTTCTTCCAGTCCTCTCTTTGCCCCCTTCTCCGCTCCCTCTGTATTCCCCACTTTCTCCCATAACGCATGATGAGGTTTCTAGACAAGTCCACTCTATGGAAGTCTCTTCCAAACCGGTGCACCCCTGCTCCTCTAGAACTATCAAGGACAACATTGTCTTCCTTGCTCCAGCCTTGGCCGATTTCTGCAATCACTCCTTTGCCACTGGATCTCTCACCTCAAGAATACCCTTGTGCACCCTCTCCTCAAAAAACATTCTGCTGATCCCCTCCTGTCCGGCAAACTACCACCCTGTCTCCACTACCCCCTTTTTGGGCAAATCTTTGGAGAAGCTGGCTATCTCCCAGCTAGTCCACCACACTGAATCTGTTGGTTGCCTCCACAACCCCCAATCTGGCTTTAGAGCTAACAGAGGCACAGAAACTGCTCTCCTGAACTCATGTGATGACTTGCACACTAATCTCGATTCCAGCTCTCCTTCTGTTCTCATCCTTCTTGCCCTCTGTTCTGCCTTCAAAACAGTCAATCATGCCACCCTGATAAAGGTTCTATGGGATACTACCACATTTTGAAACTCAAACACCAAAAAGACCAATTGAGTTTGCCGTAATATCTCTTTGAGCCCTGAATCTCGGTTTTTAAGGTATTAAGGGGATGTCACCCCCCCACCAACCTGAACTCTCCTTTCACAGCCACTTCCCCCTCCTGTCCCGCACCACACTTTCCCATCTAGTACATTCCCTCTACATACATTCACACACCTCTCCCTCACATACATGTACACACTCAAACACTTAGCTTGCTTTCACGACATCCCTCGCACTCATGTGCATCTCATGCAGCAGCAGTCTTTCCCAAAATGGCTGCGCACCGAGAGGAGGACTTTAGAAAGACCAAATTATTGATTTTATTCAGTCTTTCTAAATCTATCTTCTTTTGTTTCAGTCTGGGGAAAACTATTTTTTCACCTAACACCCTGATAAAGCGGCTCCATGACACTCTTGGAATCACAGACCTGGCTCTGGATTGGTTGACCTGTGTCCTCTCTGACCAACCTTCTCTGGTTCAATTGGGCCCTTTCCTCTCCACCATCTCACTTTCCTCCTGTGGTGTCCCTCAGGGCTCTATCCCCTCGCCCTGGCTGTTCAATATCTACCTCGCCCCCCCCCAGCTCATCTGATCTCCACCTTCTCTACTAACTTTCAGTGTTACGCTGATGACACGTAGCTTTCTTTAAAGCTACCCTCTACCTTCTCTTCTTCCTCTCTCATTCTCGACTGCCTGTTTGCTATTCAGACATGGTGCACTACTAATGATCTCGCCTTAATGTCAGTAAGACCGAGATCCTTCTCATTGGGTTGGGACACCTGCTCCCTATTTCCCTCCCACACTGTGGCCCCCTCTCCTTGGGCCCCCTCCCCTCACCATCATGTGAAGCTAAAAACCTTGGAGTCATCTTCGACTCTTCCTTCTCCTTCCCTCTTCACATCATGGACCTGGCCAAGAAGGCTCACTTTCAGTTTCACATACTCAGAGACATTCTCCCCTTCCCCCAGCAACTCAATGTCTCCAGAGCTCTGGTTCTTTCCAGTCCAGGCTGCACTACTGCAACAACCTCTTACTCAATCTGCCTATCTCTTCCCTTTGCATCCTTCAACTAATCCAGAATAGGACTGCAAGATTTATCCTTGGCATCAAGCCCCGGGACTGTATCTCTCCAGCTCCTAAATCTCTCCACCGGCTCCCAGTTGCTGTGGGGATTATATTCAAGACCCTCTCCATCACCCACAAGGCTTTCTAGGGCCTGGAACCACGCTATATCCAATTCTCTCTTCCAAAATACTGCCCCACCAGAGCCCTTCACTCCTCTAGCTCCAACTCTCTGTAAATCAGACGTTTCACCAAGCAGAAAATGGGGGGTAGAGCTCGCTTCTGCAGGTGCCTCCCTCTGGAATGGCCTCCCTGCCCCTCTCAGACTTGAGCCGGATCTCCTTAAATTCTGGAAGCTCAAGACCCTCCTTTTCTCGTCTTACTTCCCCCTCCTCCTCCCCTGCTAATTTCCACTCTGCCTGAGACTGGTGGCCTGGTTGCTTCAGAGTCTCACAGGGTGCCAGGCTCCTCCCAGCCAGGTCTACCTTCTGCACATATTCTCCAGTCTCCTCCCCTCCCTATCCTCATCCTGCGCTCGCCCTCACGGGCGCCCTGCCTAAACATAGCTGGCTGGCCTCACCCCTTGTAGCCTTCTAGCCCCCTTTAATTGCACTTAGTTGTGGACCCCCCTCAACTCCCCCCGGCCCGTCCACATGGCCTCGCTGGCACTCTCCTCATCGTGGGACCTTCCACCCAGTTCCTGCATTTCCTCCACCCTCCTCCCTTACCCTTCTCGCTACCGCACTTGCACAATCTGAATGTTACATGGCCTACTCTGATCGCTACCATCCCTCTTCCTGTTGCACCCTTCCCCCTTGCTGCACCTCAGAACACTTGTGTATTGGTGAATTACAGATGAACCATAAATAAAAATAGACACCAACGCCACAACTAACAGTACCCACATTCCCAGTCTAACAAAACCACCACTTCCTGGACAACTTTCAAAACACTCAAAATGGAAGACCCGAGTGTCACCTTAGACTCCCTAAAGGCCACTTTGTACACAGACAGCATCCTCCCTGCTTCCATACTCAAGACCCTTCCGACTGAAACACTCCTTCCTTATCTGGCAATCATCAACAGCTCCCTCACTGAACGCACAATCCCCCCCACAACACTCAATACCGGGCCCATCCTGCTGATTCTCAAGTAACCAACACTGGACCCTTGATGACCTCACACGATATTGTCCCATCACCGATCTTCCCTTCCTAGGTAAGATCCTTGAGAAAGCAGTAGCAATGCGACTCCTCCAACAGACATTGATCCCAACAACATCCTTGAGTCCTACAATCTGACATCAATCCCAGATTCGGCAGAGAAACAGCTACACTCAAGGTGATCGACAATGCTATTAACATCCTTGGCAACGGCCATACTTTCCCTGCTGGTTCTTCTCAACCACTTAGCCACAGTCAACACAGGAGACCACCAGACCCTCACCAGCATTCAACATCGCCACATGGAGATCAACGAGATTGTACTCCAATGTTTCAAATCCTACCCTGCTAACCGCCACCAATCCACATGGATTCCTCCACATCAGCAACTCTACCCGCACCTGTGGAGTCAAGCAAGTATCCATCCTCTCCCTCTTGATCTTCACCCTTTGCATGGAACTGCTCGGATCCCTCCTGGCGCCACACCATCCATTTCCACCTATAGGTAGATGAGATGGGGGTCCATCTAAAGATTGAAGACATCTACAGTTATGTAGTCCTGGATATTTAGTGCTTACCTGAAGCTCAACCGCTCCAAAACAAATTCCTACTGCTGACCAACCGCACCGAACAGACTTGCATCCAAAATTGGCTCTTGCTATGAACCTCGAGAACGTCACACCCAAGCTAGCTACCTGCACCAGGTCCCTTGGTCTCTGCATCCACAGACCACAGAATAAACAATACCACACCTCTCCCTAAAGAGCATTAAGAAAGGTAAACCGAAACAGTTTGATACCAACAGGGTCCTCCAGGGAATCAAGCCCTACATCACAGCGAACAACTTCAAATTTGCTGTCCATGCCTCGGTCCTCTCCCACCATGATGGTGGAAATGCTCTACGGGAAGCACCTTGACACCCCTGAGATGCGTCCTACATGCTGCAGCATGACTGAAAGGACTCAGCAAATGCGATCACATCACTCATCCCTCATCGTACTGCACTGGCTCCCGCTGCAGGCATGTATCAGCTTCAAATCCTGATACATCACCTGCAAGGCAGTCGTCCTCAAGTCCCAAAGCTACCTTGCAGAGTTGCTCAACATCTCAAGAGGCCTCCCATCCACATGAAGCAAGGATCTGTGCAGACTAACTCAGCCGGTGCATGAAGGAAAGAATCACAAGACAAGTCATTCTTTGTCTATGCTCTGTGAGGAGTCAGGAATGAAACTCTGACACAAGTTAGCCATGTTTTTGGTTAAATACTTTAATTGAAAACTAGCAAAAAGTACCCGTTCTCCAAATGGGGTCTGTAGACAGACATGACAAGACAATGCTCATCAATTTTTCAAAATCAATGATCCTATAGGTCACTGTTCCGATTTGCTTATCGCTTGATGTGATTTGCACTCTGAAGTAAACTGCACTGAGAATGGGCGCGTGTGGCTGGCTGACATACCCCCAGAGCAAATATTGGCAGGAGTTGAGAGTTGGTGTGCTGCTGCATACTGGGAGCTTCTGTGCGCTCTCCCCACATGCCGCCACACCCTGGCGTGGTGCAGTTTGTTGTGGTGCAAATATCTTGGAATCGTGCATCCTAGGTCCTTGGAATGGTTTAAGGTCCCATAGAGACCTCAAGTGTTGTTCCTCATATCGAGACCAGTCCTTCTACGACCAAATTCAGGCATCAGTCTCATGCGTCAAGGTTCTGAAATCCAGGGAAAGGGAGTGTGGAGTGTTCAAATGTCATGTAGCCAGTAATGTCCAGAGGTTCCCAACAGGTAAATATGCAAAATTTGGTGCAAATTGATGAAATGGTGTGGAATTCTATAAGAAACAAAGCTTCGCCAAGCCACAGACACATTTTGACTTTTATATAATTGAAAATAAAAGGGGTGGGAAAAGGCCTCTCACCCTGCACCAAGGCACATTTCCCTAACTGAACCAAAACTAAGAATGTGTGTGTGTCAGTAGGTCAAAATCAAAGTGTCCTTGTTTCCGAAGGTTCTATTTTGACCCTCACACTAAAACTAAACTATAAAAGGTGAAAAGGGAAAGTGTATTTAACCTTTGAAGCTATTGAAAAAAAGTGTTCATAAAAGAATTTATAATTCCAATAGAAAAGTTCTCTTGGTATGAAGAGTTATTGTTCCAAAAATTGGGCTACCTTCCCCTTCACCCTCACCCTCTCTTCAATGAAACAACAGTTTTGTGTGTCTTTCTTGGCCCACAATAGCACTGTGACAACCAAAGCTCCCTAGCTTTGTAAATCCTTCTGTCAGGACTTGGCATTTCTTAATATGCTTAACAGTTCTGATATTCCTCTACTTAGAATGTCTTGTTCCCTACACATTTGTAATTGTCCAGTATACTCTGCTGCCAGGCCTTCTCAGATTCACAAACTTGTGACTGTCTGATATACTCTCCTGCCAGGGCTTATGCTCCTTTCACAACTATAATTGTCTGGTATGTGTTCCAGCCAGGGCTTCTCGTAGTCACAAAGGGTTTTTAACCATTTCCACAATTGTATATTTACCCGATTGGATAGTATATCTTCTTGATATTCATTTCTCTTTGGTGTTCCCTGTTCCCATGTATTTTATCATCCGTGCATTTGCATTCAGACATGGGTTTTAATTCTCTTCCCCTTTTTACAGTTACTTTGCTTTCTCTCTTTCTGTGGTTCTTGTTACTTTTACTGGTATTTAGCATGATTGCCAATACGCCCCAGGGTCCGCACTGTCTTTGGGACAATTCACCAGCTTTGCTGGCGTTCTCATTCACGGTAGTTCAGTGAAGGTACGCCACCTATTTTCCCTTCATGGCCGTTTCCTGTTAATTTTCCCATCTCTCGCAGCATCTCTTCCACTCGACCGCTTTGTCTCAGGCCCTGGTAATAAAGAGTTTGCGTGCGACAGTCGGCGAATGCCCATAAGTCTTTTCCTGGCAACCCAGCAGCTTGATCCGCTCAGCGTCTCCTTTCTGCTCATCCACGCCTGCTTCTGCTTTGTAATTCTGTGAGCCTCCCGCAGAGGTGAAACTTTGTCTTGTCAACAGTAGCTTCTAGCATCTTGTTTCCGTCCTTTACATTTCCCAGGCACAGGTGTCAGCATGGAAAGACTAGAGCGCTTGCTGGGTTGCGGCTTCTGCCGATCTGCATTACTCTTTCCCCTCTTCTCCGTCCCAGTATTTGAGTGATTCTGGGACAAGAAGTCCATCATTGGTGACTGATTTCTAAAGCTTAAATAATTACTTTTAGTAGATTTAAATGGCAAAGTATGTTTGGATGATTGAAAAAAGAGCCTAGGAGAAGGCAGTCTTGTAATCTCTACAAGATGGATCAAGGTTGAGGTTTGCCTCTTGATGTGGGGAAACTGTTTCCTATTCTGCAAAGGGGAAGATGTAGATGAAGGACAATAGGCCATAAGTGTCTTAAGTATGGGAGAATTATCTTCATGGGCAAATGGGGGGGATACTATGTCTCATCCAATGAAGCCATGCCATCTCCCCAGAGGTTGTATCTTCCCATTTGAACCTCCCTCATATAGCCAGCCCCAGAGTCAGGATCAGGTAGCTGCTGCCTGGCCACATGGGACGTTACACCAAGAGATGATCGATGATTCCAGTGGATTCATCAAAGCTCCAAAACTCTAGAACATCCTCCCCATCAACACCAGTCTGGCCCATTCGCTTCTACATTTCAGGAAGGAGCTTACCATCCTCCTATTCAAGGAATGGCTCCAACAGCTAGTTCCACACACACTCTACTCTCCACCTAATCTAAGACTGAGTAAACTGCTCTCTCCTTTGTCTCCCCATATTGCTTGTATATTACCTCCCTTGTTGCCACATTGCCCACCCTTAGGCCTCACTGGTTATCTCCCAGCTCCATTGTATTGATCCCTTGCTATCTGCTCCCCACAGTGTGTGCTTCCCTTTATGACTTGTAAAGTGCTCTGTTGCTTCCTGAAGCTAGAGCTGCACTCTGTAAATACCATAATAATAAAACTATTGCTTTCCAATAAAGCAAGCAAATTCATGTAAAACATGCTCTGCAATCAGAGTTAAAAACCATGATTTTAGGGCGTGGCCGAGATGGTGGGCTGAGTGGACGTGCATTGAATGAGCTATGTCCCGGCCCGCAAAAATCAATGAGAACAGCCGCCATCAGGCACGTTATGAGAACAAGGGAACGGTGAGCTGTAGAGGGAGGAAACCTGTGAGGGAGCAGAAGTGGTGGAAACTGCTCCAACAAGCGCGGCAAAGGGAGAAACGATCGAGACGGCAGGCAGCGGGAGCACTGGGGGAATAAAATGGCACCCGGTCTCTGAAAGCCCCGGAGAGGAACATCAGACCCCGGCGTGAGACATCAGAGGAGGCGTGAAATTCCACAAAGAGGGTCTGATAGAAGGCGGAGGTGGACCGCAGGGAGAGCGGACCCAAAGCAGCATTCCGGTTGGAGCCAAGAGGTGCGGAACCAAACTGGGTGAGGGGACCTTAAGCAAAGGAGGCGGGAAGCTAAGAGCGGAGTGCTCCGGCACCGCGGCGAGGGAGCTGAAGACAGAGGAGGACAGCGGGTAGAACAAGAGGAGCAGAGACCAGCCTAGACCCCGGCAGACAGATGCTGGATGGAACGAGTGGGGAAAGGTAGACCCCTATAATACAGATCGTAAGAGACAGACGCCGTCAGACGCCATCACGGAGGAGGAACGGAAGCGCAGGCTAGAGTAGGGACCCACAGTAACCCTGCGGCTCGAGAAGCGGGGCCCCATGTGGAAGGGAAATAGGCAAGTGAAGACCGGGAACACACAGCTGGCCCATCGGAGACCCACATAGGCTGCACAGAGGGCAGATGGACCCAGCAGAGAGCCACCAGCCAAGCAGCCGCAACCTGGGAAGTGAGAGGTAGCGGAAGGCTGAAGAGGGACCCGTGAGGCGGCGGCAAGAGTTCTGCAAAAAAGAAGCAGCAGTGCTGCGACATCCAAAGCAATTAGATGCCCCGGATGAGGAGGGAGAAGCAGCAGCAAACAAGGGGAGAAGACGAGCAGGGAGGTACCCATCATAGGCAGCAGAGAGGTGGCAGGAAAGAGCTGGATCAGGCGACACAGACTCCCTGGTGCACATTAAGCCAGGAGAGGCCCGGACACAGTAACAGGCGAACGACAACTCCAAAAAACAGGTTCCACTACGGAACTCACCAGGGAAACTCCAGGAGAGCGTCCCCTATGAGGCCGGGGGTGGAACTATAAGGGCTGCAGAACATAAGGCTCTTAGAAGAGAGACAGCCCTCGAGGCCAAGGGGGCACAGAAGGTTCGGGGGAAGAGAGAAAGGGAGAGAGCCTCAAGGCCTCAGGAGGAAGGCAGTGAACAAGGCTTGGAGCGAAGGATGCACGCCCTACAGGGGTGAAAGCCAGCAAGGAGCAAGCCGCAAAAGGCTGTGAAGCGGGACAGCCGAAACGAATGGCTGAGCACTACAAACCAGCCCGGAACGAAGCACAACTGAGCTGCCGGAGACAATAGCACCCAGCGAGCAGGAGAACAGGCAGCAATGGAATAGTGGAAATCGGATGGGACTTAAGAGGAATCCTAACCAAGGAGAACGAGAACAGGGAGGACGCAATAAGGGACACATACAAACAAAACTCCCCTTTGGCAGCGCGGCAGAGCAGAAAGAAGGAGGAGGAAAGGCACTCACCAAAACATATCTACTCGCAGCAATGTCCAAATTCAAAGTTGAACTCACTGAAACTGTCAAGGCAGAGGAGGCGAACATAAGAAGAATTGTCACAGGCCATCACAAATAATAGGAAAGACATTAACTCACTGGGAGAATGAGTGACGGTAATGGAAGAGTGCCTGACTGAGTGGGACGGGAAGGGGCCTGAATGGACGCTACAAGCAAAGTAAACGAATGACAGACTAAGGGCACTAGAAGAGCAGTGCGAGGACCTAGAAAACAGGTCGAGAAGGTACAATATACGGATCAAGAACCTGGGGGGAGGAGTGGATGGCCCAGACTTGGAAGCCTGTATACAGGAAATGTTTGGGAACCTGGTTGAAGGAGAAGCGGCCTCCAGTATGGGTATTGAGAGAATACACACAGTGGGTAGCCGAAGGATGGACCCAGGGGCGAGACCCTGAGACATACTGGTCAAAATGCACAACTACAAAGACCAAGCGCAGTTGATTGGAGCAGCCAGATCAAAAGGGAAGATCTAAGTGAGAGGATGCGAAGTACAGCTGTATGAGGACCTATCCCAAGTCACACTGGCGAGGAGAAGTTCATTCAAACCACTCACAGAGTAGCAGAACAAGAGGAAGCGGAGATATCGATGGCTCTTCCCAAGGCAGATCCAATTTCGCATGGGCAATGAGGAAAAGACTGTCGCCCAGGTAGAGGATGGGCTGAGGGCCTTGGGGATGGCCCCAAAAGGAAACTAGAAGCGACAACATGGACTCCCACTCAGGAGAGACAATGTCCAAGACCCGGCCCGGGCCGCAGGGCTGGACCACGAAAGACACTAGGAAGACCTGAGGAAGGACAATAGAAGATAAGTTGATGCTCACAACGAAAACAATTTAAGGACTAGAATATAGCCTGATGTGCGGTAAGACATTTGGGGAAAGGCGGGAGGGGGAGGAGGGGTATACCACACACGGGTCACCAAGAGGGGATCACGTTAAGAACCTGGACGTGGATCCAGGGACACTCATAAGATGGGAAACTATAACCAGTCCGGGGGGGGCGGTATGGAACAAGGGGGCGATAGCTCAATCACTTGGAGGAAATGTAAGGTGCCGGACCCAACAGGGGGACATTTAATCTAGGCGGGATGTATAAACTGAAATCGGGGAATGTGAGGGGACTGAACAGCCCCACAAGAGGGTGGCCGTTTTGATAGAAATCGCTAAAAAGGGGCACGAAATAGTTTGCTTACAAGAGACACAGCTAATGAAGGAAGATGAGGGACTCAACTACCCACTGCAATATCACGCTACGGCAAGAGCCAAAACGCACAGTGGCAATCTTATTCCATAATAGTATACGAATCGAAGGAGCCAAGGTTAAGCAGGACACGGAAGGGAGGTTGTGATAGTGAGAGGGAGAATGAGGGGCCAAACATACACATAGGCATCAGTCTACACTCCCAACCAGGGACAAAAGAGATTCTTGAGAGGGTTCCTGGAAGAGCTGAGCAAGTTTGGGGAGGGAGAGATCATAATAGCTGGGGACTTTAATCTAGCAGCGGATCCTGGTTGGGACAGGTCCGGGGGCCTGAGGGTGCATGCAACAGGGACAATGTCCAAGCAACTAGTGAGCAGATTTCAAGAGGAGGGAATTTACGACGTGTGAAGGACATGACACCTGCAAGAAAGAGACTACTCCTACTACTCCCATGTCCATAAGACCTACTCTAGGATAGATTATGTATTGGCAACACGAGGAATAGTCCAATCAGCAAGTATAATACAAATGGGAACCATGACGCTGTCAGACCATGCTATAGTCACAATAGAGTGGGAGGGAGGTAACACTCAGAGAGGGATGGGGGGATGGAGACTAGAGGAATATCTACTTGGAGACCACAGGGTGAGGCAAAAGACTGAAAATGAGATACAAATTTGAGGAAGGGGGACGAGAGGATGGGGTCATTCGAAGGGAGAGATGGGATAGGTTCAAACAGCACATGAAGGGTTACTTTATCAAGGCCGCAAAGAAGCTGTAGGAGAACCGGAAAGAGGCGGAGGAGGGGCTAGAGAAAGAGATACAGGAACTGGAGAAGAGCCATAAGGGAAAAGTCATAAATAAAGTAGCTAGGAAACTAGCCCATGTGAAGGTACAGGAGAGACAGCTGGGGAACAAGAAAGTTGAAAGCCCTCTCCTAAGGAGCAGGCAGAGGTTTTACAAACAAGGCAACAAAGTGGGGACAGCATTGTCGAGACAGATACGGGCGCATGAGCAGAAGGCATTTATAGACACACTGGAGGACAAAGAGGATAGACAAGTGAGAGCAGAGGGAGCTAAAAGAAGAATTGTAAGCCGATTATATGCCGATTTATACAGGGAAGACCCAGCAGAAAGGGTAGAACAGGCGGCATACCTGGCAAGCTGGGAAGGGCTCAGGATAACTCCTGAGCCAAGAGATCAGCTGGAGGAGCCTATCGCGTTAGAGGTGCGGAAGGTAATATCTCGAATGAAGGCGAACAAAAGTCTGGGGGAAGACGGACTAACGGCAGCGTTCTACACAAAATTCAAGGACTCAATGTCCAAAACCCTCATGGAACTATTCAACCACTTTAGAGAGGTAGGGGAGGTTACTAAATCCACGAACATGGCACATCTCACACTCGTTCCAAAGGCGGGGAAGAACCCACACATGTGCTCCTTGTGCAGGCCCATAGCACTCATCAACGTTGATGCCAAGCTATACACAAGGGTACTAGCTGCAAGGCTAGAGGGGATTCTACAGGTGCTAGTATCAAACGGGGTTTATACAGGGACGTAACACGTTCGACAACATAAGGAGGATATTACATATCATTGACAAGGCGGGAAAGGGGGTGGGAGGAACACTCCTACCTGCTTGATGATGCTAGACGCTGAGAAGGCATTCGACTGCGTCAATTGGGCCTTCATGGAGCAAAAATTACAGAAGGTGGGGCTCGGACCAAACTTTGTGAGAATGATACAGGCAAACTATCAGAACCTGCAAGCCAAGGTAAAAGTTAACAGAAGGCTAGTGGAGCCCAATATCGCCACTCCTCTTTGCTCTAGTTATGGAGCCCTTCGTGCATTGTATAAGGGAAAACAGGGAGATTAGAGGGGTTACATGGACAGGGACACAACATAAAATAAGGCTATTTGCAGACGATGTGACCCTGATGATCATGGACCCAGAGAAATCGCTGCCAGCAATAATGGGAGAGAAAAACCTATTCGGCGGGGTCAGGCTTTAATTTTGGGAAGTCAGAAATCTTGAACTTATTCATTGGGGAGGCGGAAAGGAGCCATTTGGAGAGAAACAATCCTTTTAAGTGGGCATTGAGGCCAGTCAAATACCTGGGGGTGAACCTAACCACGTCTATCAAACAAATAGTGGGGATTAACTTTCATCCATTGATGAAGCAACTTAAAAACAGACCTCGCAAGATGGAGGGGGCTGAACATATCATGTTTCGGAGGGGTGGCAGCAATTAAAATGAATGTACAACCGACTATTATACCTGTTCCAGGCACTTCCCCTAGCAATGCCTGGGAAATTAATCAAAGATAACCGGGAATGTATCATGGGCTTTATCTGGGGAGGGAAAAAGTCAAGGATAGGAAGGAAAACATTTAGGAATAAATCACAGGGGGTAGTGGCTTGCCCCAGCATAATGAAATACTATCAGGCAGTGCAGTTGAGGGCACTGGCAGAATCGGGGAGGGTGAAGAATCAAAAGCACTGGATAGACATGCAACAGGCGGTGGCAGGGGAGCACCCTGGAAAGTGATGGGATTAAGGAAAGGACACAGGCCGGCGGGACTCTACGGGAATCCAATCACGAGCAATACCTTGAGGGTATGGGAGAAGCTGAACGAGATAGACATGCATTACTCACCGTAATAGCATTTCTGAGGATTGTATCTGCTTAGATTCACATGCTGTGCATATGGTGCAACATCCAGTGGTAACCACAGAGTATTGCATCTGATCTTTCAAGGATCGAAAGGGGACGTCGGCATAGGCGCGTCTGTAACACTATCCCTACCGTGACGTGTAGTGTACCCAGAATCCCTCACTCGCCGAGGTCCCTCCGATTGTATTTTTTCTGCGATGAGGGAGCCCAAGGCCTATCGTGAGAGTACATAAAAGAGAGAAAGTAGTAAGATGTCTATGTTCCTTTCACCCGAACGGGGAGGAAGAGTGGGCGCATGTGAATCTAAGCAGATACAATCATCGGAAATGCTATTACAGTGAGTAATACATGTCTTCTGATGCTTGTTAATCTGCTTAGAAGCACATGCTGTACATAGACTAGCAAGCAGTACCCGGAGTTGGAGGTGGGTTGTGAGAAGGAACAGTAGTGAAAAGATGTCTTGGTACTGCTTGTCCCACCTGAGAACTAGACCTAGAACTCGTGTCTAGGCAATAGTGTTTTGTAAAGGTGTGTACAGAACTCGAGGTTGCCGCTTTGCAAATGGGCTTTAGGGGAACATTCACAATGAATGCAATGGAAGCCCCATCGAGTAGAATGTGCTCTAGGCTTGAAGGGCAGTTCTCTCTTAGCAAAAGTGTAAAGCATTTGACTATCCACCTTGAGATAGCCGACTTGGAGACAGGATCCCCTTCTCTGCTAGCTGCTACTGAAACAAAAAATGTGGTTCACTTTCCTCAGTGGTTTAGTTCTTTACAGGTAAAACATGACTGCCCTGTACACATCTAATGTGTGTAGGCTTCTTTCGGCCGTGTTAGTGGGGTTCTGGAAGAAAGTGGGCAGTTCGATTGACTGGTTCACGTGGAACTTGGAAATAAATGTAGGCGCAAATTGAGGGTGAGCGCGCAGAACCACCTTATCTTTGTGAACAGAAACAAAAAGGTCCAGTACTGAGAGGGCCTGTAGTTCACTAACCCTTCTTATAGAAGTGATAGCCACTAGTAAGGCCGTCTTATAGAAAAGGTCTTTAGACTTGCCTTGTGCATAGGCTCAAAGGGGGACCCCATGAGTCTAGTCAGAACCACATATAAGTCCCATCCGGGAGCTGGGTTTGAAATGGGGGTGGTGGGGGTAGGGATGTAACGGTATAACGGTATACCGTTAAAGATACCGTGAACCACTCAATTGAACAATAATAACCGTCACATTGTTTATACCGGTATACTGTTTATACCGTTAAGTGTGCTTTTCAATCTGATTTGGAAAGGCTGCAGTAAGCAAGTGCTGCACAGTCTTGGTCTTGCACTGTTGGATGTGCCATCTGCCAAGTAGTTTCACTTGGAGCAGTTTTTAATGCCATTCCATAAACCACACGTGCTTGACACAAAATCAATGTTAGCAATAGGAATAATAAATACAGTGCCAAGAAGGAAAAGGGTTTACTTTGGGTTGGCGGCTTTGGGGTTTATATATTTATAATGGAAAATATTTGCTAAACATATGACAATGGGGGATTTCCCTGGTTCTATCATTGAATTTACATATAATAACTCACACTGCGAAATTCACTCATCTCTGTGGGTATTCCCTGCTGCCATACCAAAGGGTAACATGTCCGTGATTACTGAACACCTTTTGGCCTGCAAGTAAACTAAAGGCTGTAACGTAAAGAGAGCGTGCGTGTGCACGCAAGCGTATACTACCATCAGCCTCCATTGATCTGCGGCATGCAGGTTATAAAGATGGCAACATGTTCATCTTCACCAGTAGCCAGCGGGGGAGCTAAAAGCCTAAATGGCCACTTAAGAAAAGCCATTTAGTTTGCTTTGCCAGTCGCAGCAGGGCCCCCTCTCCTCTCCACACGTGTGTTTGGTGGAAGCAAGGGGTCACATTTCAGTGGAAAGTATGTTGAAAAGCCCAATTCTGGCCCTGGGTGCCTGATTTTGTTTGTGATGATAAATCTGACAATTTCTGACCTTTTAGAAAATATTTGTTAAGATTGGTTAACTCCACCTGCTATACCGCGATAACCAAGATATAGCGTCATTTGGCAAGAAGGTTATCGTCCCGTCATAAAACTAATACCGTGACACCCCTAGTGGGGGGTGAATCCTCTTAACCCCCTCCATGAAAGCCTTGATAACTGGTATTTTCCACCATGACACTCTTCGTTGTAACGCAGTGTAGGCTGAGAGAGCAGCTAAGTGAACCTTAAGTGAATTACAAACTAGGCCTGAATCCAGTGAGTGAGTCAAGTACATTACAATGTGAGTAGGAGAGCAGTCAATGGAATCGACGCCCTTGGCATTGCATCAGATAAAGCGTTTCTCTGAGGGAGTTGAAGGTGTCTGAACTCTAGGACCTCAGGAGCCAGGCCGCTAAGTTCAGAGTTTGAGGGCATGGATGCAGTGTTTCTCCCCTGTCTGGAGACATGTTGTAGGGGTAGGGCAGTTTCATAGGAGGGGAGAGGGACATCTCCATCCGATGAGAGCACCAGGGTTGGCGGGCCCACATGGGGGCCACCAATATCATGGTGACTGATTCCTGGTGCATCTTGTGCTCAATCTTGTTGAGTAAGGGAGCCGGGGGGAGCGTAAAAAACGAATTTCCCTGACCATGTTATCCAAAGCCTGTTCCCCTTGGAGAGGTTCTGTGGGTACCTGGAAGCGTTATCTTGGCATTGAGCATTCCCCAGAGTTGCGAACAAGTCGATCTCCGGGAATCCCCATTGTGCGAAAAAAATTGGAGACAGTGTCTTTGTGTAGTCGCCATTCGTACTCTACGGGCAGTGGGAAATCTCTACTGACCACATCTGGCAGAAGATGGAGTTCCCCTGGAGCGTGTTGGGACAACAGAAACATGTGTTTGAGAGCCCATATCCAAATGTTTTGGGACAGCTTGGATAGCCCTGGAGAGTGTGTGTCCCCTTGTTTGTTCAGGTAGTACATGGCTTTGGTGCGGTCTGTCAAGATCAGGCCTGTCTTCCCCTGTAACTGTCTGAAAGGCTTTCAGTGCTTTGAATACTGCTAATAGCTCCAACAGATTTATGGGGTTGGACGATACTTGTGGGGACCACACGCTGTGTGCCATCTGCTCAAGCAGGTGAGCCCCCCCCTCCACCCCGTGAGAGATGCGTCGGTCGTGAGAGTGGCTCTACTGCGGGGGTGGTGAAGGTTTTCCCCTTCAAGAGGTTTTCCCTCGACCACCACTGCAGAGCGAGAATGAGGGCTGGCGAGACAACTACCAGATCTTCCCATTGTCTGCCAGTCTGACACCAGTGACTGTTGAGCCACTCTTGCATGGGACGCAGACGCGCCCGAGGAACTAAGTAAATGCAGGAAGCCATCATTCTTAACAGTTGCATGGCCTTGCATACCGTCACTTCCCGACTGGCTACATACTGAGGGATCTGAAACAACATGTTTTGTACCCTCTCGTTGGAGGGGAAGACGAGGCCGTCTTTTGTCCGAATTAAAGCCCGTAGACTGAATAAGAGGTCTATTGTCTTCTGAGTGTTCAATGAGCAAGTTACTTTCTTACCTGGTAACGTTCTTTCGATGGGATGGTCCGACGACGTATTCCATATCTATGACAGGTAATGTCCACAGCTGTGCTGCCTCGGAAAGTCTTTGGCGTCTGCGTCGATGACGTTGATGTGCCGTCCCAGAGGACCTCCTCCGACGCCCGACGCCACCCGATGTGATAAGTAGGACGCACAACGCCCATAGCCTCAGTTATAGTTTTTTCCCAGAACGTGTGCCACCAGTTTTCTGCCAGTCAGACACACAAGGCCTTGCGGAACGCAAGCTGCAATCGCAAAATAAATTCTGCAGCGGGGAAGGCAGGGAGGGAGCGATATGGAATACGTCGTCGGACCATCCCATCGAAAGAAAGTTAGCAGGTAAGAAAGTAACTTGTTCTTCGAGGGGATTGGGTCCTCCGACGTATTCCATATCTATGACAGACTCCCAAAGCAGTACCAAGCAAGGAGGTGGGAAAGAATTTAGAATACAAATTTAGAATGCCCAATCAAATTGCGGAATAGAGAACTGCCTTGCCAAAGGCCAGATCTTGCCCTCTGATGGAATCGAGGGCGTAGTGACGTACAAAAGTATGTACTGAAGCCCAGGTGGCTGCATAACAGATGTGACGAATAGGAACTCCCCTCTGCAGGGTAGTATAGGCAGCCACTCCCCTGGTAGAATGGGCCCGCAAGCCAGCCGTAGGATCCTTACCCGCCAAGCGGTAACACTCGGAGATAGCTAAAATAATCCAACGAGACAAAGTCTGTTTCGTCACAGCTTGTCCCAAACGCTTTCCAGCGTAACCAATGGAAAGTTGATCGTCCACTCTGACCCGGGACATGCTGTCATGAGGGCTGGAGGCTGGAAGCTTTGGTCCCGATGGAAGCACCGTTAACATACACATTACGGAGCCTCCTGCGCCGTTCTAGTAGTTACGTTTTGTGGCATTCATAACGAGGTTAGCCACGCCCCCTCAGTGCGTTGCAACAATCTTCGTTTCCTCGCTCCACTGAAGCCGTTTACTTCAGTGCTCCTAGCGTTTCCAGCCTCGGATTCTCCTTCCCTCCTGTGTCTCCTTTCCCATCTGATTCTTTCCCACTTTGCCTACCAGAATTTCAGCTCCATTCGTTCATCTGTATTTTTATGTATTTCCTTCCGTTTTTTTATTGTTTTCCAGGCTTGCGTTTGGTCTATCCCTATAGCTTTTCTTTTCTACCAGCATCTTTCTGCCATCTTTACCACCTCCTATTCTTTCCCCCTGCTCTCTCTCCTGTGCTTAAGTATTTCACGACATTCGGTTTTCACTCTTATCTCTAAAGGCTCCGGTTTCATCACGGCTCAGTGAGTTTTTTCTGTGGAGATTGGGGGTATCCTTTCTCTTAGTCCGTTTTCTTTCCTTATTCCTTTCTTTCCTCTTCTGCTTACGCAATTTCTTCTGTTATACTCGTTTCGCCTGTTTGCTTACCTGAAGCCCCTCCTCCTAAGCTTCCTGTGTCACCAGCTTGCCTTCCATCTGGATACCGAGTGGTTTTTGAATGCTTCAGCCCCTGGTAATACAGTCTGCAGACTTGGGAGACTCCTGCCCAGCCTCTGCTTAAGGACATTCTTGGAAATTTCCGGCCCAACCTTTGTTTAAGTACTGTTTGCGGAATCTCAAGACCAAGACTTCGGACATTCCTCTTCCTTCTGTCTCGGAGTTGAATACTACTGGGGTTTTTTATGCCACTGGCTTTTTCCCCCATATTGGGCTGTAGAGGGAAGGGCCATAAATTATTGCAGTCTGTTTCCTAATAGCAACCATTGTGGCGCATTCCCGAAACAGACCCCATCTCTTCTCTAAAAAAGGAATTTCCGAAGAGACAACAGAACTATATGGATCGGAATTATCCTCGAGTGAATCAGACACCGAGATACAGGTGCGATCCACTCCTGACACATGCACGAAATATAAAAACTCAACGCTCTACTAGGATCAAGCCTATGGAGCCTCTCCTCCTCCTTACCAGGATGTGGAGGAGGATAGAATGCCGGAAGAACAACCTTCTGGCTCAAATGAAATTCCGAAACCACCTTCGGAAGAAAAGAAGGACGAACTCTAAGGACAACCCTGTCCTTATGAAACACTGTGAAGGGTGGCTTAACTGAAAGTGCCTCTAACTCACTCACTCTGCGAGCGGAAGTAACCGCAACCAAAAACACAGTTTTCAGAGTTAACAGCCTCAAAGGGCAAGAATGTAAAGGCTCAAACGGAGCACCCATAAGAAATTTAAGAACAAGGTTCAAATCCCAACCTGGCACCAGAAAAGGTGACGGAGGGAACACATTAGTGAGCCCTTTCAAAAACTGCGAAATTAAAGGAATCTTAAAATAGGAACACTCTTCAGACGAGCGCTTAAATATGGACAGCGCCGCCAGGTAACCTGTAATGGTCCCCACTTGCAAGCCTCTGTGGGCCAAAGAAAGCAAAAATGACAGAACCATGGGAATGTCACATTCAAAAGGATCCACATTCTGAACTCTGCACCAGTCGCAAAACTTTCTCCAACGGCAACGGTACAGAGACTTAGTTGCCGGCCGCCTGGCCGAGAGCAACACCTCCATCACGTCTTCAAGGAGGTCCCAATCCTTATACCTCAACCTTTCAGAAGCCAAGCGTGAAGATTGAGGGATCTGACCTCTGGATGGAGAACCTGACCCCCCTCCCGTGAGAGCAGATCGTCTCGGTAGGGAAGACGACGTGGAGGGCAGATGGACAAGTCTAGAAGGTCTGGGTACCACGTCCTCCGGGCCCACGCCGGAGCAATGAGGATCATCAGGGAACCGAACCTCCGTAACCTCCGCAGCACTTGCGGGATGACGGAGACAGGAGGAAACGCGTACAGCAGTGGGAATGACCACTCCACCACGAACGCATCTCCTAAGGCTCCTTTTGGAGGAAATTCCTGCGAGCAAAACCTTTCGCACTTCCGGTTGACACTGGAGGCGAAGAGATCCACTTGAGGGGTCCCCCAAAGGGCGAAGATCTCCAGGAAAATCTCCTGAGCCAGCTCCCACTCGTGAGAGATCATGCTCTGCCTGCTCAGAGCGTCCGCCATCTCGTTGTCGACTCCGGCCAGATGAACCGCCGAGATCGAAACTTCCTGCTGGATGGCTCAGAACTCGAGCTGTATCGCCTCCCTGCACAGCGGAAGTGACCCTGCCCCACCCCTTTTTGTTGAGGTAGTGCATTGCCACTGTGTTGTCCGTTAGAATCAGGACACTCTTTCCACGAACTTTCGCCAGAAAAGCCTTCAGGGCTAGCCTGATGGCCCTCAGCTCCAACAGATTGATATGGAGTCTGGACTCCGATGGAGACCAAAGACCGCTGACTGTCAACTCGTTAGCATGAGCTCCCCATGCCGTGAGGGATGCGTCCGTCATGATCGTCACCTCCGGCCAGGGCAGCCGAAATGGGGCTCCCTTCATCAGATTGCCTTCGACGGCCCACCACCGAAGGTCCCGGGCTACCGAGGGCAGCACCTGAACAGGGTCCGACAGCCTGCCGGAGGACTGAGACCATTGGAGCTTGAGTGCCCACTGCAAAGATCTCATCCGCAGACGAGCCTCTAGCACCAGAAGAATGCAGGATGCCATGAGGCCAAGCAGTCTCAAGAACTCGGACGCTGGGAGATCCTGGGCAAATTGAAACTTGTTCACCATCTGCTGAATGTGAAGAGCACTCACCTGAGGAGGAAAACACTGCCCCAGGGATGTGTCGAGCACTGCTCCGATGTACTGGAGCCGCTGCATTGGTGTCAAATGGGACTTCTTTAAATTGAGGGAGAAGCCCAGCCTGTGAAGGGAGTGGCAGGTGACGGACAGATGATCCAGGACTTGCCCGGGAGAGCTCCCCCCGATCAACCAATCGTCCAGATAGGGGTAGACGTGAATCCCCCCTTTCCCGAGATGCGCTGCCACCACCACCATGAGCTTGGTGAAAACCCTCGGGGCGGAGGTCAATCCGAACGGCAGGACCCGAAACTGAAAGTGTGAGTCGCCAACCGCGAACCTCAGGTACTTCTTGTGCTTGGGATGGATCGGCACATGAAGTAAGCATCCTTGAGGTCGAGAGACACCAACCAGTCCTGAAGTTGAAGGGCCTGGAGGACTTGAGAAAGTCACCATCTTTAGCTTGGCCTTCCTGAGGAGCTTGTTCAAACCGCGCAAGTCCAAGATGGGTCTCAATCCCCAGTCTTTCTTCGAAATCAAAAAATAAGGGGAATACCATCCCTTGTTCCTCTCAGCTACAGGCACCAGTTCTATGGCGCCTTTCTCCAGCAGGGCTTGGATTTCCTGCACAAGAAGCAGATCCGGACTCTTCAAAGAGGTTCCCTGGTGGATTGTCGTGAGGCCTCTGCCGAAAAGACAGTAACCGTGGGTTATGATCTCCAGAACCCACACATCCGAAGTAATGGCTTGTCACTCTACAAGATGCTGCGCCAGCCTTCCCCCAACCGGCGAACCATGGGACCTGGCCTCATGACTGAGTGGTAGCGGCTGCGGCGTTGCCTGAGGGCAAAGAGGCAACTGCCCGAGCGGCCTTGGCACCTCGAGTACCTTTGCTTCCACCTCTGGCACTCTTACGATGGCCTCTTTGACTGCTAGCTCCCCTCGCTTTACTGAAGGACAAGTAATAGCGAAAGGAACCTCCCCTCCATTGCTGTCCCCTAGGACAAAAAGGCAGAGGTTGGCGAACTGCAGCACCCAACGACTTTGCTGCAGCTTTGGAGGTCTGCAACCTCTCAAGGCTCTCGTCAGCCTTGCTGCCAAAAAGGTGTTCACTGTCAAAGGGCATGTTGAGGAGCCGGGACTGCACATCAGGAGCGAACCCAGACTTCCGCAACCACGCAAACCTGCGCATTACGGTTCTCGCCGCCATGGACCGGCTGACACAATCTGCCAAGTCCAAACCCGACTGAACGGCCTCACACATGGCATCCTTGCCATCCTGAACCATAGCAAGGAAACCATCCTGTTCGTCCCCTTCAGGAATATGTTCAGCCGCTAATGCAACACACTTCCACAGAGTGTGTGTGAAACGAGACAAGGCACATATGGAGGTTGGCCGCCTGAAGCGCCATACCCCCTGAAGAAAACACTTTGTTCGCCCAGCCGTCAAAACGTTTGTCGTCCCTATCCGGAGGGATGGTAGGATACGACGCCTGCTTTGCTAGGACCGTAGCCGCCTGCACCACCAAACTTTCCGGAGTGGGGTGCCTGGACAAGTAGCAGGGGTCGCTACTGGCTGGACGGTATTTTCGCGACAAAGACTTTCCCACTGCCGGGAGATTCTCCGGAGCAGTCCAAGCCGCCGCCACCCTTCTCTGCAGAGCCATATGAAAAGGCAAAACCGGGTCAGTGGGGGGACCGAGATCAAGGATGTCCGTGAGATCATCCTGAACGAACTCCCCTGGGGGAGCTGACCAACCCAAGTACTCAGTGACCCGAGACATAAGGCGCCGATATGAAGAATCGGCATGAGTGCCAGGCTCAGGCCTACAAAACTCCACCTCCGGAGAGGTGTCCTGTCCACTGGCATCATGCAGCGACTGCTGCAGGTCATCAAACTGGCTATGGCCCCAGATAAGCTCATCCGGAACCGGAACCAAGCCGCCATCAGAGCCTTCATCACCCTCTGAAATGTACTCCAGGCGGGGAGAGAAAGACCTCTGGGGACCAAAGCAGTGCCTGACCTTAGCCAGAGCCTTTCTAGGGGCAAACCCCGTGTCACGGGGCCCCTCCGACACCACTGCCTCGAAAAGCGTTGAGGGCGCCGAACAAGTCGGCATCGACAGAAAAGGCGCCGACGTCGAGCGAATCGGCGTCGACATCAGCTGCAGCGCCGCCAGCATCGGCGGCGTCAACACAGGCCTCGAAGCCGGAGCTCCGAGCGTGTCTCTCGACGACCTATGCGTCGACGACCCCCTCGGAGGCGGAGCCGCGAGAGCGAAATCGTCGACGACCTCGGCGCCCCAGGCGTCGACGTCTTCTTTGAAGACGGCACAGAATCACGCGGTCTCGAGCGCGTCGAGGACCGGGACCTGGAACGGGCATGGCGAGAACGGCTACCCTTGTCTGAGCAGGACCTCTCCCGCGAGCCGTGCCGACCACCCGAGCCCGAAGGCTTACGAGCGGTGTCTCTCGACCGGTGCCGACCGACCCCACTCTGATGCGCGGACGGACCGGTGCCCTGCGATTAGAGAATCGCTAGCATCTGCTTCCCGAAGGAAGCCCTTTCCTCCGGTGTCGCTTGCATGGAGGGATAAGCGACCCGCCGACGGGCGGAGTCCTCGGAAGAGGACGGGGAAGGCGACCTATGCCGGCGCTTCCGGGAATGCCTCGAAGAGGCAGAGGAGTGGCGAGACCGACTCCTGGAACGAGACCCACTGGACTTCCGACGATGACGCGGAGAGTCGCCCCTCGAGTCATCCGTCGAAAGCCCTGCAGACCTCGACTTCCGGGGCTTAGACACCCGGCCTACCGACAGCTTCTTCTTGCGTTCCCACAAGGCCTTTGCCGTGAGCGACTGGCAGTCGACACAGTCGTCCGTATCGTGGGCCTCCCTGTGGCACCACAGGCAGGCGTTGTGCGAGTCCGTGACCGACATTTTGGACCCACAGTCCCCGCATTTCTTGAAGCCCGGACGCAAGGTTGAAGACGAAGTAGACATCGCCACGAACAGGTCTTCACAACAAACCGAACAGGTTCAACGAACCGAGAATAGAAAACAGCAAACTCCAACGAGTCGAGGCGTACCGAGATTCACGAAGCGAACACGTTCGCGGAAAAAACAGAACTGAGGTTATGGGCGTTGTGCGTCCTACTTATCACATCGGGTGATGTCGGCCATCGGAGGAGGTCCTCGGGGACGACGTCATCGACGCAGGACGCAGACGCCAAAGATTTTCCGAGGCAGCACAGCTGTGGACATTACCTGTCATAGATATGGAATACGTCGGAGGACCCAATCCCCTCGAAAGGCATGTTTCATAGGACTCCCCTGCTATGAGCCAGTCGTCGAGGTAAGGGTAAACTGGGACGCATAGTCTACGCTACTGCCAGTACCTTTGTAAACACCATTGGTGCTGAGGCAATGCCGAAGGGGAGTACTTTGAACTGATAGTGCTTGTCCTCTATCATGAACCTTAGGTATTTTCTGTGTGCCGGGAACATTGAAATATGAAAGTATGCATCTTTCATGTTCAGTGTTGCCATGTTTCTCCAGCATGGGGTCTGGCATGGATTCACATGCTCATGAACATTCCTCTTCGTCAGGCTGGGAATCCTCGGTAAAGAAAAAATAAGTTTCAGTTTCTGAACTGTCTTTCTACTAATAACCAATCGCTGGTCTCTGGGTCACACTGCCCCCAGCCAATGACTGCCCTCTACCTAAGCCCCTCCTATGGCAGCCATCTTCATATTTTTACTGCACGTTCAAGTGTTGGGAGTCCTCATGCTATAGCTCTCGAGCTTTTACTGCGTGTTTCGTTTTTTCAAAGAGTTTTAATCTCATTTTTCGGTCATTTCGAGCCTCATGCTCCACCGATTCTTCTTCCGATTAACGGGGACCCGTTTCGGAAATTTCTACCACCCCTCAAGGGTGATTTCTCATCGAATTTCACTTCTTGGAGGATTCCGGAAGATCTTTGAGGCCTACCCCACGTGGACATGGCACATGACAAAGGAGACTCCATGCCCGTTGGATGCAAGCTGTTTAGTATCTGCCCAGGATGTGGACTGCAGAACGTCTTCAAGGAACATGAAAACTCCCAGTGCCTCTACTGCCTGCACTCCGACAAGTCGCACGTGGAGGAGGACTGTGTGTTCTGCAAGAACATGTCTGTGCGGACCATGAAGGACCGTCGTAAACGACTTGCTAACTGGCTGGAGGCGAAGAGCCCAGCAGCAGGTGAGAGGAATAAGTCTGAGCGGTCTTCTAAGACCCTTGAGGGCGCTCTGGCGACGGGGCCCATCAGAAGGCAAAGCACCCCAAGTCCGCGAGCACCGGGAGCGCCGTTGGTTCAGGCTCCTCGGCTGCAAGGCAGGGCGCAATGTCACTGATGCCGTCAACCACGAGCCAACGCTCCGGATCGGTGAAAAGGAAGTCGGAGAACCCGGGTAAGCTTCGGGAGAAGCCCCGGCTGATCCCAATGGAGAAAGCCAAGGGGGAGCGAGGCGGTGACCATCCCCACACGGTGAAGGCCTCAGACGCACCTAAGGTCGTGAAGGCCCAGATTCACCAGGCTAAGGCCTCGATTGAAGGAGTCGTGGCGTCGCTGGCAAAGCCCATGGAGGCGACCCCAGCAGAGACTGCCTCCAGGCCTAGAGATTCCCTGCCATTCCGGAGCGAATCGTCTTTCCAGCCAATCAAAAAGACCCCTGTGAAGCCCCGGGCCGAGAAAGGGGGGGCACGATAGCCCTAGCTGACTCAGATACCTCCTCCGAGGACGAACTGTCGGTCATCAAGGCGGTCCTGGACAAGAGGTCAGGGCCTGTAGGAAGGACCCCGACAAGGCGGACGTGGAGAGCGAGGGTGGAGCAGACGAAGAACAGCAGGTTGAGGAGGAACCAGAGGACCCTCTGCCGAAAACCCCGTTGCTACTGATACCAACACCGCCAGGCAGGTCGGAGACATCTTGGTGGCACTGCAGACCTTTTGCACAGAGTTAAGGACAAGGTTGTCCTTACCGCCAGCGGACGATCCAGCGGCGCCTGGACCGTCGGGGAGCCCTCCAGCCAAGCGGAGGAGAGTCCACCCCTCCCCACCTTTCCATCCTTCGCCTCCATCCCCTCCACCGAGAGACGAGACGGAGACGGCTACGACGGGGAAGGATGACGGCGGTGACGACGGAACGGATCTCCCATCACACCCCCCCCCCTTTCCGGGCTTCCCCTACAGACGAAACTGGCTCGTTCCATGCCATGATCGGCAGGGCCTCAGAGCTTTTCCAGCTATGCCCCGAAGAGCAGAAGAACGAAGGATTCCTCCATCACCGATGAGAGGCCAAGAGGAAGACCGTACTCTCGGTCCCATTGTTAGACGACATCTGGGATAAGGGACTGTCCCTTCTGAAGAACCTGTCCACAGCCCCTGCGAAGAGAGACCGGAATGAGAAGAAGCACCGGGTCCCAGATTCCACGCCTATGTGCCTCAGGGCACAGCCGTCCCCGGACTCATTGGTCTCCGCGGGAGCCAAGAAGAACTCAGCAGGGGCGACGGCAACTACTCCACCGGACGGCGAGTGAAAGAAGCTGGACGCCATGGGACGACGGGTCATCTCGTCGGCAGCGACGACCATTAAGACGGCCAACGCTCTCGCAATCGTGGCCCACTACGATGATAGGAAGCTGTGCTTTAAAATCGCCCCCCTACTGGATTTCCTGCAGGAGGGCAAGGTGGCTTCTGATCACGCCATCACAGTAGCCACGGATATCGCAGACACAAGTTTTCGCCAGATGTGCAATGGCGTTTGCCTTCGCCGGCACGGGTGGCTCAGGCCCACCGATTTCCGTCAGGATGTACAGACCAGGGTACTGGACATGCCCTTCGACGGGAACAACCTGTTCGGCAAGGCAGTGGACGAGTCACTACAGGCCATCAAGGCGGACACCGAGACGGCCCGTGCTTTGGGCACTCATCAGCAAAGGACATCCTTGCGGACCTCAGGAGGCAAGTCCCAAGGTGCCTACAAAGGATTCAGCAGCAGCTCTTCGTCATACCGCCAGGCGGTCCACTCTTCATCGCAAGAAGCCTATGAGGACACAGCAAGGACGGTGGCCATCGTCGCCAAGGCCCAAGGGGGCAAGGCCTCGGCGAAGCAGGACTGAACCGGCCGTGATGTCTGGCCCCCACCAGAGCACCCCGGTGGGAGGCCGGCTGGCGAAATTCGTCAGCGTGTGGGAATCCATCTCCATCGACCGTTGGGTGATGGATGCCCTGGCCCACGGGCACACTCTGAAGTTCCAAAGGAGGTGCCCAGACTTTTCACCGGTGGCCAGGAAAGAAAACCACATCCCACAAATACTTCTGGAGGTACGAGCGATGCTGGTAAAGGGCGCGATTGAACTCGTCCCGAAGAGGCTCCAGAGTATACTCACTGTACTTCCTCGTCCGAAAGAAGACTGGCGGCTTATCCTGGACCTCCGCCACCTCAATAGGTACATAAAATCCCAAACATTCTGGATGGTCACCCTTCAACACGTGCTGGGACAGCTGGAAGAAGGGCACTTCCTGTAGCCGCTCGACCTGGAGGATGCATACTTCCACATCCCCATACACAAAAGGACATCGAAAGTTTCTGCCCTTCATGGTCCATGGGGAGACACTATCAGTTCAAGGCACTGCCCTTCGGTTTAAAGTGGGCGCCAAGGGTCCTCACGTGCCTGGTGCAGCTGGCGGCACAGCTGTGCCTGCGCCTGCAGGGGATCCACGTCTATCCCTATCTGGACGAGTGGCTCATCTGAGTGAAGTCAAGGGGACTCGTTGTCGACCACACAGCGAGGACCGTCCGCCTGCTCACGGAACTGGGGTTCTCGATCAACTTTGCGAGACGCCCTGTTCCTAGGGGCCAGGCTCAACACGGTGGCGCGGCTAGCTTCACCGTCAGAGGAGAGGATAAAGGCCATCCTGGGCAAGGTACAACGGCTGTTGACCATGGCAGTAGCCAGGGTGAGGTCCATCAAGTCCCTGCTCGGCATAATGTAGTCATGCATCTACCTCATGCGTCTGTGCAGGTTGAGGAAGCGGCCACTGCAGGAATTCCTTGACGCCCGTTGGATACAAGTGGAGGGAAGCTTCGAAGACAAGATCCCCCTCCACGAGACTTTCCGTCAAGTGATACAGTAGTGGGGCACCAGCGCGCATCTGGGGGCAGGCATGGACTTTCAGACCCCGGCGCATCAGGAACCGGTGACGACGGACGCCTCCCTGGAGGGATGGGACGCACACACCAGAGATCTCCATGCAAGAGGCCTTTGGCTACCGGAGGAGAGGTCCCTGCACATCAACGTCCTGGAGCTGCGGCCCGTGTTCTGGGCCCTAAAATTCTTCCTTGTTCATCGGGGGATACAAAACAACATCCACTGAGTGGGTGAGTCCATAATGCTACTTTAGAGATTCATTTGGCTTCCCTGTTCCGTTTTGGTATGCGAGCAGGACCAAGCGTCTTAAAAGCGACTTGTCCAGCAGCCCGCCAGAACGTTGGGGAGTACAATTTAGTTACTGATAAAATAAGTTGACTCTAAACTGATCTCTGAATCTAAGTGGCATATTCATTCTTACTTCTAGAACCAATATTCGAGTTGCCTTTTAAGAAACTATTGGTCCGCATAGGAGTTTGAATCCAGGTTATTTCAAAATATCCCAATTATTAAATCATTAATGTTTTATTTGAAGTAAAATTGAACATTAGTTCTATAGAATAAATCACACTTACTATTCCCATTTAACATTACAGAAAGAATATCCTGATCAATACCTGAAGGGCAGAAGCCCGAAATTCGTAGTACAAGATTGGAAGCTAAATTTAAGACCCGTTTAGGAAACAAATCCTTGTCTAATAATCAGGATACCGTTTAATAGCAATAATTGTGAATTTGCTTGTGAAATGGCAATAAAAATTACTTATACTTTGTTCTTTGTACTGTGTTAAAAAGAAAACTATTCGTGATCAGACCAAATAAATTATACTGTGTGGATGAGACATCATCTTAAGCTATTTAAAATTGTGTGTAATGCTCATTTTGATATCTTTAAATCTCTAAATTGAGATTGTATCATATACACTTAATTTATGAATACATTTCTTTTGAAAAATACCTTAAATTTAATCGAGTGTGGAAACTTTCTTGAATTACGTTACAACTTTTTGAGTTGTTGCTGCTGTGCACTTGTTTTGTGTCCCGATTGCTTTGAGAGACAATTTTTTCTGTTCTAGATGGTTGGTAAACGCAGCAGCCGTTATCGTTTTTCCCAGTGAATAAAGTCTCTTGGATATCAGGTGGTGCCTCTCCTGTAGACAGGGGAACACTAGCCCGTTTTCTAGTAGTCGTAACCACTAACAAATCTTGAGTGGCATGACCCTTGATGTAGGCAGGGTCGGTCGGAGAAGGCCGAAACAGGTTCTCCACCCTAGGGTTCACGGCACTGGTCTGAGCCGGTGTCAACAGTGAAGGTGCCAATCTCCTCTTGATTGAGTTCAACAAGGGGATGGCCTGGCTGGCCGGCCGGCGGTTTTGAGTATATCCTCCACAAAATCAGAATCTGGTAAGGCTTCTTGAGTGGCGATATGAAAATGGTCAGCCGCCTTCTACAAGATGGTGCTGAACGCCACCTGGTCGTCCACTGGGGAGGCTTGCCGAGCCAGAGTGGAGGAGGGATAATCTATGCACAGGACATCGCAGTCCTGGGTGGGAATAGGGGACGTCCAGGATTGAGCTTCAACCTGGCGACTGTCCTAGCAATTGTCCATAAGACCTGTCTGATCATCTACATTGCAGTTTTCTAGAAAGGTGCCATCTGATCCTGATCTTAAGTGTCCATAACATCATCATCTGTGAGGACACAAGTAAACTCCTCATGTGGATCTTCCAAGGTCCTTTGAAACTTGGATAAAGGAGTAGAAGGCAAGTCTTCTCGAGGCCTCTTGGGAGCAAGGGTCTCAGAATAAGAGATACATTTTTCTAATCTGTCCATACATCCCTCAAATTTCTCCCTGGTCCATGAGGATGAACCAGAGGGATCCAGGGGAGAAAAGGGGTCATCTTTTTCCCTGTGGCGTCGAGATTTTTCCCCTAATGTGCCTGACAAAGGCACAGGATTCAACGTAGTCCTGGCGGGGTTTGGGGCACTGCGACACGTCTCTCGGCCATTCTTTGTGCTTCACCGCCTCCTTCGACCGCTCCTTCAGTCTAACTGCTGAAGTAATCCGTGCAATGCTCTCGGGAATGGTCGAAGAATCCGGGCAGTCTACCGGCGAACGTGAGGCTGAGCGGTGGATTTCAACGCCACCTGGACAACCGGAGGCTGAGCAGTGGATTTTGATGCCACTGTGTGAACCAGGGGCTGAGCAGTGGATTCCGCCACCACCCAGGCCTTAAGCGGTGTCTGCACGTCCTCCTGGAGTGCCTCAACGTCTGTGTGTCTTCTAGTGTTTGCGCCCTTTACTTTGGATAGCCCAGTCGCATGCCGCGACTTCGACAGTGCCGCAGAAGCAGAACCTTGGGTTGCGTGTTTGGTGTTATGATCGTGTGCTCCCTGTCGCCGGGTGTTTTCCCCATAGCGTGACTCGCATCAGGCATGGTGGGGTCGGGGATGGGCGTCGCTGACCGAGAGCAGTCTGCCATTAGGTCAATGGCTTGCGACACGGAGGCCTGGGTCATCGCTAGTTCCCCCATCACTTTCGGCGGTTGCAACAGTAGGGTGGGGGGAATTCGGCCTGCGATATGCTGTGGGCCGCACACCGCTTTAAGCGGCGCTCTTTAAGCGTCTTAGGGCGCAGGATCTACAGGCCGCACAACTCGCTTCGTTGTGGTCTGCGGCAGACAATTGTTGCATCGAGCGTGCTAGTCTTTCCAAGGATATTTGGCCCTGGACGAGGGACAAAATCTAAATGGCGTCTTTTCCATAGTGAAAGACAATTACAGGGAGCAGAGCGGGTGAAAGAGGAAAGGCATACTTGTAAAGAATGTGTCCACCCCGACCCCACTCTCCCTACTGTGTAGGTCTGCCAGAAGGCCCGACCACGTGGACGTCAGCGCCGCCGGGATCAACAGGCATCAAAAGTCTGCAGCAGTCTTCGGCATTGTTTCACAGGATTCAACAGTCTGACTTAACGGGAATAATGACAAAGTCGATAATAATGACAATAATGCAATCTCTATGTAAGAGTTCCGCATTAGGGCGACCAGTAATCTGGGCGGAAAAAACCATACTGAGGTACCTCAGAGCGTGAGGGATTTTGGGCAGACTACACGTCACGGTAGGGATATTGTTACAGACACACCTATGCCGACGTCCCCTTTCGATCCTTGAAATACGAGATGCAATACTCTGCGGTTACCACTGGATTTCAGACCATTTGCACAGCATGCGATTATGCAATTCTAACCTGATTAACAAGCATCAGAAAACCATCGCCCTGGCCATCGCTGCACACACCCATATTTGGTATATTCATTACATATACATTACACTGGTAAGAGTATGATAGGTTCAAACGGTGGACGGAAGGGGGGGATAAGGGTGATCAGCAACCTCTTCGAGGGGACGCAATTTCAATCATTTGCAGTCTGCAAAAGAGAAATGGGTCTTAAGCAAGAGGACCGATTTGCATATCAACAACTGAGACACTGGGCAGGAACCCCCACAATGATGGAAGGGGCCTCAAAGAACACACAGAATCAGAAAAACTAATGGCATCCACAGAGAATAACAGGGGTCTGATCTCAGCAATATAGAAGATCCTATTGAGTTGGGAGCAGGAGGAGGGGGTCTCTGAGGGATAAATGGGAGAAGGTAAGAGGGACAGCGTTCAATGACAAGGAATGGGACATGGTGCTAAGGAATTGCTATACTTCATACACCTAGGTACAACACCAGAAATTGCAATATAAGCTCTTACACCACTGGCACTCCACCCCCCCCCCCCGAGAGGCTCCACAAAATATTCCCCATGAGGTCTGCAGAATGTTGGAGGGGGTGTGGGAGACTGGGAACGATGGAACATATATGGTGGGGATGTCAATGGCTTAAACACTTCTGACAGGAGGTGAAACCCAAGGTGCTGGAAATAGTGGGGGTAGAGAGGGAGTTTGAAGGGGCGGAGATACTCCTGGACACCATACATGATAAGCAGCAAGGGGTAGAGGAGAGCGCCAAAAGACTGTAGGCAAATCTAATGATGGCCGCAAAGAGATGGCTAGCAAAACAGTGGAACCAGAAGGAACCCCCATCCATCATACAATGGTACTATGCAATATGGGACACAGTGGATGTGGAAAAGATGACAGCAACAATTCGGGGGACCCCGAGGGCATTTGGCAAAGTCTGGGCCCCCTTCATAAACTATGCGATTAGGGACACATTGCACCTATAAATCCCAAAGAGACAGCAGGCACTGGGAATTCTAGAGAAGGAGGAGGACTGAGCCGAGGAATGAGCAACAAGACTGAAGGAGCCGCCCGTAAGGACTGGAGAGGGTGGGGAGAGGAGAGGGGAATGTTTTTGGACATTTTGAATACAGATGTTGAAGTTTTAAGAAGTTGACAACGATGTGGCACATAGCGTGACAAAGATATGTACGGTATCTGTAAATGTAAACTGAGCTGAGGAAGAAAATGTTGGTTAAACAAAAAAAAATGTTTTTAAAAAAAACATGATTTGCCCAGAAGGATAAACAGATGGAGAAAAAAATTACAATTGGAGAAATGCAGTCAACATAACAATAACATACAGGAGACCACTGTCAGATCATTATCCAGAAAGCTCCCATCACGTACTGTAATGCTAGATGACGTATAGTTCATTTTTGCACGCACCTATATAAGGACACATTTTTTCATTATTACCCATCATTGCATGACAAAGTGCTGAAGGATGGCTTATCTTTATAGTGGAGATCAATACTATTCACCATAGACGCAAGAACATAATAGCAATGCAACCCCAAATAGGTAGGATGGGGCATGCTAAATTAACAGAAATAAATCAATGAACACAACCCTCAATAACTGCAATATCGCAGCTTAGAAAACGTATTTATGCTCAAAGGTATTACAGGCTCTCTGGATTTCGTTTTTGGCCTTCTTGACCCTTCTGGTGAAGCTAGAGTTCAGATTGTAAGGGGCAGACAGCTGCCTAATTTGGTCGTTGGCCTTTTACCTTTGCGCTCTTAATTTTGTCCGATCATGTCATGCACCCATTTACACAGTAGTCACCTGACAAGTAGTACATGCACACACTGTGCTTTTACTCCTTATCCATCATACCACTATCCATTGGACACAACACAGGACTGCCACCTTGATGAAAAAGAAAATCGGAAAAGTGAGGGAAAAATAACAAATTGACAAGGGAAAAATACAGCAAACTTCAAATTCTGCCAATAAATGCAGACCAAGAAAAAAAGTAAAATTGTTTAAACTAATTTGGGTTTGGCCAGTGCCAGTGTTCAGGGATTCTCAAATACGAGAACTAAGTTTACAGCTCAAGGTTGGGAGGCAGAGCTTACAAGTAAAAACAATTGAGGTGTTAAAGTCAAAAGAAAAAAATACTCTTACCAAGTTTTGCACTTTAGGTCTATGCAATTGTTCGATAATGCTTAGACGATTAGGCCAAGGTTTCACAACCTCTGGTGTGGCTTCTTCTGAGAGATGGCGCTTTGTTATGGGCATTAAAGCAAGAAACCGCCATGATGCAGCTGATGACAATAAAATGTCCGATTGAGCCTGTGTATACATGAAAAACAAGTAATTTATAAAATGGTCATATTCAAAAATAGTTAAGAGAAAAAAATGCTTATATAATCTATTCTACACAACATTGGCCCTCAAACTTAAGCTTGTTCATGGACAATTCAACAGCAGTGATAAGAGTGGGCCTACTGCAGCAATATGACAGGGACCACTAGTTCCATGATTTATGGAACAAAATAATATTTTATGTATTTGGACCTTTGTCTAAAGATTATAAAACCTCGAATCTTTTTATATGGCCCAATAAGGTTTGAAAAATTAATCTCATCGCCCTGTAAGAAGTGATCTGACAAACATTAAATTAGGCACTAAAAGCAATTGCACATTTTAATGTTTGGATATATTACAATGGTTTACAGTCATTTGCAGAACGACTAGGGTAACATGCTGTGGAAATAGTAAATACTATTTCTCAACTTTTCATTTACAAATGTTTCTTTTTCAAAATAGTGTATAAAGGTTTATCGTTCATGCAAAGAAGGTATTAACATGCAAACCAGAAAATTCCAAGTAATTAGGTGTTGACTTAAAACGTACATCAAGTCTCCCTATGTGAGGGATATGCTCAAAGGTGGCTCACAAGCACACTGTGCTTAAAGGAATGGTTTGGTCAAAAAATGTTATTGCCCCTACGGGTCGGCCATGTGTTTTTAAGCCTAAGCCGCTCAATTTTAGGAAAATTTCCTATGGACTTTACCCAAGTTTTCGTCCATTAAACACACGCGAAAACAGGCACTAGGGAGCTGCCATTTTGTGATAATCCTATCATTTCCCCCATCGCCCTGGCTGACCTGCTTTTGCGGCACTAAATCATATCCCCCGCCCCTGAGCCTGACATTATCAAAACATTCATATTCCCCACCTCTCTCTGTGACGTTACTGTGCTGCGTAGGCAAACGCGCCCAGTCGTCTTCTACGCGACTTCACACACAACCCGGAAACCAACACAGATCAGCTCACAACACAGCGCGCCACAATTCGGAATATGAAACTACTTTAAAATCAAACAGCAACACAGTAAATTTGGTAAAGTACATTGATTTGACATTAAATGTTTATAGAATATTCAGCAATTGCCATATGAACTCCGAAAGTCATTTATTTTCTTTTATCTCTATCCGCAAATCCGTAAAATTTTATCGTGAATCACGCGCTGTTCCTTTATGGTACACAGGGTGTTGGTTTTCGTTCAAAGAAGCACTTTTGTCGCACGTTGAACCGCAAGGCTGTTCCATCAAGTAGGCTCTAGGCCAGCGTAAAGGTTGATATGTTGCTTCTAGCCGCTAGTACCGCGTAAGGGCATAAGGGCCCTTGGCCATCGTCCCATAAGATAATCAGAATGGTGCAGTTGTTTACATTAAGCTGCAGCTGGCGGCTGAAGAAACAGTCTGCCGGTGTCTGAAACTGGTGGCAGTGGCAAAAGGGGAGTATATACCCGTTTTGGTAAAACATAAAATGTATAATTAGTCTCGCCAGCCGATCTTTATTAATATTATTCATTTTATTTATTACGGCCGAGCTGAAACTATTTGCTTTCAAGGATAGTGCAATGGAGTACGTTCGGCTCTAAAATCAATGCGAAAACTAACGAAATAAATCGAGGTTAGTACACAATGAGAAACAACTTTTTGTCTACATGCGTGTGGAATGTGGACCTGCATGCCCATGTGCCCACTACAAGGACGATCCCACAAACGTTTTCAAACCTCTTCATTCAATCATTCATTCATTTATTCATGCATCCATTCATTAATTCTTCATTCCGGTATAAAAGCGTCTAAAAAGTTACTTACATTATATTTGCAATTTCCATTGTGTCTCTGCGTAATGCAGTCCATAAATCCCACTGTGCTCTTGACAACCATTTTTCGTATACTGAACTAACATGAAACTGTAAGGTTTTCAAACACTAACCTGATGGTGCAGCAATCAACGAGGCAGTTGGGGAGCCCCCTAGGGACCCTGACACCTCCCCTCTCCTGATTAGGAAACAAGTGGTGGTGTAAGGGATCCCAGGGAAACCCTCCTGGGGGAGAAAACCCTGCCGGAACGGAGATGGATCCAATCGTCCTCGGTACGTCGATCTTCAACGTGGGAAGGATTCTATTTGCAGGACTCTGTCTGCTTCTGTATTCTAATTTAAACAAACAGGGTATGAGCTGAAATATAATCATGGAAAAAACAGACAGAAGTGAGAAAAGAGCAGTACCGAGCGAGTTGGATGGAGGAGGAGTCTTGAGGAGTCTCGGAGGTCGGGAGAGGGAGGCTGGATACGGACACAAGTCTGTAGATATGTAGATAGGTAGGTAAAGAGAAAAGGTAAGTTTAAGGACAAGGATGTAGGTAACATGCACCCTAGCTGCGAACTTACGGAGCGTCTGAGGAGAGAAGCGACGCGCTGAGCTGTGGTTCTGCTGCACCATATCCGGGATCCTTGGAACAGCGCGGTGACGTCAGAGGACGTCTGACTGAAGACGGGAACACTGCAACGCTACCCGTAGTAACAGGAGCCATGCTGGGAGAAGGAAACAAGGACAAAGTCCGCATTCTCCAGCGCCGCCAAAGGGAGCCGCGGCGCCAGCGAGACATGACAGAAACTCGGTCTAGTTCAAGAATTTTCTGCCTTATCTTCTCTTACGTTATTGCACCCCCCAACCCTCCCTTCAAATGAAGTTCTTTCTGCATGGTCCCTGTCTCTCAATGTCAAAAAACAATAGAACCTTATACTGCCAGTGCCAGTTGTGGGCCTCTTCAGGGCGCGAGCTGAAAATCAAAGCCGCTGACCTTCACTAGAAATGAGCATACATTCTTTCTTTGCAACATCCCGTAGTAAAGCCATCTGTGAGAACTTGAAGTTTTGAATCCATCTATGTAGTGCGCCTCAATGTGAAAATGCGAACTGGCTTCTCTCCCATCTGCAACGGGTCGCTTGGCGCGTTCTAAGGCCCCCAATTTTGTCCTCGTTGTCTGCGAGCTTTGAAGCCCCAAAGAACCATAACTATTGAGACTTTACATTTTTTGGGGAAGGTCAGGGAAAGTATAAAGTACCCGAGGAGTTGAGTTGAAAGTGAGATTTATTGTTTGTTTGTTTTATTATTTGCAATACGCAAGCCTCCCCTCGGTTAACAGTGCCCAGCATTTACATGAGATTGTGAAACTTAGTTACTTCAACAAAAATATATACATACATATGTAGACAAGGTCAGCAATATGAGGTGAATAGAGCGAGAATTCAAAGATGACTCCCAGGTAGTTCGGCACCCAGGATGGTGAAGGTAGGGGTTAGGGTTAGCGTACTTTGTATGCACACTGTACAATAAAATTTATTTACAAAAAGACAATCGTATTACAATTATTTAAACCGGGATTTGTACTTCACAACCAGCTCTCCTTTGGGTGGACATGGCACAGTGGCAATGTTGGGTGGCAATGGATCAGTGCTCTGCACAGAAACGTTCAAAATTCCATATCTGTGCTTCTCTAATACAGCAACAATAAGGCTTTTGACAAAGTCGAACTCCATTTCCTCAGACTAGTTTGATCACCCATTGCTTGCTTCTTTTGGAAAAGGCCTTAGTGTAGCGAGGCATCCTTACATTACCCTTAGTCCTAGATTGTTCACGGCCGAGATTCTCGTTATGGGCCAAGACGGCAAGTAGAGTCCCATGTCTCATGCCCTGTATGCTGAAATGCAAGCGTTTTGGGCCTGTACTTTAGGCACATATTGTGGAACACCTCCAAACCTCCTGTGTGACAGAATTCTATCAGTCCCCTCAAATCTCTTGATAGAGTTTTATCGAAAACAATCTTCTCAATGGCTTTGTGTGTCGGTGAAGATGGATTCAACCACTTCTTCTTCCGTGCCTCCATTGGGGATAAAGGGTCATGTTCTCATTGGTGGAAATGTAGGTTTTCTGACCAGCGGTGCACGTTGGTACAGTGGTGCATCAGTGACCGCCATTTTTCAAGTAGTATTTCCACTGACCCGTCACAAGTTTTGGAGCTCCACCAAAGATGGTTGCTGATAGACTGGGACCACTCTGAAATACTTTCCAAACCTTTTTTTTTCCCTGCAGCCGAGATTTTCTTATTGATTGATTTAGCAAGATGCCATACGTCAAATTGATGTTTAATATGTGGGAACTGCTCTCTCATTGTCTTGGCAATTGAAACGTGTCTGTCCGTGGCTATGAGGTCGATGTGCATTCCCCTCGATTGTATATATTCCACTGATTTTATAAATCCTAGTTTCTCCATGGCCACTGAGGACGTACATTGTGTTACCTGCACGACCACCGAACTCACAATTTTCTTACTATCCATGTCCTGAAAGTGGTAGGTGCAGTACTTGGCACAAAATTCAGGGCTGTCGCACTGTCCATCGCCAGCTAGCCTGAATAGTTTGCCTTCGAATGTACTTGCTAGAGACAATTGTTCAATTTTCCAAGCATCACTAATGGCCGGAAACAGATAATCATGTTGGTATTTGTAGTACTGCGTTTTTTTAATGAAATGGAGTCCCACAAACTGAAAGAAAGACTAACTTTCTAAAACTGGAGCCACTAAAAAGTGATGCAGCTGCGCACAGTAGATTGCCTGCTGGCAGTTTCCCCAGCATCGGTTGTGCAGACCATGAGAACGTATGATTTAATCTACAGGCGGCATGTATTGTGACGTTACTGCCTTGTTTTTGACGAGTCACATGAATCAGTGGCTTCCCACATACTTTTCCTCTGACGGAATGCCCACATTTCAGCATACTTATAATATCCATCAAACAACTGTCGAATACTATGTATTTGCCCTCTTTCATTAGACTGTCATCCTGCGTCAAAGTTGTTTAGGCCTGTGACGTTGAGGACATATCACCACATTTGAAAGAAATATCGCTGCTATCAAGTTCTGATGCGTCGGTGAATGCTGCTGCTGGTTCATTCTCTGTCATTTCAACATCTGCTACCTCAACATTGATGGGAGAACACAACAATGTTGACAGCTTTTTTGGTGGCAATTTTTTGGCGGGTGTAGATTCTGTGAATTGATCTGCGACTACTTCAGAGCTATCTTCAATACATCCAGTATCATGTTGTTGCGGCGGTGCGGTCGTACTGTAGCAATGGTCCATTACAACTTTACTGGATTCTCCGGACACATTCATTTCATGTTCTGGCCATTGGACATGAGCATCCCGAGTCTCAACATGCCGTGTCTGAATTAATAGTTCCTCCATAGTGTAAATGGTCTGGCAAGCAACATCTCTCATTCGCTTCACTGTCTGTGTATGTATAGTTCGTAGACCCAGGGGTAACTAGAGGACAGATTGGAAAAGGGATGTTCAGTTTAAACACAAGATAAAGTATAGTACAATTGACTTGAAAAAAACATAAAATAGTCCAGCACAAAATGTTTTCTAAAGTTATGAACTGTTTGTAACTAACCTTATTTTTGTTTCTTTTCTTTGCAACTTTTTTGACTCGACCTTCAACATCTGCACGCTGTTGCTCCGATACGTATCCGCATGTCTCCCCTTCCTCTTGCGCTGCAACGACTATATTTTCTGTATCCGCATAGACAGCACGGAATGATGCTCCATCGACTCCCTGAAACATAGTATTTTCATTATTGTGTATCAAAATATTGTTAGCATAAAACGCACGTGAGGACGAACAAACATGTACATCTCAATAGCCAAACACGATTTAAACATTGTGTGGAACAATCAAACGACAAGTATTCGAGCTCTGATGACCTAGTTCGATGGAGCTGTCAGTATCCATACTTCTGGCTCTACATGGGCTGCCACGAATGATTGTATTGAAGAGGAGGCATCAGCAACTCCTTGAAACACAGTACTTCCGTTAGTATGGTTTTCAATATCGTAAACATAACACACACTTGGGGTCGACGGCACAGGTACATATAAAGAGATAACCACAAATGTTGCATTGTCTAAAAGAATCAAGGAATATTTAAAAATGATCAGATTTAATCGACTTATTTCTCCGATTTCTTTACATCTGCATCATCTAAATGGGATCTTTTGAATGTAGTGGATGCTCCATCATCTCCCTGAAACACAGTACTTGCGTTAATAGGGAAGAAAGTATAGCAAATGGAATCATGTTATATGATCACGCTCGATGGAGCTGTCAGTATCCCTACCTCATGCTGCTGAAGAATATCTAGGGCTGTTGTCAATGTGGTGCGCACTTCCGAAAGCTGTTGCGCCGATTCGTATCCGCATGGTCCCGCTTCCACCGGAATTACTTGAATGTCAGGCTCCACATCAAGTGCGTGGGTTGACGATTCAACAACTGCCTGAAACATAGTATTTGCATTAGTAAGGATTACAATATTGAAAACACAACACACGCTTGGGGGTCGACCGCACAGGTACATATCAACGGCTAACCACAAATGAAACATGGTGTAGAACAATCAAACGACAAGTGTTCCAGTCCTGATGATCACGGTCAGTTGAGCTGTCAGTATCCATACCTCGGGCTGCTGAATCAGATCTAGGGCTGTTGTCAATGTGGTGGACGCTTCAGCATCTCCCTGAAAGACAGTACTTGCATTAGTCTGGATAACACTAATTATAACTGAAAACAAACACCAGGGGACGACAACTAAGGTGTATATCAATTGGAAAGCACTAACCAAACAATTGGTAAAATAATCACACGATACATACAAACTATTACTTGACATACATAAAACAAGTCTGTAGCGGAATAGCCAAGTATGATTACCTGATACGCGCTAGAAGTGGTTGATAACTGCGAGCACGTGACGGAAGTAGAATGTTCTTGCTTCAGATTCAAGGGATAGTCAAGAAGTTGTAAAGGTAAATTATTGTTTGATAATGAAATGCCAATATTTAAAATTGCCATGCAAGGAGACAGAATACTTGAGTAATGTGCAATATAGCACAGTTCCCTGTGCCCATATATAGATTTCGTTTGTGGGTTATGAAATCTAAAAATAATATATTGATAAATGTCATAAAGCTATACACTCATATCAATGTCGAAAGTATTACAAATTGGAAACAACACCTAAAATATCAATGAATCCATTCGGCTACCTACACACTACCGCAAGGCCTAAAGCTAAAAACGGACACTTGACTCACCAGTGGCAGATTGTGGACGAATAGAGTGGGAATAGCGTTTGCGAGCAATTTTCGTGTCGATCGCCGTTTATTCTTCTTTGTTACCCAAGATGTGGTGTACATGTTCGAGGGAAAGTGCCGGCTGTAGATGCGGTATTGATCACCCCTCTTGTCCTCAAAGACTTGTTGGACTCTACTTTCCAGCTCATCCAGTGGATATCCGCAATGTCTGACCCATTCTCTTATTCGATCAACAGTTTTCGGGAATACATGCATTGTAGTGCCTTCAGATTTAGCATGGGTCTTCGAAGGGCAACCGCTAATCGAACAGGCAGGCATTGTTGAAAATTCTGAAAAGTAAATATCAAGATTATTATAAAACCGTGATGAATAAAAATGTCATAAAAAAGTAAATGAACCATACCGTGCTCAATGCAAGGTTTGTTTTGGTCGCCGGAACTATACCAGTTCATCATGTGCGGCTTAGTATTTGCATAAGTTACAGAACTTTTTTTAATTATGTGACTAAACTCTGAACATGTGACTCGTCCCTTGGATGTTCGGTCTTGCACGAAAAGGAACCATGCTTACATTATAGAATGGACCCCCGAAGGATGCAATTCGATGACAATTGACACAGATGAAAATAAATAGATCTATTGATAGCATAACAATTGAAACTCAAGTCAATAGCAATGAGACCAATGACCATAGCTCTATTGGGTACTGTAATAGCAAATAGATTGAAATGTAAAAATGACCGAAATATGACTACGATACATGGCCTTACCTTGACCAACAAACAGTTGGATTCAGCAGGCCGAGCAGTATGTTGCAGGAGAACAGGTAGATGGCCACAGGTAGCACACTGACGAGTATGCTCGAAACGGTTATAGATAGCTTGGCGACGAGCAGATTAGCATAGATCTCAGTGCTTCTCTGGTAGAAGGTTCAGGAGTTGACTTGCAAAGCACAAAGATGTTCTCATAAGACATATCAAGTGGTTTATAAAGTATTAGAAACAACGGTGTGTTTGTGAATGAATGACGTGTGTATGTCGTGGTATTATGTTTATTGCAGGGGGGCGGCCTGCCTCAGGGGAGGCCTGCCTGGAGACACTGGGTCTGAGGAGGCCATGTGAGCGATGGCCCCTGGGCGTGGGATACCTTTTGAAGTGTACATGCTGTTTGGCACCTTGGCCGTTTGCGCCCGTCACAGCCCCCCATGCCAGCGCTCATCCCCGGGTGCGAAACGCCTTTTGGCGTGCAGGCAAGTGTGTGGGAGCGAGGGGCCATCAGGCCCTTCTCATCCTTTACTTCTCAGTAGAAACTCGTACCAAGTGCCTCCAGTAGTGGGTTCGCCCATTGCCCTTATGTGATGTTAACTTTGCATGACATTCGCGTAGATGGGAACACTGAGCAGGACACGAGGCATCCATTTTTGTACCCCCTTTCCACTCCATTTTGGTGACCAGGCCTCACTGCGATAGTACAGCGCGCAGAGCACATGGGCCACAGCCTCGTTCCCACTCTGACTGGAAAACTCCAGAGGTATTTGCAACAGCTAATAAATGTAACACATCACTCTCTGAGATCACGGTCCTGCATGTGAACCGGCCTGAACCAAGCACATGGCTCTTTTATCTCCACAAACGTGTCCTTGCCCACGCACCCTCGCCAGTGGAAAGTTACTGCCATTCTGATCCTGTGTCCCTGCAAGCTATTCTCTTCATGTGCCAGACCACTGACCACGCCATGATGCCCACCTAGTAGATCCCCAACTAACATTAGACCCCTACTGCAGTATATGGTTGCCTATCAATAACAAATGCCACATATCGGAGATTCTTGTGAGCACAGCCCAACAATTCAAACAGTGTATTATAGTGGTCAAGACCCTTGACCTAAGGCCTGTATAATCCAATGTTAATTGATAGTATTGATATATGTGTGACTTTTATAGACATAACCGACTGAAAGACTTTGAACAAGTGTCATTTAGTGCATGCATTATTGATAATATATTATGTTAGCTTGGATAGTGACCACCCCGCTTCACAGCGACCTGAACTTCACCCATTCCGAGCACAGGTGTCTGACGTCCATCCTTGAATGGAGACACACTTGATTGATTTAAAAAATCGAAACAACCGTTGTTAAAATATATGTGGTGTTTTATTTTGTAGCTTATTTTGATGACACAAAAATACAAAACTTTACACATTGTACAGTTCAGGTTGCAGCACAGCGAGAGAAAATCCCCTGTACTGACCGCTGTCACTCGGGAACGTTTCTCTTATGGCACGAACGGCACAGGCGGGTATCACTCTTCGAACACGGTGTCCAAGCCTCCCGTGAAGCCTCCATGTAAAGGAACAATAGGCCACCAGCCTGTACCACCTGTGAAAAAGAATGATACAAACTGTTTTTAAATGACCAAGATAAGTTTAATAAACGTTTGTTGTCAATGACAATTCTTGTAACTAATGGCATTCTGCTCGGACAAATGCTATCTAGACACTGCACACTATTGAACGACTTTCATGCGTTAACATGATATGTATATGTAATTTTGGATATAGTAGAAGACCATGAAATAGGAGTGGCATTACAAGCAGAGTACACTTACTCGTTACTCGGATTGCGAGGACGAACAGTTGCGTGAAGTTCGTGCATAAGCACCATCATTATCCTCAACACGGACCGTGTGAGGCAGGGTCTGGCATCTCGGTGATGCATTGCGGTCATGGCTGGCCTTCCGAAATGTAGGCCACGCATCCCGAGTTTTCACAGCAGCAGCAGTTCTCGTCCTCGGCTGGCATTAGCTTGCACCGATTGCATGTGAACCAGGTGGAAACACCGTCCATGCGACTAGGTCCAGGCTCTTCAGCTGTTGAATCGTCCTCGAACTGCCGTCTGAAGCCCCATCGTTTTCGCGTGTTTCCCTTTCCAGTAGTTCCTCCTCGGTATACTCGGGCTCATACATGTTGGGCATTATTGGATCCATTGTGTGTTAAACTAAAATAATTGATAGCGGTGGTACTGGTATCTGTTCACACGGGCTACAAGCAACAAAGGTAGCTGACCAGAGCACAGAAACGAGTCACAGAATACTCAAAGTAGCACAGAGAGAGGAATGGAATTGGAAATCTGCTGCTGTGTCTTGTGAAACGGTCGGTTTATACTTATTGAGGAAAGTGGCGTCCTGCCATTTCCATGGCGACACGTCATTAGCTGAAGCGCAGCGAATGTTAACACGAGACGTGCTTTGGCATTGTGAAATGGGCGGTACGCATCTGCTGATGACAGGCTCAGGGGCGGGGGATATGATTTAGTGCCGCAAAAGCAGGTCAGCCAGGGCGGTGGGGGAAATAATAGGATTATCACAAAATGGCAGCTCCCTGGTGCCTGTTTTCGCGTGCGTTTAATGGACGAAAACTCGGGTAAGGTGCATAGGAAATTTTTCTAAAATCGAGCGATTTAGGCTTAAAAACACATGGCCGACCCGTAGGGGAAATAAAAAATTTTGACCGAACCATTCCTTTAAGTAAATCCTGCTGCGCCTCAGCTAGAAGTATGAACAAGGCCATCTAAGGCTGCTAGCATTCCAGCGGAGAGGTAACATACAAGGCATACATTAGTGTTCAAAAATTGATTAGCAGAGTTTGCTAATTAAAATGTTCTTGATTAGCAAACAAACATATTTGATTGGGAATTTTGTATATTGTCACGCGAAGATATTTGTACCCAAAATATAAAATGACCAAAAATACACCATGTTTCTGTACAGCTGAAGACATCAGTGAGATGAGTGTTAGTAAAATGTAAAGGTAAGCTGCATGAATGGACACAAATAGATATGATAAAAAAGGCTCTGAAAACAGTTTTCAGTGCAAGGTTCTGTGCAGCACAGTGCAGTCAGTGTTGCATAGGGCAGTGTCTTTTATATTTTATTCTTGACCCATCATTTAAGAAAGGAAAAGGAACAAGTTACTTACCTGTAACTGTTGTTCTCCGGCATGGGTCTGGCATGGATTCACATGCTCATGAATATTCCCCGTCAGGCTGGGAATCCTCGGTAAAGAAAATAAATCAGTTTCAGTTTCGTTTCTAACTGTCTTTCTACTAATAACCAATCACTGGTCTCTGGATCATACTGCCCCCAGCCAATGACTGCCCTCTATCTAAGCCCCTCCTCTGGCAGCCATCTTCAGATTTGGTAGCACGTAAAGTGGCAATAGGACCAAGAGAGGGAGGGTTTGCATGTGAATCCTGCCAGACCCATGCTGGAGAACAACAGTTATAGGTAAGTAACTTGTTCCTTCTCCAGCATGGTGTCTGGTATGGATTCACATGCTCATGAATAAAAGAATACATAACAGTACAGACATGCACAACCACGGGAGGTGGCAACATTAAGCATTTCAAACATCTAGCATCTCTTACCTCCTCACCAGGCTCACCTTCAACTGAACAGGTTGTGCAGCACTGCCTGGCCGACCTTGGACTCCTCCCTGGAAACCTGGTCGACGCAGTACAATCTCGTGAAGGTGTGTGTCGACCTCCACGTAGCAGCCCTGCAGATCTCCAGCAGGGGCACACCAGACAAGAACGCCGTAGTCGCAGCGATCACTCTGGTTGAATGGGCTCTCAGACAGCCGAGCAACGGTCTGTTTGCCAACCGGTGACAGTGCAGGATGCAGCCAGAGAGCCATCTGGAAATGGAAACCTTCGAGAGGGCCTTCCCTTGGTTCACAGGTCCAAAGTTCACAAACAGCTGTGATGTCCTCCGAAAACAAGTTGTGCGGTCCACGTAGAACTTCAGAGCTCTAGCCACATCCAGCGAGTGCAAAGTCTTCTCAGCCGGCGACGAAGGTGACGGGAAGAAAACAGGTAACGCCAAGGGCTCGTTGAGATGGAAGTCCGACGACACCTTTGGCATGAAAGAGGGGTGCGTCCTCAGCACTACCCATGTCTCGTGGGATGTCAGGTATGGAGGCTTACAGGATAGGGCCTGGATCTCTCCCACTCGTGCGGAGGTGATGGCCACAAGAAAAGCGGTCTTCCACGATAGGGACTTCAGCGGTGCCGAATGCAGGAGCTCGAATGGAGGACCCATGAGCCTGGTCAACACCACTGTTAGGGAGAATTCTCTGTTTAGGCTGAATTTCCTAACCTAGTGAGTCCCCCAGCAGCTTTGCTGGATTTCTGGGGTTTATTTGTTTCTCCTGCTAAGAGTGAGACTCTTTTACCCTCACTCTTGGACATGATTTGAGAGTGTCTCTTTTGATTCTATATGTGTTTATTGTGCTATGGGGTCTTTTACTCCATAGGGCTTCATGTGTTTTTGTGATGTGTGTTAAACAGCACCCTCAGTGCAGTAACACAGGGGTGTCACAGTGACCCCCCAGTATAGAGTCCTGGGACTGACTACTCTCTCCCAGGGCATGTAAAGTCACCATTGACTTTACTAGTCTCACATTCTGAACAGAACCAGTACAAAGCATCGGGGTCTGTTAGTCGAGGGGGCATGTCTCCGTCCCCCCTGATCGAGTTTTGGCTGGTGGCAGTGGATACTACTTTTTATATTCGACCGCGAATATATCCCTATGTTCGAGGCTACCAACTTTAATTATGTAATTCCTATAGCCTCAAACATACCGCCGGTTTATTTAATATTAATTCTCCGGTTGGTAATTTTTGCCAGAACTCGGTTCTAAAATGGCGTTTGTGTTCGCTTCTGTGACTCCAACCCAAGTTGAGCCCTTTGTTCCACTATTTTGGCGGGCTTCTACACAGAAGCCCTCCAAAGTGGTGCCACTCTGTCTGGGGTACTTAGGAGGGGTGGAGGGGGATTTAGGCACCCTGGACCGAGTTGCCTAGGCAACTCAAGTCGCACTCCGTCCTGATTGGCCCAAGTGGTGAGCCGGCCGGCTCACCACTTAGCATGTTTGAGTGACAGCTAGGCTGAGTGAATGGGGGTTTTCTGCATAAAAGCAGGGCTTTGGGGACTGGAACTTCAGAAGTCACCACAGGACCTAAGAATCCGACGAGGGAGAAGCTGAGCCGACCTGCTACGACGACACCACCGGTGGAGCCCTGCTGAACCGTCTCACCACTTTTCCCAACGACAGAGGAGACCTCCAGCCCGGAGAGTCTTCTTCCTTCGACTGGTGGGGATAACCAGTCTGCTTCCTTTTTCGCTTCCTGGAGCATCTCGTGGCCGCCTTGCCTGTGCCAAGCACCCCGGCAACCGGGATACGACGTTTTACCACTACCGCGAATCAAAGGGTAGTACCTTTAATCGGAAAACTCCGCGGCTGGTTCCTTCCCTGGCAGCGCAACGACCTTCATCTTTCCTCCACGTCGAGATCTTCTCTTCCTCTGGACGACGCCGCGACTTGCACCCGCTGCCAGGAACAGCTGCCCCCGCTGGAGGATCCTTTCGACATAAGGTACCGTGTTCCGCCTGGCTTCCCTTGCAACCAACTGTACGGGGTAGATTTAGCCCCCGGCTTTCGACCCTGGGTTAGCCTGGGACACCCTGGCTAAACTTTTCTGAGCCTAACTAAAACCTTTCTGAACTCCGGGCAAGACTTTTTAAGCCTGTTGTCATTGTGTGATCTTGGGTGCATTTGTGCCCTGCTCTCTCCAAGAGTGGGCCCGGCCTATGGACTTTGGCTCACAAGTAACTTTTGACTTTCCTGCCTTGCTTAAGAGTTCCTAAGTATTAGTGTGTTGTATTTTCCTACATTCTGCCTTTTTCCCTCCCTTGTTCGTTAACTTATTGGAGTGCCATCTATAGTTAAGCGCTCACCTCTGTCTGGAAATAAGTGGTGTTAACTAAGACTTGTCTGATAAGGAATAAGGAGTGTATATATAATAATAGTAACTGCGTTTTAGAGTCAATTACAATAATAGTGCTGGAGTGTTTCAATAAGTGTGTTTTTAAATAAATAATTATATACCTTGATACCAAAGCTCTGGTCAGTGTTTACTTGTGCTATTGTATCTGAGTGCCTATTGTGTATACCTTGCATACTGCCTAACTCTTCTTGAGGGAAGTCTGACTGCTCAGCCACAGCTACCAGGTAAATCTGGGTGGTACAGACTGCTACCAAGTGGGTTTACTGCCAACACCTGTAGTCCTAAATCTTTTGCAGTGGTCCCCAAGGGAACTGCACAGGTTTCTGCCTAACAACCACACTGAGCTCCCACGCCAGGGCCGGAGCCTTCACCGGTGGGAACCCAGAGTTCGGGTGTAGCGGGAGATAGCCACCAGAAGGATTTTGATGGAGGCGTGTGCCAGCCCCACTTTGGCCAGCGACAACAAGTATGGCAGCATGGGAGATGACCTCTTCCATTTATGACAATAACACTTTAGAGTCGAGGACGCCCTGGCCTTTGCAAGTACCTCCTTGCAGTCCGCCGGGATATCGTAGCCTCCGAACTCTAGTGCTGCAGGAGCCAGGCCTGCAGGTTCAGTGATCCTGGGTCATGATGTAGGATGGCGCCTCCTTCCCTAGCGAGAAGATGCGCATCTGTCGGCTGTTTGACTGGGTGGGGGGGCTGACAAGTCCAGAAGGTCCGGGTACCACATCTGCCTCGGCCACGCCAGTGCGATGAGGATCATCCTGCACTGGGGCCGTCCGAGTTGACTGATGAGTCGCAGAATCAACAGCAACGGTGGGAATGCATACAGGAGTAGGCCGGCCCATGCTCTCCGGCTGGGGAAACCTGCTGGCGAACCTCCGGCACTTGGTGCTCGCCGCCGTCGCGAACAGATCCATCTGGGGGCTGCCCCATCGTCGGAATAGGAGATCCACTTAATCCTGTCGAAGCTCCCACTTGTGGCAAGAGCGCAGCTCCCTGTTGAGTCGGCGACTGTTTTCCACTCCTGCCAGATGAAAAGGTACCAGGAACATCCCCTGGGCGACAGACCAGTGCCACAGATCCTGCGCTTCCTTGGATAGGGCTGGAGATCTGGTGCCCCCCTGCTTCTGTATGTAGAACATCGTGGTGGTGTTGTCGGTGAAGATCCATACCACTTTGCCCTTGAGGGACGCAAGGAAAGACCTGAGGGCCCAGAAAACGGCTCAGAGCTCCAATAAGTTGATGTGCAGAGACCTCTCCTCCGGGAGCCAAAGGCCTCTTGCGTGGAGATCTCCGGTGTGTGCTCCCCATCCCTCCAGGTAGGCGTCCGTCGTCACGTTTCATGATGTTCTGGGGTCTGGAGATCCATGCCCGCCGGCAGGTGCGTGCGGTTGCCCCACCACCGGATCGCCTGGCGGAAAGTCTAATTGAGGGAGATGTCATCTTCGAAGCTGCCCGCCGCTTGCATCCAACGGGCATCGAGGAACTCCTGTAGTGGCCGCATCCGCAACCTGCACAGACGTATGAGGTAGATGCACAATGACATCATGCCGAGAAGGGGCTTGATGGCCCTCACCCTGGCCACTTCCATGGTCAACAGCCCTTGTGCCTTTCCCAAGATGGCTTTCGTCCTCTCCTCCGATGGCGAGGACAACCGTGCCACTGTGTCGAGTCTGGCTCCCAGGAACAGGGTGTCCTGCGACGGTACCAAGTGGGACTTAGCAAAGTTGATTGAGAATCCCGGTTCCGTGAGCAGGCGGACGGTCTTTGCTGTGTGAACGACGGCGAGTTCTCTTGACTTTGCTCAGATGAGCCAATCGTCCAGACAGGGGTATACGTGGATCCGCAGCCTCGCCGCCACCGGTGCCAGGAACTTGGTGAAAATCCTTGGCACCGACTTCAACCCGAAGGGCAGGGCCTTGAACTGGTAGTGCCACCCTTGGACCACGAACCATAGGAACCTTCAATGTCACTTTCGTATGGGGATGTGGAAGTAAGCATCCTCCAAGTCCAGAGACGACAGGAAGTCGCCTCCCAATTGTCCCTGCACGTGCTGAAGGGTGACCATCCGGAACTTCTGGGACTTGATGCATCTGTTGAGGCAGCGAAGGTCTAGGATGGGCCGCCAGCCACCGGTCTTCTTTCAGACGAGGAAGTACTGCGAGTATACTCCTGGGCCCCGGAGCCTCTTTGGGACTTTTCAGCATTGCTCGTACCTCCAGAAGCAGCTGTGGCATTTGGTTTTCTTTCCTGGCCACAGGTGGGAAACGGGGACCCTTTTTTTGGAACTCCAGGGAGGGCCCGTGGGCCAGGGCATCCAGAACCCAACGGTCGGTGGAGATGGACTCCCACGCACTGACGAACTTCGCCAGCCGGACACCCACCGGAGTGCTCGGGTGGGGGCCCAACATCACTGCTGGTTCAGTCTTGTTTCGCCAAAGCCTTGCCTCCTTGCCGACGAAGACGGTGTCCTCCTGTCTTGCTACGGCCTCTGTAGGCTTCCTGCGAAGAGGAGCGGGCTGTCTGGCAATACGACGAGGAACTGCCGCCGAATCCTTTGGAGGCACCTGGAGACTTGCCTCCGGAAGTCCGAAAGGGCGGCCGTCGCTGATGGAGAGAACCCAGTGCCTGGGCCGTCTCGGAGTCCGCCTTGATGGCCTGCAGCGACTCGTCCACTGCCTTGCCGAACAGGTTGTTCCTGTCGAAGGGTATGTCCAGTACCCTGGTCTGCATGTCCTGACGGAAATCAGTGGCCCTGAGCCAACCGCGCCGGAAAAGGCAAACGCTGTTGCCCATCTGGCGAAAGCCGGTGTCAGCGATGTCCGTGGCCACCGTGATGGCGTGGTCCGATGCCACCTCACCTTCCTGCAGGATTTCCAGGGCTTCTGCCCTCTTGTCACCTGGGAGGAAGTCCAGGATGGGGATGATCTTGAACCACAGCTCCCCATCGTAGCGCGCCACGATCGCAAGGGCGTTGGCCGCCTTGATGGTCGTCGCTGCCGATGAAATGAGCCGTCATCCCATGGCATCCAGCTTCTTCCCCTCGGCGTCCGGCGGGGAAGTGGAAGTTGATGCCGTCGTCCCTGCAGATTTCTTCTTGGCCGCCGCAGAGACACCAGAATCCGGGGATGGCTGTGCCCTGAGGCACATAGGAGCGGAGTCCGGGACCCGGTTCTTCTTCTCGTAGGGGCCGTGGACAGGTTCTTCAGAAGGGACAGTCCTTTGTCCCAGATGTCGTCCAGTAGGGGGACTGAGGACGGTCTTTCTCTTGGCCTCCCGTCGCTGGTAGAGGAACTCTTCCTTCTTCTGCTCTTCGGGGCATAAGCTCTGATGCCCTGGCGATCATGGCGTGAAAGGAGCCAATTTCGTTGGGCGGGGGTGCCCAGGCAGGGGGTGATGGGAGATCCGTCCCATCACCACCGTTGTCGTCCGTCCCCATCGTCGCCGTCTCCGTCCCTGTCTCGTCCCTCAGGGGAGGGGATGGGGGTGAAGGCTGGAAGGGAGGTGGAGGATGGACTCGACCCCGCTTGTTCAGTGGGCTCCCCGATGGTCCAGGCGACGCTGCAACGTCCGCTGGTGGTAAGGGCAACCTTGTCTTTATCTCCGTACACAGGTCCTGCAAAGCCATCAAGATTGCTCCTGTATTGTGTTGTGGCATCGGCTGCGACGGGAGCGAAGGCTGAGGCACGGGGTCCTCCACAGTCCGCGGTTCCTCATAGGCCCCACCGTTGCTCTCTACTTCCGCCTCGTCGGGATCCCTCTCGTAGGCCCTGGCCTCCTCGAACTTCTTGTCCAGGATCTTTTTTGATGCCAGCCAGCTCATCTTCGGAGGTGGCATCTGTGTCCGTTAGGGCTACTGTGCTCCCCCCCTCTTTCTCATCCTGGGGTTTCACAGGGGTCTTATCGATAGGCAGAAAAGAGGATTCCCTCCTGGGTGGCAGGGAAACTCTAGGCCCAGAGGTCGTCTCCACTGGGGTAGCCGCAGCAGGCTTCGCCAGGGCTGCCACGACTCCTTCAATCAAGGCCTTCGCTGGGTGAATCTGAGGCCTTCACCTTAGGGTGAGGATCACCGCCTCGCCCCCCCCTCCCCCTTGGCTGTCTGTGTCAGGATCGACCAGGGCTTCTCTCGAAGCTTATCCGGGTTCTCAGACTTATTCTTCACCGAGCCAGAGCATTGGCTCGTGGATGATGGCGTCAGTGATATTGCGCCCTGCCTGGCAGCCGAGGAGCCCGAACCAATGCCGCTCCCGGTGCCCGCAGACTTGCGGTGCTTAGCCTTTTGTTGGGCCCCCGTCACCATAGCACCCTCAAAGATCTTAGAAGACCATTCGGACCTCTTCTTCTCACCTGCTGCTGGGCTCTTCCCCTCCAGCCAGTTAGTGAGCCGCGTAAGACGGTCCTTCATTGTCTGGACGGACATTTTCTTACAGAACGCACAGTCCTTCTCCACGTGCGATTTGTCGTTGTGAAGACAGAGGCACCGGAAGCGCTCATCCTCCTTGAAGACATTCTGTAATCCACATCCAGGGTAGATCCTAAACAGCTTGCATCCAACAGGCGCTGTGTCTCCTTTGTCCTGGGCCAAAACCGCACGGGGTAGGCCTCAAAGATCTTCCAGAATCCTCCAAGAAGTGAAAACTCGATGAAATATTTGCCCTTGCGGGGTGTAGAAAATTCCGAAACGGGTCCCCGTTAATCGGAAGAAGAATCGGCGGAGCTTGAGCCCCGAATTGACCGGAAAATGAGAGCAAAACTCTTGAAAAAAAGCAAAACGCAGTAAAAGCTGACAAGCTATAGCACGAGGTCTCCCAACACTTCAACGTGCTGTAAAAATCTGAAGATGGCTGCCAGAGGAGGGGCTTAGGTAGAGAGCAGTCATTGACTGGGGGCAGTATGACCCAGAGACCAGTGATTGGTTATTAATAGAAAGATTTTTTATTTACCGTGGATTCCAAGCCTGACGACGGGGAATATTCATGAACATGTGAATCCATCCATGCCAGACCACATGCTGGAGAAAGACATAGGACGTAGTATGGTTTTGCGGAAGGCAGGGTAATTGCCAACTTCAGGTGGACAAGATGGACCTTGCCCGTCATTTAATATAAACGGTTTTTAATATATCATTACATATCACTTTCGGGGGAAGGCAGGCAAGCCCGAGTATGGTAGACTCTAGCGCAGCATTCCAGCCCAGCGCACCCATAAAAGTGGTACTCCCGTGGAGATTTGTTCTGCACCTCAATGGACAAGGTGAAGTCTGGCCAGGGGTGCAGCTGCCCAAAATGATATGTGGAAGGCTACTTGCAGATTCCGCTTGCGTTCCAGGCCAGCCCTGCTCTCCCACAGGTGGTAATATTTAATGCAAACATAATCATAGAGCAAAGTGAGCTCTGGAGGATAATTATGGTCTATGGTATAGCAGTAGATCTGTAGATGTACAGGCTGGAGGTAACTTGGCATCACCCATCAGGCCCTAGCCTGGCTGGCCTCTTTCCTCTCCTATCGACGCTCCCAGGTCCAACTTGGATCTCTTTCTCCATCTGTGGTGTTCCAGAGGGGGCTAGCCTCTCTCCCTGGCTGTTCAACCAATACCTGGCACTCCTTGCCCACCGCACTGATGCTCTCCGCCCCAACTTTTAGTGCTATGCGGATGACACGCCGCTCATTTTTTTTTTGATCAAAATGTTTTTATTACATTTTCCACACATACATAAACATTATACATGACACTGTGCATTGCAGGGCAAAGAAGAAACAGAGTAAACCATAAGGGGGCGGGGGTTCAAAACAAAATTGGGGAGGGGCCTCTGCCCCTTGGACCATCTAGTCTTTGATGAGGGAACACAGGACACAGTCACCGTGCGCCAGGCCTGCCAGTCCATGGGCACCTTGCTCTTAACGCTCCCATTGCCAGCGACGCTGCTTCGGGGGCTTAGCCATCGTCTTCCCATCTCTGCCAGATTTTGCTCGCTTTCTGCGGGCATCCCCTTGCTGCGTATACCCTTCGCTCCATTGTCACACAGATGTCCACGTCCGTGATCCATTGGTCATAACTAGGTGTTCTTTCCGATCCCCATAGCTGCGCAATGTTCCTTCTCAGTATCGCTGTAGCGGTTGACCAGAGCAGTTTCTCATTACGGGTCAGGTCACAGTCATCGGAGATCCCTAGCAGGAGTTGCTTTGGTCCCCTTTGTATTGGCTTGCCCAGGACTCTGGACAGTTTGTCACAGCATTTCCGCCATAGTCGCTGTATTTCGTTGCATTCCCATATGATGTGGAAGAAGGTTCCTTCCTCGCGCCTGCATCGTATGCATCGCGGGTCCGAGACCCTGCCCCACCGGAAGAGTGCCACTCTTGGATAGTAAATACGATGTAGGATCTTGAGTTGGACTAGTCGGAGCCTCGATGAAATAGTCGCCTCGCGAGCGTACATCAAGGCTTCCATCCAGTCTTCCGATTGTAGAGGACCAACGTCTCGCTCCCACCTGGCCCTCAAGCTGACGAGCTCGGGTGTAGCAAAGGATGTGATTACATTACACATGGTTGAAGTGACTTTTCTTTTTATTTGGTCCTGGACTATGTTACGCTCCAGCGGGGTACATTCTAGCGTGACGCTGATGATCTGTTGATGGGCATGCAGTAGAGATGTAACGGTATTACGGTATACCGTTAAAGATACCGTGAACCACTTAATTGAACAATAATAACCATCACATTGTTTATACCGGTATACCGTTCATACCGTTAAGTGTGCTTTTCAATCTGATTTGGAAAGGCTGCAGTAAGCAAGTGCTGCACAGTCTTGGTCTTGCACTGTTGGATGTGCCGTCTGCCAAGTAGTTTCAGTTTGAGCAGTTTTTAATGCCATTCCATAAACCACACGTGCCTGACACAAAATCAATATGTTAGCAATAGGTAGAATAAATACAGTACCAAGAAGGAAAGGGGTTTACTTTTTTTTAAAGCGCTCACACAGCCTGCGGGCATCAAGGCAGTGTTAAAGAAATTGTTTATTTAGTTGTGTAATTTGCGTATTTATAATACGCTTAAACACTCAGAGGTTTCTAAGCGCTGACCCAGGGAAATCTAACCTGTGTTGCTTCGTGTCGTCTTGCTTCCAAGGCACGCACGTTGCTGCTGAGCTATCCTCCCGGGACTTTGGGTTGGCGGCTTTGGGGTTTATATATTTATAATGGATAATGTTTTCTAAACATATGACGATGGGGGATGTCCCTGGTTCCATCATTGAATTTACATATAATAAGTCACACTGCGAAATGTACTCATCTTTGTGGGTATTCCCTGCTGCCATACCAAAGGGTAACATGTCTGATTACTGAACACCTTTTGGCCCGGAAGTAAACTAAAGGCTGAGAGAGAGAGAGACCGAGAAAGCGAGAGAAAGCGAGAACAAACATATACTACCATCAAACTCCATTGATCTGTGGCATGTAGGTTATCAAGATGGCAACATGTTCATCTTCACCAGTAGCCAGTGGGTGAGCTAAAAGCCTTAATAACCACTTAAGAAAAGCTATTCAGTTTGCTTTGCCAGTTGCAGCAGGGCTTCCCCCTCCCCCTCTCCACACGTGTTTGGTGGAAGCAAGGGGTGGCATTTCAGTGGAAAGTATGTTGAAAAGCCCAATTCTGGCGCTGGGTGCCTGGTTTTGTTTGTGATGATAAATCTGACAATTTATGACCTTTTAGAAAATATTTGTTAAAATTAGTTAACTCCACCTACTATACCGTGATAACCATGATATACCGTCATTTGGCAAGAAGGTTATTGTACCGTCAAAAAACTAATACCGTGAAACCCCTAGAGTGCAGTGCGTGTTTCAGTTGCGTATAATGGTATCCTTCCGAGGATGGGAGGGCGAATTCTGCTCGCAGTGTTTCAAAGGGGACCAATTTCTCCTCTTTTATTACGTCTCCTACTTTGGTGATGTCACGTTGGGCCCAGGCAGGCCATTTCGGCAGCTTCTGTAACTCGGGGAGAAGCCTGTTGTTCCACAGTGGTTGGGGCAGCATCAGTTTTGATTCCCAGCTTACATGCCGGTGTGCTTCCACCCAAATCCATGTGATGTGCGTTTCCATGGTAGGGGCTGATGTGTGGCCCATGCCGCAGTATAGAAGTTCCAGGGGTGTTATGTTGCTGTCGGTGTTAAACCTTCGGATATGTGGCAGGTCCTTTTCCCCATGGAGCATGTCATTCACCACCGCCATCTGGCTGGCTCAGTAGTAAGTTTGCAGCCTGGGCAGCCCAATCCCCCCCCTCCCAGACAGATCTCTGAAGGGTGGGAAGAGCGATCCGCTGGGGCCCACCACTCCAAAGCAGTTTCTGGAGGATACAGTCTATTTTGAGGAATTCCTGATGCGGGATATGCAGCGGTGCATTTTGAAGAACATACAAGAACTTAGGAAGGGCGATCATTTTGAACAGGGCAGCTCTGCCCATCAATGTCAGTGGCATGGCGCTCCAGTGGCGACTATCCTCAGCGAATCTCGCCACGACTAGTTGTAGATTCAGAGCCGTGTAGTCTATGAGGTGCTTCGAGATTTTAACCCCTAGGTATTTGAACTGGTCAGTAACAATTTGGTAGGGGCAGTCTATGGGGCAAGTGGCAGCTGCGCTTCCTATGGGAAATAGGATGGATTTTGACCAGTTCACGCGTAGGCCATTGAAGGCTCCGTATCTTTTCAGCATTTGGGTAACATTTTGGCAGGAGTTGCGTGGGTCTTTCAAGTAGATAAGCAGGTCATCCGCGTAGAGGGACACTATCCTCCCATTATTCTGACCACAGGAAGCCCTCCCAGAGTGGGGTATTTCTTAAAAGGATGGCCTTTGGTTCGATGGCAAGTGCAAAAATCATGGCCGACGGGACAACCTTGCCTCGTTCCTCTGCCCAATCGGAAGGGGTCTGATTACAGCCGTTGACCTTAGTTCTGGCTATTGGACATTCGTATAGTAGTTGCACCCAGCCGATAAAGTTTGCGCCAAAACCCATGTGCCTCATTATGTCCCAGATGGCCTCCCACCTCACTGAATCAAAAGCTTTTTCAAAGTCTATTGCCAACAAAGCCAGCGGACCCTGTATGCTGCCGGCTTTTTCCAGTGCTGAGTGCAGCTTGCAGAGATTCATGTGTGTCGATCTCTCGGGCATGAAGCCGCATTGGGCAGTGTGGACCAGGGAGGGGATGACTTGTTGCAGCCCAGTTTGCCAGGATCTTTGCAAGTATTTTGGTTTCGCTGTTTAGAAGTGAAATGGGCCTGTAAGAGCTGCAGTGTTCAGGGGGTTTGTCTGGTTTGGGTAGGACTATTATTGTGGCTTCCCTAAGATCTGGGGAAAGGGTGCCCTGTTCTCTTGCACGTTGGAACATTTGCAGTAGGTGTGGAGCAATTACGTTGGTTCCCACTTTCCGCCACAGCTCAATCGGGAAGCCGTTTGGACCTGGGGACTTGCCAGCTTGGAGGCCGGACATGGCATTCGACACCTCATCCTCCGTTATGTCTCTTTCCAACAATTCCTGTTGTGTTATGCTCAAGGTGGGGAAGATAATTTCCTCTATGATTGAGGTATTTGCGGGGGTGTTAGGTGACATACAGTTCAGCATAGTAATTTGCGAAGCCCCTCGTGATGTCCTGATCTGCCACAAGTGGGGTTGTGCCCTCTGTCTGTAGCTGCTGGACATGGCTGCGTCCCTGCTCCTTACGTTCTAGCCACGCTAGCATTTTCCCGGCTTTATCGCCCGTTTCATAAACTCTTGCACGCATTGTCGAGTGCGCATGCCTGGCATTATCCAGTGCAGTGTTCTGGAGCTGCTTTTGTGCCATGAGCAGGGCTCGGTTTGTATCAGGCGTGTTCTGGGTTATGTGCGCTACCTCTGCTTGTTTCACCTGTTCCGCTTCGTGTACCTTGAGTAGGTATTGTTTCCTCTGTGCGGTCGTCCATAAGATAAGTTCCCCCCTCAGTACTGCCTTGTAGGCCTCCCATAGTGACACTGGGTCTGATGCGGACTCTATGTTCAGCTCAAAGTATGTCTGAGTTGTCTCTTGGAGCCTTACCACCAGGTCTGGGTTGCCCAGGTAGTAATTATTCAGGTGCCAGCTGGGCAGGGGAGTCGGCCTGGATGTTGTGATTTGCATCACCAGTGGGGAGTGGTCAGAGATGCCTCTGGGGAGCAGGCATGCTTCATGGGCCCTGTGTAGGTCAGTTGCTGGGAGAAAGAATTAGTCCAATCTGGAGAGCGAGGCGTGAGCCCCCGAGTAGAAGGAGTATTCCCTGACATTAGGGTGGAGTTCTCTCCATATGTCACACAGGCCCATGGCGTTCGTGAATGTTGCGAGTTTGGTAGGCACGCTGGGGTTTCTATTTCGAAGGTGTGAGCGATCCCGGGATATGTCCATGACTTTGTTGAAGTCCCCTCCTATTATCATGATGTTAGAAGTGTCTGCGGTAATCAGGGGGGAAATGTCGGCGAGTAGCAGTGACAACAAAGTGGGCGGTGCGTAAATAGCTAGTAGTGTGACAGAGTGCTCCCAGAGTGTACCAGCCACATATACATATCTCTCTCCAGTGTCCTGGGTTACTGTGTTCAGGTGGAAAGGGAGATTCTTGTGTATCAGTACAATGACCTCCCCCTAGAGCCCATTGAGAAGACTGCGTGGACTGCGAGTCTATAATTTGTGCGTCTGAATAGGGAGCATTCTGTGCCTGCAAGGTGTGTTTCGGACAGGAAAGCGATGTCCGGTGCGTGCCTGTTCAGGTATTGCCCCACCAATCGTTGTTTAAATTGCATTGCCGAGGCCATTGACGTTCCAGGTCATAAATTTCAGTGTTCTGGTTGTGTTTGTATTACGTGATGCCATATCTATCCGTGGCTAATGGAGTGTGTGCTGCTGCTGATGACGCCAGGCACCCGCGCGCCTCTGTGTTATAACCCTCTTATGTGATTTTAATGTGTTATATGCTAGACTGGTCCTTCCCCTACTAAACTCAACAAACCCAACCCCACCCTCCCTATACTTCTCCCAACTAGAAGCATCGGTTGCCCGAACTTTAACACTACCGGCTGTCAACTGGACAGCTTACATAAGACAATCGCAGCCAAAGGCTCAGGTGATCACCCTACAAACTATGACTGGGGGGCGGGGGGACGACACCTTTAGCGCTTAACTTGAAACTTACTAGCCGAGCGGGGGGCCCTACAAAGCTCGTGTGCGAGACGTTCCCGCAACTGCCACAATCAAGTGTGTGTTACCTTAAGATGAGTATTGCGGTATGTCGCATAAGGTGCCATATTACAGTTAGAGCTTACTTGTTGAGTACTGGGGCACTGGATAAAGATTTAGGTGTGGGTCAGCCACCTATGTCTTCCGGTGGGTCTTCTGCTGGAGGCCGACGGGGCTTGCGCAGTTGGGCAGGCGGGGGCACGCGGTTCCTTCCTTCTCTGCCGCGCGAAGACGACCAGTCGCCCTCTATATGCTGCTCAGCCCAGCGCCATGCTTCCTTGGGGGTCATTAAAGTGGACCGTGGTTCCCTTGTGGTAGATCTTTAATTGCGCGGGGAAGAGCAGCCCATACTTCACTCCCATTGATTGTAGTTGCTTCCGGAGGTGGTCAAAGGATTGTCTTGCTTTCTGCACTTCCCTAGTGTAGTCAGGGAAAAAGGCAATCTTGGAACCATTGAAGGTAATCGTGCCCTTGGCGCGAGCATTTTGCAGTAATGCGTCTCGGTCCCTGAAGTTTAGAAATGTTGCAATTACTGTGCGCGGGGGAGCCCCAGGCGTTGGTCTGCCGGTGGGCACTCTATGAGCTCGCTCTATAGAGAAGAACTTGGAGAATGAGTCTGGTCGAACAGGTCAGAGAGCAGCTGCTCCAAAAACATATCCATGCAGGCGCCTTCTGCTTTCTCGGGGATACCAAGTATTCGCACATTATCGCGTCAAGATCTCCCCTCTCCATCTTCAATTCTATCCTCCAGCACCTTGAGTTTGGACGTGACACTCTGGAGTTGTTGCCTCATGTTGTGAATCCCATCTTCCGTGTTCGAGATGCGTTGTTCGGCCTCTCCCGCGCGTGCCGTTAGCTTTTGGAGGTCATGTCTGAGGAGGAACACGTCCATGCTTATTCCGTCCATTTTCTGCTCCATGGACGTGCGGGATTCCGCTATGGCAGTCATTAGGTCTTTGAGGGAGATCGTATTGACGGTCTCCATTTCCTCCGAGGACAACGAGTGGAGGTCGGGAGCTTGTGGAGGAGGAATTATATATATTGGTCCATGCTGCTTTGTGTGGGCAGTCTTCTAGATCTGTCTTTCCCCATGTTTCTTACTGCGCCTGGTGGGTCTGGATTTTGCGCGCAAATCGCTGTGCAGCAACCGGACTGCGGGCTGAGCTGTTGCCTCCGTGTAGCGTACTGGCCTGCTCCGGTGTCGGGACTGGTCCTGGACTGCCCGCCCAAACCGGCCCCAGTGAGTTCCACCACCTCGGTCTGCGGGGTGGAGGAGCGTGTAATGGCCGCCTTACGGCCTGTCGAGTCCGCTTCACGCTTTTGCCCTTTTCTCTCGGTGGAGTGTTGGCCAGTTGCCCTGGCCGATGCAAGTGGTGGGGCCGCAGGACTGCTACTCACGTGCCGCTCGCCTGTTTCCGAGATGTGCCCTGGCCCTTGCCACAGGCGGTGCGGTTGTTGGTCTTGTGTAGTGCCGCTCTCCCGGAATCCTTGATGTAGGCCTCAGGGCCCCGTGCTCTTGGCGGTGAGTGTGCTGCTGTGCTTAGGCTAAAAACCTCAGGGTCTTCTTCGACTTCACACTCTCCTCCTCTTCTAACATCTCTAAGAAATCACACTATCAGCTGCACCTCCTCAGAGGTATTCTTCCTTTCCTCTCCTTCCCCCAGAAGCTCACTGTCTCCAGATGTCTGGTTCTCTCTAGGTTGGACTACTGCAACAGCCTCTTTCTAAATCTGCCTGCTTCTACTCTCCACCCTCTGCAACTCATCCAGAAGAGGACTGCAACACTTGTCCTTGGCCTCAAGCCCAGGGATCGTATCTCTATAGGATTGGAATCTCTGTACTAGCTCCCAGTGGCTGCGAGGATTAAGTTCAAAACCCTGTGCATTGTCCACAAGGCCCTTCTGGGGCCTGGGGTCTCAATACCTTCAACTCTCTTTTCCTAAAAATCTTCCTTCTCAAGCTCTTTGCTCATCCGGCTCCAACTCCCTCAGGGTCAGTAGCTTCTCCAAGCAACGGGTGGTGGTAGATCTTTCATCGGCGGGGCCTCCCCCTGGAACCGCCTCCCTGAAACTTAAGGAGAACCATCTCCGGTTCCGGAAGCACCTCAAGACCTTCGTCTTTGCTTTGGCTTTCTCTCCTCCTCTCCCCTGCTGAACTCCTGACTGAAACTGCACTGGTCATCTGGCTACCCTCTGATCTCACGCCAAGGTCCCCTCACCCACCAGTTGCACACCTACACTGCCTACAGGGCAACCCCTGCACTTGGAGGCTGTTTCTGTATCCCTACAGTCCCCTACCAGCCCTTGACACTTGATGTCCTTAAAAAGGGGAAAATAACTACGGTGCAATAGGAGGTGTTCCTATATTGGTCTGGGGGGAGCCTCTAAACAAGTTGGGGAAATTGCTGATGAGGAGTCTTTGGAATACCACTGACAAACTAAGAAGTCATGTGCAGAAATTTAAAAAATACAAGACCGTGGATAGGTCCTACTTCATCGACGGCCATTACTTTGGTTTCCAAGTGAGTTACAGAAACTAAAAAGGGGGAAGGGGGCACAAGGGGGAGGGGGGTGGAGGGGAGACAGATGCTTTAGTACCACAAATTCTAGTCAAGCAGCCGTGCAAGCTCCAGCAGCACAGACTACCCCACCCGCCACCCAAGCATTATTTCAGCAAGTCCAACCACAGGATACGCCCGTAATAAGCAAGGCAGTTTCACCAGCATATACCACAGCATCCAAGCGTGTGCTCGAGGCTTGAGTATTAATCCTTTCCATACCCAAGCAGGCGCTATCATGGTTTATCTGGTTCTCATTTACAGGCACTTATTGCAGCTACTAGGAGTTGCTGCTGTTGATGATGATGATAGGTAAGGACAGAGGACACCACATCTAAGACTGCTCAAAGCCTTTCCTAAATATTAGAGGAAACAGATACTTTTACAGAAGAATTGTGAATCATAGTATAGAGTTATAAACGGTCTTTGGCGGACATGAACCAGTCAAGGAGGGAAATCATGCCCACAGATGTGTATCAGTGTTGAACACGAGAGCGGTTAGCGTATACAATACTCTGAGATAAGCGCAGGGCTATCCTAAGCAATAGAACATGCAACGATAAAAATACTCACAGTATGCCAGGGAAATCCAAATTGGATACAAATAATTGCAAGAAATATATAAAATGAATCCCCAGCGGATTATCTTGATCAATTGAAAATGGTTTTCTTGCAGCATTCTGGGATTAACCATCCAGCAGAAAGTGCCCAGGAGGCTGTTGCCACCACTTTTGTTCAAGGCCCAATTCCCAAATTGCAGCGACAGTCGGAGACGATCTGTGTGAGATGGCAAAGTCTCACACTGAACTGATCGCAGATGCAAATCATTGTCTCTTGCAAAGAACAAAGGTATGAAAGAATCAAATGCAAATTTACGGCATCACAATTGCAAGATTAACAAGTGTTAGGCAGGGTTTACAAATGCACACATGAACTTGAGGGGATTTGGAAGAGTCAGAGGCTGAGGACTGAGTGGTGGTGCCCCAGAGCCTCAAAATAAAATGGGTTTGTGACAAAGAATATTGCCTGTCACTACTGCAAGCTGGAGGGGCTCTGTAAATGTGTGAGCCCTAACCAGAATTCAGCCCCAGGTTTCACAAAATGTTCAAGCAAAGGCAAGATTACTTAGGGCTGTGACAGCCTGTCAGTGAAAGTCATGCAAATATGAATAGCTATTGATCAAGAAGGGCCATTTAAAGAATGTAAAATTTGACATAATTGTGCACCTCATTTGGTAGCCAGGGAGAGCAAATCGCCCTGCACAACAATCTTTTTTAACAAAAACTTTATTTGTTCTTGGCAGACACAATTTAACAGTTGTCAAGTAACAGTCTTCGCATTCATTGTAACATAACATTGAGTTTCTAGCTCATATAGGGAATGCGGTATTGACAGCATACAACAACAATAGTGAGCAGCAGGCTATGCAGAGAAACCTATTCAGGCTGGGGCCAACATCATAATGAGGGAACATTTTAGGTAGGTTGGAATTGGGCCAAGTAGACTCAGTATTCGCACCATATATCTTTCAGCTTGGACGTGCTAGGCAGCATGGTTATATAGAGGTCCTCACAATTGTCAGCCTAACTGAAGTCAGACATCCAGTCCTTATCTAGCGGCGGACCCGCATCTTTCTACTTTTTCAATAAACATTTGGCAATTAGGCACCCAATATTGAGAAAGGACCCAATTCTCCTCTAAAGAACACTCCCCTACAACCCAAACAGAACACTCCTTGGAGAATATGTGAAAGTGTGATTAACATAGTGTCATCACATGCTTCCAAAACCCTTGCAGTTTTTAATGGCAGCTTCAGAACATGTGCAACTTTTCAGCCTCCTCATATTTGCATCAGGGGCACCTGCTATCTGTCCCTGGATAGATCATTTGAAGTCTGCTGTGGGGTGTAATGTAATGTTTTCAGTATCTTGTACGGAATTAGTTTAAAGCTACAATTTAATGAAACAGTCTTAGTCAGAGAACACATCTTACTTGATGGTTCATCGGAAAACAAGTTCCTCTGCCCACTTTTGCTTGGCAGCAGTCATCCAACTTGGGTCCTTCCTTTCCTCTATCTCACTCTCCACCTGTGGTGTTCCCCAGGGGTCTAACCTCTATCCCTCTCTTTTCAACCAATACCTGGCATCCCTCGCCGCTCTCTGCTCCAACTTTCAGTACTCTGCGGATGACACTCTGCTTGTTTTCAGGATCCCCTCCGGCATCTCCTCTCCCTCATCTCCGACTGTCTGCAATCCAGGAGTGGTGGGTCGCCAACAACCTCTGCCTTAATGACAGTAAGACATAGATCCTCCTCATCTGCACTCCTGCACCTTCCTTTCCTGTCACTCTCTGGCTGGCCTCCCTTGGCCCTCCCCCTGCTCCCACCTGTAAGGCTAAAAACCTAAGGGTCATCTTTGGTTCCACGCTTTCCTTTTCTACACACCTCTCTGATGTCTCTAAGAAGTCCAACTACCAACTGCACCTCCTCAGAGGTATTCTTCCTGTCCCCACATTCCCCAGAAGATCATTGTCTCTACAGCTCTGGTTCTCTCTAGGCTGGATTACCGCAACAGTCTCTTCTAAATCTGCCTGCTACTACACTCCGCCCTCTGCAACTCATCCATAACAGGACTGCGAGACTTGTCCTTGGCTCGAGCCCAGTGATCGTATCTCTCCAGCCCTGAAATCTCTTCATCGGATCCCAGTGGCTGCAAGGATTAAGTTCGAGACCCTTTGCATTGTCCACAAAGCCTTCTGGGGTCTGGGTCCAGAATACCTTTAACTCTCCCTTCAGAAATACCTTCCTACTCTAGCTCTTCGCTCCTCCACCCCCAACTCCCTCAGGGTCAGTCGCTTCTCCAAGCAACAAGTTGGTAGTAGATCTCTCTCTTTGGCCGAGGCCTCCCTCTGAACCAGCCTCCCTGCCTCTCCGAAACTTGAGGAGAACCATATCCGGAAGCACCTGAAGACCTTCCTCTTTGCTTCTGCCTTCACTCTTCCTCTCCCCTGCTGATTTCTGTTTCTGCACTGGGCATCTGGCTACCCTCTTATTTCGGGCCCAGCTACCTGCCCACCCAGCTGCAGACCCGCACTGCCTCCTGGCAACCCTTGCACTTGGGTCTGTATCTGCAACCCTACAATTCCCCTTACCTGCATTTATTAGACATCTGTTGTCTGCGCTCAATTCACGCACTTGCCGCCTGCTGGCCGCACTACCTGTTGTTGTTTTGATCACGTGTTCAGAACTTTCCACTCCTCCCCAGCCCCTTGCACTTGGCCACCCTTCCCTCTCACCCGCATTTACGCGTTATCAATGTCACTGGGCCTAGAAAGATCGTTGTTTTGTCCTTCCTTGTACCCCTCCTTTGCCTCGTCGCACCACTGAAACACTTCTGTATGGGCACGATATAAATAAAATATATCATCTGCCTATTGATTTATCCGTAATCATCCTGTACAGCATAGCTAGTATTCTATGGCACCTGGAGAAGCTGGAAATATATTTCAGGAACTTGTGAACATCTCCATTGTTGTACCCGTGTGTCCCTGCTTCCAGGTCTGCATAGTGAGAAACCTCCCATTCGGGAATAAGTCCTCTAATGCCCGATACCCCAATTTCTTCTGATGCAGCGCAGAGCAAGCAGTCCCGAGTGGGGTCCAATCCAGGGAATCTCCACAGAGGCAGCCATTTGTAGTAAGGGTGGACTATGCCTGCTCTATGAAATATGTTCTGCCATGCGCAGATAGTGGTGTGCACTGGATCGGATGGGCAGTCATCCATGTATGCAGTTTCAAGGATAAGGGTTCTGGTGTTAGTTTTATCAGCAGCCAGGTGCTCAAGTCGGACGTGGGGAGGGGACCCCCCCCATATCAAAAGGATGCAAATTGTGCCTGGACAGTCTGCCAATAATTCTCAAAGTGAGGCGTAGCAAACCCACCCTTATCGTACGGTAGTGCTACTGCACCCGCAGGCCATAGGAAATGCAAAAGGGAACCATGAAGCTTGGCAAAGTAATCCTTGCCAGGCCATAAAGGTAAATTGGTGAACAGGTATAGTAATTCAGCCAAGAGAATCATTTTTGCCAATGCTAACCTACCGGCCAGCAAAAATGGGACATTCCTTCATCTCTTAATTTGTCAGAGACGTATGTCTCATGGGACGTGTAATTCAAGAAGAGGTTAAACCCCCCCACTCCCCATGTCTAGATATTCAGACTCCCAAGTATTTAATACTCTTGGGTGTCCACTTCAGAGGGTATGCTCCCTGTGGCCTAGTCATTGTGTCGGTCAGGGGAAATATTTCAGACTTACTGTAGTTAATCATGAAGCCTGAGTATCCACCAAACTCTGGAACGTCCTGCGTTATGTATGGGTCTCCGATATACAGTAATGCATCATCTACATAGAGGGAGATAATTTCAGGAGAATCAAATAATCTGATCCCCCCACCTCTTGTAACGCTCCTTGATCAATATCTGCCATAGGCTCAATAGCTAATGCGAACAGTAACGAGGACTGGGGGCAACCCTGGTGTGTTCCCCTTTCCTTGGTCGGTGAGGGGACTAGGACCCTTGCAGTGGTTCGCAAGTAGGAGCTTGATGCAACTAATCATATTTGCCCCGTGCCTGCATTTATCCAGGATTACAAACATATACTCCCATGAGAACATATTGAAGGCCATCTGCGGGTCCAGTGCGACCGCAACAGCGGAGGACTCCGGGGACAGGCTAGACATAATGTTAAATAAACGATGGATGTTCAGCACAGTGGATCGGCCAGATAAATGCTGCACCTGGTTCATAGCGATCAGGCAGTATCAGGGGAAGAAACCTATTTGCTATAATCTTAAGCAAAGATTTGGTGTCAACATTCATTAACAATAGTGGTCTATATGACCCACATTCATTATCCGGTTTACCCAGCTTAAGCAGGATCATGATGATGGCCTCACGGAGTGACTCGGAGGACCATGACGGCCAGTGCCTCTTCCCATACCTGCAGTAGGTGAGAGCCCAATATTGCCCCGAATGATGCGTAGAATTCAGTCGTCAGCCCTTCTGGGCCAGGCGATTCATCCACGGGGAGTTCTTTGATGACTCCCATAATATCTTCAATAGTGAATGGCCCATTGATCTGCTCCCTTTGCATTCACCAACAGCCTGGACTTTGGTGTGTCTTCCAAAAGAAGCAGGATGGCTCGGTAGAGAGATCTGTATAAAAAAAAAAAAAACACCCAGAGTATCTCCTGATCTGTACATTTACACTCGCCCCACTCATCCAATATATCGTCTATATGCTGCAGCCCTTGTTCGGCCATATCAGCAGAGCAAGAGTATTCTTCCGGCGATCCCCTCCTCATAGCACCTTGCAGCTGCAGGGTTGTCTAAGTATTTGACTTCCCGCTGCACATGTGCCCAAAATTTCTCAAGCATGGCAAGCGTGGCATATATATCGGCCGGATCTGGTGCAGCAGAATATGCATTTGAGCTTAGATATGCAACCTTCCAAATTGCACCTAATGGTTTTGAGTACCCCAAACTCTTTCTCTAATATATGCTTTAAACACCTGCCACACCATGGGGTTGTAGTCTCCGGAGTGTTGTGGGTGAAACAGGTGCGTATTTCCGTCTCTATATATGCCGTGAATGCAGTTCTTGTAATACCTTAGATTTAAACCTCCATGGAGCTCGAATAGCAGACCCCCTGCCCATTCTTATCCGCATGCTAACGGGAGAGTAGTCTAAGTGCGTGCAGGGGAGAATATCCACCAGTTGTACTTTTCTCAACAATTGTCGTGAGATCAACAGAAGGTCAATTCAGGACGCCATGTGTACTGATGAATGGAATGTGTACTGTTGGTCTGTAGGACTCTCCATATATACACCGCAGTTCAAGCCTCTCTAGCTGACTTTGCAAACTACAGGCTGGTTCCGAATGGATGTGTAGTAGCTGTCCCCGTCCGGTCAACTCGCAGGTAAATTATGCAGTTCATGTCACTCCACCTAAATGACTGCGATCGACAGGTAGGAGGCAAAAATATTTGCAATGTTCTCATTAACGTTGTGGGAATTCATATTTGGCCTGTACGCGTTAACTAGCATGTTAGGATCACGCTCCATCCTTGGTCTCTACTGGATAGATGGCAGGTCTTCAGCCAACCAAGAACAGCAACTCACCAATCAAGACATGGCTCCCGCCGTGCTTTTCCAACCATTAGGCCAATCCTTCTTAGCCATCCACAACATGCCGCTACCCAGGCAACGCCCACTAACAGATCGGACCAGATCCACCCTCCACAACATGGCGCCGGATCTCCAGTCTTGTACAGAGCATCGTGAGATGAGGAGCCTCAAACCGCTGGCATACCAAGCAGTCCTCCAAGAAAAGCGCGTTGCAACTTCTCCCCATTGCGGCAAAGGCTCCCTTGTCCTCCATGGCTACTTTGTTTCCTAGTGTTCCAGTGTCTCTCCCTTGGCGTCCTTGCCTTTTTCTCTGCCTTCCCATTCTTGTTTCCCTTGTGTAATTCGTGGGTTCTTCCAGCATGCATTTGCCTCCATCCCGTGTCCTCTAGAAATCGTGTACGTGTTGCTATAGTCCATCTAGCCTTCATTTACTGGTTCAACCAGCCTTCTGCTCATCCATCCGGCATCGAACTCCGCCAAGGTTTCTTCCCACTCACACAGGAGTTTTCCCTTGGGTTTTTTCCTTCTCAGTGCCAACTTTGTGTTCATCCAGACAACCCTGGCATCGAGAGAGGAGAGGCCTTATTTGCTCCACAGAAAGACTGCTGAAAAAGAACCGGGTAAGCAAAAGCCTAAAACAGCAAGACCTCCACCCCTCAACACAATGCACCACAACATATAGACCCTCCATGTCAAAGTCAGTATCCTGCTGTGTAAATTTGAGTGTTTTCTGAACAAGTGTTAGGACGCCCCCTAGATTGTGTCGAATAGGACGTAAAAAAACATTTTACCCCAGAATGCAGCCACATTTTTATTAGCCGTCGCTGTAGTGTGCATCTCTTCAAGGAACAGTATATTAACAATATGCCTATTGACATAAGCCATTATCTGTCTGGTTTTCATATATCTACTGTGAGAAACCAGAGGGCGTCTCACCAGCTAGTCTCCCGGGATCTCTTAGTTGGTCAGGGCATGGCCATCGCGCCTTTGGATCCAGACCCTGGGGGTGGTTCAGTGCGGGAGGATCCCCTGGGTGAGGGGTCTTCAGCGAGTGGTGGTGAGGCAGCCGATGGCGAGACGTGGTACTCCACCCCCCCCTTTTTTGTACATCCAACCCCTCCTATATTTTGTGATCTGATGTCCCAATTCCCACCTCCCCCTTTTCTGCACAAACACAAGGCAGAGGAAGAAGGCGACAGAGTACCGCTAATCGGGTCAGGCAAAGTCAGGCACTTGACTTCAAGTGCATACACCAGATTCCAATTAGCTCTCCTCACACAGATAAAAAAAAGTAACGTAGACACTCTGAGCAAGGTGGAACAAGAGTATGAGCAGAACTTGCGGGGTGAAGGCGAACCTACTGGAGCAGAGCGACGGATCAAGGGATGAGAGCAGCGGGTCGAAAACCCCAAGAGTTCCCTACAGGAGGGCGTTGCCTCCACAAGGAGGCAAAAGATAAGTGGAGAAGGGCAGATCCCAATATCGAAGACTACATTGTGTTTCAAGGACGCCAGTGACCCTCCTGGGTGAACAGCATATTTGGGGAGGCGAGGCCAAGCCTGTGGTACTAACTTTGACTCAGGAATTGGAAAATCAAAAAAGGAAAGAACCGCATGCAGCCAGTGAGTTGGAAAGCGACTTAAGAGACCAGCATGTGCTAACAAAGATTGAGGATTGCAACATTATAATTGAAGGCTGCACGCGTGTGGATGAGATGCAAGGAAAGGCAGACCTGTGAATGAACTTTAAGATAAAGACAGCTGTGGAATCAGCGATACTGAGTAATGAAGTGGTCTGGCGAAAAGGAGTAGCCCACTCAAATGTCTCTGTGAAAGGTGCATTGTTTGAGCCGATAAAAGTTAATTAACTATAAAAGCGAAAGTGAATGAAGGGTGAAGAGGAAAAGTTGAACATTTAATTCAGAGTCGAAGTAGTCCTGCGCTGGTCTGTAAAGGAAGCCCACACATTCTAAAGTCTTTGACATCTGAAAAGCAGTCTGAGCCTGAAGAGTGGGGCTCTCTTCCCCAAAAACTTGGGGAAGAGAGCCCCAGCAAGTATTGTTTAACTGTGAAAGGTCTGAGCTGGCAGAGAGGGGGAACCAACAGTGAATTTATTTTTTTATTTTTTTAAGAGGTCCAAGTCTGACATAGGGGTACCAGTATTAACTTTTTGTTTCGTTATTTGGGAAAGACTGGAACAAAAGCCTGTAACTTGGAGAGCCAGATCCACGTTTCAAACTGTTTCAGTGTTAAAGCTCTAGCCAGAGTGTGTCATCCTGCCTAGAGAGAATGCCTTATTCCATGCTATCTAAATGTGGCTACGAGAGCTGATTCAGCCACATTTTTATTCCTTTGTGGAACACAGATTTTCCTTTTATATACATACCTCCTTTACACACTTTTTTGTACAAGAGATAGGGCAGGCATTAAGTTTTATTAGCATAGGCCATTTTGAACGACAGACTATTTTCTTCATTAGTTGATAGTCAAGACGGCTCCTATCCTAGTTACAGGGCAAAGTAGGAGTTTTTCCAAACCCCACAAAGTTAATAAAGGTTTTACAAATTGATCTTTAGTATCAGTGTCATACTTGTGATACCATGCCTCCCCTACGCTACCAAGTCCCCTAACATTTCAACTTACCAGGTTTAAGTGCCATCATCATCCCCCCCCCACCCAAATGGTAACTGCCTGGTGCACATCATAGCTGCAAAGTCGATACGGTACATTCCCTACTTCCTTATTCCAACAAACATTTTCAACATCATTAATACTTGCCTGCCAAGACAATTTTTATAACTTTTCACCCCTGAGACTACCCCCCTTCCCCAGCCTCCCTCATCCCCATCCTAAACAGAGCAATGTTAACTTTCCACCCCCAGCATTACCCAACAACGCCATTCCAAACAGCAACTTCTCCGGGAACCATCCCAAGTAGGCCAGGACAATCACCACATCACTCCAAGGGGACTGCGGAGAGCAGCCCACCCCCACTATCCATCAACATTTCGTAAGGATGTGTCTATTCATTACAACAGATTAACTGTGTGCCCCCACAGCACGAAAAAAGTATCTGTGGAAGTAGCCTCTAATACAACAAACAAGAGGAGACAGATACCCAGCAAGCAATTAACTGATCTCAGAAAGCCGTAATATCACACCACCCCTCTCAGTAAGCGTTTAGTGAGAGTGTCAATGGAGGTCATCACCTTAGCCAGGTTAGTGAAAAAACAAATGTGTTGTCATTGTGCACTACTGGAAGCCTGGATGGATACAACATTGGACATTGCAATCCCGTGTTCCTCAATTGATGCTTTGCTGCCACAAACGAGATTCTATAATAATTTTTGTGGGCAGCACCAACGACACAAGTAGCTTAGACAACATCGCAGCTGTGCGCTAGGGGTATCCAGCAGTTGTACTCACACCAGTTCCGACCATGCCACAGAATGACTGCACTTCGTATTCCACCACGGTACACCAGTGTTCCGTGTGCCAATTCACCACCAGAGTCCAGACTGATTGTGGGGCACAAAGTGACCAACAGATGCTCATAAAACTCAGGCAGGAACAATCACTGGAACCACAGACCAAAGTAAACCCTGCCGTATCCCCGCTGGAATGTAGGAGGTATAACATGATCCTTATTCCGGCGAGCAGAGCTCAGAGGACAGCAGACTCGTTCACCACAGCTGCTGGAAGCACAAAACGGGGAGCAGCCAGGTACCCTCATTGGCAACCCCCACCACTACCTTCTCCAAGCCGTGCCCACGGCTTGCATACCAGAGTCTGAACCATCCCCGCGGCTCGGTCTCCAATAATAATAATAATTTAGGGCCGGCGGCCCCACCCACAGCAAACACTGCACTCCCAGGTACTGACGAGGCAATCTGCCCAGTGCGCCCCCAACCGGGCCACTAGACTCCAGCAATGCGTGCCTCTTGGACCACAGCACAGTCAGCTGCACTCCAGGGCTGCAGCAAACACTTTGAAAACAGTAGTTCTGGAGATCCGCACCACCTCCTGTCACCGACCGCAACCCAGCACAACTCTGCTGTCTGCACTGATCCACTGGAAAGGCCCCGGCACTAGGCCACGACAACAGGTCCCTAAGATCGCAGCAGATTAAGAACCAGCAAGCACCAAACATTCGACGAGGGTGGACGCTCGGTTCACAACCACAAAATAATTTCTTGGTGCCCATCCAAAAAAATAAAATTACTAGAGATTGGCCGTTGCGAGAAACCTGAAGGTGTCTCACTTACTAGTACCTGGGAATCTTTCATCCAGGTGGCCAGGACACGGCCATTGCTATTGGATCCAGTTCCTGGGGTGGACTTATAGGGAAGGATCACCTGGAGGGGTTGGGGGGGGTCTCAGGGAGTGGAGGTGGGACACTGACGGGCGAGATGCAGTACTCCCTTCCCTGTAACACCTTTTCCCCTTCCTACACTGTAGGAGATTTAGAAGCTCTAACCCCGCCTTTCCCGACGCCAACACTTTCTTACACAGAGAAAGACAACAGACTAACACCAGAACTTCACCTTACATGTCTCAATACAAGGGTCAGGTAGAGTCAGGCAATTGACACTAACCACGCACACCTGACAGCCCTTTACCTTCCCCACAGGTATAAAAGGCGCAGCAAGAGAAAACACAAGGAGCAAGGCCGAACACACGAAGAAGCAGCTATTCCAGACCAGCAGTTTAAGCGGAGGAGAAAGGCGGCGATACCTGAAAGGACGAGAAGGGAATTGCCCTTTCCCTTTTCAACTCAGACCTGCGAAGCCTCTGAAAAGGGAATCACAAGACTGGGGAGTACAGCTGGCGTGTGGTGTGACAGGTGTCATCGGTGCACAGATGCCTCCCACACTGATAACACAGGCGGAGAGGCACGCTGGCTACCGTGATACCGTCCTTGACTTCAGAAGGAAGCCCAGCCAACGGGTTCAACACAGCCAGTCAGTCGGAGAAAGCTGATTGCAACCTTGAGCTTAACACAGTTCGGTTTGCTATCGGCAAAATTATATGAATGCAAGGAATTGGTGAGCAAAGAACTTGTGTTTGTCTGAACTTTTGGGAAAGCCCAGATAAGGGCCAGCGTCACAGTTGTCAGGCACTGCAGGAGTGCTCAGTCAAAGGACTCTGGCTCACCCCTTTGTTTTGTGTTGAAACTACAAGAACTAGAAGGCCCTAGGAGAGGGCGGCGTGAGGTGTCTGAGTGTCCCATCAAATTCCTTGTACAATCGAAAGTTTCAGAATCATTGCCAAGAGAAAGCTAGGGTAAGGGAACCCCCGCTTTCTGAAGAGAATGTCCTGTGGCTAGTGTGAACCGACAGAGGGATGCCGAAAGAAAGCTACGAGAAGGGAAACCATGCTTTATGATGAGATGAAGCAATTCATGAACTGTGATAACGATGGCTATGTGAACCGACTGAGGGATGCCAAGATAAAAACTAAGACAAGTAAATTCTGCAAAGTGAACTGTGAAATTGGCAAATGTGAATCCGGTTGAGGGATGCCTGCGAATCGAGGTGAAGCCTGATACACCCGAGAACACTGTGTTGATATTAAGAGTGAAATGCCATAGTGAACCCGACTGAGGGAGGCCCACATTGCAAGAAGGATCTAAGCCCGGCTGAGGGAGATCCAAGGGGAGAAGAGCAATAGCCCAATGTGCAAGATCACTAAGGAACTTTTGTTTGTCTGTTGTTTTGATCCAGCAGGCCTTCTAAGGCAAGAGACATTTTTTTAGAAAAGAGACTTGGCCCCTTGAAGGGCCTCGTATTGTTGAATGGAATAGTGAACCTCGTGTTGGAGAGGCCCAGGAGTGTGCTGTGCTAAGACGTCCCGCCTTGTCCCATGCTTAAAACATGGGGAAGGGAGACACCAATCATACCATCCCTATAATTATGTGAACACTTTTCTTTTTTGGTGAACATTATCCCACACTTTTCTAACTTAGTGATAAGGGTTGGCAATAGTTTTTCTATCTGTACATGCCCTTTTTATTTCGTCAAGTAGCCACTAGGACTGCCTTATTATTATGGTTGTAGCTTGCTCCCATCATAGAGTTGAGTTTAGATTAGGCGTTTATCTCACCCATTATAAGGTTCAATAAACACCCTTGAACTGTGATCACTTGTCTCTGTCTTTACTGTTGCCACCATGAGTACCTTACAGTGTTCACTCCCCAAACCATGGAGAGCTCAAGTGCAGGGCCACCTAGCGTCGCCGCCTTGCGCAACAATCCAAGGATATTCCTGCTTTACTACTTTTCAGTGCAACTGCATTAGCTGCTAGCATTTCTAATAACTGTGTATTAGCTTAGGTCCAATCTGAGATCAACATGCATTCATATTAATCATAGTAATCACATTCTATAATTGCTCTTTTTATACCGTGCTTAATACTGGAGACCAGTTTCTAAGTGTGAGACCGGGATTCAAATCTGTGTTGCTATGCATGGACTTGCTTCCAAGACAAACGCGTTGCCCACGTGTAGTCACAGAGGTGAGTAACCTTCTTACTCTCTATGTCCGATCCACTTTTACTCCATACTTTTAGGAAATTCATAAGCACTCAGGAATCGGAGCATGGGGGTCCAGACTGAATAGGTATGCGAGGCGGAACTCAATCTGCCATGGATGTTTACAGAAGGATGAAGGGGAGGTCTATGCATCCCCCTTAGCTATAACATCCCATGCAACAGGACATCCGAATGACACCAAAGCCGCATTAGTCTGTACCCAGTGTGCATGCAGACCCTTTGAAAGGGGTGCGTTTGCACAGAGTAGGTATTGATGCAGTCCATGTTTTGACCACCAAAAGTGATGTAAAATTGATCTCAAATTCTAAAATCTTCAGTTCCGTCCAGGTAGAATCATCTTGAATTTCTCTATGGGAAGATCCGCCTGATTGGATTTTGATACCTCAAAGAAGTTTGAACAGTACCATAGCCCTCTCATCCAGCAGGACTGGTCCTAAAACCTCCAGGATCAGCATATCATGCCATTCATTTATTGAATTCATAAAAAATACTTTTGCCAAAGCGATGTACAAGGTAAAACGGTACAATGAAAATAAATACAAAGATCACATCAATAAACAGAATTAATTAAAAAAGGGAGGAGAAACAATGTGCAAAGAACTGAAGAAAAAATAGGTAGCACAGCGCACAGTGTTTAGGGGCTGATAGAGCAAAAGACCTACAGTGGGACTGGCTACAGAGGGCACAACAGACTCCAAGAAGGAATTGAGATGCAGAGCAAAGAGGACGTGAAGGAGAATAGAGAGGAATCTATCATGAAAATAGTAAGCAGGCTAACCATGGAAAAATTGATAAACTGTAGAGAGGAAATGGAAGAGGATGCAAGAATGGAAGTCAGCAAAGAGAAGCCAGGGAGGGAGATTAAAAAAAAAAAACATGGAATGTCAAATAAAAGACAAGATGAATGGAGGGATTAAATACGGAACAAAGGAGGCTTAAGAACATATGCTGGACGACCAACCATGAGTGGTGAGCAATAGTCCAGTCACAAAATGACAAGGATAGTGATAAAAAGCTTAGTGGTTTGGAAATAAGAAATGGTCTGATTTTAGAGCTGTTGTATATGAACTGTTGAGTTGACTGTGCCGCAGCAAGCAAAGAATCGAATTTGTAACACAAGTCGACCAAGAAAGAGTAAAAGAGAGGGAGGGAAGCAAACTAATGAGGGAGATGACAAAAAAGAAGACCAAGAGGCAGGGAGTATAACATTTTTTTTAGAAGGTTTGAGATGCAGTGAGTGAGCAAGCATCTACTTCTGGATGGCTGAAAGACCAGAAGAGAATGAAATGGCCAAAATCAGTACAGAGAGAGAAAGAAAAAAAATGTGTGACCCCGAATTGCTGTGACAGGTTAATGGAGGAAATAATGTCATGTAAATAGAAAAACAGTGAAGGGCCAAGGATGGAGCCCTGAGGTACTTCATATCTAGCAGGATAGGAAGAGATTTTTCCGGCACAAGAGAAAGAAAAGCTTGATCTGGAAGATAGGGGGGAGGAAGAGGAAAACCAATGACCAGGTGGAAAAATTCAAATTGAAGAAAGAGTAGACCAAATAGCATGATCTAATGTGTCAAAAGCTGCAGAAATATCCATGAGTGCCAACAAAGAGGAATCCTTGGTGTTGCGGGCAGAAAGAAGGGAATTGGACACATGGAGAAGAGCAGCTTCACTTGGATGAAGAGGTCGGAATCTTCATTGGACAGAATGAAGAAAAGTGTCATCAAGATAAATGAAAGCTGCAAATGAACTACTCCTTCCAGAATTATTGAAGCAATGGTAAAGAACAGTAATTAGAAGGAATTAAGACATCAAGTATGACTTTAGAGTAAGGATAATGTAGGCATGTTGAAAGATAGATGGAAAAATAAGAGAAGAGGAAGATTAGAGAGTAGTCAGGTTTGGCATCAAAAGGATAAACATCTGGGAAAAGAGTGGCAGGAAAGGGGGTAAGACGGGCAGCAGTATGATGGGTACACTTAACAAGTACAGTAGCTTCAGAGACAGATGAAAAAAATACAAGTAGTTGGAGAAGAAACTGGTGTCATACAAAGAATGTGACTTCTTCTAGACACATTCGGGGAACAAAGGGACTTATGAGCTGGCGTACACCAGGCTTGGTGAGGCTTACGAGAAGAGGTGAAGGAATTCCAAAACCGTTGTTGGGGGAGGTAAAGCCCTTATTGCTAAATCCTCCCTCTCCATCTGCTGCTCCTCAACAACACCCATTACAGTCTATGAAACCTTGCTACTAAACTAGCAACCAACCCACAGACATACATATACATATATACATATATGCTCCTCCTCTACCCCCAACCTAACTCACCTAATGCACTAGAATCCGACAAACCCCTGCTGATCACCCACCTACTAAAACCCCTAAACAAATGTATCATGAAGTTGGGCTACACGGACTAAGACCCCACAGATCACAAAGTCACTACCTTAGAACAGGGATTCACAGACATGAGCTTCTCTCAACTAATCTCGGCCCCCACGCACATCAACGGTTGCATCGTCGATTGGATATTCTCTAACAATTCCAACATCAAATCTTGGCAACTAACCAGGTGCCCTGGTCAGACCACCACCAAATAGAATTTGATCTCCTGCACACTAAATGCGCCCAGAAAAAAACTCCTGCACTCATGATCAGAAACGCTAAGAATCTCCCCTAAGAAATCCTCAAGCCCACGCAACTGTGCACACTTACCCTCGCTCCTCCTAGCTACAGCAAGCCAGAAGACATGGCAAACCACTACCACCACTGCCTCTGACTGACTCACCATTGACCTTCATGTTCCACTAAAACTGAAAATGCTCAAACCCCACAAGTCAACTAAAACTGGTTTTCAGGTGAGCTTATCACCCTCCGCAGAGCCAAGAGAGAGTTCTACAGCATCTCTTCAAGAGACACCGGTCTCCGGTAGCTCATTAAACTTAGCCAATGCCAACATGGCTTATAAAAAGGCAGTTCTCAAACAAAGCCGCCTCTTATGGCAACAGAATATCAAAGGAGAGCTCCAATATTAAAGAACTCTTCACCATACTAAGATAATTGGAGACACCCGTCCCACCCAACGCCCATGCTAGGGCTGACAAACTTTGGTGCACTACGATTCAAAATGCCCTCACCAACAAAATTGACCTGCTACGCAATAAAATGTACCTAAATGAAAAGAAAACTACACTTGCAGCCAAACCCAGCACACTGCCCACTCTTGAAGGACGAACTACAGCAAATCCAGTAAATACTCCCTCTCCACCACCTTTGTCCTTTCTCCCAAGTGTCTCAAACTACTGTCCTGGACACCATCCAAACACTAAAACCCTCCAAATTCAAGGGAGACGCCTGCCCTGTGCATATCAAGCTCTGTGCCGCCACCATGACCTCTATTAAAGAATTTGTAAATGCCTTCTTTAAAGCATGGACTATCTACAGCAGTATCAAAATCAGCCTGGGTCACTCCACTCCTTCAAAAAAACATCTCTGGACCCGCTGTGCCTACTAACTACCGCCCCATCACTACTGTGCCCTTACTGCTCAAGATGCTAGACCTCACTGTCTATGCACAAGTGCAATAATTCTTAGAGCATTACCTCCTACTCAGAGCCAGTCAGTCTGGCTTCCACCGCAAGCACAGCACCGAAATTGTGTTACTCAACCTTAAAATACAGTTTGGCAGGATTCAGGATGCTGGCAACCTAGCGCCTACTCGTCGACCTCTCTGTATCCTTTGATCTGGTAGACCATGGCGCACCCGTTCAGCACCTCGGCTCCCACTTCTACTTCTCCATGAAAGCCAACACCTAGGTTAGATCCTTCCTCAGCGACCATACCTCTAGGGTCTCCATTGACAATGGTGCCGCCGACCCTATTCCAGTCCCCATTGGTGTCCCCAGAAGGCTCCTGCCTCTCCCCCACCCTGTACCACACTACACCAAACCGCTATTTGATATCCTTGACTCACTTGGTACCACCTACAAACTTTGTAGATGATAGTCCGGTCCTCATCCCTATCTGAGGTAACTACATCAAGGATACCACAACCATAAACAATGTATGTAGTGCCATAAAAAAAACTGGATGGCCACACAACCTCTGCCTCACTAATGAGAAAACAGAGTTAAACATTGTTGGCTCGTCCCAGCACCATAAATCTCTGGATTCCTCCCAATCCTCTTTTCATATCCACAGTGTCACTTTCCCAAGCCTCAAACAAGTTAAAACCCTTGGGGTATACCTCAACGCTGGCCCCTCACACCACATTCCCAGGGAAACAACAAAAGCAGCTCCTTCTATCCATCAGCAGTATCTCGCTTGACACTCCTTGATTCAAACGTGTCAAAGCAGGTGGCACGAGCATCACCGGCACCACGCCTACCCTCTGGAACGCCGTACCACCGATTATCAGGAATTAACCGTCCTATGCTACAGTCAAGAGACTACTAAAAACCTGGCTATTCGACAAATACACCTTACTGCACCAGTCAGGCTTGCATTAAAACCTGACTTAATCTTTTGGCTCATGTCTTTCCTCTAATGTGCTCGTACTTGTTGTCCCCACTCTGTTTCTATATCACATGTTGGTAAATGCTGTGATACCTTTGGGTATGGGCATCACAAAAATGTTATAAATTAAATAAACAAATCTTGGGGTGCTCGGGGTAACTGCTAATGGGTCCAATTTATCCAAGGTATGTATGTTATAGTGTTGCACGGTCACTGAATTTGAGCATAGACTTTTCAAACCTACTTACATCTTGAGCCGGCTAGTAGAGGCCTCGCAAATGCTTTAGAATCCCATTAGACTTGCAGGTCAAGTAACTCAGTTTACCTACTCAACCTAAGAGAAACGCACTCGACCCATGGCTCAGAGTGACAAAATATTCCCAGTGTTTTCTGTGAAATGGTCTATATATCACCATAAGCCCACTTCATGTGCACTGCACTGCTGCCACCCAGAGACCAGCCACAGACATTTACTGAAAACAAATATTTATTGCTGTAAATGTCAAATACATGTTTAAAACTTCTCAAATGCTGTTGTACTCGACAGCAAAGTTGAGTACCATGCAAATGGTACAAGACCTTCATAAGAATTACTTGAGAATGGGAGTGGTTGATCAGATTGTGCGGGGTCTGTAGTAGCAACATTTGTTTTTGGTCTGTTTTTTCCTTTGAATAGCAGCTACTGATGAGAAGGTGGTTCATTTCTTTACAGATTGATTCCCATATATTTCAAGGTCCAAGGTCTTTCACCGCTTCTTGGGAGACCTGAACTGTTGAACTAGTCCACACTCTGTAGGAGACGGCCAGATCTGAATGTATATGAATGAGAATTTCTTCTGTTTCCAACCATTCTCATCTACACAATAAAGCAAATGGCATTTGGATGCTGAAGATGGAGACAAAATCCCTGATTCGGAAGTAATGCAGCAGTGTCACAAGTTCCTCCTGAAAGCTGAAAAGGGAGTTTTTATTGGCATGTGGGGGTATTTATTAATTTATTTATAAACTGTCCCAATGATGAACCCTTTAGTGTAAGAGTGCATTGAAAAGCTAATAAACGAAATTGCTTTGAAATCCTCTCCTGTTGCCAGTGGAATTAATAAGGGAAGTGAGAATCTCTAAAAGACCAAAACGTAGGAGATTTTCATATTATCCCACCACAATTTAATGCCTCCTCGAACTACTGAGCTTTTTTTTGCATAAAACAATGACGCTACAAGATGACCACCAAATATCTTGCAATAAGGCTGAACTCCTTGTTTGCATGCCCTTACATGTGTATTTCAAACCTCTTTTTGTGCCTTTGCAGACTATCTTCCTCCTAGGGCAGGGCTCTGCAACCTTTGGCTCTCGGATATTTTGGACTAGAAATGCCATTAGCCCAAGCCATCAGAGTCAGTGATATGGGATCATAGGAGACATTATCCAAAACATCTGGAGAGCCACAAGTTGAACACCCCTGTCCTAAGGTCTACCATTTTTTGCATATAGGTGTAAGGCTCATATTATATATTTAACACCGCCAGGTTGGGGAAACCTGGGAGCACAGTTTTTGCTACCAAATATCGACTCCAAACTTGGAAGGGCTACAGCCCATAAATACTTCAACATTCTCTTAGATTCCAACTACTACATGAAGCACAAGGCATCCTTGAGACTGCCTGTGCAATAATACACATCACATTACGAAGAAGGGGCTCCAACACAAAAGGTCAGATGCTATTTCCATGAGAAAACAGACAAGTCCTTTCCAAACAAGATACTGTGGCTGATGATCCCTATGAAATAAATAATCTGCAATTATGTAATGAACACTCTGGAAGGAAAAGATAAAAAAAAAACCTTTTAAAAAAAGGGCCTTATCACTCAATACAAGTTTTTATGGCAATCTCAAATTGATCAGGAATAAATAGGGGTTTACTGAAGGAAAATTGAAACCCTAGAGGAAAAAATGCCAGCGCACTAAAAGGTGTGTACATGCTATGATCTGCCTATGATACTAAAGGGGCAGGTCATCATCCACTTTTCAGGGCCAATGAACACACATTAGGAGCGCCAAAAAAATGTTGGCAAAATTGTATTTCACAGAGTCAATCTAGCCTGAAGAGGTCAGGATTCTGCGCCCTGCATTAGAGTTCCAAGTAAATCAGATGTGCAAAACAAAAAAGTCGGAACAAGCCAATTTCAACTTTCACTACAACATTGCTCTGCTATGTGTACACATTGGGAGGCCTACAAGCAATTTGGACCCAATAGAGTGTAAATATAATGTTTGCCTAGCATGATCAACTGGAGAAAATTTCTCGCCTGAGTGAGCCAATCTTCCATGGCCCACAACAACGGATGAAGACCACACGGCCAAGGAATTTCGAAAAGGCGGATCAAAGGAAGGGTAGGGTCCCGGTGGACTAGAAGGAATCCTAAATACGTTGCCAAACCTACAAAGAGGGGAACGTGATATGCTGCAGCCAAAGTTACTCGGTACCATCGAGGAAGAGATAGAAACCTAGTGAGGGCCTGTGTGGAGAAGCTGGCCACAAGAACCCACACTACAAAAGACAAAGGATAAAGAATAAATATCTGCACTGGATACACAAAGCTAACAGGCTCTTGTGAAGCCAGAGGACCAAGGTGGAACATGCAGAAGCAGCCCAAGACAAGGGGCATGGGGAAAATACCCAGCTGAACAATACTGCCAACCACTGCCATAGAGAAACGCAAGGGAACGAGCCAAATTCAGTGCTGTGAGTGCATGCTGGGGCCCCAAAAGAAACGACGAGAGCTATCTTCAAGAGGCAGAGCCCAAACTGACGAGTACAGAGTGAGGCAGAAGCCACAGGGAAGGTTGGAGTCGGGAGAGAAAAGGTTGTGGGAGCACTCCATCTAACAGTGGAAGAAACGGGAGAGAAAAGGTTGTGGGAGCACTCCATCTAACAGTGGAAGAAACCGACCATTGGAAACAAGCCATCACAAGTAAAAATGCAGTAGGGTCAAGCGTTGATAAGTTACGGCATTTTAGAAGAAGCGGAAAACTAGCAAGGACACAAAAGCAGAAATGGTTTCATGTTAAAATGCTGTGTGGACTAAAAAAAAAAAAACATGCTGGGTAAAAGGATAACACGGGCTGGGAGGGGAAAAATGCTCAAGTTAAAATGCCATGGTAACTACGGAAAGCACATCTTAACATGTTAAAATAGGGAAGAGTTTGGAAAGGATAGAGCTTGAGAACCCGTTTTCCTTTAGCCCATGAAAGCATCCTGGAATTCTCTCATTTCTGACTAAATAGTGTTGCACTCTTTACCCTGAACACGAGACTGGGGTTTCACCAGTTCAGATTTGTATACACCGAGAAGGCAAAGGGCTTAACAGATAGAGGTGCAATGGTCCTTCAGGGACTTCCTAACCAGTGATGTAATGCTGAAAAATTGAAGAGTGTCTACAGCTGCTGGGATCTTACGCCCAATGGCAAAAGACAAACTATTGTAGCCAGACGTTGCAATGGGGGGTGAATGGAAATCAGTTCAGACTAGAAAAAAGTTCTTGCGGAAATTGCACCGATGAAGAAGCCTACGGTGAAGACCAGGTTGAGAGAATGTTCTTTGAAATGGGAAGCTCACCTGTAGTGAAAGTTGACGGTTTGGTTGACTAAAGTTGCAAGGTCTTTAATGGTAAATTAATTACTGCTCTCCATTGTAAAAATGTTGACTTCACCTTAAAAGGTGGTCCTTATTGCAAAAGAGATTTCACCAGGTAGGCAGGGAGGTCATTAAAGTAAGGTATTTTCATAGGTGGTCTAAAGACAACATATATGTCTATTGGGGTGCTAGAGCTGCCAAACAGGCCTTTGAAAAGGCTAGATTACTGGAAGAGTAAAGTGGACTTTTCAGGGGAGATTCCATCAAAGGGAGCTAATGTTACATCGGAAAAAGGAGGCATCTGCATCAGTAAAAGGTTTGGCGTTACATTAAGTCAGCAATAAGGAAACCTTTTTTTCAGCTGATCCCACATTCTTGAAGTTGAAGGAAAGCTTTAGAGAACAGACAAGGGAAATGTCTAAGAGGGGAGGGGGCTACAGAGGAAGGTACACTTGAGGGGTGTACTTGAGGGGTGTGAAATTGCTGATGTGCCAGACTGGTTGTGGGTCGCCACCAGGCTGGAGAGAATGTAAAATGTTTGATGCTTGCCTTTGGTGTGTTTCTCGAACCCGAGTCTGGCTTGAGGATAAGAATCTATGCTGCAAAGTTAGGGAAAGGTGTCCCTAAAGAGGGCCTGACTTGGCAACAGTGGACAATGACGCAGGTCAGTGCACAGGATTACAAAATTACAAACCCACTTTGAAGGGGATTGGGGATTCAAGAAAAATCCCTGAGGGGAAAAAAGCGTACTTAGGCTCTTTCCTCTTGGGTTTATCAATATTGAAGTTCCTCTTGCCTTGAATTAGATCGTTAGTTCTACTATTATCAATCGTTGGCATATGTTTTTTCTTTATGCAAAGGAGTTCTTTGGGGACCTGAGAGGACGTATATTTTGCTTAGCCCGGTTATTATTAGTTAAGCTTTGCAAGGGCTGTGGGCCACTGCCTGGAGGACATCTGGATTACCCATCCCTTTATTCGCTCCCATTGGGTGGGTTTGGAAATATTTGTACACAGTAACTAGGTCAGAGTTTCACATACTCTCATTCAACAATTGGATAGTGACCTCAGTTCCAATCGATTTCAAGGATATGCCACTAGAAGGATCTGCTGATGCAAAAGACAAAGGGCGAGCAATAAAACATGCCAGCTCAGTCTGGAGTTTTTCCTTATTAACAAACTTCACAGTATTTGTTTTGATCGGTTTGGCAAGATTGTGCTACACGCTCAACATTCCAGGAAATTTGGGGAGTTAGACAACATTGGTGAGCCTTATCTGGCCGAAACTGCAGTACACATTTATCTAAAGCTTCTACCCGTAATCAGAAGTCAGAAAAATTAGAGCATAGCTTGTGTTCACGTATGATGTTTTCTTTCACACAATATCATTGTTCAGGGCCGATTCGGTCGAATCGCTATGCTTCCAACCCTACGTGTTCTTAGGGAGATTGTGAATGCGTCTATAGAATAGTTTGTTCCAATATGCTCATTGGAGGTTGTACAGGCAGAGGTAGTAGTGGACCCAACGTATCAGCTATACATTTAGCCTTGAAGTCGGCATGCTCTGACCAACATCATCATTATCGGAGAAACCGTCTTTAAGATCTTGGAGACGGTCTCCTACAAGCTCCCTGCGCTAGAACATCCGACAGTTGATTCCTCTTAGGTTTAGGAGTGATGGAAGGAATACTATGCTCCAAAGAGGGCCGGTCCAATGTTGCCAGATTATATACATCAAGATGAAACCCATTTCTTAGCCTGACATCACCGGACTTGGGCTGAAGAAGTGAGGAAGGTACTTCGACCAGCAGCGGTTTCATTTACATGGGTTCTGGTTACAGGCATATTAAAAATGAGGATACAACCAATAAGAGATTACTTATTGTTATTTATTTCTTATTCCTTGTACTGCACTGTCCTCTCCCCCTTCCCCCATGCACTTCTTCTCCCTCCCCTTCCCATGCACTTGCGCGATCTGAATGACACCTGGCCTAGTAAGATCGTGGTCTGCCTTCCCTCTGTCCCCCTCCCTTGCCTCGTCGCGCCTCGAAACACTTGTGTATAGGCACATTATACATGCCATATCATAGCGGCGTGCCACAATGAAGGGTTAAAACCCTGCCCAAGGAGGAACTTTCCAGAGAAACAAGAGGTCTTCAAAAAAACAGAGCAAATACGCTTGCTTCATTAGCAGGACACAAACCAGTAGAAACAGATGCTCCCATTCCGAGTAGAACCCAGGGGTATTTCTGCAATGGAATGCCACCTGTTTAAATCTCTACCAATACAAATGGCATAATTTCCAATATTGCTCATGCAATGGTACTTCTTTTATTCGAGGAATAGGATATGTGCTTTATTTTCAATATGCCAACTACTTAAACTTATTGGATTGGCATGGTCATAATGTACATTGTGTGGTCATATTTCAATACAAATCTATGAAAACAGAGAAAAGAATGTCAGTAAATCAAAACAGGCAAACGTACCTTGGATTGGACATTTAAAGACTCCTTTTACAATTACTTTTTGTGGATGTTAAGTGCAAATAAAAGTATTATAAACCAATGGTTCTTTCCAAATATGTCAGGCGACGTAGAAATTGGATTCATATTTGATGGTTTGTCAACCTGGAACAGAGAAATAAAAAAAGGATAGATTAGTCAGTCAACTGCAGATAAAGAATGTTTTAGCCAAAATTCAGGGTATATCAAAATATTTAACTAAGCTTTGAAAACGTTCCAACAGCTATGGCAAGATAAAGTGTTACATTAAAAAATGCAATGCATAATAAAACATTCCAAGTGAAGTAGCATAAACCAACTATAACTACTGTTTTTTTTTTTTGTTTTTTTTTAAATCAACATGCCCCATTGCTGCAATCACAAGACTTCAACTATACTGTACTAATGGCCCCTAATAAGATTAAATCATTTTTCAGTTGTCCGAATCCTTGAAAGCCGTCTAAGGTTAATAAACTGCCATGTTAAAAGTTACAGTACCCTTTAGACACAAATGAGCAAATGCTTGGAATTTGAGCTAATTTGCATACTCACAATACATTGTCTGAACCTTCTCAATGAAATCTAAAGTTGCTTATAACGTGAGACTTCTCTAGACCCTACCCAATGGAGGGATGCCTAAAAAAAAAAAAAAAAAATCAGCCTAGGTGCAGTCCTGTCTCAATACCGACGAGGTAATAAACAACAAATTCAGTCAATCACCAGGATTCCTCTAGTAGAAACTAACCCATTACTGAAATTATAGCTATACATTCAGTTGCAGAATTTCTAATAAATAGTATCGGCAGGAAATTGCATCACAACTCTGATCATGCTCCTTTAGTCTGGCCCGCTCTAACCAAGGATTGCAATTTACAAGTGAGGAGGTGATTCCTAGGCCTCCAGCCCTAGGTCACCACAGTGGAAAAAAGGGAGGGAACAATACGAGTTCAATGTTGATTCCTTGAGCAGACGTCCCAACCTCTAGGAGGAAACAAAGGGGTGCTGGATGGGAGGTGAGAGTTGTGTTATTAAGTCACATGGCAGGGGCCACATGTGTAAATGCAAAGGACGCTGGAGCTGGACACAAGCTACGTGAAGTGATACCGCTGGAGGATTCCCTAAGAGTCCATCCACAATTAATCCAGTGATCCTGCATTTTAAGATCAGAGAACCATGCTGTGTAAACCTTGACCCGTAGCCAGGGGGAGAATAAGAAGGGAGTTTTCTGCGTACACCAAACCATGACTTTCCATGGGTACACTCTCCACATTATTCATGTTCCCAAGATCAGTGCTTGGGTATGGGTTTTGTCGTTTGCCTCCAACGTAGCCTCTGTGATGGATTGCCATCTGGAAAGGGTGTAGAAGCCCTGGCTTTTAAAATAATATTAATAAAATGATGCAGGGAATTCTCGGGGAGAGAAATCTTCTGATCAGATTCTCCTTTTAGGAGCACCACACAAGAGCATACTGTACACCTGTGCCCTGCTGCCTCTGTGGTTCGATCTACAGCGCCTTTGTCTCCAGTGGTACCAAGCAGGTTCAGGGTTCAAAGGTGTCCACCCGGCAGCTGCAGGGACAGCCAGGTCCCTGCAGCGCAGGGGCTGCATTTAGGAAATGCACCCCTGTACCAAAACCCTATAATTATGAGTTTACTGTCCTGGCGGCAGATAAATCTTAAAAGCAACACTCGCAATATGGTATGGTGGATGGTACTTATTACTACAGTCACAGCAGTTTCAGATCACTCATGTGGCAGCCCTGTGAGCCCAACTTTGCTGGCGATTCTAACTCCCCAAGAATAGCAAATAAATCTTTACTATTGGAGCGGGTATGTGCAATTCTGTCAATATAGCAGTTAGATTTACAGGAAATACAGCTTTTTTGTAGTTAGCAGTCACATTGGTGAGGACCAAGCAGTTCGTAGTAGAGCGATGTTTCTTGCATAGGTGCTCTTGGGCTCTTTTTCCTCTGCGTAATGGGGCCCGTTCCTCAGAGAACCAAGTATTTTTGGCTTTGTGAGGTTTAATGATTTTTGGTTTAATCAGTGCAAACTGGTCTAGAGCCTGGAGAATGAGAAAGCAGGAGTGGTAGTGGCTGGCCAGGTCATGTGAAGATTTTAAGTGAGGTAGGACATTAGTGTTGAGTGAGACGAAGAGGGAAGGTTCAAGATCCTCAAGTTGCGAGTGTTGCAGACTTGGATAGGGCTAATTGACGCAACTGATTTTGTGGATGTTCAGCAATGAGAATGAAGCGGAGAAGGAAGTGATCCATCCACGGGACAGAATTGACGGACGCGATATTCATTCTCACTGCTAATACTGAAAAAGAGCACAGTACACATTATTCCAAGCGCGTGTATGCTGAACATGACATGATACGCACGCCGAACTGCTAACTAGTTTATGACCACGCTCCAAGATGCTGCGAGCGGAGTAAGCATGTCTGTGAGAAGCCCCACAAGGCCTAACTTCAATTGGAACATTCAGAACATTGTTAAACATAGGAATAAAAGAAGTCTTGGTATCAGACAGTAGACAGTGATTTAAACAGTAGTTTGCAAGACATGTATCGCGGTACAGGTGATTAAAGTCAGGCACAGACAGGCTCGGTACATCACAAACCTTACTATGTGTGAGGCAGTCCTGGAGCAATGCACTTGGTGCAGGTGTGCTGCATAACAGTGGGAGCACACCAAGGAGGGACGCAGGTGTTGAGTTACTAGCATACATGTATTTAACATTAGAGTGACTGCACATCAAGGTAGGAGTGTCGTGTCGAGGTGCAGTGAGTGGTGTTAGGGTGCTAGCTGGTGCCTGTGTGAGCGTAGGGGTGTTGCTGAAATGCGGCGAGGGCAGGAAGCAAGTCGGAGGGGGTTTTGGGCAACAGTGAGGATCAGGCTGGAGCTCGGTGCAGGCGGTAGGCTCCATAAAGACTGGGGTGGTTGGAGCAGGTGTATATTGGGGAGGCGGATAACACCCCAGGCCGCACAGGCATATGGCAATGCAGTAAGGTGGGGTATAACGAGGAGCAGGAGCGCCGCTTATCTGAAGAGAGAGAGCAGCAGATCCTGGAAACGTGACGAGTCAATGGAGGGTCAGCATTAACGGCAGACTTTGATGCAGACACACACACGAAAGACGGGGAAAGACGAGGGCCTTCGGTCGGGCCCGGCTTCGCCTCCAGGCTCAGCTGAGCCTCTCCATTAGCAGCAGGCGGCACCCAATTGGGAGTGCACCTTCTGGAGTTTGGATGAGGGCAGGCAGGCAAAGAACAGTGGAGGCCATCTCAGAAGTAGAATTGTATCCACAGTGAATCAATGCAGGTGGTATGGCATCAGTAGGTTTGACATCGCTCAAGACCATGGCCTTGAAGCATAGGGGTGAACTTTACTTAAAAATCGCAGTTCTTTCCCTCATGTCCTGTCTTGCCTACCATAGCAGGTTACCAGGGAAATTTATTTAAAATCAAGGGGGCAAATTTTTCGCTGAAAGAAGCACTGTTCAAGCTATGAATTGGTCTCCCAAGGCTTGCACCAGTGAGGAAAGGAAGCCTGCACCATCTTGCCAAGCACATATTGGGCAGGCTGGAACAAGGGGGCACACACTGAGGAAGCCTGCCAGTGTGCTCTTACATGTACAAAAGAAATAGAGTGACAAAGCAGCACTGCTTTGCTGAAAGCCCAAAGTCCCCATTAAAAAAGGAAGCATTTCACCTTTAAAAAATGATGCTGCTCTGACACTATTTTCATCTGTTCTTCCTCAAACTACTGTTATTTTTTTATTTTTTTTTATTTATTTGTGTATGTTCATAAGAACTTTACAAAAGGTTGAAGAAAAGGAAGAGACGTTGACTACACAAGGGTGGGCCCCTCATCCATCTATCCTCGACAGAGAGTGTTGGAGAATTTTGATAGTTGCTAGGAGCCAAGTGGTTCGGTCTCCTCCCATCAGTCTTTTCCAGGCGATATCTTCGTCCCACCCACTTTCCTCTTGGCTAAGGTGCTTTACGTAGGCCAATCTCAAGTCTAGAGTTTTTGTGCATGACAGGACAGCAGTAAATGCCTGATGGTTTCCGTCTTGGCTTTACACAGTGGACACGTGCTGGAATCAGATAGGCCTCTAATGTGTTGGATTTCGTTGGTTTCAAGCAGGTTCAACCTGGTCCTTAGCATGAAGTTGCGTGCCCCCCTGTTTGGGAATTTTTGGAGGTACAGCATCGGTTCTTTAAGTTTGGAAGACGACGGAGGCAGGTGAAGAAGGAGTTTGTTGCTGGATACTAAATCTTGAGTATTGATCCAGTCGAGTTCTTTCAGCTTCTTATACACTCTCAACAGGTTTGTAGTGAGATCGTCTTTCGAGCACATGACTGAATCAAGTATGGGCATGTTTTTCTCTTTCCAGCTTGTTAACATTTTGACCTTTCCAGATTCAAGTTCTTTGTTTAACAGTCCAAAAATGTGCTCGCTCTCGTCCGTGGTGCATTTCCTGAATAGCCTGAGCGAGTTTATGTTGACTGTAGCTTAAGTAAGCTTAACTCCCGGCGGATTGCCGCTATTGATGTGGAGTTCGGCAGACCTAAGACCGTTTTCCAAAAAATGCTCTCCAATTTTTGCCAGATTTTTGCTGGAATCGTTGGCATAGCCTCGGCTCCATAAGTGATCGACGGGACAACTTTTTTCTTGTAAAATTCGATTACAGGGATGCAAGAAAATTTCCCGAATTTTAAGTCAATGGCCTTTCCTTGAGATGCTAGTTTCTTTAGTTTGATTTGGAGGGCGCTCTGCATTGATAACTCGTTTTTCGAGGAGTCTATCTGGACGCATAGGTATGTTGCCCTCTCGATCGCGTTTTTCTTCAGGAACCATTTGAATTTTTCTGAGCTTTTGTTCTTCTTCTGGCCTGCTTCCAATATCATGATTTTAGTTTTTTCTTGATTTATTTTTAGGTTGTTTTTGGCCGTGTAGCTCAAGAGGTTGGATAACTGTCTCTGGAGACCAATCTGGGTCTGGTCCAGTAGTATCAAGTCGTCAGCGTATAACAGGTGACTTATTTTCGAGGATGCGAGTGACGGTGGAAATGTGTGCTCCAGGTCTTCTGAGGCCCCGTAGTCACTGATATATGCGAGAAACAGCGCTGGAGCTAGGGGGCATCCCTGTTTTACCCCCCGTCCTATCTGGATTTCTTCTGATAGGGTGCCTCTTTGGGATAAGCGTTACTACTGTTATTAATAAGGGCCTGCCATGTCCATTCATATCCCCATTGTGCTTCAGCAAAACCAAGCATGAACCCTGAATGACAGGCTCCGTCAAACCAAATCTGAGAAAAATCAACAAAGAAACTTCACTTTTACTCACACGGGAAACGTGTTAGTTTTTACAAAGTATCAAAGATCAGTAGTTTAAAGAAACTCCAGCTATCTGGGCTATGTCAATTTCAGGGCATCTGTACTTCAAATAAACTATGGCCCACAAGAAAATAACTATGGTTGCAAAACAGTGTGTGAATCCGGATGGAAAGTCAAAACCGGATTTAAAAAGCAAGGTGCTAGCAGCTTGCACCACATATGTAAAATGGGCTTTGCAAACTAAAGAAAAAAAATGCCTATTTTAAAAAGAAAGTAAAATGTTGAATGAAAGCTTGTCTGTGCCTAGCAATGTGAAGGGGTTGGCTGCTGGGAAACACATCTGGGCCGTCTATTCAACATTTTTGATTCTGGACCAAATAAAAGAAAATAAAAAGGTCATAAACTACCTTGGATAGTTTGTGCAAGCTTTCAAAAAACAGGTTATTCCAGTTGGCAGAGCCAAGGCTTCCCCCAAGAAAGGGGACCACCATAAACTCTCAGTAGATACGAACACCTCTGTGATAATTACTAGGTTGGACAGATCTGGTCTGGGCTGAACCCTCTGACAATAGAACTCCCAGGACAAGGAAGTGTGAATTAGGGAAGGGGCAATAAACCTATCAAGCTGGGAAACCCCAACCTTGCTCTGGAGGAAATGACAGTTGGTGGCAGCTGAAGAAATAAAATGGTCCAGTGACAGACAAAGGACTGCAATTTGCTTCCAAAGACTATTTATTAATAAAAATGTAAAGACTTATCTCTGCAGCATGACTTTGTAAAAATGTATTTCGCAGTTTAAAAGTGATTTTGTGGTTTATAATTTGAGTCCTTAAATGCTAGCGCCATCTCTTTTCAATTTTGTCTTTTGTAATCCTAAGCCATTAGTCATATTTTGAGTGATCTGAATGGCTTCCGCCAGGGTTGGGCGCTGGGGTGACAGGGTTGAACTAGCAAATCAACCTTTGATCTTACTGTGTCCATCTTTGGTGGTCTAGTCTGAATACTCTAGTTTAAAGTAAAACTGTTCTCATCACAACTGATTTCCTTTCCTATTTCACAGCTTCATTTTGCTCAAAGCGCAACTTTTTATTTCTTGCATAACTCATCCAGTTTCATAGCTAGAAACCTAGTTTCACTTCTAGAATATCCCCGTGATATACATCTATTCCCCAACCCAAAAACCGCAATCCAAAAATCAGAGTATTTCACTCGTTTTTCATAGAAAACATTTGAGTAATTTAAAGCGGGAATTGAGAAAATTGCAACTTTTTAACGTGTCATTTGGCTGCAGCATTCTCTAAACTTTCCACTCATTTTCGAATTGTATGCCTTTTGCTGATCCATTGCCTTGTGATTGCCAGTGATATAACATACATTCTATTGTGATAAAACATATGTATATTATAATTCAACCACACATTAATTATTTGCCATTTCCAAGTGTTTTGTTAGGCCTTTGTTAAGGGTGTTTGCCTCGTATTCTGTGAGGGAAGGTCAGATTTCTATTCTGTCTTCTGCCTCTTATTCCCAATTACCTGCTGCTTCTTTCTATCCACTCAGAATTAACTGTGGGTTAAGGGAACATTGCAGGGGGAAACTAAATTGGGTGCCATCTTTCCTAAATCAAAAAGTGCTCCTATTCCATTGTTCTGTGTTTATGTTCTAGGAGAAGGGTAACCAAGTGTCTTGATTACATTTTCATTTTGATTTAATCACCCCATTGGTGATTGCTGCCCTATATTAAAATTGTATGATTTCTTTTGAATTTTAAAAAGAAATAAATATTGCATTTCACCAACCAGACTGGTTCATGGTCCATTGTAAACAGGGTATCTGAAAAAGGGGGTGTGATACGAGTTGTGTACCATCTCAAATTGAATCTGCATAAAATAAGGAGAAAGGTATCTCAGTCGTGTGCTACATACTAGGCCGAGACCGAGGTGTGTGTCGCCTGATTGAAATCCTTAACAGCCTTCGGAAATTTCACTTTACAGCATTCAAATATTCTTCTTATTGGGTATTGATTTTGTAAAACTCTAGGCTTGGCCCACATTAGCAATTTCATACCATTCAAACAATCTGTGCACTTGCGCTTGTTGGAACGCCCGGGGTCCCCAGCTGATTTGGGCAAACTCACCAGACTTTTCTAGTGTTTCCAATAAGCTTTATGCCTCTACAGGACGACTCCTTCATCCGCTTTCCAGTGTGCAAACGTTCTCCCAGTGTCTTACGCGGCTCTGCATTGACTTGCCGGTCTCAATTTTCGTTTGGGATTAAGTGCTGCATCAGCTAGCATTCTGACTTCCAGGAGCTTCAGCATGGCTCCTCTCGTCTCCACAACTCTTTTGGCTCACAGGTGCCTTCTCTTCCTCTGCTCGGCGACCTTCACCTTCACCGTGTTCACAAGTTCCGACCTGGGGCTCAACATCCTCTCCTACACTGCTCAATTACATAGTGCGTTTTCCATCTTTAAATGTCCCGCGCACTGAAGGTACAGCAAAACAACTAGTCTGCATGCAATACTTCAAGTTCCTATTAATTTGCACAAACTTCTTACCCCTCTTCCTTGTCTCATTCCCCAAATGATTATGGAGTTGGAGTTCAGGGATGGTATTGGATTATCAACTCTTCTCTGGTTTCCCATCAGGATTTCACATTAGGGAGGGTCAGAAAAGGGTGTTGTGAATGTGATGGGCTGTAGGTGTTTGAGTCAAAGGTGGGGGCCTAAGCAAAATGGCAATAGGCCATCATCAAAAACTCAGTAATTATGGGTTCTTCCTGACAGGAAAAGGAGGTGTGGGTGGGGGGGAGAATACTGAATCTTCTCCAACGAGTGATAACATCTCCCCAGTATTTATGTCCTCCCATGTGATCCTCCCTCATAACCGCCCATGGGGTCAGGAACAGGTAGTGGCTGCCGTCCCATGCCACATGGGAGGAGGTCACCGCAGGGGAATTTGTGATGACTCCACTGGATTCATCACAGTAATACCCCCTTGCTGATAATATCCATGTTGCTGATACGCTCCCTGTTGGGGATATCCTCCCAGCTGCTGGAAACCACCCCCCTTCCTGTGGATACACTCACCCCACTTGCTGAATGGGGGAAAATTCAAGCTACCCTAAGACAATGTTGCCAAGTACAGCCCCTTCCATGGATATTTGTGCTACTTTATTTTGCACCAATTTTGCCTCTTCCTTAATTGCATTGTCTGCTGTGTCCTTTTCCCTTTCCAGTTTCCGCTTACAAAACTGTACTATGGTAGTCTGTATTTCTGGACATCCCTTCGCCTCAATCCCAACAGCCTTCTCTAGGGATGTCTGTACGTCTGAGGGGAGTACTTGGACCAGTATGTGATAAAATATGGCAAGATTCACATCACATGAGTGTCAGGTCTCTAGCGTCTACATCTCCTGTATCGGTTGTATGTATTCTGCAGGGTCCTCGTCTGGTTTCATTTTGTGTGCCAAAATGGTCCCCCATGTCTGATGCGTCTGGGTACATAGTGCTGAATACTTTCCACACGTGCGCCCAGCAGTTGTAAAAGGGCACACTGTCATGTCTGTTACTACTCCATTGTACTCAGTTATATCCTGCCTGTGCCCATATTTTGTCCCACCTTACACCCCACATAGCTGCAAATAATCCTTTCATGTCGCCATCCAACAGGCTAATCCCTTTCTCTAGAGTATATATCCATTTGCCTGCTCTGAGGGATTGCAAGCTATACATTATCTCTGTCCATGCTCAGCAATGGTACATACTGCGCTCCTCCCCAACTATTCTGCAACAGGGGTACCTGTGTTCGCGGTGTGGCGGCAGCCCCACCTTTTGCAGCACTAGCTACAGACAAACTACCTTATCCTGCTTCTGAGGGTCTGGGACCAGTCATTACTTCTCCCCAATCTATCCCCTTCTTTCTTCCTCTCTGCTTTCTTTCTTCCGTCCTTTCTCTTCGCTTTGCTCAGTCTTTGTCCCATTCCTCGTCGTCCCATATACCCTCCGCCCCCAATCAAGCCCTGCTCCTGTGTCCTCCGGGTCCACTCGGACCCCACGGTGCCCTCCTCTTCCGGGCTCTCTAGCTAATTTAAACATCATTTTCCAGGACGTCCAGCCACCTGTTATTCCTGTCGCCCCTTGCTCCTCTTCCTCTTTCCAGACCTCCTTCTCTAGCACACTTTCGGCTGCTTTGAACACCGTTTCTAACTGCTGATGTGCACTTTTTTTCTATGTCTGCCAAGTACTTCTTGTTACTGGCAGTTGTTCTCTCAGTAGTAGGGACTCTAGCCTCTGGCTTTCCCCTTCCCGATTACTGCTTTGTCCCTACTTGGAGATGCCCGTCGTGGGTTCATGTACCCCGCTGCAGGCTTCAGCGTGGCATACACCCCATAGGGAGGGGGAGGTGCGGTGGGCGGCACTGCCATCACTACCTTTCCCGACCACTTTGGCCCATTCCTCCTTTTTCTCTTCGTAGAGTATCCATAGGCTTAAAATATTTTGCCCACTCTTTAAATTTGTCACCTTTCTATGTCGTCAACAAGTATGAGAACTTGCAATAACCTGGCCCCTCCTCCGGCCACTGAGCTAATTCAACAATCCACTAAGCACCATTATTTACAGCAACACTCTTGCGTCTTGGCCAACACAATATACCACAATATTTCTACTCTACTGCGCATGCTACACACTAATAAAAATCAATAAATCAGTGCTTACCTTTTCACATTCCCCATAAAAAATGACACAGCTATACAATCGCCTGCACTACGCACCACTCCCTCTAATGGATGTCTGCCACCTTTTACACAATCCTCTGTTCTACTATCAGAGGGGTGGAATTAATATCTACAACTACTACAGCCAATCTCCCTCTTCCCCCTGTATATTGGGTCCTATACATCATAAAATAAAATCCACCCCCTGCCCAAATGCACGGCAATGCGCGTTCATGCAAGGGTACAACTCGCATGCTCTAAAGATCCTAGAGTCCTCACGGTGCTGAATCTTCCACCACGGCCTGCACCTCCACCTGAGCACAGGCAGCACTGAGGACAAGGCAAACCTTTGCGAACTCGGCATCTGCCTGGCCTCCTTGTTAGTGCACTTGTAACTGGTCTCAGCCTGCCTGCCCCACGCTCCCAGGAAAGTAGCAATAATACCCTTAGCTCCCCGAGAGAGCTGAGGATCTCGCTGGGGCTTCCACAATGTACGAGGGGACCTCCACCAAAAGAAACTCCAGGGAATAAAAGTAATCCCCCCCCAAAAACAAAAAATGGGGAGTGTACACAGAACAAGAAGTAACGCAAATGTATTGGACCCAAATAGCTGGGTGAAGCACAGTTCAGACAGCTTGTGGAACTGAAATAAATTAATGCCACCCACTACAGTTCAACATTTTATACATTACCAAATTACCATACAACATTTCAGTTACATTTTATTTTTTATAAATCTTTTTTTTATTGGTTTGTTAAACAGAGAACAAAAGAAGAAAAAGAAAGGTAGCACATTCAGCATGAGTACACAAAAGACATTAGGAGACCTATCATCAAGGTCACAATAGATAGCAGTGCATAACATATCTCCTGACAGTTGTGTAGTACGGTGGTGGGAGATTGGGGGTCGAGAATCCGCACCACCCACCCGGCAGCTGCGCAGGGCGTCGCCGCTGTTCCTTGTTTTGGCCTTAGCATTTCATAGTTCCCATTTTCCCCATATTTTCTGAAACTTACGGGGGGAACCCCGCGCATTATAAATTCGCCTCTCCAGGGAGGCGCATCTGTCCATTTCATTGGACCATCTGTCAATGGTTATCCTGTCCCCCGATCCCCATGTGGCTGCCGTGAGTCTCTTTCCTGCACCAAGTGCTACTCCTAGAAACATTCTTTCATGCTTGTTAAGGTCAGTTTCGCCTCCTATACCCAGCAGGATAAGCTTAGTGTCTCTCGGGATTGTGGTGCCAAGTATTCTGGAGAGGCGGAGTAAACACGCAGTCCAAAACTCCTGCAGCACCCCACATTCCCACAACAAGTGGTAGAAGGTGCCCTCCGCCCTTTTGCATCGACTGCATTCTGCGTTGCCATCCCCACCCCAACTGGCCATTTGCGTTCTGGAGTAGTAGGACCTGTGTAAGATTCGGAGCTGAATCAGCCGGAGTTTGGCATCAATCCCTATTTCCCTCGGGGACATCAGGGCTTCCACCCACTCCTCCGCCTCTAGTGGCCCCAGGTCCTGTTCCCATTTAGCCCTGAGGTTGTCAAGCTCCCTGGATCCAAAGGAGTTAATTGCCTGATAGAGGGTGGAGGTTACCTTGTAGGGGATGGGATGTGGGAGTATGTTTGTTTCCAAGGGAGAGCAGGCGGGTTTATCGGCCAGGTTCGGGAGTTGGGTATTAATGGCGTGTGTGAGCTGGAGGTATCTGAAGCGGTCCATGGGTGACAGCCCGTGTCTCGTTCGCAGGGTTTCAAAGTCCATCATTCGCCCCTCCTGGACAATGTCCGCCAGTGTGGATATCCCTTTCCTTTCCCAGGTTTCAAAGTGGCCCATTTTTTGTATTTCGGGAAGGTGTGCATTACGCCAGAGGGGTTGGATCAGGGTTGGTCTGTCTTCCCAGCCTAAGTATCTATGTATCTCCCTCCAAACTCGCTGTATGTGACGGGACCCGGTCGGCGCTGCTCTTAGGTTCCTTGGGCTATCGTATAGTATGTGCAAGGGGGATGGCAGGCCAGTGTCCCCTGTCTCCACACGGATATGTGGTAGCAGCAGGTCTCCGTGTAGCCATTCATTTGCCACTCCCGCTTGTGCCGCCCAATAGTATGTGCGAATGTTGGGCAGTCCTATACCCCCATCCCACACAGAGCGATAGAGCGTTTTTAGGGCAATGCGCGGCTGTTTTCCTCCCCAGAGAAGTGTGCGGAGGGTCCGGTTTATATCTGCGAATATTGTGGCCGGGATGGGGAGCGGGGCATTTTAGAGGACGTACAGAAATCTCGGGAGTGCCAGCATCTTAAAAAGTGCCGCCCTCCCGAGTAATGAAAGTGGGAGGGAGTGCCAGTGGGCGACATCGTTCTCCAGTTTTTCCATTATCGGGTGCAGGTTCAGTTTGGGGAAGTCCTCCTGTGTCTTGTTAATTCGTATGCCTAGGTAGGTGAAGCCCAGAATTGAAACGGAGTATGGACAGGGATCTGGGATTGCTTCCTCCCCTCCCTGTACCGGGAAGTAGATTGTTTTCTGTGTGTTGACCCGGAGTCCCATGAAGTGTTGGTATTCCTCCAGGGTTCTGGTCACAATCGGGCAGGAGATTATTGGGTTGCTCAAATACATCAAAAGGTCATCCGCGTACAGCGAGACCCGTTCCTCCCCGCCCCGTGGCCAGGCGAATCCTGTCCATCGTGTATCAGTTCTCAACCGGATTGCCAAAGGCTCAATGGCGAGGATAAACAGCAGGGGAGAGAAGGGGCATCCCTGCCTGGTCCCCCTACTCAGCTGGAATGTGGCGGATGATTTCCCATTGACTCTTACAGAGGCCTCGGGGAGGGAGTAAAGGAGTTTAACCCATGACATGAAGTATTGTCCAAAGCCCATGCGTTCCATTATGGCCCACAGGGCATCCCATCCCACTGTATCGAAAGCCTTCTCAAAGTCCACCGCCAGGAGGGCCAGTGGGGACGGGATCTCGTCAGCTCGATCGAGGGCAATCTGGACCCTGCGGAGATTCATTCGTGTGGACTTGCCGGGCATAAATCCACACTGATCTGGGTGAGTTCGAGATCCAATCACCCCCAGCAGTCTATTGGCGAGGACTCTGGCTAGCGTTTTGGCCTCCCCATTTATTAGAGAAATGGGCCTGTAAGAGGCGCAGTGCTCCGGGGGTTTCCCTGCTTTGGGGATAACCACTATTGTCGTATTTCGGAGGTCTGGGGGGAGGGTGCCCTGTTCTCTGCTACGGAGGAACATGTCGTGCATATGTTTCGTTGTCGTTGCGCTCAGTTTTTTCCACAGTTCTACCGGGAACCCGTTGGGGCCAGGGGTCTTCCCCGTCTGTAGTTGTGAAAGGGCTTCCCCTACCTCATCTTCGGTGATGGCAGTGTCTAACTGTTCTGTCTGGAGTCCAGGAAGTTTGGGACGTTTGTTGTGGGGTCTCGTATTTGTGGGGAGTATAGTTCTCTGTAGTAGTTTGCAAATTCCCCCGCGATCTCAGCGTCCCCCGTTAGTAAGTCCCCACCCTGGGTTTGGATGGCCCGTACTTGTCCTTTGCTCTGCTCCCTACGTTCCAGCCAGGCTAGTGTTTTGGTGGCTTTGTCTCCTCTCTCGTATATCTGGCTCCGGGCCAGCCAGTGGGCGGTTCGGGCATTATCTAAGGCCCTGTCTTTCAGGATTGTTTGGGCTGTTACCAAGGCCTCATGTGCCTCCTGGGTTCCCTCTTCGAGGAATTGCTCCTCCCGCCTAGTTACCTGGGCTTCTGCTTCGGAGATTGCCTCGCTATGTTGTTTGCGGTGAGCTGCCACCAAGGATATTGCTTCCCCCCGTATGACGGTCTTGTATGCCTCCCACCTTGTTATTGGGCAGTCCACTGCCTCCACATTTAAGTCGAAGTATTCCGATGTCTTATTTGCGAGCCCTTCCAGTATTTCGGGTATCCCTAAATAGTAGGTGTTTAGGCGCCAGGTGGGTTCTTGTTTTGCTGATAAGCCCTTGAGTTTTACCAATAGGGGGGAGTGGTCAGAGATTCCTCTCGCCAGGAATTCTGCGGACAATAGTCGATGGCCCATATTCATTGGGGTGAGGATATAATCGAGTCTGGATAGGGACCGGTGTGCGTTGGAGTAGAACGAGTAGCCCCGATCCGTTGGATGGGCTGCCCTCCATGTGTCAGATAGCCCCATAGCTTCTGCAAAGGTGTGGAGTTTGATCGGGATGTCCGCCGCTCTGCTGCCCACGTGTGTTCTGTCCCGGGCTGTCTCCATGACCTCATTGAAATCCCCCCCTATTGCCCATGAGTCCGCCCGTTCTTCTAGTATTATATCCTGGAGCTCGGCAAGGCATTCCGCTGTAAGCGTGGGAGGTGCATACACTGCCACGAGGCCCCAAGTCTCCCCCCGCAGTTCACCCAGTACCATCACAAACCTGCCCCGAGGGTCTGCTTTGACTTTCCTTGTGTTAAACGGAAATCTTTTATGTAAGAGGATCATGACTCCCCTAGAGCCTCTGGAGAACCCAGCGAGGTATGTGTGCGGGTAATTTGATTTCCTAAAGAGCCCACAGTTGGTACCGATCAGGTGGGTTTCTGTTATGAATGCAATGTCTGGGGAATGGCGGTTAAGGTATTGGAGTACCAGTTTACGCTTTATGCCCGACCCCAGGCCGTTCACGTTCCAGGTCAACAGAGATATTTGTCTCTTTTGTGTTATATCAGCGTGGGATTTGGTTTGGGGTCATATGGAAGGATGCGGAGTGGTTCCCGTGCTCCTATCTTGTCGGCCGTTCTGAGGTGTAACTGACGCCTGAGCCCTTCTGCCGTGCTTATTTGATGATCTATTTTGTGTACTTCATGTGCAAACTCTAGAACCCCAACCTGTGAACCGTAGGCCATGTCCGTGCAGGTGGGTATGTGCTGGCCAGTGGGGGGGACGTGTCGGTCCCTCTCATATCTTGTGCAAGGATTTCTTTGAACTTCTGTTTTGCTGCCCACTATTGCTGGTAGTTGTGACATGAGGCCTGTCTCTTCGTTCTCCAAAAACCCCGAACTCCCCCCACCCTGCACTTCCCCCCCAACCTGAAGTACCTGTTCCCCTAACCATTTAAACTACTAAAGAGGCGAAGGCCCCAACTCGGAGGCGGGGGGGGGGGTCAGGAGGACCCTACCCCGCAACTCTTGTGGTTCAAGATAACCACTGAACTTAAAGTAAAGCTAACAGTGAAGAGTCCATCTCAGGGGGCGCAGGGGTGGTAGTTGTTCACCTCCCCTACAACCCCTCCAGGGCCGCCGGTTGCAAGGATCTCATACTGTTTCCTTATTCCTGTCCCTCAGCAGTTGCACATTTTCAGGTGTGTCCCATGTCGATCGGGGGTCTGAGTTCTCCCGTTTCCCCACCTGGTGGGATGACCTGTCCAGTAGGGCGGTTGTTGTCTCCATCGTTCCTGCGGGGTGTGTTTCCATCCGGTCTATTTGGGCATGGAGTAGAGAGGACCTGTGTTTCTAACCGCTCCCAGGCCTCGCGGGGAGTGTAGAACACTTGGACCTTGTCGTTGTGGTACACTTTGAATGTTGCCGGAAAGAAGAGTGCATATTTGATGCCCAGGGGTGACAGTTCCTTTTTGATGGAGTCATAAGATTGTCGCGACTTCTGGACCTCTCTCGTGTAGTCGGGGAAGAGCCCGATTCGGTTACCATTGTAAGTGATGGGGCCGGTCACCCTTGCCATGTGCAGTAGTGTGTCCCGGTCCCTGTAGTTCATGGGTTTTGCGATCACCGTTCGTGGGGGGCCCCCCGGAACTGGTCTGCCCGTCAGAACTCTGTGTGCTCTTTCTATTGAGAAGAATTTAGAGAGCTGCTTGGGAGCCATCAAGTCTGCTAGCCAGTGTTCCAGAAAGAGCTCCATGGAGGGCCCCTCTTTCTCGGGAAGGCCGAGTATGCGGAGGTTGTTCCGACGGGACCTACCCTCACTATCTTCGGCTCTGTTTTCCAGTGTGGTGATTTTCCGTTCCATTTGTTCAAGGCGGCCTCCCAGGTTTTTAACCGTGTCCTCGGTGTCTGATATTCGTTGTTCTGCTTCCCCAACCCTGGTAGTGAGGTTCCTTAAGTCTTGCCTCACAAAGGACACCTCAGAGGCCAACCCATCTATTTTGGTCTCTACCGAGGTGCTGGAGTCGTTGATTGCCGCCATGATGTCGGTGAGGGACAGCGTTTGGGCTGCACCCCCCTTCGTTGCCTCATTATCCACCCCACTAATTGGGTCCGGGAGAGCCGCCGGGGTGCTCATCGTGTATTTGTCTATTTTGTTTTGGGTCGTTCCCCTGCGGGGCTGATCCTTTCCCATTCTGACCCTATGGGGCGGCTCTGGGTGCGGGTGTGTGTCTCCTTGGGTCAGAGGTTTCCTCCTGGGTGGTCCTCAGCCCTTCGATCCGTTCCTGTGGTCTCCTGTGGGCTGTCGGTTGGTGGCCTTATCCCTGTTTGCGCCGTGCTGCTTTGCCCCTTGTCGGTATATGTAATACAATAAAGAGCAAGATGATACGTGTTGTTTACTTGCCTCCAACCCCCTCACACAGGAACTCTATAAGGTTTTCCAGCATCACTAGTCCTGAAAAAATGGACCGTCTGCTATAACTGATTTACACAAATGTATAACAAGTTTATTATTCAAATAATTCAAACTGAATTGAGGCAAGTAAACAACACGTATCATCTTGCTCTTTATTGTATTACATATATCTATATCCCCGTTGGTGGAGTGGGATGTTTTCATGTTAATAGGGATTCTTTATACCTATTTAAACATATTATTGCCCCTTGTCGGGCCTTGGCCTGCACAGTCTGGTACTATGTCCCATATAGCCCAGCCCTGGGCATGCTTTGTCGTGTGGTTCCGGGGGTGGGGGAGGGGGGTGATTATGCAGGCGGAGGGTGGCGTTGGTCTTATGTACCGAGCTGGCAAGTCTGTGCCTGGGGGTGAATCCTTAGTTTCCTTCCCAGTGCGTGGCGGGTGCTTTTTGGGTTGCTCGACCGTTGGCAGGGGACCTCAATTTTGTAGCGCCTGGGGCAGTACCCCAGCAGGTCCGCTCCGACCCGCTGGTAATTTGTCCCCGCTGCCGGCCGCCCCCAAGATTTCACCTCCCCCCCTCCAGCCGCCGCGCGTGCCTCCCCCGCACTCGATATTCCCCCTCGACCCAGGCGGCCCGCGCACGGCGGGGGCCGGGGAGGGAGAGCCCGCACGGGTTTCGTGCCGGGGGGAGTAGGCAGCCTCAGGTCTAGTGGGCGTCCCTCGGTACCGGCTGGTCCGGTGGTTGCGGCTGGCAGCGGCTGCAGCGGAGGCCCAGGGGGGAGGGGGAGGCGGGGGGAAGTCCTCACCTCTCACTTCGCTGGGCGATGACTCCGGTCCCGCGGCAGCAGTCCCGCGAGCCTCGGGGGGCGAGCCCGCAGCGATCTCCGATGTGCCAGACGCGTCCTCAGTGGGGCTTCGTCGGTCGCAGTTGGTGTTCACGCCGACTCACTCAATCGGCTTGCCTCGCGGCCCTGGCCGGGCTTTCACACGGTGCGGGAGGCTCAGGCAGGTCCGATTTTCTTCTGGATTTTTCGGAGGGGATGCTGGTGCGTTCCCCTACCGTGGTACGTGGTGCAGGTCAGCAAAAGATCCGAAGAAACGGCAGGATTATGAAGGATTTAGGCGGCCCTGGTGGAGCGACGTGAAGCTAGGTCTTCATTCGGCGCCCCCTGGTGGCCGACCTCAGTTACATTTTTAAGCAAGGTCACAGGAGCCGATTAGTGGGACTATGCCAGTCCCCAATATCCAAATAGATGTTCAGTGCTCCTAATTGGGTTATACACTTTTTGGCCACGTTTACATTAACACCTGTCATGACGTCACAAACCTTCCCACACCGCCCCACAATTATGCAATTGTGCAGATCAGTCAAAAACACTTGTTTGCCATTCGTTGGCAAGGTCTAATATACAAAATGGGTTGCTATGGCAAGGGGCGAGACATTCATGACGAGTCGGACCAATGGTGTGCCCCACAGACATTAGCGAGGACACCGTACAATGGTTGCACACTAGGGACACTGAAAAATCTCTCTGCTGATTGGCTCCTCGTCCCACAGTCGCTACCCAAACGCCCTGACCACCCAGCTCCCTTCTCAAGCCTTGCTGCCAAGTGTAGCCTGAAAAAACTATACAAAACTGTGACTGGAATTTAATTAACAGTATTTAATTTCTATTTCTCTGCCAATTCTCCTCGTGCACCCAGGTGCCTAGCTCATTGGCCTTTAAAGCATCTCTTACAGTGTCTTTGCTGTGGCCGTGTTCTCCTGGGAAACTACAGCCTTCCAACATTTCAACACACCATTTCTACTGAATGTTCAAGAAATACATACCGCTTGTCCCACACAGGCCTACAGCTCTTATTATCGCTATCTGCAAGAAATGCTTTCCTACTGGGGGCCTATAGACAAAATGGCTTCTCTATTCTTCATATTGCTCAAAAGCCCCCCTACAACATCTTGCATATGCAGCCGGTGCCCGCTCTATTCAACTACCACATACAACTACCACATACTATGTTCTGCACCCGCTTTTGTGTCACTTTATGCAAACACTGGCACATTCAATGATGTCCCCACCTCGTTGTCACCCACTACATCCCTTTTGACATCACCACATTACTTGCGCAACTGGTATGTGTGCCCCGCGCCCACTTGGCAGCCTCCAATCTGGGCACCGTTGAATCTGGACCTTTGTAACAGGGTCCAAAGATAAAATGCAGTTTTGATTTGGCACTGGTTTTTAAGTAATTTTATTTTGTGTTCTGGGCACCACAACAGCATGGGTTTTTAAATCCTTCAATCTTTACAACTTGTGTTAAAGGACAGTGTAAAACAGAGTTAACCTGATCGTCTGGAGTGCATTTGCTGAGGGGACTTACACAAAGCGAGCAGTTGGCTTATTCAATCTATTCAGCAGAGATGTTTCGCTAAACAAACATTGCTCTAGAGCCTCAAGTGCCATGCTGCCTCCTTCTGAAGAGAGGGTGGCAGGAGGTACATCCCCAGACGAAACACTAGGCTGCAACCCTATAGTAGAAACCCTGCAGTACAACCCGCTGCATCAATATGAAATCATTGCATTATAAAACAAATGCTAGTTTTATTAACTTGTAATCAAAGCATTTAAAAAGGTATTATGTAGACATAGCAGAAAAAGGCAACATTGCAAACAAGAATTCAGTTTCATTATTGTATGCATGTGTTTGATGTCTAAAACACACTAGATTTTGGTGCAGCAAAAGATTTTATTTCAGTTGCATAATTTATGTTTTCGATCATTTTGATTTCAATTTAAATAGATCCAACAAACTTCCCTTTAGTCAAGACTTTAATATGTTGTATCAGTTTTCATTCATTGAAACTCCTCAATCAGCAGCAGCACCTGTAACTATTTTTCTTTTTTTTTTTTTTAAAGTTTTTTATTGATTTTTCAACACAAACAACAATACAAACCAAACAGCAGTGCAATAAACAATATTCCAATAAACATATAACCATTAGTGCGCACTACTCCCCTGATCCCTCCCCCCTCGCGAGCCATTTTCCATGTCTTGTTCCGCTTCTGTTGCACATGAGCGGGCATCGTCATCATCTGGATTTCCCAAAACCCCTGTCCCGAATATGCAGGATATCAATGTCTTCCATGCCATCAAAGAGCCCAGTTCCTCCTCCCAAGACATACAACTCGCCTCTTGCCACACCGCTGTCTCAGCCTCCGCCCATTTCTGTAGGTCATTCCACCACACCTCAACCCGTGGCTTGCTACATTTTTTCCAGCCCATGGCTATTCGTCGTTTGGCCAGCACATACGCTAAGTCTTTCAGTTTGCTTACATGTTTCTGCTGCCGAGGTCTGGGAAACCCACCCAGAAGGCATGCCCAGGCGGTGTCTATGGCAAACGTGACCCCTCTCTCTCTCAGCTTGCGCGCCGCCTCCCTCCAGAACCCCTCAATCACTGGGCACGCCCAAAACATATGCGTCATGTCCGCATTTTCTTCGTCGCATTTGGGGCACGCCTGTCTGCCTGCATTCCGAAATTTGGATATCCTCAGAGGGGTCATGTACGCTCTGTGCGTGACGTACAGTTGTATTTGCTGCAGTCTGGCATTTCGAGACACTTTCCTGTGGTACCCCAAAGCAGCACCTGTAACTATGATCCTCGTGGCCACCGTCACACTTCTGGAAACAACTCATTATTTGTATTATTTGTATTTTTAATACCTTCTAACAAGAAAACATTTTCACTATCCACAAGCCAGAATTGCTAGCTTTGTCTATGCTACACTATGGTCTAGTAAACCATGAGTGAGTCTTTTTTGGACTGTGTACACCGAACTGAACTCACTTCTAGGGACTCCCAATGTTGGCAGATAAGGCACAGTGAAATTAAAGATTTGCACAGGATCACACAAGTTGGTAGAGTTGTGAACATGGAATTCGACCCCAGTTAAGACATTTATCCACATACCTTTCCAGGTCTAGTGGGTACAGCTACAATTATAATTGTTCTTTTATAACACGCTTAATACCAGCGGGTGGTTTCTAATCGTGGAATCGGGATTCGTACCTGTGTTGTGCTGTGTTGTCTTGCTTCCAAGACAAACGCGTTGCCCCTGAGCTATCCTTCTGCTAGAGTTGACTTGAAAAACACATAAACTGACTTGACAAAACGAAAATAGGTATAAATTATTATGCTGGGGTGGTATAATTGAATGTATTTACCCTAGACTGATGTCTTCAAACATCAGTGTAAAAATTACTGAGATCCTTAAATCTGCTTTGGGGTTTACAGCTTTATTATGTAGACCCAGGGTCTCCAACCAGTAGATTGTGAGCTACTGGTAGCTCACTAGGTGCTTCCCAGTAGCTCTTTGCATCAGGCCCCAAAATGAGCATTGTGAGTTTATTTTGGTGTCTGAAGTCCCTGGGCCTCCTCCCTGCCACTTCGATCTCCTCTCCTTGCAAAGCAAACAGTCAAAAGCTATGTGCACGGTGAGAGGAGGGGATGCATCAGGGCTCGAAGGTCTTGGGCAGTGTCACAACAAGGGGTTACATATCAATAACAAGGTTACATGTAATTTTATAGAATGAAAAAACAGCTAATGAAATTTAAACAAATAAAAAACTAATACCAAAATAACTACTTTCTTTTTAGTTGTTTTGGGGGGGGCGGGTTCCCTCCTTCAAAGCCCCCCCTTTTTTTTAGTAATCATTTTCAAGAATACAAATGAAGTAATTGGGTGAGAAAAGTGAGCAGTGGTTTGTATGGATATACTTTGATATGTATTGGATTAATATGGCTTAAACCTAGTTACTAAGTAACAGAGCACTGTACAAAACAAATCTGGTGAATACAGGGAGCGAATACTGAGGAGAGCCATGGGACGGGAGAACAATTAATAGGGTTGATCTCATTTGGCTATGTACACAAATGAGGCTACACTACAAAGTTCTGTTAGGAACCTACATTAATATTTTTAAATTCTGGTGGGAGGTTTTCAGCCTTTCAACACTGGGTTGAAAAGGTGCAATTTATGAGCAGTGTTTTTCCCAAGAAAATTGGGCAAATCACCATCCAATTTACAAGTAATTCCCATGTTTGAGGGAGCTGCACGTACAATCCAGGCATGGCCCATTGGTCATGCACCAGAACAACGTGCATGGACAGGAGGTGATCCTGTGAACTGTTCTGTGTTACTGCCTCCTTCATAAAGGGCATATGAGTGTCGGGTTGCTACCCATTATGAATACGTTACCCCTCGTTACAACCATACTCAAAATGTTTATGTAATGATTTGTATTTTGTCTGGTTGGGTTATATGATTTGTGCAGGTTTCAGGTCATCGCTATAAAACTGAATGTTATTTTAGCCCTTTGATTTACACTTTTTGCATATTACTTGATCACATGGTTTCCACATGTTCATTTTTTGATAGGCATTTTACAATAATACACACAAACTATGAAAATGATTTTTCCAAAGGAAGCTGTCTGCCATCCTAAAAGGATGGTAAACTAAATGCTGCAGTACAAATGCTGCTACAGAGGCATCTTCCAAAGTTGCTAATTATTTGATGAAAAACAAATGTACTTTTACAGATGGTGCAATTGTGTAGGATGCAGTGACTCCAGTCACAGCCTGCTGCAAAAAAATTAAAAATGTCTGAATGTGTCTGCCATATCAGGTGTGCAGTTGGGGGCAAACATTTTGGCAAGTAGGTGTCACGCTCACCTGATTCCCACGGAGGCGCAGGTCTGGCTTCGAGTGCTGATGCTTCTTCTATGGTGAAGCGCAGGGCTCTGAAGATGGACTCTCTGGCTCGCAGGAATATTCCCCTGTGCGTGAAAAGGGAGTATTACCCACTGACGGAATAATGCTCAAGCCTCCCACTCCCTTCCAACCCTCCACGATACCCTTCCTCGATTCCCCGTGAAGTCTCACCTTAGGGTCTGGAAGGATGAGTTCTCCATCCTGCTTCTGATGCAGGGGCGCGTTGAAACCCAGTTACTTGGTTTGATGGGAGTTCAAATAAGCTTGACTATTCAGGTAAGGCGCTGTAAGAGTTCTGTAGCAAGTTCAAAAGTTCAAGCTTAATAATAATGTTCATTGTCTTATTGCAGCAAGCGCTAACGCTTATGTCTTTTTCCCCTTAGGGGCCGGGGTTCGGAATGCCAGAGATATGGCGCCGACCCGAAGTGAAACGTGCAGTTCCAGTAAATGACAGGTAAGTTCTGGATGAGCGTTCGGGTAATGTCTTTGCATTCGCTCATTCAATGTCTTTGTCTTTTTTCCCCATAGGGTCCGGAATGCCAGGAAGCGGCAGGACCCGAAATGAAATGGGAATGACCCAACAGGTAAGTCTTAGAAGGAAACTGAGCTTTTCCTATTCCCTTCCTTCTCTCACCTTGTGTTCTTGTCTTTTTCTCTCTAGGCTCTGGGAAGTGGCTGCGGATCCGGATGATCGCTGCTGAAGATGGAGGTGCCCAGGAAAGGTGAGTGAAATGCAGCGCTGCAGCGATCGAAGCGAAATGCTTTTAAAATGATGTCTTCCCTTTCAGGATTGTCGGAGTGATGTCTCCGTGATGCAGCTTTAGCAGGTAAGGTCTTCTTTCTCTCCAATTCTCTCTTAGCAGGTGACCCAGGATGCTGACAGGCGTGGCTGAAGTCCAGATGCAGGAGCTGACACGGTGAGCGTCCAGCTGCGAGGAGCAGAACAACGCGAAGCGTGAGTTGCTGATCGGGCGTGGTTTAAATAGCTTTGGAAGAAGCTCCAGGTATGTATCCTTCCACCGATCAGGTATGTATCCTTCCCCGACCACACCCAGGGGAAAGTAGTCCCACAGGTAAAGTAGTTTCATTCAGGCCTCAAGAGGGCCTGGATGTAGCAGCATGGTCTGCATCAGGTAAGTGCACATTAAAACACTTAAACACTTGTCTAGCTTTATGAGCCTGGCGCCTAAGGCGCCAGGACAGGGGTCCAACATGAGCCTGGCACCTAAGGCGCCAGGACTGTGTCCAAAGGGCCCCAGCTTGGGCCCGCTGGCACTTCCCTGGGGGGAATGATGCCTGCCTCTGGGGTTGCTGGGTCGGACCTGGCTCCTTAGAGGTAGGCATCATGACAGTAGGGTATCTGCACTGTGATTGTCTTGCTCGGCAAATCTGCCCTTTTCAGATGAACTTCCTGAAATCAAAACTTTGATCCCATCTGACAGCATCCGAGTGCTGTGCTGTTTCAAGCTGCTCACTAAATTACTGTGTACTGGTGAATAGCAAGCAGTGTCAGGCTTCATATATAGAGCAAATACATGGAACAAAATAATCTTGGTGCAAATTCTCATACTCATGGACATCACCACCCCAGTAGCTCTCACCAGCAGCTCCCGCCTGTTTGCCATTAACGACAAGTAGCTCTTGCCAACAAAAAGGTTGTAGACTTTGGGAGAAACCAAAGCGTGTCTCGCCTACTAGTCCCTGAGGATCTCCCTCAGGTGGCCGGGGTATGGCCATCGCCTTTGGATTCAGACCTTGGGGGTGGACCAATGCAGGGCGAGAGGTCTTCGGAGAGTGGGGGGTGAAGCGACCGATAGACGCGTTATTACCCCCTTTCCCGTAGCCATAACCACTCCTATTTCATTGGATTCTTCAATGTCCCAACCCCTTTACCCCTTTCTACACAAACACTGGGCCGAGGAAGAGGGTGACAGAGTAACAAGACTAACCCTTACATTTCTCATTGGACATGTCACACTAATCAGGTCAGGCAAAGTCAGGCACTTCTCTAATCACATACATCCAATACCGATTAGCTTTCCACACATGGATAAAAGGCAGAACATAGAGACACACTCTGAGCAAGGTTGAACACGAGAGGCAGCATAACTTCTGGGGCGAAGGCGAACCTACTGGAGCAGAGGGATCAATCGAGGAACGAGAACCAAAGGTAAAGGAACCCAGGAGATCTTTGCCTCCAAAGAACCATAAGAGATATGTGGAAAAGGCCAAATCCCAGACAAGACCACCGCATTGTGTTTCAAAGGCGCCCGCAACCCTTCCAGGCGAATGACTGAGTTGGCCAAGCCTGTGGTATTAACCTTGACTTGTGAATTAAAACTGCAAAACCAAGAAAGGAATTCACATAGCCAGTAAGTTGGCGAGCAAGATGCAAGACCAGTGTGTGTTAAAAGATTGAAGTGGCAACAATATATTGTACAATTGAAGGCTGCACGAGTGTGGATGAGGCGTGAAGAAAGGCAGACCCCCAGGTGAACTTTAAAATAACCGATGCCTGTGATAAAGAGTAGCGCAGTGGTCTGGAGAAAGAAGTAGCCCACAAAGTCTCAGTGAAAGATTAAATGTTTTGCTCTAAAGCTACAAAGTGAACGAACTTAAAAAACGTGCTGATCAAGATTGACCCCGGCAAAAGGGGAAATAGAGAATGAACACTGAACTCTTGTGCTTATTATATTGAACTATATAGACAAAAAAACAATGGTGCAAATAACACAAGAGTGTGAGCAGAAGGGAAAGTCGAAGTGGTCATGGGAAGGTCTATAGTAAAAGCCTTGCACATTCTTGACAACAGGAAAAGGTCTGAGCCCGACTGAGGGAGAGCAGAAGTGTGGGAGAAGGGAAGCCCTAACGAATGTGAATTAAGCTTGGTGAAGAGAACCCCTGCAAATGTTGTTTGAGAGGTCCGAGCCCGGCTGAGGGAGACCTATGTGAACGGTTAAAGCTTTGAAAGGTGCAAGCCCAACCCAGGGAGACCTACGTGAACTTTCGTTTGAACTGTGAACCCTTTTGTTGAACTGTGAAGATACTTTTGGAACACTGGAAAAGTGACTTTCATGTGGAAGGCCAGGTGGGCCTCAATCCACGCTTTGAACTGCTTTGGTTTTGAGAACCTGAGCCAGAGTGTGTTATTCTGTCAAAGAAGACCTCCTTACTCCGTGGTGTCCAACGTGGGGAGGAGAGCTGACACAGCCACTTTGATTCTTTATATTCCAACAATGATTTTCCTTTGCATACATATTCCCCTTTGCACTCTTTTTGTATAAAAGATAGGGCAGGCATTGTTTTGTTAGTATAGGCCATTTTGATTTGGCAGAGACTGACTAGGACAGTTTTCTCTTCTTTATTTGATGGAAGAGACTTCTCCCATTTTAACTATAGGGAAAAGTAGATGTTTTTCCAAACCCAGAGAATTGAATAAAGGTTTCACAAATTGTAGCATTTGTGTCAGTGTCAAACTTTTGATACCATGCCTCCCTTGCAACTCAAGTACAAACAGTGAAGGAAATGAACGATAAGGTTACCTGCACGGAGCATTTTGTATTTGTTTGTTTTTTTTTGTTGTTTTTTTTACACAGTTTGCTGCGCACGCTTCAAATTTATAAAAATCGCCCAACATTTGCACTTAAGGCACTGCCCAGCCACTCCCAATTAGGCAGTCGCTGCTTTTTCCGCTGTTGTCTACCACTAATAACTTAGTTTTAAATGCTATGTTAATAAGCAAAGTATGTAAACAACTTCATTTCTTTTTTGTATTTGAAATGAAACGTGATCAAATAAAACAGGAACTGAGCCAGTAAATCAATCTCTGAGGTCTGGCTAGGAGAGCTAACTCAGCACCCTCAAAGTACCTGTGCCTGCGATACCACCACCTTTTGTCCACATCAAGAAACTACCCTGGCAGGCAGTGCGTGTTGCGAGTTCTCCATTTCAGAGCCCAAATCCCTTCGCCATAGCAATTGGCATTAAAAAAAAATAACACGCAAGCAGAGAAAACCAATCTGTACATCAAGTAGCTCATCAGGAATGAGGTACACAGGTACAGCTGTCTGTAAGTGACTGCATGAGAATAAAGGTTGCTGGACAATAATATTTCAGATTAACTGACAGGGGTTCATGAGTTGACATGGATAGTAAGGTTTTCTTTCAGAGGGGAGACCTTGCCGGGTTGGGGGAGGAGCCCTTGAGGTCTTCTAGAACCCCATCCAGCAATTACCACGGAGGAACTGTTCGGTTCCTTCATCAATCCTGTCCCTCCTCCAGCAAAAACTGAAACTTGGAATCTTATTTTATGAAGCCAGCTAATATATTTTTTTTGCAGCCAAGCATCTTACATCAGCATGTAGAACTGCAACTGAGACGCTTTGCTAAATACAAATAAAGAAATTAAAAGATGTAATTGATGTTTTTATTTTATTTACTGTGCATATGTAAGGTGCTTATACAACTAGGAATTGTGTTTCAAAGTGCCCACAGGGCAAAGGTGAGGGAACATGGGAACAAAGGCAAATAGAAACTGATGAACAAGAAGGGGCGGTCCTACTAGGCCTTCAGCATTCAGAACATGCAAGTACAGAGAGAGAAGGGACAGGGAAGCAGGTAAGTGCTAGGAATTCCACAGAGGGAAGTGCTAAGGAGTTAGTAGTGTGCAACACTAAGTGCTGGCAGAGATCGCTTGGTACAGAAGTGATAACCTGCCAATTATGATATGGTAGGTTATTTATAACGCGCTTAATACCCAGGGGTTTCTAAGCGTGGACACTGGGATCAAACCTGTGTTGCTCCGTGTCGTCTTGCTTCCAAGGCGAGCACGTTGGCGCTGAACTATCCTCGCAAGACCGAGAATTATAAGCGCAAGCATGTGGCAACACAAGCCAGTGGGTACCCAAAGGCTAGTGCTTGGAAGGGGCAGAAGGCTCAGGGCGATTGGTCTGAAGGCCAGGACCCAGAGAACACATAGGATCCCAAGCCACTAATCTCAGCAACTGTGGGGTATTAGCACATGCTTAAGAGGGGGGAAAGAGGAGGTGAAGAGGAAAATCTTAAGGAGCTTCCGGAATTTGAGGAGGTCCGGCTCAAGACGGAGAGGGGAAGGCAGAGGCTGTTCCAGAGGAGGGCGACAGCTGAGCATAGAGAACTGCCTAGAAAAGCACCTGACTCGCAGATAGTTGTAGCCGGAGGAGCGTCAAGATCTGGAAGGAAAGTATTTGGTCCACGGCTCCAGGTAGCCATATGGATGATGCAGAGGGATTTGAATTTGATCCTTGAAGCTACCGGGAGCCAGTGGAGGATTTTTAGGGCTAGAGAGATACAGTCCCTGGGTTTGAGGAAAAGGATAGGCCCTGCAGCCCTATTCTGGTCAAGCTGGAGTGTGCGAAGAGAGGAAGAGGGCAGATTGAGGAAGAGGCTGTTGCAGTAGTCTAGCCTACAGAGTACCAGATTTCTAGAGATGTTGAGCTTCTGGGTAAAGGTGAGGAAAGGAAGGATATCTCTGAAGAGGTGGAGTTGAAAGTCGGCCTTCTTGGCAAGGTCCAAGATGTGAGGGAGAAAGAGGAGTCGAAGAGGACTCCAAGGTTTCTGGCTTCAGATGCATGAGAAGGGAGATAGTCCATAGAGGGTGTCCAGAGTGAAGGGAGGCCGTGGGAGTCCCAGTAGGAAGGATCACAGTCTTGCTGGCATTGAGGCAGACTGATACACAGGAAATGGTACTGCTACTGGGAAGGCTTCATCATGATTGTGTGTCGTTGAATAAAGCTAGACTCAATTTGTAAAATCAAGGAGCCTTCCTGGTTTTTACTAATGGAATATATCATGAGTGAGATATTTGGCCCAGAAAGAAGTTAAGTCCAGAAGGAAAAAATACCATGTACTCACTAGGGGTTTGTGTGATTAAATAGCTTATATTTGAAACACATATTTACAGGCTTTTATGAACATAGAACAATGATAGTAAAACAAATTTCATCATAATGTTTGCGAAATAAAAGAAAAAGAAAAAAAGAGTCTGTGCACCTTAAACATAGTGTGATAAAGTGAAAAAGTTTTTTTGTATATTTTTAAAACAAGAAACAGAAAAAAATGGTTAGTACTTAATCAACAATTGAAAGCTTAATCCGCATTGGAGTAAATTGATGCGTTTGATCCAGTGGTCTTTATCCATCTGGGTAAATTAAATATAATTCATGATGATTGAATATCATATACAAGAAAAATTAATATTGGGCGTAATTGTCCCAACTGGTTAAGTACCAGTCAATTCCAACTGGATATATGCCAACGTCGCAGGGGGTAGTGTGAGCGGAACTCCCGCTCATAGAGGTGTCACAATCTGTATTGTTTCACTCAGCAAAGTCCCCCTTGCTTGCAAAATGACGTTTCGGCGGCCTTGACGTCCATCGTGTATCAAAAATTGGAAGGACGTGGAAGCTGCCTTCTTCAGGGCGGTTGAATAACCCCTGTGAGAGAGAGATCAGGAGAGAAAAAAACATTGCTCAATTCCTCTCCTGGTACAATGGTATTTCCCTGCTGGACTTGCAAGGGGGAATTAGTAAAAGAGTTGGCTAAAGCAGAACTCATAGGGAGATGAATACCCAAAATAGCATTAGTTAAAACTTGTGGGGAAGCGGGAACCTTAGATGGGAGATAGAGTGAACATAGTGTAGACTCTTATCTCAGTCGCTCTGTGGTGGAAAAAGTAAATAAAAGTCTCACCACAGACACCTTGTAGACACTCTCTTGGTATTGCAGACTCTCCGGACTGGGTGTAGCAAGATGGGGGGATGTTTGTAGTAGTCGTGCGTGGGGAGGCGGGAAGAAAAGTATATTTTTCCTTGGTTAACTCACTGGGTTGCTCTGTGCGGGTTGCACCCTCGAGATAGTGCTCTGTAAACATGGTTATGGAAAAAAAGGAAAGAAGAGGGGGGAGGAAAAAGTATTTTGAGCAATAAGTGGGAGCAGGGGTCTTTTTAGGGTGGAGGTCTATGTGTCCCTTGTAGGGAAGAAACAGTGCAAATGGAGCCAGTACCTGGATGCAAAAATGCATAGGCTATGTCCCGGTCTCTTGTGTATGTAGGCGGTCTCCCTTAGTTGGAAGACGGTCGAGGAGAGTGTGATCCTCTGCTTTCTTTAATTCTGTGGGCAAAAAAGAAGAAGGAAGACGACTATTGTTCGAGCCAACCAGTTGTGTTGAAATTGTCTGGATTGAGTATGGAATGGGCAGGTTATTCATGAGAGAAAGGGCTTACCTGTGTCTGGGTGTGACTGGACGTCAGGTCAGGGCTTGAAGACTGCAGCCTGTTGCCCAAAGACGTGCGTTCGGCAGGCGTCGGGCTGCTATAATGAAGGCGAGCAAAGGCTGGGGGTGTGTCTGGGTGTGTGGGTCTCTTGGCCAATCCGGTGACCGAAAAAATCCACAGTTCCGATTGGTCGAAGTGGAAGCAATGCGGAACTGGATGGAACCGGGATGCCTGTCGTTTGAAACTTGTCTCGGTTAGTAGTGGTGTTGCAGAGTCGGCTGCGGAGTTTCAGAGCGTAGCGAGCTCGGTGTATGTGAATCGCAATGTGCCTGCTGAGGGTGAGTCGCTTTAGAAGAAATATTGCGCGCGAGTTGGAAACGCATAATCAGCTGAGTCGAGGGCTCGGCTGTTGGATATTCGGGTGTGTCTGCCTACAGTGAGGAGAAGGGGTGGGTGTCACTCTTTCTGGTGGGATGGTGACACAGAGGTTGTAGGCATGGGAGTCTATGTAAATAGACCCGGCACATGTTGGTCGTATTGTGTGTATTAAGAGTGAGGTATTTGAAAAAAGAAAAAAATTCAGGGCTCAACTCGCGAATGTTGGAGTGTGCCTGATTGGAGTTAGCGGAAAGGAGTGGGTCTGTGTCTAGTGAGACGGAGACATGGAGGGAGTGTGGTGCTCTGTAGGTCTCTTGGTGGCCCTGAAAGCATTTTTCAGTCTTAATTGGCCAAAATGCAAGCTATGTGAAGCTTGACCTAAAATGAATGTTATCAGCATGGTGCTGAGTGTAGTAAATAACACTGGAGAACGTTGTGTGAACCTAGTGGTGCAGGGAGGCCATCATGGTTAGGGGCAAACAACTGCTTTCCCTGGAGTCGCGAGCTATCTTTGTGGGAAGAGTTGTTGTTCATTCAGGCCGTGTGTAACAGAATCCATTCTGTGTATCCAACGACATTCAAGATCTAACAGGCGGCCCTGGATGTTTGGTCCATTGCGAACCCGTTCGATGACCCACCATTTTATATCCTGGGTATTGTGCTTTTTGTCCATGTAGTGCTGTACTAATGGAGATGTCATATTTTTGCAGCGAATTCTAGAACGGTGTTCAGATATACGTGTACCGACATTTCTCATGGTCTGTCCAATATAACGTAGATGGCATGGGCATTCTATGCAGTATACCACCTGATTTGTTTTGCAATTCGAAACGTCATTGAGGGTCCACGTTTTTGTCCCAATCTGAAAATGTTGCATTTTAGTGGTGAATTGGCATACCGAGCAGCTTCCACACGGGTAGTGCCCTTTTAGTGGTCGGAGATTCCAGATGTGGTTTTGGGGGGGTTTTTTGTTGTACATGGAATGTACCAAATATTCTTTTAGATTGCGTCCCCTTTTGAGTGCAAATCTAGGTTTGTCTTGGTCTGGAAGACAGAGTCTGACTATGGGCCAGTACTTATAAATGATTTTTTTGATTTGAAAGGCATGTTGTCCATGGGTGATGGCACATGTGATTTTGTCATTCTCTGAGTCTCGGGTTTGAGGTGTAAGAAGTGAGTCACGACATGTAAAGCGGGCTCTTTTAAGGGATCTTGACACCAGTTTTTTAGGGTAGCCGCGTTGTTTAAGTCTGTCACTTAAAAGGTTGGCATCCTGGTAGAAATTGTCTAATGAGGTGCAGTTCCTACGGAGTCTTAGAAATTGTCCGTACGGAAGATTTTCTTTGATGTGTTGAGGGTGGTCGCTTCGGAAATGTAACAAAGTATTCCGATCGGTGGGTTTACGGAAAGTGGTACATGTTAGTTTACCTTGGTCATGTTGGATTGTCAAATCGAGAAAATGGATGGATGATTTACTGTATTCAAATGTAAATTGGATGTCTTGGCTGCATGTGTTGAGCCAGGAGCAAAATTCTAATAAGGCCTCTTCTGTGCCTTCCCATAGGCATATAATGTCGTCTATATATCGACGCCATTGTTTGATATTCTCTCTCCATCTGTTGTTATGGCTGAGGACAAATTTCGACTCAAAGTTTGCCATGAACAAAATGGCCAGACTTGGGGCAAATGCTGCCCCCATGGCGGTACCTTTTGTTTGTAGGTAGAATTGTTGGTTGAATTCAAAAAAGTTTTTGCATAGAGCCAATGTCATGATCTCAATTATAAATTCTGGGGGGGTTTTCGTATCGATGTTGGTTGCAGTCAAATATTCGTACACACAGTCAATAGCAGCTTGTTGGGGTATGCTGGTGTATAGTGCTTTGATATCTAGAGTGACTAGTAACTGGTTGGTCAGATGCATGAGAAGGGAGATAGTCCATAGAGGGTGTCCAGAGTGAAGGGAGGCCGTGGGAGTCCCAGTAGGAAGGATCACAGTCTTGCTGGCATTGAGGCAGACAGCATTGGTGGCACAGCAGGACTGGATAGCAAATAGGCAGTCAGCAATGGTAGAGGAGGTAGGGAGAGCATCAGAGGGAAGTTTGAAGAAGAGTTCAGTGTCATCTGCACAACACTGGAAGTGAAGGGAGAAAGTGAAGATATGGGGAGCACGCGGAGCAAGATAGGCATTAAAGAGCCAGGGTGAGAGGTTAGAGCCCTTGGGAAAGCCACAGGTGGAGAAAGAGATAGGAGAGGAGTAAGAGCCCAGGACAACCTGGAGGGACGGTCAGTGAGGAAGGAGGTCAGTCAGTCAGTCAGTCCAGCGCCCTCTCTCCGAGATACCCAGGGTATCATGGAGCCATTTTATGAGGATGGAGTGGTTGACCATATCAAATGCAGAGCAGAGACAAGCA